>NC_082684.1:18810320-20019860 GCF_949987515.2 Delphinus delphis
GAAATAAGGGATAGGGTATGACAGCAAATAGAGTAGGAGAAAGGGAAGTGACAAATGACTATACTTACTGGTACAGGGTTGAAAAGGCTTAGGGAGAATGACTGAAGGTATTGCCTTGTTCTCCCAGGAGATAATGGGATCACAGGAGCACCTCCTCTCATAAATGTTAGAAAGTCCTCTTGTAGCAACAACCAAATGGTGTGTCAGCATCAATCAGTGTATGTGTCCTCTTTAGCATACTGGTAATAAATTAACAAATATCACGATAATATAACATTTATTGTTAATGATGCTTATTTGGAGAGTTGATATTAAAAAAATCAACTCTCAAGACAGATCGCCTGAGTTCAAATCCTGATTTCACCACTTATTAGCTGTGTGGCCTTGGGCATATTTCAAGAATCTTTAGGGTAACATCTCTGTGCCTCATTTTTCCCTCTGAAGGATAAGAATGCTATTAATAATATCTTTATAATAGAGTAGTTATGAGGATTAAATGTAAGCTCTCTTTATGTATTAGCTATGATCATATATGAAACCCTGCAAAGTAATTCACTAAATCATAGAACAAACACACCAGGAAGTCATGTTTTACCACCATTTTATAACAGAGGAAACTGAGACTTAGAGTCTTTAAATGCCTTGTCACACAGCTTGCAACTAGTGAAATGGCATTTCATCTTCAAATATGTGCTCTCCCTCCTCCCTAGCAACTTCCCAGGTCCCCACAGCTCCTAAAAAAATGCTTTAAAAAATTAAGACAGTTTCTTTCATTAAAAATAGGATGCATTATTTTATAGTTTACATCTCTCTGTAACCACTTAGGTCACTCTTTTGAAAACACATTTCCCATTACTTTAAGGAGGTTCTATATGTTAGCTCATCTACTCCCTCATTCAGGTGAATTAAATCTACATTTCTCATCCTCTCCCTTTTGTGTTGATAAAAAACTAATGCTCATTATCTACAATAGAAAAGGCTTCTTGTTATGTGTAAAGCAGTTATTAATCTTACAAGAGATAACAACTAAATCTAAAAATTTACCATATTCAAGAACTAATTGAGGGGCCTTGGGCATTGCAGTCTTATTCTCCATGAATGATCTCTGACTTCTCTATATCTCGTTTTAAAATTCTTCAAAATAATTAGTCACCTTATTATATTTACCTATGGCAAATCTTGAAAGGTCATCAATTATGTATTTATAAAACACTTTCTTACTTTTGGGTGAATTAGTTTTGACACTATTATGAGTCTTTTCCAATTCAAACATACCTTTGAAACTTTAAGAAGCAGGCTGAAATTTAGATTTTGTTTTCACTTGTTAGTTTTGACAAAAATACCTGTGCCTTGCATTCAAGGAAGAAATAGAAGTTGAAGCTGCAAAATGCTATGATCAAGGCCAATTCCTAGATTTCCATAAGTTCAGATTTTTGATTCAAGAGTTTTACAGAAAATTTATCTGTGTACATGGGTTTGCACTGTTATACTTTTATAATAATCACTTAAAGTTTGGCCATTTTTTTATTATTTTGCACTTATATAAGTAAAGCCTATAAATTGATAATAATATCAGAATCTTTGTTTGGTTAATGTACTTCAAAGGTGTACTTACTGCTATCATTACCTTCATGGTACAATATGGAACTAATCTTACCTGGGGACTCCTTGTTTCCAAGTGTTTAAACTACTATTGTTATGTACATAAAAAGCCTGGAATGTTTTTAATAAATGCTGATTGTCTCCAGTCAGAAAGGGTGCTTGGTAATGTTACATAAGAAGTAGTTCAGGACCCAGACTATCAAAATCACAGGCTGTCTGCTGAAACACATGAAGTGCTCTACTTAATAGCATTGGAGAGTCAGAAGTAGATCCAATCTTCCAAAAACTGCAAAACAGCTTAGAGTCAGCTCTGGCTTTGACTAGGTTAAGGTTATCTGCCCCCATTCCTACTGAGCTACAAGGAATAAAATATACTGTCTCTGGAGAGAGATGGCACCATCTGAAACTCTATAATTTTTCCACATGTAATGTCTGGCATGCAATCAAAAATTACGAGGTATACCGTGAAATAAGATCAAGAGGAAAAGAAAATAAACAGATAATCCAGTTACTGGAGTTATCAGACATGGACTTTAAAATAACTGTTATTAATATATTTAAGACAATGATGGCATAATGGATTTTTCTTTTGGGAAAATTGAAATCAGTGAAAAATAATCGAATGGAATTTTTAAACCTAAAAGGCACAGTAATTAAAGTTCAAATTTTAACAGTTGAGTTGAACCATAATCTGCAGAGGTGTTTAGACAGTTGGAAGATGAGCTGACTGAAAATGTATTACAAGGCATGAAAAGCAAAAATGGTAAGAAATATATAAAAGAATATAAGAGTTATGTAGGATTGGTGAAAAAGTGTAGTGGATTTGTATTTGCCATTCCAGAAGTGTAGGGGACAAAAAAAGGGGCAAAAACAATAATTGAAAAGAAACAGACAAGACTTTCCCAAACTAAAGAAAAACGTTAACTTATAAATCCAAAGAGCATTTCAAAGCTCAAACAGGTTAAGTATGAAAGTAATTATGTCTAAACTCCCTAAAGAATATTGCTGATTTCCAGTGTCAAAGAGAATATTACAAGCAGTTGAGGGCAGGGAGTGGGAGAGAGGGAGCAGAGATGCATTGCTTCAAATCAGCAGCAATATGACATCTGACATTTAAATAGAAACAATGAAATCCAGAAGACAGTTGAATTATTATCATCATTATTATTTATCTTTAAGATAATAAAATAACTTTAAAGTGGTGACAAAATAAAGAAATGTTTAGACATACAAAAAGTGAATGAATTTTTCACCTGTAGACCAACACTAAAGCAGATACTAAAACAACTTTTTTTTTCAGGAAGAAGGAAAATAATCTCAGAAAGAAAGAAATGTAGGACAGAATAAAAAATAAAGATAAGGGTAAATGGAGTCATATATAAATGAATAGACTATATAATATAACAATATAATAACACTGATCATAATTACAACAATAATTATTAGGTTGTGAAGGAGGATGTCTTATGAGCTATAATAATTTTAAGAAGGCAAGATAATTGATAAATGTCCTAAGTTATAAAAGAAGGAAAGAAAACTTTCACTGTTTACAAATTACATCATTGTTTATGAGGAAAATTCAAAATAATCTAGAAATTAGGTATTAGACTAAGTCAAGTGTAGTAAGTTTTTTGTATATATACATATACAAAAATAAATTGTATTCTGTATAACAGGAGCTAAAAATTAGAATTAGATTATATTTAAAAATATATTATTTATAACAGCAGAAAAATAGAATACCTATGAATAAGTTGAATAAGAAAATGTACAAAACTTTTACACATGAAGCAAACACTTACTGAGAAAAAATTAAGGAAAACCTAAATAAATGAAGTGTTTACCATTTTCAAAGTTTGGGTGACTCAGTATTGTAAAGATATTAATTATTTAACAATTCATCTATGGATTCAATGCAATAACAATAAAAATGTTAGCAGGTCTTGAATTTGTGCATATATACATCTATGTATGTGTGTGGAACTTGCCAAGCTGGTATAAAAAAATATATATGGAAATATAAAAGGCCAAAATAATTATCTTTAAGATAATCTTAAAGAATAACAAAGTTGGGCTCAAATATAGAACCTAAAAAATCCTAAACTGATGAACTAAGTGTCAGGGCAGGAATAAAGACTCAGATGTAGAGAATGGACTTGAGGACACTGGAGGGGGAGAAGGGGAAGCTGGGATGAAGTGAGAGAGTAGCATTGACATATATACACTACCAAATGTAAACTGGATGGCTAGTGGGAAGCTGCTGCATAGCACAGGGAGATAAGCTCAATGCTCTGTGATGACCTAGAGGGGTGGAGAAGGGAGGGGGGGAGGGAGGCTCAAGAAGGAGGGGATATGGGGGTATATGTATACATATAGCTGATTCACTTTGTTGTACAGCAGAAACTAACACAACATTGTAAAGCAATTATACTCCAATAAAGATATAAAAAAATAAATAAAATTACACACAAAAAAAAGTACTTTAGAGAGACTTCCCTGGCAGTCCAGTGGTTAAGACTCTGCATTCCCACTGCGGGGGAACTAAAATCTCGCCTGCCAAAATAAAAGAGCTTTCGAACCTCTTAAAAAAAAATAACAAAGTTGGAAGATGTAATATCAGGTATCAAGACTTACTATAAAGCCACAGAAATTAAGAACATGTGGTACTGGAGCAAGGATATATAGATCAGTGGAAAAAGAAATTCAGACACAGGTTCATATGTATATAATCACCTGATTTATAACAAACAGAAGTGCTGTTTTATAACCTGTGATTTATAACCTGCTTTATAACTACACAGAAGTGCTGAATGGGAGAGTTTTTTTTTTTTTTTTTCTTTTTTTTTTTTTTTTTTTTTTTTTTTAATAGATAGAGAGCGAAGTCAATTGGAAAACTGGAAGTCCATATGGGAAAAAAAATGAATCTTGGTCCCTAATTTTTATTAAAAGAAGAAAATCTTTAACTGCTACTTTAGTCTCAAGAATAAGACACAAGAGAACATCTCTGTGACTTTGGGTAGTCAAGCATTTCTTAAACAGGACATTAAAAAAGGCCAACTATAGTGAAATAAATGATAAAAATGGGCTGCATTGAAATGAAGAACTCTTGTTTATCAAAGACACTATTAGAATAAAAAAAATCAGGCTATAGAGTGGGTGGAGATGTCTATTATGCATGTATCCTACAAGAACTTATACCTAAAATATATAAAAATTTCTCTCTATTAATAACAAAAAATACCTTCCAAAAGAAAAAAAAAAAACAAGTAAAAGACCTGAAAAAACGCTTTACAAAAGGGGATATTTAAATTCCAATAGGCATAAGAAAAAAATTCAATATTATTATTGTCAAAGGAAAGCAAATTAAAACCACAATGAAATAGCACCACAAAACCCACAGAATGGCTTAAATGAGAAGAGACTGACCAAACTAAGTGCTCACAGAATGTGGACAACAGGAACTCTCATACACTCTTGTTGGGCATGTCATTTCGTCATATCATTTTGGAAAATTATTTGGCAAAACCTACCAAAGCTAAAAAGGCACATATTCTCTTATCTACTAATTCTTCTCCTAGTTATATACTCAGCAAAACTGAGGACATACGATTAACTAAAGTCATACATAAGAAGGTCCTAGCAACATTATTTATAGTTGCCTCAAACTGAAAGCCACTCAAAATGACAACCAGTCACATTGATAAATACATTCTGATATATTCCTACAGTGGGCTACTATGTAACAGTGAGAGTGAACAAACTACTGCTACACAAAGAACATGGATGGATCTCACAAATATTGAGCAAAGGAAATCATACACAAAAGATGACATAACTGTATTATTCTATTTGTATAAAGCTCAAAATAGGCAAGACTAACCTATGGAATTAGAAGTGAGGATAGTGGTTACCCCTGGGGTGTAGTGAATGGGAGGAGACTCAAAGGGAGCTTCTAGCATGCAGGTAAAGTTTTCTTTTTTGACCTGGGTGGTGGTTACATGGTATGTTAATTTGGTGATACTATGATTTGAGAGATTTTCTGTTTGTATGTTAAATTTTAACCAAAAATGTTTTAAAATGTATCTAATTATCTACAATTAATCCTCTGCAATATACTTTATATTCCTGCCAAGGCATTCAGTAATCAGGGAGGAAAAAGTGTGTTTCTTGAGACCAAATAATAACAGACAAGTATAGGAATGTGGTCTTGGTGAATGAATCCATTTGAAGCCGTGGACAGTGCTAATTGCTCCTTGGAGCCTTGGAGAGCATAAAGGTTATGGAAAAGGCTGCAATTAACGTGGCAGGAGTTCCACCGGTGTAAGCATAGACTCCAGCTAGGAGGGCTTAGAGATAGCTCTTTAACTTTCTTCCAGATACCAGTTTCCCCTTGACATTTACAAGAAGTGGAGGAGGGAGGGAAAGGGGCAAATTTTCTTTGCTAAGGAGAACATCTCTGTGGGAATCTCAACACAGGGGCTTTCATGCCCTTGATTGCTGACAATAAATGTGCTTGTCCTTACATGCATGCTTTGCTACCCTCAAGTGCACCCCGAGCACTTTTATGAGTAACAGACTAAGACAGATAGAAGGCTGGGGGTCACTTACTTCATTTGCCATAGATGAGCTGCTATCTTGATTGGAAACATGGCAGTAATTTAATGTATGTGAGGAAACAAAAATGCAATTACCACTGTTGAAACGTGTCCTCACACATGGTTAACACTCCCATTCTTGTGCCCAGTGACAGAGGAGAATATTTCTTGTTCCAGATCTGAGAGGAATCTGGCCCATATTTTTCTAAAATATGGTAGATAGGCTCAAATTTGGATGAATTATTCTCTATATTTATTACATTACCTTGTTTTGTCATCCTCACATATAAATCTAGTCTTTTTCTTCTTTGAGGAAAAGAGACGTGGTGAGTTAGGGTAAGTGAATAGATTAAAAAGAAAACAAAACAAACAACAAGGATTCAACCCCTTACTAACTCTCTAATCTGGACCTTAGTTTCATCTACAAAATGGCAATAATAATTATATAGCAATGAACTCATAACATTGGTGAGCACAAGTGAGATAGTAAACAGGAAAACATCTTTAAACTGTAAACAACTATTAAAACATTGGTAATTAACAGCATATAAAACCAGACTTCTTAATTTATACCTTTCTAAGTTCTCAGAGTTCATTTTGCCTGTATCCTAGATATCTGTACAATGATCCTATTCTCCAAGGAAAAAATCCCAATAAATTTCTGGTATTACTTGAGGGCACTCTCTCTTGAATTTCTCACAGCATTTTTCATGGTGTGTAGTATATAAGCAATGCTCAGTAGATACTTAGGTGTCAATATTTTTTGAGTGGAACTCTAAATCAATTTTTAACACATCCTCTCTATTAGACAGCAGTTAGTTGGGCTGTGTTGTTGAAACATTTAGGAATTGAAATTAAATATCTACTTTGGAAGAAAGTGCTTGAGAAATTAGCTTCATGAAAACATTTTACCTCTCTGTATGCTTTAATTCATTGGTTGAGCTAAGGATATTCACTATAGTTCTCTTAAGTTCCTGTGTTCCACATAATAGGATCAAAATTTTCTTTTTTGAAGAAGGTTATTGTGTGATTATAGGTAATAATTTTTGTACTCAACTATTATAGGAAATTTGATGGATTTAAAAATTGCAGTAGTATTGTTTTATTGTACAGTTAGATGATTGTGGCAAATGTATCTACATTCTCACTACTTTCCTGTGTTGCTCTACATAAATATTGAAGATACACTTCTCCATCCTTACTACATTGAAAGACAAAACCTTGCCAGCTAGATACAGGGAAAAATCTGTAGCCCAGGGACAGAGAAGTTCTATGAAGTTGGAAAAAGTTTTAAAAAATAATCATTTTCAGACTTTCTAGCCCAGTAAACTCATCAATCCAGACTTGAGAATTCTGTTCTGAGAAGTTAAATGACACCTGACATTTGGTTACAGTTAAAAGCTATCCAAGTCATAAGACCATAGCTCAACTTTTTTTTTTTTTTTTAACTAATGATATATGATGTCTACTGATTATACTGGATAGCCTCCATTTGCCCCTAAGATTCACTCTCTGCCTTTCTCCATCCTGTGTTCCTGGGAGCTGACCTTAATGGACTTCCTCAACTGGATTCCCTTTTAGCTTGCAGTTGGGAATAGTCAATGGAAAGCATTGGCAGGAAATTGGAAAGTGTAAACAGAGGAAGTAGTAAAGTTAGAAATATTTTCCCAAACTCATTACCTATTGGGTCACAGTTTGGCATTAACTGTGTTTCTCAACAATGCCCAGAGCATCTACTAAGCACCTACCTAGAGCAGCATCCCTCTCCTTCTAGGTTCTGATGACCATTCCCTCCCCTTGCCCTTCAAATCCAGGAGTGGAAATTGTTCCCATTTCTTGTTAGCCCTGGAATGCTATGCAAGCATTAGTAATGAATCTTTTCATTATATTTTCTCAATTATAGCAGATGAATGTACCATTGGGACTCATCAGTGTGATACACCAGGCATGATGGGAGGTCAAGAATACATAAGAAGAATGAGACTCAAGAGATAGACCTAGGTCACTTGTTACTCAAATATAAAATATCAGTGAATAGTGCTATATTATTATATATATATTATAACTACCCAAGACTGAAATTCCTTAGCTTTTTCTTGGTGCTTAATATTAAACATATTAAGAAAGAGCCTACATAATCCAACATGGGAAGTATATGGCTAGAAATTTCACAATCTGCTTTATTGAAAACTTGTATTAAACAGTAATTGCTGTATTTGTTCCCAGTGTGGTTAGATTTGGGGAGATCAAGAAAATGTTCCTAATATTTCTGTTTACACATTTTTTGCTGTTTTTATCATCACACATAGACAAACCCATATACCCTTGCATACATATATAGTTTGTAGAGTATGGTATTAAGCCCATTAAAAACATAATTTAAAATATTTTTAAGAATTTTAACTATCCAGATAACTTAAAAAATTGCTAAATAAAGCATAGATACATTCACTTATAGTAGAACTATAAGTTAGTAATATGGTAAGAAATGCATATAAATTATTATATTACTGGCAGATTGATGCAGGGAAGATAAGAAAGGTGGATGGCACAGTATCAGAATTGAAAAGCAGATTTTGTTTAGAACATGAAAGCCTTTATATACTTTGCTAAAGAGTTTGAACTCTAACACTAGAATCTGATAGCTGAGTGCCTCTCTTCGTCCTACTATTGAATAACTAAGTGACCTTGGGCACTCCTCATAACCTCTCAGATTGTCAATTTCCTTATAAGTAAAATGGGTTTAATAACAGCACTTCAAACTCTGAGTTAAATCAAATAGAATTTCTTAGCTCAGAGTCCATCACATAGTTAAGTATGTGATAAATGTTAGCTGTACAGATATTGATGCATATTAATTACAGAGAGCTAAATCTGTTGACAGAGAGAAAATGGGGACTGATTAAGAGGCAGAAACAGAAGCAAAATGAGCACACTGAAGTGTTTCCAATCAATATCATCTCCAATGTGTAATGGACCACGAGTTTAGAGAGATGCTCCAAGAAGTACTGTTTCAGGATCAAATACATCTAGGAGTCATTGCATTTTATATCTCCTTTCTGGATATACTTATTTGCATTTGAGAAGTTTTGCAAAATCTTTCCAAATATCTCCCTGTCTTTCCCAATCTTGCTAAATGTGAATCTCATTCAATGTCAATTATGTCCTATAGAACTTTTGTAAAGCATATTGGGAAATGCTAGTCCCTTACTTACCATCACTTGACTGGGATAAGGTGCTAGTAGCAGGAAAAGAAAGATAAGTTATAGTCTTTTCATATGGATTGGACACACAGAAATTTTACAAGCAGAAGGGTCATCCCAAGGCAGTTAGCATTACGTCAGTGTTAACTTTTCTTTGACTTGAACAGAAATGACAGTTTAAAAAAAAAAAGTAAGAACTAAAGAAGATTTTATAAACGATGGCATGTGTCTGATATGGTGGGAAATAATAGTGTCAGCACATTCCAAGTGGGTAATTGGTTGTCATTGTGCATATTCCCAGCAAATTGGGCCCTTTGCTCCTAATTTAAACACCCATTTTTGCCTAATTATGTTGTGTATTTACATTTCACATTATCTTTGTTAACACGTAGAAATTCATCTGGTGACCTAGCAGGAAGTCCCTTGAAGTCATAACTCTTAATTACCCTCCCTGGAGCCAGAGTAGTTTGAATTGAGAGGTAGTCAGAATGGGTTATAGGAAGGTTGCTAGGAAAAACACACAGATGTACAAGCACTGGTGTTTTGATCTGTAAGCCTGTGCCCAGTTTTTTGAAGTGGTCAGTAGCACAGGCTTTAGTCTCAGAGCTGGATTCAAATATGAGCTTTACAATTAACTAGCTTGTAAAATGTGGACAAGTTACTGGTTCTTTTTGTGCCTTAGTTTGCTCAGTATTAAAATGGAAAATTAATACCTAAATCCATAAGACTTGAGGGAAGAGAAAATGGGGAAATATGTGTAAAGCACTTCACATAGTCTCTGAAATATAGGTTGCACTCACTAAAGAGTGACTTTATTTCATAATTTTATTATTGTTATTACCTTTTCTCTTGTGCATAGTAAGAAGTGATTAAGTATTTGTTGCCACCAAATTATGAGTGTATATAACAAACAGTAGTATTTGTTAATAATAAGCAAATCATTTTAAATTTCTCTCCTTCTCTGAATGATTTGTTAATTTGAGGTTTTCTATCAGTTAAAAACATCAATGTATCAGCTTTTTGTTTCACATTTAATGTTAAAAAATGACATTTCTTTTTGGTGTGCTAATTGCATTTTTAAAAAAACATTTGTTCAATGTTTCAAAGTGGTCAATAAATAATATTAAATAAACCACTGACATGAAAACCAGCATTTCATCAGAAATACAATCAAGCATTTCATAATTATTGAAAATGGAAAAAAAAACTTCAGCAGTGATGTAAAAGCACACGCAGATACTTAGTGAATCAAAAGAGCTAAGGATGAGAAATATCTATGTTTTATGATGGAATTCAAATGATGTAAATGTGAACAATTACTAAATTTTTATATTCTATCTCATGTAATAGAAAGACTGGTCACGGCACAAAATATTATTCCCTATGCTTCCTTTAATACAAATGTCATAATAATAGTCACTATTTATTGATTCTATTCCATTGGCCAGGAATTGTGCTAATGATTATATACATTATGCCATAGAAACTCTATAGAGTAAGTACCATTATTTCTAATTTGCAGCTGAGGAAGATGAAAAACAAAAGTGGAAATTGCCTCAACCCAGGATTCCTTTCCCTACTTTTCTCCTAGTAAGAGAAGAGGCGTTACTAGTCACAGGAGCATTTTGGGATTTAGGTGGAGCTAGTTATAACCCTCTATGTCTCTCAAATTTTTTTACGAAAGGGTATTTGAACCAGCTGGATCAGAGTCATTCCCATATATTTCTCTGGCTTGAGTTAATGAGGAATTGAGGAATAGTTTTTTCCCTGCATTTCTGGTTGGGAATTCTATGTTTTTATGTCTAAAGTGATTCATGGAATATTCTACATGGAAAATGCCTGTCTGTATTAAAAGAGAGTGATTCGGTACAAAGAGAGTAAAAGAGGGAAATGGACAGTGTGAAGCCCTTGGATCAAGTCATTTCTCCATTCTGGTTCACTTCTGCCTTTTTGTATTCTTGTCATGTCTCCCAAAATTTTTATGCTTTTTTTGTTAAGCTAATTAAACTTGGGTTTCTGCAACCTTCAATTAGAAGAATTCCTTCTTGTTAAGTCAGAGGTTAAACATATTTTCCAAAATTACATGGCTGGTTAGTTGTAGAGGCAGGAGTCAAACCAAGGCCAGTCAAATGCCCATCCCTTGACCACTAGAAACTCTATCACAGTTTGACAAATAATCTTCAGCAATCCCCATGAGCAAGATGAATATCGTGTAAGGATCATTGGACATTTTCCTAATGTTCTGACTTACACACTAACGAGTGGACAAAAAAATTAAGCTAAACTAAATAACAGTATCCACTTTCATATTAAGGCTTTTTAAAACAAATAGATTAAATAGATTTTTATAGCAAATTATTGAATAAAGAGCCTGGTAAAGCACCAGGCTAAATTCTGTTTTTAGAAATGATAGTCCTAGACTGGTGGCATGTATGAACATTTGAATGAACAGGAGCTGAACAGAGGACAGAGGGCAAAGGAAAACAGAAAAACAGCTGCGGTTTGTCTGAGCCATTGAAAATAATGCACCAACCATTCAACTAAGAAGGTAATGATGCTGATGCACTAATGAAAGGGTACAGCCCATAATATTTTGACTTTGTGAGGAGCCTCTTTTCTAGATCAGAACTGATAAACTGTGTTGACGTGTGGATGTAGAAGGTTTCCTGATATTTTAGCTTTGGATGTTACGTCTATTACTAAGTCTAGTTCACATCAACAGTGGGTCCCAGTCCTGACCTGCAAGAACCTCAAATGGATGCCCTTTGGTGAGTAAAACCATCATGTTTGTTTAGGTTGCCAAAAGCACAAGCGGTCTGTGGTGGTTGGAGTTGACTTTATCCCCATGGGGCAGACGTTATGATTCCCCACACTATCCTAGAAGGTCCACGGCTGCCAAAATATTTCATGGGGCGCTCTTAAACATCACCCAACATGAGCTAATATTTCATTTTAACTGCAGGTCTGGGAAACACAAATGGAGATGTTGGGTTGGAAATATATGAGGTGCACTGGACAGGGAGTGTTTTGATTTTGAATGCAGAGGATCTCAAGGAAATATGTACTCCTCTGAAACTGTTTCCGTATGTTTCCTGCTCCACAGCTCTCACTACATGAGACACAGTGTTATCTTGATTAATGCCTTTGTCGTAAATACATGATGAATGGGACTTTAGGTCGATTCTGGCCCTTTCTCACTGTAACAAGATCAAAGTAAATATATTTCATTCTGCTATGAATGTATTTTTTTCATGTTGTGTAATACAAAAAGATGATCCTCTCGTATAGCAGCTCTATTTTATACATGCCTAGAAAGCAAGAAAAAAAAATTTTCTGAAGTTAAAGTAACTTCTGTAAGAGATAAAACTAATATTTTTTTCACTGTATATGAAAAGGTTACCAAGGTTACTCTTCCTATCATTCACTGATGCCAAATTTTGGGAAACAAAAAAGAAAGGTGACATTTACCAGTCACGTCAAACAGAATTTATTTAAATCTCACATTCTTGAGTTAGTTGATAAATTTTCATTCTGTATTTAATTATGATAAAAATGTCCCATATTTTTCTATTAAAAGTAGTCTTTCAGTGAGCTTCTTATGTATCTATTTACCTATGGAGTAAATTCTAAACAATGGAGACTATAAGTCAAAGGGAATGTATATTTTAATGTTTTAAATATACTTACTTTGAACTAACTCATGAAAAATTATCCCCAATTTGTATGTTTACCTGCATACTTTCAAAAATGTGGGTTTTTTAAAAGTGTACATTTTGAAAATGTTATTTTTCTTTTTTTATTGTGAGAAAAGGTTGAGCATGTTTATATTCATTTTAGGAAAATTTCTATTTCTTTTTCCATATATTTTTCTAACTCTATGTCTTCTTGCATATTTTTTTTGGATTTTTCATTTTTACTGATTTGAAAACTATTTTTATATTTTAAAAAGTACATGTACTTTTATATCTCAATTGCAACCTCATCAATTGACTGGTTAATAACTAATTTTGTCAATTGCCCTTTGGTGTTTTGAAAGGAATTTTTTTATTAACACAAAAAACCCATACATATTTATACAGTTTAATCACTTACATTCTTTTAGGCATTTAGGCATTTGTTCTTGCTTAGAAAGGCTTACCCTAATCAATTACTATTAAAGAAAAAATGATCTATTCTTTCCTATTTATAGCTTCATTTTTACATGCAAATTTTTGATTCATGGAAAATTGCTGCCTAAGACAGGCAGAATAGGAAGCAATTTTAATTTCTTTTTTTTCCCCAAATGGATAGCCTATTTTCCCAACACCATTTATTTTGTTCTTCAGAGAATCAAGGTGTAAAAATGAGAAATTTTTCTTAGGTAAACTGAGCTTCAGTTATCTTATCAATAGAATTATTGTGATGCCTCTTCACTGAGTAACACTAACTATCTAAGAAAATATTCAATGTGAAAACAGTCAATAACCACAAAATTCTTAAGCTTTGTTAAATTTGAATCTACATTTTCATCCTGTCAAGACTTTTGTGTTAAGTGTAAGAAATTAATTTCCTCAGATGGAAATTTGTTTCAGTAAAAGCTATACTTGACGTAAGGCAAAAAACTTTCGTACACAATTTTTTACTGGTATCTAGACCAAGATGATTTCCTATGCGACAATTTTTGACATACTGCTAACAGTTGTGATGAAAATAATGTGATGCTCCTATTGGTCCATCATGTGTCAGGCATGGCCTTTAACTTCATTCTCATATAATGGGAAAGAGGTTTCTTTTAGTCATTCTCCCTTGTGACCCTCACCTTGCAGTTGAAAGCCAGAAAACGGTAGCTGTTCAAGGTATTTTAGTTGCCTGAACTTACATGGCTGGATTTGGCAATTCAGTTCCTCAACATAAAAAAGAAAATTGCTAAATATTCTCCACTGTGATTTAGTCCAATATGCTGGGATACCAGGTCTTGATTTCATTTTAATTACACTCTAATTAACAATAATTAGACAGCAATAGACCTTTGTGAATTCTGTTCATCTAGGTATGTATGTTAGTATATTTAGGTTTTAAAATGTGAAAATGCAGCACATTTAGTGACATTCACAATCCATACATGCACCAAGTGCTGAGTGCCAGAAAGAATATATTTTTTTCAATGTCCTAGAGGAGTCAGGGAGAGAAATTCTTCAGAACTGAACAGGCAGGCAGCCTGTAGAGACACAAGTTACCTGTAATGGGTGTTGTGCCAGTGCACAGCATTGAAGAGCATAAATAAAATGTGATGGAAATAGGAAAGAGAGAGACTCCATTTCCATAGGGACATATAAAATATAGTGAAATAGTCTAACAACGGTTATATAACTTTTTGTCAAAACCCATTTTTAAAGTGAAAGATAAGAGTTGAATTTTGTTTAAAGAAATCATTTTTTGACATGCATGCCAGATTAAAAGCTAAACACCTCTAATAGTAAATATGAAACCATAACTTTAGGGTGATAAGCTAAGCATGCTCTCAAACATAAGAAACCTTACTCTGGTCTGACAGCATGACACTGGAATAAGGGTGTTATGAGCTGAATTAGGTCCCCCCAAAATACATATGTTGACGTCTTAAACCTCAGATTGTGACTGATTTTGGAGGCAGGGCCTTTAAAGAGGTAATAAAAGTAAAATGAGGTCATTTGGGTGGGCCCTAATCTAACATGCACTGTCTTTAAAAGAAGAGGTAATTGGGACACAGATGCGAACAGGGGAAAGACCCAGTGAAGACATGGAAAGAGAACCATCTATAAAACAAGGAGAGAGCCCTCACTCAGAAGAAAGCAATGTTGCTGACACCTTAGTCTCAGTCTTGGCATCTTGTCATGGCAGCCCTAGCAAACTAATACAATGGGATCCTTACGTAATTCTTTTCAAAATCTTTATTTTTGAAATCACGTTAATATGTTCTGATAGCTTTGCATGTGGTCTTATTGCTTCTTATGACAATTCTATGATTTATATATTGTTAGTTTGAATATAAGATGGAAATGAGAAAAATGAGGTTGAGTTTAAGTAATTTGCCATTTTCACAGCTCATATGTCACTAAGCCAAAGATTGAAACTAGATATGTTTCTCACTCCAAAACATTCCTTTAATTGCTATGCTATAGTCACATGGACATATCTTTGACAAAAGATTGCCTATGATCTGTTCAAATGGTAAAATAACTGTCAAAGTTTTGACTAAAAACAAGATAAGGTTGTTCCTGTTGATTGAAACATGCCTACTGTGATATTTAGAATCTTATAGATTGAAGATAAACTAGCAAAGCAGAACACAAGTGTAGGACTGGAGGCTTCTTAAGGAAAACAGCTCTGGTTAGTAAATTAATAACACAATTCACTTAAGTTTCTTTATTGAGTGCCTGTTCCAGGTACTGGATTAAGAGCTGAATATAGCCATAGTACTGAATTCATAGAGTTTAGAGCTCGATAGTAGAAAAGAAACAAATTAAAATATCAACTACAAAATTACCAAAGCTATGAGTGTACAGAATGTGGGAACTTAAATATGGCTTACAACTCAGACGCTGAGAATGGATTTCTATGCAAAAGAAAGAGAACCTCAGTAAAATGAAAGGAAGAATGATAAGAAAGATGGATTTGTTGAGGTAAATAAGAGGAAAACTGAGTAGAATTTCAGGTTGTACCCCATTTTTCAGCAGGTTTTGAATCTTCACAAAAGAAATGATGTAATATGTTCTCAGTTATAGGGATATTTGCTACTAATGTCAGGTATAATACTTTTTTTTTTTTTTTTTTTTTTTTGCTTAAAATAATGTGTAAGGATTCCTGGGCCTTAACCAGGTACTATGCCTATGTTTTAGGCTTCTTTTATAAACCTAGTTTTCTGTAGCTATTGATCCTTGATCATATGTTGTATTAGTTTTCTAGGACTACAGTAACAAATTACCATAAATGGGGTGGCTTAAAACAACAGAAATTTATTCTCTCACTGTTCTAGAGGCTAGAAGTCTGAGATCACAGTGTTGGTAGGATTTGTTCCTACTGGAGGCTGAGGGAGAATTATCTTCCAATCTTCTCTCCTAGATTCTGGTGGCTGTGGGCCATCCTTCTCGTCCCTTGACTTATAGATGCATCATGCCAATCTCTGCCTCAGTCTTCATATAGTGTTCTCCCCTGTGCCTCTTTCTGCTTCCTATCAGGACACCAGTCATACTGGATTAAGGGCCATGGTAATGACCTCGTCTTAACTTGATTATATCTGCAAAGACCCTATATCTAATTAAGGTCACATTAGCATGTATGGGGATTAGAATATCAAGGTATTTTCTAGGGGAACACAATTCAACCTACAATATATGCCTTTACAGAAAAATATCTTATTTGGCACCCATAATACTTATATGAGTAACTGATAGCCAAAATCATGCCATGTAACAAACAGCTACAAAACCTCATTAACATATAATAAAAATATTTCTTTTCACTCACAAATCTAGAGCTTGGCTGCTGTTTCTGTTGATCTGAGTCAGACTCTGGAGTCTCATTCTCACTCATACTCCTGCAGTCAACTGATGTGGATTAGAAGACATTGCTGACCTTGGTTGGGTCCTCTCACATGTCTGGATCTTGACTGGGACATTCGTGTGGGCTTAGTTCTGCTCTACATGTCTCATCATAGAGCAGGTTCTTCTGAGGAGCAAGAAGGGAAGTGGAAACACACAAGTGCTTGTTCAGGTCTCTGCTTGTGTCCAATTTGTTGTTGTCCCATTGGCCAAAACAAGTCATATGGCCCATCCCAGAGTCAGAGTGGGAGGATATCACTAAAAGTCAGGGAGAGACAGAAAACTACTGGGGCCATTAATTGAACTTTTTATAGACATTATTTTCCCTCTCCTCTGACTACTTTTTTGTAAATTTCATTTTGAAAATTTCTCTTTCCGTTTTTTTTTGGGGGGGGGTGGGGTTACGCAGGCCTCTCACTGTTGTAGCCTCTCCCGTTGTGGATCACAGGCTCCGGATGCACAGGCTCAGCAGCCATGGCTCACGGGCCCAGTCGCTCTGCGGCATGTGGGATATTTCTGGACCGGGGCACGAACCCGCGTCCCTTGCATCGGCAGGTGGACTCTCAACCACTGAGCCACCAGGGAAGCCCCCTCTTTCAGTTTTTACTTTTCGCATATAAGTGCCACCTAAGACCATCTTTCAATTCTCAAGAATTGTTTTTAGATACAATAAATGTTCTTTCTTTAAAATATTTTAGATTTTTGTCTTTTTTTCTATGCTTAAACATGAAATAAGCTCATACTTTAACATCTGAATTCTTTTTCTCCTAATCTATCATATACACTTTCATTGGAATACCTTAGCTCGAATACTATTTTCACTTTGAAACATCCTTTCAAAAGTAACAACAACAACAAAATGACTCCCCATTACTCACCTTAATACTTAAATTCTCTGGCTCTGTACTAGCTTGGTCTCACATGTATCAGTGTTTGTTCTTAGAATTAAAGCTTCATAAGGGAAGAACTTTGTCTCTATTACACTGCAGGTGAGTACTACAGTTTCTTGCCAAGCAAGGTTTAGGGTTCAGTGAATATTTGGAACAAAACCAGGATCACACACTCCACTGTTTTCTAGTTAAAATATCTTCCCCCTCATTGAGTCTTTGACTTTTGCTTATGTTGTTACACCAGTTTAGAATGCCATCTCTTTCCACTTGTAAAATACCCATCAAGGGAATACAAAGCAGAAGAAGAAAGCCCCTTTTCTCAGCATGTTCATAGTTTGTGGGGAGGAAGCCATCAAACTAAGTGATTATAATAAAATATAGTCATTGTCATGCCAGAAATATTCATGGGAATATAGAAATACGCATAGGAATAGAGAAAGAGATACCTAATCCAGCATGAAAGAGATGAGCAAGTTTTCCTGAAGAATGAAGAAGAGTAACATTCTTCAGGCAGAGAAGAAGGGAGCAAAGGTAGAGGCATGGAACAGTATGGCCATGAAAGAAACAATAAACAGGATATTACTAAAGTGTCAAGTTCAATTCACTGGGTGGTGATACACAGATTGGTGGGGAAAGTAGTAGGCATGAACTGTAACTTGGAGGGTCTTTATGACATGTTAAAGAACTTGAACTCAATAAGTCTCAAGATACTTTAAAGCACTTTTAAGCAGGAGAATAAAAGGTCCAAGTTCCTCTTTCCAACCTGGAACAAAATGTAAGTCCCAGAATCCAGTAATTTCATGACATGGTAATGACAAGTTGCAAGGTCCAAGTCTCATTCTCTTAATCTTTCTTTTAAACACAGTAGCTGATCTGAGAAATAATGTATTAATAATGTAACAATGTATTAATGGCTTAAAGGCTGATTCAGTTGGCTTTGTTCTCTTTCTTTATGTGTTTTCAAATGCTGGCCTTCTACAGATGAAATATATTAGAGGCAAGGATGAAACAATAACAAGCCTTTCTAGTAATATGGCAAAAATGTGGAAGATCATTCTTTTTACTAATGCTAAATTTGGTATCATTCACATCCTAATGATGCAGACATGGCAGACTAAATGAATAGAAATTGGGGTACTTAGACTAGAAAGGAAGTGTCTCTATGTTATTTTCAAGACCACTGGTTTTTAAAAAAACAATACTTTAAATAAATGATTAGGCTTTTGCCTAAGAATAGCCCAATAGATAATTGTATTTTCTCTTGGAAGAAATAGAGTAATTTTTACTTCTATTTGTGGTATGTAAAAATATGGGGAAAAGGAACTTGAACTCAACCTAAAGTACAGGTCTGAGAATTAGAAAGTGGAAACAGAATTTATGGAATAAGTATAGATTTATTTGAAAGGCTAGATTAATTTTCACATGCTTAGGCATGAAATGTCATTGCCTAACAATTCTATTATGTGTTAATAATAAAGTAACTCATATGTGCAAAATGGATGTGTCACACCAAGAGAAAATGTTTAAAATGCCAAGTAAATACCACAACAAATGTAGGAAAAATGCTTTACTGATGGTTTCACTTTGCAAATTCTTTTGAAGATTTTTTTTTTGTTTTTCATTCTTCTGGAGCACAGAAAGCAAGGGTTCTGTTCTTTATGGAGGAATCTTGTTTTGGTACAATTTTACATCCATTCAGTTTATATTTAACCAGAAACTAAGATATTATGCCCTGTAATTTTTTTAAATTAGTATTTAAAAACATGTGGGACTATGAGGCTGATTCTCAGAGCAGTGTGGCTTTTAGAAAATTTGGTGGATGGTGCCAAGTCCTTTATTTTTTATACTTTAAGCTTTGTGTTTTCCAGTTTTTATTGTTTAGAATAAAGTTTTAGAGATTGAATATCACTTTCCTTCTTTGATACAGTATTTTTTTGGGCAAATATTCACTTATAAATTTCTCCCCTTTAGTGTCTCAGAAAGAATTCAATAGTATATCTGATAGCAATGCTCATTATCTCTGGATCCAGTCTTTCCTCTTGAAATTCCTCATTTGCTTACATAAAGCCAATGGGGTCCCTTAGCATTCTAAGGACTTTCATTACTTTCTGGCTTATCTGGTTCTCTCAAAGTACCAGCGGTTCAGTTTTTCTTGCTATTTTATTAAACATTTCTCCACTTCCACTTTGCCAACTTTTTGAAGATGACAAGGATTTGCGTTTATTTTGTCATGATGAGCATTAGCTTTATACCAGTCTCATTTTCACTCTGTTGTCCTGAGCACCTTTTTGTCTTAATGCCCAACTGGAAGGGGGATGCTGATCAAGTTGTGGAATCACTGTCTCTGTGGAATCCTCAGCAATAGCAGTTTGTACCTTACTATCTGTAGGTACACTACAGCCACGGAACACTAGCTTTTGCAAAGATAATCACTGACATTTTCTCTACTCATGCTATACTGAGGGTATAGCTTGTCTTGTAGAAGAGTTTTTTTCTGATGTGGTGTTTTAAGGAAAGCTATGGGGTCCACATTTTCCTGACATCTTCACTTTCCTCCTTAGGCAGTGTGGTGTGAAGGTCAAGAACATAGACTTTGGGCTCAGGCAGATCTTAGTCTAACACTTTGCTCTGCCTCTTACTAGCTGGATGATTTAATTACCTAATTTTTCTAAGATGGAAAAGACAGCTGCAGATAGTTCTATTTTCAGCAATTCTGAACCATGTTAATTCAAACAAAACTTCTGAATTAATTCTAATGAGAATGATTCAAATATTTAAATATAGAACATCAAGTACTTGAAGACATCAAAGAAAATCAAGGTAGTGGTGACTCATGAGGGCAAGATCCAGGAGAAGAAGGCTGCACAGTGAGATAAGCCTGGGATTTGGTAGCATTTTACCTGGTGACATTTTCTGAGCCTGGAAAAGTTGCCTTAAAGGTGGAAAAACTGAGCAGTTCTATCGGAAGCCTCACAGAAGGAGGCAGGCAAAAGTTGACATTCAGGGCCCACCAAGGCTGGAAAGAGTCAGATAAATCCCTTCACTTTGGGATGGGATTATGGAATAAGGGTTAAATGAAAGAAGAGGTAGAACAACACTTTCAAGGACTGAAGTTAAAGTCATAAATGACCATCAACAGATGAATGGATAAAGAAGATGTGGTACATACATACCACATGTATGTATGTACCACATGTATGTACCACATGGATGGACCTAGAGATTATCATACTGAGTGAAGCTAGACAGAAAAAGACAAATATCATATGATATTGCTCATATGTGGAATCTAAAAAAAATGATACAAATGAACTTATTTACAAAATAAAAACAGACTCACAGACTTAGAGAACGAACTTATGGTTATGGTGGGCAGGGGGAAGGTGGGGGAGGGATAGACTGGAAGTTTGGGATTGACATGCACACACTGCTATATTTAAAATAGATAACCAGCAAGGACCTACTGTATAGGGAACTCTGCTCAATATTCTGTAATATCCTAAATGGGAAAAGAACTTGAAAACTAATAGATACATGTATATATATAACTGAATCACTTTGCTGTACACCTGAAACTAACACAACACTGTTAATCAACTATACTCCAATATAAAATATTTTTTAATAAATAAAAATAAATAAATAAAGTGATCCCAGAATCCTAGTCCCTTAGCCTGACCATTTGTCAGAAGCAAAGCTGAATCATCTCTGGGAGATGATAACAGCATACAGAGCCTTGAATTATTTCGGCAACTTTTCAAACAACTTGTCCAATATTTAATGACAATAATATTAATTTTTAAAAACCAGGGTCTCTGCTGCTTGGTGGTGCTGCCTTCGAGGACAGGGTGGTGTTCCTGCCCTGAGTGACTGGCTGGGGGGATGAAGACAAAGTGATGTACGGTGCTGACAGATCACAGTGGACAGGAGAGGTTTAAAAGGGGCTCCGTCAGGGTGTCAGGCTTGGTGGGAAATGCCTCTGGAAAGCATCTCCACCTTTCCACACACCAAGTGGGTGTGGTCTGTGTCCAGGTGCCCAGATAGTCCAAGGCACCGAAGACTGAGTGCCTGGAAACCACCAGCATCTCTATCTAGTCCTCAGTCATGATGTGAACATGAAATGACCTGCGAGGTGTGCTGTCCCAATAACCATGGGCAGCTGATCTCTTTTATCATAGGACAGAACCCAAAGCATGCAGTGGACATATTTAATACCTGTGTGGGGAAATTGCAGCAACTGCACGAGGGGTATTATACTATATTCAAGTACACGCTGATGTTTGAAAACAACTTCATCCCGATTAGCACAAAAGAATGATCAATGTGTGCATCCATGCACAAATGGTGACTGTGAGCCTCACATCCACCAGCCCTGGCCTCATACTATCTGACATCATGCCACTGGCCCTATGAGCTGCAAACTGTGAAGAGTATCTCAGACGTGGCCAGGCCAGCTGGGGAAGAAGTCAAAAATCTACAAAGATCTATCTCACAGCTAACCAGATGCTTGCCCTGAAGTCTGTAAAATTCTCCATCCATGACTGAAAAATAGCTCTGTCTAAAGCTTGCCACTGGCTGCTCTTTTGACCTTCAGCTGTGTCCCCTTTCTGATGCAAGAGATCTTTTCATTTATTGGGAATAAATTGTTTACTTCTGAGACCACCAGTGGAGAGTTACAGCACTGCAGGCCATCCCAGCTGGGGACACAATGGATATTCTTATGTTTGAGGCAGAGGACAAGAGGCCATGCAGCTCCATGGAGAAAGCGACCAAGGTCAGGAGGCTTCACACAGTTCTCTTTTGGGGCCTCCTCCCCTGGTTATGCTGGTGGGGAAGGAATCTAATGTGTCTGCCACACATCCTGTGTTCATGGAAGCACACTGTCATTCACGTGACACTTACAGTGCTTGACAAAGGAGCAGCAGTAGGGATGGCACCACAGCAGGCCCTGTGGACGTGCCCGCAATGGAGTCTGCAGACTCAGGACAAGATAAGCACTGACAGGATGAGGATTGCTCTGAATATCAGCAGAAGCTCCAGTCTCTCTCCAGAGGATTGCATGCTTGTGGTGACTGCAGGAGCAGAAACTACCAACATACCTGTTGCAGAAACAACTAAATATACGGTAATGAGATTCCTTGTCTCAACCTTGCAGAGTGAAATGTATGAATGAAGAGGATGGAAGTCAGTCTCCCAACCCCATGCTGAAGCCTAGAGTGGGGAGGAGGTAAAGGACAGAACTATCACTGGAAGACATTCTAATCACCTCAGACAGGGAGGACAAGTCTGCTCTGACATGATCCCTCTGCTGGTCCTTTGCCCACCATGGAACCACTAGAGGTGAGCAAAAGGAAACTCCAGAGAAAACCAGTGGGCAGAGGACACAGCTCTTCCTTCCACGAAAACACCAACCTCATCCCACTGCAAAGAAGTCTAGGTTATCTCAAACTTTAACGGGGAGCAAATCTACAACTAATTCAGGTTCTTCAAGTTAAGAACCCCAACACAATTAGCTCTTTCTTTAATAACTTCAAAACCTATTGTACCATACAAACAATAGTACCAGGTTCTACAATTAAGAGATCCAGAAGGACTGGCTAACTGTTGAAAATAAAAATCCATCCTACCATGTAAACAGTGGACCCAGGCTCTACAATGAAAAGATCCAGAAGACTGGATCTTAATGAACTTCAAAATCAGCTCTACTAACAAACAGTAGTCCCAGGTCCTACACAATAAGTATCCAGCAGGATTGGCCCTTTATTAACAAATCTCAAAGCCCACCACACTGCACCTTGTACAGACGTGGACATCACATCTAGAACAGTGGAGGAGAGCAGTGTGGAGGCCATCAGGCAGCCAGCTGTCTCTGGTGAGGTACTTGAGATCACTGGTACCATGATATATGAGGCCAAGTGACAGTAAACTTTGAAGCCTATCAAAACACAACAACAACAACAGCAAACAGGAGCAGAGGAGGAGGACCAAGTTGTTTCCAGTTTAGTTCCATTATTTTTTAATAAATAAAACCACCTATTCTTAAAATGTATCTCAATCTTCCTTTTGAATTTACACGTTTCACAGGATTGTAATGACTTCACAGTGGATTCTGTGACAACTATCCTGCATTCTGAGGCTCTGCTCTCCAGTCAGCAGAACCCAACTTCACATCCATGTTCAACAGAGCCAATAGGAGTGTGCCACCTTGCCTGAACCTCTCTGCCTTTGGTTTCCCAAGACTGCAGCTGAAAGAAGTACCACCACTTCCCTGCCCTCTTCCTCTATTTCCCCCTGAAAGTCCTTGAACACAGATAAGTCCATTTGTTAGGTTAAATAGGAACTGAACTCATGTCTTTTCAGGATAATCAAAGAGAAGATGAGGAGTAGAGCAGCATTTGCTCATAATCGGAATAGGAAAGGCTTTCCTGTAGGCTTAACAATTCCATTCCTAGGAATGTACCCTGGAGAAACTCACACATGTGCCTCTGGGAGACAACTATGAGAATGTTCATAGCAAAATAATTTATAAGAGCAAAACACTGTAAATAACCTCAAATGTCCATTGATGGGAGAAGAGTTAAATTATAGTATAGAATATATAAATACACACATGCATGCACATGCACATACAAAGGGATACTATACAAATGTTGCTGCTAACGATATTGGCATGGACGGATCTCAAAAAAATCAAGTAAAAAACTGAAGTCACACTTGAGGATATGGGGAGGGGGAAGGGTAAGCTGTGACAAAGCGAGAGAGAGGCATGGACATATATACACTACCAAACGTAAGGTAGATAGCTAGTGGGAAGCAGCCGCATAGCACAGGGAGATCAGCTCTGTGCTTTGTGACCACCTGGAGGGGTGGGATAGGGAGGGTGGGAGGGAGGGAGATGCAAGAAGGAAGAGATATGGGAACATATGTATATGTATAACTGATTACTTTGTTATAAAGCAGAAACTAACACACCATTGTAAAGCAATTATACTCCAATAAAGATGTTAAAAAAAAAAAAAAAAAACCTGAAGTCACAGAAGAACGTGTGTGCTATAATTTCTAGAGAAGTTCTAAAACAATACCAAAGAAGTTATTTAGGGTAATATATTTGGTGAAATTAGAGATAAACAAGATCTCTATGATGTAAAAGAGGGAAATGTCATCAGCTATGTACACACACAAGTTTTAGTGGTATTGGTAATTGTTTTATATCATAAACAAGAAGGTAGGAGCAGTGTTGATTTTTTCTGAGGTCTCTCTCATTGGCTTGCAGATGACCATCTTCTCTTTGTATTCATATGGGTATTCTTCATTGTGTGTGTGTGTCCTAGTCTGCTTTTTATATAAGGACACTAGTCATATTGGATTAGGACTCATCCATATCAACTCATTTTACCTTAATTACCTCTTTAAAAGCCCTGCCTCCAAATACAGTCACATTCTGAGGTCCTAGGAGTAAGGACTTGAACATATGAATTTTCTCTCACTATATTTGAGACATAGTTGTATCAAAAAGTATGCATTGCTTATCTAAAATTTATATTTAATTATTTAAATTTAATATATTTATTTTATTTTATTTATTTATTTATTTTTTGCAGTACGCAGTCCTGTCACTGTTGTGGCCTCTCCCGTTGCAGAGCACAGGCTCTTCATGCACAGGCTCAGCAGCCATGGCTCATGGGCCTAGACGCTCTGTGGCATGTGGGATCTTCCCGGAGCAGGGCACAAACCCGTGTCCCCTGCATTGGCAGGCGGACTCTCAACCACTGAGCCACCAGGGAAGCCCCTAAATTAAGTATATTTATATTTATATACCTCTATTTTTATCTAATAAATCTGATATGTTAGGATATGTTTAGAAGTAGATTTAACACAAAGAAAAGATAAAGTAGGCTATGAAGAAAATTTTGCAGAATGAAGCATACAAATTTTAGAGTATAAGAAATAAAGAAGAATGCATAAGAGAGGATGTATGAGAAGATTCCACACGTGCATAACTGGTGTCCAGAATTTTAGAAAGAGAGAAAATAGAGCAGAAGCAATATTTGAGGTGATAATCACAGAACTTTCCAAAATCTAGGAAGGTATTAACTTTCAGATTCAGGAAGGCTTTTGAAACCCAAGCGACATAAATGTAAAGAAAACTCCACTTAGCACATGTAATAAAACTGCTAAACCCAAAGCCAAAGAGAAAATTATTAAAAGTTTCCAGAGAAAATGGGTAATATGTTTGAAGAGCAGTTAGACTTTAAGTTGATGTCAAAACAGTAGTAGTTCAAACTAGAACAAAATGTCTTGTAGGTGCTAAAAAGAAATAACTTAGAAACCTATACCTATACTGAATATGATTTGAGAAAAAATAAAATAAAATAAAGACATTTCACACAAACAAAAACCAAGAGAATTAGTCACCAGCAGATCCACACTAACGGAAGTATTAAGGAGGTTCTTTAGGTAGAATGAATATGATCCCAGAGAGAAGGTCAGAGAAGCCAGAATCAGTGAGCAGTGATAGAAAAGAGCAAATGTGATACAAATTCAGTGGACTTTGATATATGACAATAACAATAGCATCTTGTAAGGTTTACAAAATATAAAGAACTAAGATCCAAAACAAAATAGAGCATGAAGTTTGGGTTTTATGATATTTTCATTTTTGGTAAGACAATTTGTGAATTGTAACCTCTAGACTATCCTTTAAATTAATAGCATAGGAGTATAAAACTACCAATCTAATAAAGTAAGAAATTGAATCATCATCATCATCATTGTCCACACAATTCATTCAAAAGCATATAAGAAAGAAAAGAAGAAAGGTCATATACCAAGTGAGGAAAATAAAAAGCAAATAGATACTAATCATTTATATTCACCTTACTAATACTACATACTTACATACTAATATACTTCAATACTAAATACATACTAATCATTTATTTGTTTCAAACGTCAAATAATTAATAAATAAAAGTTCATTAATATACTATTTATAAGGACATATTTAAATTATAAGAATACAGAAAGATTTAAAGGAAAAAGATGGAAAAATATAGTTACTGTGCAAATGCTAAAAATGTTGGTGTAACTAAATTAATATCAAAGTTGAGTTTGTGGTGTTATCTCTAGTAAAAAGCACTACTAGGGTTAATGAAGAATACTTTATAATCATAAAAATTTAACCTACCCAGAACACTTAGCAATTTTGAATTTGAGCCTCGAAATAAATACAGCAAAAAAGACAGAATTAAAAAAAACAAAACAAAACAAAACCCAGAAAAAAACCCCAAAATCCACATCCATTGTGAAATATCTTTCAATTATTGATAGAGTAAAAGGGCACAAATCATTAAGGAAAAGGAAGAGTTCAATGGCATAATTAACATATTTCAGCTGAGTGACATATATATGATTGTCACACATCGATGCCAACAAAAGCAATATTTACATTCTTTTCAAATACAAATGTAATGTTTACAAAAATTGCCTACATACTGGGACCTAAGCCATGTTATACTACATTTTACAGGGTTGAAATCATACAAATTGTGTTCTCTGATCATGGTGAATCTAAAAAAAAAAAAAAAAGAAAAAAAAGATGACTGAAAAATCTCCATACGTCTGGCAATTAAGAAATACATTTATAAATTGTACACAGATCAACAAGAAATCACAATGGAAATTAGAAAATATTTGAAATTAAATGGTAATGAAATACAAAACATATGTAAAGCAGCCAGTGCTGTGCTTAGAGATAATTTATAAACTTAATTTCATAAGACAAAAAAGAAAAGAAAGACATCAGAAAAGAAAGAGAAATCAACAAGAAGTAAAAGAAAGAATTGAGAGAAGAAGAAATAAATTGATGAGCAAATTATCCATCTCATAAACACTAAATTAAGCCCAGAAAACAGTTAATGCCGTAATCAATTGCTGAGCAACCTTATTTAAATATAACCCTAAAGGATCATTAAGCAATATTTATCAATTAATTTTTAAAGCTCTGAATCTGGCAAAGCTTTATTAGTACCTGTGACTGGCTCATTCTGGAATGGCCTCCAAGAGCTCACTTCCATCTTTCTCATATCCTATTCAATCCCCTCCCCTCAAGTGTGCACAAGTCTTTTTTTTTTTTTAACATCTTTATTGGAGTATAATTGCTTTACAATGGTGTGTTAGTTTCTGCTTTATAACAAATTGAATCAGTTATACATATACATATGTTCCCATATCTCTTCCCTCTTGCATCTCCCTCCCTCCCGCTCTCCCTATACCACCCCTCCAGGCACTCACAAAGCACCGAGCTGATCTGCCTGTGCTAGGAAGCTGCTTCCCACTAGCTATCTGCCTTACGTTTGGTAGTGTATATATGTCCATGCCTCTCTCTCGCTTTGTCACAGCTCATGCTTCCACCTCCCCATATCCTCAAGTCTGTTCTCTAGTAGGTCTGTGTGTTTATTCCTGTCTTACCCCTAGGTTCTACATGACATTTTTTTTTTCTTAAATTCCATATATATGTGTTAGCATATGGTATTTGTCTTTCTCTTTCTGACTTACTTCACTCTGTATGACAGACTCTAGGTCTATCCACCTCATTACAAATAGCTCAATTTCGTTTTTTTTTTTATGGCTGAGTAATATTCCATTGTATATATGTGCCACATCTTCTTTATCCATTCATCCGATGATGGGCACTTAGGTTTATTCCATCTCCAGGCTATTGTAAATAGAGCTGCAATGAACATTTTGGTACATGATTCTTTTTGAATTATGGTTTCTCAGGGCATATGCCCAGTAGTGGGATTGCTGGGTCATATGGTAGTTCTATAAGGAATCTCCATACTGTTCTCCATAGTGGCCGTATCAATTTACATTCCCACTAACACTGCAAGAGGGTTCCCTTTTCTCCACACCCTCTCCAGTATCTATTGTTTCTGGATTTTTTGATGATGGCCATTCTGACTCATGTGAGATGATATCTCATTGTAGTTTTGATTTGCATTTCTCTAATGATTAATGAAGTTGAGCATTCTTTCATGTGTTTGTTGGCAGTCTATATATCTTCTTTGGAGAAATGTCTATTTAGGTCTTCTGCCCATTTTTGGATTGGGTTGTTTCTTTTTTTGTTATTGAGCTGCATGAGCTGCTTGTAAATTTTGGAAATTAATCCTTTGTCAGTTGCTTCATATGCAAATATTTTCTCCCATTCTGAGGGTTGTCTTTTGGTCTTGTTTATGGTTTCCTTTGTTGTGCAAAAGCTTTGAAGCTTCATTAGGTCCCATTTGTTTATTTTTGTTTTTATTTCCATTTCTCTAGGAGGTGGGTCAAAAAGGATCTTGCTGTGATTTATGTCATAGAGTGTTCTGCCTATGTTTTCCTCCAACAGTTTGATAGTTTCTGGCCTTACATTTAGGTCTTTAATGCATTTTGAGCTTATTTTTGTGATTGGTGTTAGGGAGTGATCTAATCTCATACTTTTACATGTACCTGTCCAGTTTTCCCAGCACCACTTATTGAAGAGGCTGTCCTTGCTCCACTGTACATTCCTGCCTCCTTTATCAAAGATAAGGTGACCATATGTGCGTGGGTTTATCTCTGGGCTTTCTATCCTGTTCCATTGATCTATCTTTCTGTTTTTGTGCCAGTACCATACTGTCTTGATTACTGTAGCTTTGTAGTATGGTCTGAAGTCAGGAAGCCTGATTCCTCCAGCTCTGTTTTTCGTTCTCAAGATTGCTTTGGCTATTCGGGGTCTTTTGTATTTCCATACAATTGTGAAATTTTTTGTTCTAGTTCTGTGAAAAATGCCAGTGGTAGTTTGGTAGGGATTGCATTGAATCTGTAGATTGCTTTGGGTACTAGAGTCATTTTCACAATGTTGATTCTTCCAATCCAAGAACATGGTATATCTCTCCATTTATTTGTATCTTCTTTAATTTCTTTCATCAGTGTCTTATAATTTTCTGCATACAGGTCTTTTGTCTCCTTAGGTACGTTTATTCCTATGTATTTTATTCTTTTTGTTGCAATGGTCAATGTGTTTTCTTGATTTCACTTTCATATTTTTCATCATTAGTGTATAGGAATGCCAGAGATTAATGTGCATTAATTTTGTATCCTGCTACTTTCCCAAATTCATTGATTAGCTCTAGTAGCTTTCTGGTAGCATCTTTAGGATTCTCTATGTATAATATCATGTCATCTGCAAACAGTGACAGATTTATTTCTTCTTTTCCGATTAGGATTCCTTTTATTTCATTTTCTTCTCTGATTGCTGTGGCTAAAACTTCCAAAACTATGTTGAATCAGAGTTGTCAGAGTGGGCAACCATGTCTTGTTCCTGATCTTAGTGGAAATGGTTTCAGTTTTTCACCATTGAGGATGATGTTGGCTGTGGGTTTGTCATACATGGCCTTTATTACGTTGAGGAAAATTCCCTCTATGCCTACTTTCCACAGGGTTTTTATCATACATGGGTGTTGAATTTTGTTGAAAGCTTTCTCTGCATCTATTGATATGATCATATATTTTTTCTCCTTCAATTTGTTAATATGGTTTATCACATTGATTGTTTTGTGTATATTGAAGAATCCTTGCATTGCTGGAATAAACCCCACTTAATCATGGTGTATGATCTTTTTAATGTGCTGTTGGATTCTGTTTGCTAGTATTTTGTTGAGGATTTTTGCATCTATTTTCATCAGTGATATTGGCCTGTAGTTTTCTTTCTTTGTGACATCCTTGTTTGGTTTTGGTATCAAGGTGATGGTGGCCTTGTAGAATGAGTTTGGGAGTGTTCCTCCCTCTGCTATATTTTGGAAGAGCTTGAGAAGGATAGGTGTTAGCTCTTCTCTAAATGTTTGATAGAATTCGCCTGTGAAGCCATCTGGTCCTGGGCTTTTGTTTGTTGGAAGATTTTTAATCACAGTTTCAATTTCAGTGCTTGTGATTGATCTGTTCATATTTTCTATTTCTTCCAGATTCAGTCTTGGCAGGTTGTGCATTTCTAAGAATTCATCCATTTCTTCCAGATTGTCCATTTTATTGGCATAGAGGTGCTTGTAGTAATCTCTCATGATCTTTTGTATTTCTGCAGTGTCAGTTCTTACTTCTTTTTCATTTCTAATTCTATTGATTTGAGTCTTCTCCCTTTTTTTCTTGATGAGTCTGGCTAATGGTTTATCAATTTTGTTTATCTTCTCAAAGAACGAGCTTTTAGTTTTATTGATCTTTGCTATCATTTCCTTCATTTATTTTTCATTTATTTCTGATTTGATTTTTATGATTTCTTTCCTTCTGCTAGCTTTGGGGTTTTTTTGTTCTTCTTTCTCTAATGGCTTTAGGTGCAAGGTTAGGTTGTTTATTCAAGATGTTTCCTGTTTCTTAAGATAGGATTGTATTGCTAAAATATTCCCTCTTAGAACTGCTTTTGCTGCATCCCATAGATTTTGGGTCATGATGTCTCCATTGTCATTTGTTTCTAGGTATTTTTTGATTTCCTCTTTAAATACTTCAGTGATCACTCCATTATTAAGTAATGTATTGTTTAGTCTCCATGTGTTTGTATTTTTTACAGATCTTCTCCTGTAATTGATATCTAGTCTCATAGCATTGTGGTCAGAAAAGATACTTGAAACAATTTCAATTTTCTTAAATTTACCAAGGCTTGACTTGTGACCCAAGTTATAATCTATCCTGGAGAATGTTCCATGAGCACTTGATAAAAATGTGTATTCTGTTGTTTTTGGATGGAATGTCCTATAAATATCAATTAAGTCCATCTTGTTTAATGTATCATTTAAAGCTTGTGTTTCCTTATTTATTTTCATTTTGGATGATCTGTCCATTGGTGAAAGTGGGGTGTTAAAGTCCCCTACTATGAATGTGTTACTGTTGATTTCCCCTTTTATGGCTGTTAGTATTGCCTATGTTGGGTGCATAAATATTTACAACTGTTATATCTTCTTCTTGGATCGATCCCTTGATCATTATGTAGTGACCTTCTTTGTCTCTTCTAATATTCTTTATTTTAAAGTCTATTTTGTCTGATATGAGAATTGCTACTCCAGCTTTCTTTTGGTTTCCATTTGCATGAAATATCTTTTTCCATCCCTTTACTTTCAGTCTGTATGTGTCTCTAGGTTTGAAGTGGTTCTCTTGTTGACAGCAAATATATGGGTCTTGTTTTTGTATCCATTCAGCCAATCTGTGTCTTTTGGTGGGAGCATTTAGTCCATTTTCATTTAAGGTAATTATCGATATGTATGTTCCTATTCCCATTTTCTTAATTGTTTTGGGTTCGTCTTTTCCTTCTCTTGTGCTTCTTGCCTAGAGAAGTTCCTTTACCAGTTGTTGTAAAGCTGGTTTGGTGGTGCTGAACTCTCTCAGCTTTTGCTTGTCTGTAAAGGTTTTATTCCTCAATCAAATCTGAATGAGATCCTTGCTGGGTAGAGTAACCTTGGTTGCAGGTTTTTCTCCTTCATCACTTTAAATATGTCCTGCCAGTCCCTTCTGGCTTGCAGACTTTCTGATCAATGATCAGCTGTTAACCTTATGGGGATTCCCTTGTGTGTTATTTGTTGTTTTCCCCTTGCTGCTTTTAATATGTTTTTTTTTTTGTATTTAATTTTTGACAGTTTGATTAATATGTGTCTTGGCATATTTCTCCTGTATGGGACTCTCTGTGCTTCCTGGACTTGATTAACTATTTCCTTTCCCATATTAGGGAAGTTTTCAACTATAATCTCTTCAAATATTTTCTCAGTCCCTTTCTTTTCCTCTTCTTCTGGAACCCCTATAATTTGAATGTTGGTGTGTTTAATGTTGTCCCAGAGGTCTCTGAGACTGTTTTCAGTTCTTTTCATTCTTTTTTTCTTTATTCTGGTCTTCAGTAGTTATTTCCACTATTTTATCTTCCAGGTCACTTATCCGTTCTTCTGCCTCAGTTATTCTGCTATTGATCCCATCTAGAGTATTTTTAATTTCTTTTATTATGTTGTTCATCATTGTTTGCTTCATCTTTAGTTCTTCTAGGTCCTTGTTAAATGTTTCTTGCATTTTGTCCATTCTATTTCCAGGATTTTGGATCATTTTTTCTATCATTATTCTGAATTCTTTTTCAGGTAGACTGTCTATTTCCTCTTCATTTGTTAGGTCTAGTGGGGTTTTATCTTGCTCCTTCATCTGCTGTGTGTTTTTCTGTCTTCTCATTTTGCTTATCTTACTGTGTCTGGTGTCTCCTTTTTGCAGGCTGCAGGTTCGTAGTTCCCGTTGTTTTTGGTGTCTGTCCCCAGTGGCCAAAGTTGGTTTAGTGGGTTGTGTAGGCTTCCTGGTGGAGGGGACTAGTGCCTGTGTTCAGGCGGATGAGGCTGGATCTTGTCTTTCTGGTGGGCAGGTTCACATCTGGTGGTGTGTTTTGGGTTGTCTGTGGACTTATTATGATTTTAGGCAGCCTCTCTGCTAATGGGTGGGGTTGTGTTCCTGTCTTGCTAGTTGTTTGGTATAGGATGACCAGCACTGTAGCTTGCTGTCATTGAGTGCAGCTGGGTGCTGGTGTTGAGATGGAGATTTCTGGGAGATTTTCACCATTTGATATTATGTGGAGCTGGGAGGTCTCTTGTGGACCAGTGTCCTGAAGTTGGCTCTCCAAGTTGGCTCTCCCACCTCAGAGGCACAGCACTGACTCCTGGCTGCAGCACCAAAAGCCTTTCATCCACACGGCTCAGAATAAAAGGGAGAAAAAGTAGAAAGAAAGAATTAGTAGAAAGAAAGAAAGAAAGAAAGAAAGAAGAAAGAAAGGAGGGAGGGAGGAAGGAAGGAAGGAAAAAAGAAAGAAAGAAAGAATATAAAGTAAAATAAAGTAAAGTAAGATAAAATATAATAAAGTTATTAAAATAAAAAAGTATTAAGAAAAAATTTAAACAAACAAACAAACAAAAATGGACAGATAGAACCCTAGCACAAATGGTAGAAGCAAACCATACAGACAAAATCTCACACAGAAGCATATACATACATACTCACAAAAAGAGGAAAACGGGAAAAAAATTCATAAATCTTGCTCTCAAAGTTCACCTCCTCAATTTGGGATGATTCGTTGTCTAAAGGAGGGAAGGAAGGAAAGAAAGAAAGAAGATAAAGTAAAATAAAATAAAGTTATTAAAATAAAAAATAATTATTAAGAAAAAAAATTTTTAAAAAAATGAAGGATAGAACCCTAGGACAAATGGTGAAAGCAAAGCTATACAGACAAAATCTCACACAGAAGCATACACATACACACTCACAAAAAGGAAAAGGGGAAAAAAATCATAAATCTTGCTCCCAAAGTCCACCGCCACAATTTGGGATGATTCGTTGTCTATTCATGTATTCCACAGATGCAGGTACATCAAGTTGATTGTGGATCTTTAATCCGCTGCTTCTGAGGCTGCTAGGAGAGATTTCCCTTTCTCTTCTTTGTTCTCACAGCTTCCAGGGGCTCAGCTTTGGATTTGGCCCTGCCTCTGCGTGTAGGTCGACTGAGGGCGTCTGTTCTTCGCTCAGACAGGATGGGGTTAAAGGAGCCGCTGATTCAGGGACTCTGGCTCACTCAGGCCGGGGGGAGGGAGGGGTATGGAGTGCAGGGCGAGCCTGCGGTGGCAGAGGCCAGCGTGACGTTGCACCTGCCTGAGGCGCGCCGTGCGTTCTCCTGGGGGACTTATCCCTGGATCACGGGACCCTGGCAGTGGCGGGCTGCACAGGCTCCCCGGAAGGGGGGTGTGGATAGTAACCTGTGCTCGCACACAGGCTTCTTGGTGGCGACAGCAGCAGCCTTAGCATCTCATGCCTGTCTCTTGGGTCCGCTCTTTCAACCGTGGCTCACGCCCGTCTCTGGAGCTCCTTTAAGAAGCGCTCTTCATCCGCTCTCCTTGTGCACCAGGAAACAAAGAGGGAAGAAAATGTCTCTTGCCTCTTTGGCAGGTCCAGACTTTTCCCCGGACTCCCTCCCGACTAGCTGTGGCACACTAAACCCCTTCAGGCTGTGTTCACGCCGCCAGCCCCAGTCCTCTCCCTGGGATCTGACCGAAGCCCAAGCCTCAGCTCCCAGCCCTGCCCGCCCCGGCGGGTGAGCAGACAAGCCTCTCGGACTGGTGAGTGCCAGTCGGCACCGATACTCTGTGCGGGAATCTCTCCGCTTTTGCCCTCCATACCCCTGTTGCTGCGCTCTCCTCCATGGCTCCGAAGCTTTCCCCCTCCGCCACCCGCAGTCTCTGCCCGCGCAGGGGCTTCCTGTGTGTCGAAACCTTTCCTCCTTCACAGCTCCCTCCCACTGGTGCAGGTCCCATCCCTATCCTTTTGTCTGTTTATTCTTTTTTCTTTTGCCCTACCCAGGCACATGGGCGGTTTCTTGCCTTTTGGGAGGTCTGAGGTCTTCTGCCAGCATTCAGTAGGTGTTCTGTAGGAGTTGTTCCACGTGTAGATGTATTTCTGGCGTATTTGTGGGGAGGAAGGTGATCTCCGCGTCTTACTCTTCCGCCATCTTCCCGGAAGTTCCCAAAAAAGTTTCTTGTGTGCGCAAGTCTTGTGTTTATAAAGCAATGTTCTTCCCATGATTTGCTTCTGTTATTTGGCAAAGGTAGATTGGTCTTGTATGTCCAACTAAGGTCACTAATTAGTTGATTTTGAGTTAATCAAAAAGAAGTTTATCCAGAGTAGGCTTAGCCTAATCAAGTGAATCCTTAAAAGAGGGTGGTGGCCTTTGCTGAAGAGAGATTGGAAATAAAAGTAATGATTCTCTCGTTGGGACAGAGCTTGGGAAAGGTTCTATGAGAGGGGCATCTGCAGGATAATTGTGAGAAACCTGTAGGAACTAACAGTGCCTCCAGCTGACAGCCAGGAACAGGGTGGAGACCTCAGTTCTACAGCCACAAGGAAACTTAATTCCAGCCAGAAAACATGTGAACTTGGAAAAGGATCTCAAGCAATAGAAGGGAACCACCACCTGGGTGACACCTTGATTTCAGCATTGTAAGACCCTAAGCAGAGAACCCTGCTCTAATTTCTAGATGTTAACTGCTGATGGAAAATTGCTTGAAATGTATTGTAATATAGAATTTTGGTTAATTAAGTTCTGATTAATTGATTTTTCAGTACATCAGAAAAGGAAGTATTTGGATCTCTTTTCAGCATGATGAATATAAATATGACTTATTGGCACTTACTTTGGTCAAAGCATCGTGATAGGCACCAAGAAGGGGAGATGGGCCATGAACACCAAACTGCATTTAACCAGAGAAAGCCATTTCCTAAAGGACTTAGAGGATAATGAAGTTAATCTGTCTATTGATTCCAAGAGAATTGAGGAAGTGCTCTGCCATTAATTGGTCCTGGAGGCCTCACCTTGGGGTATGACATTTCCCTGGGTGCAAACCAAATCATATTAGATTTTCTCATCCCCGAAAAGAAAGTAATTGAACAGAATTTAACAGTTTGGAAAGAATACAAACCCCTTAAGAGACTAGAAGCATTGACTCCAATATTGCATCATCCTGAAAGATTTGTTTGTGTCCATTAAATATGCACAACTAACTTTTTTCTTTGATATTATCACTGTGGAAATGTTCTCTCCGGAGAAGGGATCGTTTCTTGCATTTCCATCTGTTTTTCTTCCCTTGAAAGTCTCAGTCTGTTTTCCTCAGGTTTCTCTGTAATCCTGTCTAGAAATATGCCTGTCATGTGGATAGTTAATACATCATTTTAGAAGGGGATGAAACGAATAGGTATTGATAACTAGCTAAGAGCAGAACATTGCTTTAGACACTTTACTTACATCGTAGTCATCATATTTGCTTATTAATACTTTATTATTATTGTCACAGCCAAAAAGTTATTTGAGCCTTTACTGTGTGTTTCATATACATTGTCTTATATCATAATAGGCAGGCAATATTTTTTTAATTTCTACAGATGGAGATACTCAGAAAGATTAAGATCTTACACAAGGCACACAGCCAATAAGAAGAGTACCTGTGTTCAAGCACAGTTGGTGAAACTAAGACCATAGACTATGTACCAAAGTACCCATTTTATCTCTTAATTTCTATCCTGCTGTTTGTGATTGCATGTCATTTTTTCCTTACCCACCTCCTCCCAATGCAGCCTTTCTGAAACCTTCATGGCAGGTGGCTGTGTGCTAATGGTCTATACTCCCAACATTCAGTGAAAACCAAGATAGATGTGAGCAGGGGTGATGCTATTGTCAGTGTATGGGGTACAAATTTAGAGCCAAGGAGCCCCACACAGCATCCAGAAACTGTATGAAAGTACAAGAGCCTCATTTTTCTCATGTGAGCCAAACTGACACATTTCCCTTAGTTGAAATTCAGTGACTTTGGAGGAATAACAGTTCAGGCAGCAGCCACAAAGGCAAATGCCTACAGGTATCAAACATCAGGCAGGTAACAAGAATGAGTCAAGTGAGTTGGGTATCAGAGGGTTCCTGTTCTATGGAAGCTTCTGAGCAATTCTGCTAAGCTCAGTGGAGCATGGACTCTAGGCTCTTTCCCAGAAATTGGGCAAAATCTCACATTTATTTAAGAAGCATGTATGCATTTAGTTTTTCCAGAAACTCTTCTGAGTACTTTATACACACTAATTTACTTAATCTTCATAGCAACACTATGCCATAGTTACTACTATTGTCCCCATGTTACAGATGAGAGGTTTAATACCTAATCCAAGGTCACTCATCCAAGAAATGATTGACCCAGTGTTCTATGATAAACTATACAGGTGTCACTATAACTACAGTGACCATAGCAACACTGAATTGCCCAGGCCTGAGCTGAGCATTTTAAACACCAAAAAACACAGCCTGCCTTGGAGTACGATTCCTTAAACTCAACAGAAAACAGTATTATTTTTTTTAATTCAGCAGATAGAGAAACTGAGATTCCTAGAGAGTAAGTATCCTGCCTAAGTTCTTAAAATATCTTAATAAACTAACACAACAATGTAAAGCAATTATACTCCAATAAAGATGTTAAAAAAAAGACTAAAAATGCATAGAACAAAAGGTTTATGACAAAAAACAAAAGAACCTCACTAGCCCTTCACTGAATTTAAGATCCTCCACTACTTTATAAACTTTACTATGTTTTAAGCATCATGAGAAAATGAAAAGTTATCACTATGGAAATGAGTCAACTGTTTTGTTTTGCTATGTTCTGTTTTAAAAAAATCCAATACTAGGACCAAGTGCCTTTGGTTTCAGTGTGAAATTGTTCAATGTTCCTATCGTTCTCTGAAAGCAGCTTGCTCCCTACAAATTCCCCCACGCTCTTACTCAGTGGCCACTTATTATTAAAGGATATCTCCGGGGACAATTATATATTTTTCCAGGTATGCTATATCCTGGGGTAAAATATTTTCTAGAGGTCCTAGGGACAAAAGACCAAGTGGAAATACAATGAACGGTATCGGTCTTTAAACACAATTGTCTGTAATGTTATATTTGTGGGGTGAGACCCTGGAATCTCCTCCTTAGGGCTTGTATGTTGTGTTCCTGGGAGATGAAGATGACTCACTGTGACAGACAGACCATTTAGAGCCATGGGAGGCTCTGCAATCTTTCACACGCCTCCTATTGGCTTCCCCAAAGAGGCTTTGCCTATTAACAAGTCTGGCAGGGTTCAGACTCGAGCACTCAGCTAGACTGTAAAAGACATTCATCCAGGGTGGCAAGCATTGTAATGGCTGGGTATCCCAGCTCGCTAAGATGACTCAGGTTGCAGGTGGAGCAAAGTGGCTCTAGGGAGAGATAAAAGTTGTTTCTTTGAACCAAGGCTAGATATTCTTAGGGAATTTATGTTTTTTTTTATTTCAATGTATCTCAAATTTATATAGACAATCATACTTTTACGTATCATCCCTTCCAGAATGTTTTCACCCGGCGTCATAAAAAGATTCAGGCAGGCAAGGTGATATCTTGGCCCTATTACGTACTAGCTGTGTGGTCTCGGACATATTATTAGAAGTACACAGGTCTTACTTTTCTCTAATAAAATGAGGCAAAGTATGAGTGTAGAGAGAGATACTAGAGGGATGAAGTAGCTTTCAGTGGCTAATAGCTTGATGTTTATATTTAGATAAACATACATTTGAATTCTGACTCTGAGTGTGATCTTGGGCAATTAACATTTTTTAGCTACAATTTTCCACATTTTAAAAGCAGAGGTACCAGCTATCTGGAAGTTGTGAAATTTTAAAGAGATAATGCATACAAACTACTTAGCAAATTGCCAGGCATATAGTGAGTCACAAAACAAATGTTTGTTTTTCTTTATTAGATGACCACCACCACTACCCTACTATTCTTACTGCTAATACTACAGTTGTGCTCCAAAAAACCCCTTCTGGGGATGAACTTATGTTATGAAGCAGTCCCTGGGACTGTGGGCTTTGCTGTCAAATTGAATCATTTAAACTGTTGTGACTAGTACAAGAAAAGGAAGGAGAAGTCATATGGTAAAAAGAGAGGTAAAGATGGCTGTGAACCACAATGGTTACATGTGAAATGTTAGGAGGGTAGAGAGTGGAAAAGGAAGAATGAAGGTCCTCAAAGTGGCACAAAATCAAGAACAAGGATCAGGATGCCCTAGATGTTGAGATTCAACTCTAGCTTGAGTCAGGAGCTTTTTGTTTTGTTCTGTTTTGTTTTGGGGAAAAAGTTCTCTCTGACTTTCTCTTGAGTTGCAAAGGCTGAATTCATTGTAAATGGTGCATTGATCCGTGTTAGGAACACAAACAAAACTGCAAAAATGAATCAGAGTCAAGGCAATGGGTAGAAGCCTGGGACGTGGAGACTTCAGTTTGAAAGGAATCAGATGATGTCACAGGAAAATGAGCTCAGGAATCTAGAAGGAAGGGGTAACAGGAACCCAAGAAGTTAAGTTCACTAGTAGAGCAGCAGCATATGATTGGAGAGAGCCATCAGCATAAGTCAGTGAATTTCAAAAGCTCAGGTTTCCTTATTATGGACTCCTCTTACTTTGACCTCTCCTTTCAGAACCGTGGCCTGGAAATGTTATGCTAACATAAAGAGGTGGAATTGATGGACTGTAAAGAGAACTGTGGGCTGACCATGCAATCCTAATTTGCTGTCATTTTTTTCTGTAAACTAAGTGATTTTGACCTTGGACAAATTGCTAAGCCCCTTTGAATATGTCTTTACCCATAAAACAGGGGATATTATACTTTCCAGGCAAGGCTATTTTGAGATTTAAATGACAAGACATACGTAGCACCCTTCAGTCAGGGCCTTTATACATGCTATAAGCTTAATAAATCAATATTTATTCCTAAGAAAAAATAGTTTGAAACTGCTAAGCTAGGATAGATACAAGAGGCTTGTTTTTATATATATATAATCTGTCTATACATTGCCACTACTGCATCGGCTCTTTCTCCATTCACATGAGTTTCTGAGTGGTCCTGAATGGCACCATCAACTATAATAACTGCCAAATTGAGAACTAGTCAAACAAATATCACACATTTATTGAATATGAACTATGAGTTGGCACAAGTTAGGAGCAGTGCCCATAAAGGCAAACTAGGCTAAATTCTTGCTCTCAAATGCTGAAAATGCAGTGACAGCAAGCAACTGAAATGACACACATAAGCGCACACACACACACACACACACTATGAGCATCATTCATTATAGCAACTCTTAGCCTGTAGAAGGCCGAGACATTACTTGAAAGTCTTTTCCCGAAGAATAATATATGTTGTGAGTGTGTCTGTTGTTATTATTAAAGCTTAGCGCCTTTCTACACTGGGAAAGAGTGCCAGTTACGGGAGGAAACTTCCTTAACTGCTTGAATTTTATGAGTATTTTATATCCCCTGTCAGTTTTAGTTTCCGATTGTCATAAAGTAACATTTATCAAACCTTAAATGTCTTTTCTTGTCATTTTAAAAGAAGAAAAATTTTGTCGTATGCACATTATTTAACTATTAATGAAAGTCTTAAAGTATCAGCAAATGACTGAAAATATTTTTATGATGTAATGGCTACTACATGTGGTAAATGGATATACCTACTGGCACAGTTTCAAGTTTTCAATAGATGTGTTTGTAAATTGTATAGTTATAGTTAAGTAGCTACTGTATATTTAAAATGCTACCCCAGAATTCTTGTTAAATCCTGCATGTGTAGTATTAATTGTGATTCAATGGGACTTCCATCAAAATTAAATTCTGAATGAATCAAAGGAGAATTGTTCCCTAGAACATTACTGTTAGGCCTACCAAGGATCACCAGTTGTAGTATTATTGTTATTATTTCTTGTAGATTAACCTTCTTTTTTTTCCCAAATGTAATTTAGCAAGGAACCGTTTCTTACAGACAACTGTCTTCGCTGATGTGCCCAAAGGTCATACAATACTAGGCGTTATCAGGAAGGAAGGCCCAGACCCAACAGAAATATTATTTCTCAACAGTGTGAAATCACAGTGTCCAAATGGAAAGGGCCCTGGCCTCGGGCTCTTCTCCTTCGTTGCTATATATTTCTGGGAAGGTCATTTTGTTTCTAAGGCTCTGTTTCTTCTTTTAGAAAATGGAGATAGTTATACCAGTTTTATTTACTGCATAGGATGTTTCTTGTGAATCAGCATTAGATAAATCTCTAAGGGTAGTGTCAGGAGTAGATCTTGGATCCATCTCAATGGTTACTTCTAAATCTATCTTCACTGTTGTTGATTTGCTCTTACAATCAGTCTATTCCTCCTTACTTTCAACAGCATTGGTTAGTCTTTTGGACTGGCAGCTACATTCATTGTGGACAGAGCAGTAAAGACAGGGAGGTGGCCATGTCTAAAATCTTCACATCACATTGGTGATTTTTAGTGATAATCTGGAATTTATTTTTATGAAGCTTTTGGAAAAATTAAAAATGAACCAGAAAGCTTGGTCTTTAACCCCCTTCATTTTACATTTTCTCCCTTAGCCCTATATCTTTTTACTCACGTTTCTCTTTAGACATGAAGGGTAAAAATTCTCCTTACAAAATGATTAAATTCAGCTTCTCAAGCCCCGATGGCAGATTTTCTCTCTAAGGTTGATTTTTTTAGGTCCCCTGCTCTTACAAATTACATCGGCTGTGCATTGCCTTGTCTTACCGGCAGAACCATGAAAGGATTAGTAAGGATTGGATTCTGTCCCTTGGTGAGCTTTCCTTGGTGAGCAACAGTTCAAGAATGTCATAATCTAAAACAAACTCTGTTCTCAATGAGCATAATCTACTTTTAGACTTAACCATTCCTTGGATATTTGCATTTGAACATGAGTTTCTTATTCTAATCATCCCCTAATTGGTAGCAAGTACTAGGATTTTTTTTTTTTTTTTTTTTGAGCAACCCTCACCTACTTCTTCCATTCTCAGTCAGATGTGAGGTACAAAATCAACCAATTGAAGGGAATTTTTCTACCCATGTGACGTAGTGAACACAGGTCTGTGTACTAAACCCCAGTGCAGTAGAAATAAAGGATTACCCTTAAGCCTCAAAAGTGATAAAGGGGAAAGAAAGAGGTAACTAAAATGTATATAGACTTTAGAGTTAGAAAGAATTATACATCAAGACTTACCAGTTTTGTGTCATAAACACATTCCTAACCTCAGAGAGCCTCGGTTTCCAAATAAGTGATATTACATACTTTGCAGCATTATTGTTACTGAGTGCAAGCTCACACCACTCAACACACAACAGGCCAATAAATCGAGAGATGAAGTGATGGGACAAGACATACTGATTTTATTTGGAAAGCCAACAGACCGAGAAGATGGTGAACTAGTGCCCCAAAGAGCCATCTTACTTGAGTTAGAATTCAGGTTTCTTTTGTACTAAAAGCAGAGTAGGTGTGCTGGTTGTAAGCTTCTTGGTGCAGGAATCCATTGTTCTTACAGCTGTCCATGTAGGTCTGGTCACAATATTTCTATAAACAAGGCAATTGCTGTTTTCTGTTCTGCAAATTTTTATCTTTATATAAATGGAAAACTGTATACCTTTAAAGGATAGAACCTTGAGAATGGGCTATCCTGTGTATTTCAGGCTACAGGCAACATGCTTCTACAAAGGTGCAGAGCCAGCATGACTAGGCACAGGCAACAGAGCAAAACGTTAGAGCTAAAGGGATAGATCCAATATGGAGTCAGGTTTGTTCTTCTCTGTTACATTATTGTTCACATATAAAATATATTCAGTTAATGGTCATTTTTCTTTCCTTTTCTTCCTATTTTATCTAGAAGGTGGGAAGCTTATATAACTATCATATCAAGAATAGCAAAGACTAAAATTAAAAATGAACTTTCATAAAAAAAAGATAGCTCTTAAAAAATGGTCAGTCCCTATTTCTTTTACTTTTGTTTCTAAGTTTTGCAAATGTTCTTTTTCCATACGCAACTTAACAAGTGACTCAAATACAGTTTCTTTTTTCCCACCTCTGTCTTTCTGGTCACCTAATCTCCATCACATCAAGTATGACTTTCTCTCCAGACAGGCTAACATTGCCAACATCCCAATGTTACCCTGATTCTCTCTTGTGAATCCTTGCAAGGGTGTGCCTGGGCCAATAGATGGCAGCCACCCCTGAAAGACACAGGTGAGAAATGAGGTGCAATGTTACAGGTCAGAGGTTGTGCTGTCAGGAGGAACAGGCCTTTGCTGGCACCACAGGCACACTGCAATCAGTTCTAGAAATGCCATGGGTGTCATTTTCTTCTGTTAAGGACTACTAACTTTTATTTCAAATTCTAGCCTCAATAAAATGCATTTAAAAGTTAAGAGTAACCCTGAAAGGAGTGTTTGGGGTGGTAGTTTTGGTCTTATAATGTACTCTGGATCACATGCGGTCAATCACCCTTTAAACCTAGCAGTCTGCAGATCTCATTGCTCAAGTTCTTTTTCTACTTCTACTGACATGGACTATTCTAGGAAGGTGCAGGTAAAGATACAAGTAGGTGTCTCCTTTGAGCACTGTGCTAAGCACTGTGAATAAATCCAGCCACCCTCGGGAGCTGCTTGAAAAAAGGAGTGAGATAGATTATAAATAAAGAGTTATAATGTGTTTGGTATTATATTTGAGATGTGGGGTGACCGGAAAAGCCTTACTTACTATACAGATTTTGAGAACCTCCTTAAAGAGTGATTAGAGGTTTTCCATCTTAAGAAAGCAGAACTACCATATGACCCAGCAATCCCACTACTGGGCACATACCCTGAGAAAACCGAAATTCAAAAAGAGTCATGTACCAAAATGTTCATTGCAGCTCTATTTACAATAGCCCGGAGATGGAAACAACCTAAGTGCCCATCATCGGATGAATGGATAAAGAAGATGTGGCACATATATGCAATGGAATATTACTCAGCCATAAAAAGAAACGAAATTGAGCTATTTGTAATGAGGTGGATAGACCTAGAGTCTGTCATACAGAGTGAAGTAAGTCAGAAAGAAAAAGACAAATACCGTATGCTAACACATATATATGGAATTTAAGAAAAAAAAATGTCATGAAGAACCTAGGGGTAAGGCAGGAATAAAGACGCAGACCTCCTAGAGAACAGACTTGAGGTTATGGGGAGGGGGAAGGGTGAGCTGTGACAGGGCGAGAGAGAGCCATGGACATATACACACTAACAAACGTAGTAAGGTAGATAGCTAGTTGGAAGCAGCCTCATGGCACAGGGATATTGGCTTGGTGCTTTGTGACAGCCTGGAGGGGTGGGATAGGGAGGGTGGGAGGGAGGGAGACGTAAGAGGGAAGAGATATGGGAACATATGTATATGTATAACTGATTCACTTTGTTATAAAACAGAAACTAACACACCATTGTAAAGCAATTATACCCCAATAAAGATGTTAAAAAAAAAAAAAGAAAGCAGGTGACATATAGCTGAAGAAAAAATATGTGTATGAATTAAACAGAAATAAAGGGGAGATTTGGAGAGGTGGAATGAATCAGCTGTCACTGCAGTAGAGAATGAAAATATGTAGAGTGGAGTAGGGAGTGAGAGACAGAATATGATGGTGGAAAGGATTCTTAATGAAGAACAGTTTACAGCCTACTATGGAATGTGTGTATTTCCAGTAGAAAAAAAATAAAGTATGGGAGTAATGAGAATGTGCTTTGTAACATAAAGGATAACTTTCACAGCAATGTGGAAGATTGATGATATTAGAAGCAGGGAGACCAGGCATGAGGGTTTGTAGTAGTCAAAGAACCAAGGTGATGAAGGTTTAGATGAGGGATTCTCAACTGGGAGAGATTCTCTATCCTCCCCCCCCCCACACCCCACCCAGTTCACACACACACACACACACACACACACACACACAACACACACACACACACACACACACACACACACACACACGGGACATCTGGCAATGTCTGGAGATATTTTTGCTTGTCACAACTAGAAGGTTGATACCAGCATCTGGAGAACAGAGGCCAGGAATGCTGCTAAACATTCTGCAATGCACAAGAAAGCTCCTCATGACAAAATTATCTAGTCCAAAATGTCAATAGTACCAAGGTTGTGAAACTCTGATGCAGAAAAAGGCTATGACATTAAAGATAAAGACTGACTTTGAGGAACAATTCTCAAGAAATGTCAGGATTGATATAGACTGTAAGAAAAAGGAATGAATCATGGACCTCTAAGAATTTGTCAATATATATACGTAGATACACTTAACAAATAAGATTGCTTTGAATATAATAAAATAGGATGATATTATACTATGTGGTTGGGGTTTACAATAATCTCTTACCCAGAAGAGACTGAGGTTAGAAATAGATTTTTGAGTCACTGGCTTTTAAGTTATAACTGAAATCATGGAATAAATGAGATTATTGCAGAAGAGTGTGTAGGGTTTGTAATCAGAGATGTGCATCAGAATCTTCTGGCCTCCCTCTGGGATATTCTAACTTGGTAGAATTATTAATATTCTAATTTGGTAGACTGAAATTAGGCCCTAAGAATATGTTCTCTAAAAGAATAAGCAATACACTTTTTACTGCTCTCTGTGTGGAGGGAAGTAATAGTCTAGAGGATGCAAGGATTTAAAAAAGTCTTCTGTCAGGATATCTAGTTTTGTGGAATTCAGTTTGAATCCATGAAAAAATTTTACATAATTATAAAACAAAATTAAATAAAATAACATTTCCTAGAAATCTAAAGCAAATTAAATAATAAGTCCATATATATTTTGAGTTGGTGGCATAACAGAGAATCTATACCAAGTGACTTTAAAATATAGTAATGTAACCAATATGCTATGAACTGAATTGTGCTCCACCGCCAGAGATTCATATGTTAAATCTCTAATTCCCAATGTGATGGTATTTGGAGATGCGGCCTTTGGGAGAACGTTAGGTTTAGATAAGGTCACAAGCATGAGCATAGGCTCCTCATGGTAGGATTAGTGCCTTTAAAAGAAGGGGAAGAGACAACAGAACTGCCTCTCTCTCTGCCATGTAAGGACCCACTGAGAAGGTGATTGTCTACAAGCCAGGAAGAGGGCTCCCACCAGGAATCGAACTGACCTGCACTTTAGCCTTGGACTTCTTAGTTTCCAGAATTGTGAGAAGATAAATTTCTGTCATTTAAGCCTCCTAGCCTTTGTTATTTTCTTATAACCACTTGAGCTGAATAAGACACATATGTGCCTAATAGGATCGCTGTTTTTAGTGCTCTTATCAGTGCTGGTGGGGCTGCTAGTGCTATTCTGAGACTGTTGTATGTGCCTTTTGAGCTAATGTAAATGCATGATTACTCTTATATCTTTCAGAATGGAGATTTGGAATGTAAAAAAAAAATGAGATACAAATACATGATTTATGTGGTTAAGTAAACTGTATCAGTCATAATGTATTTATCTTTTAAAAAATTGCATACCTTCTAACTCCAACTATTGAAAATGCATTAAATCCCAGAAGCAATTAGCAACACCAGCCCCAGATTATAGGTTCTTAATACCATTTTCCAGGAAAAGGAACCAAGACCCCCCCTGCAGAAATGGCTGAGTTCAAGCTTGTTTCTTGGTTCCTTTTTTAAAAAGATAAACACAAAATGAAATACAAAACCTCAGTTGTCTGCATTGAAGGATGCTAGGGCATTAATTCATTATTTTGGAAAGGTGAGAAAGGAACATGACCCCTAATCAAGCATCTAACCTTACCCTTTCCATATATGTTTTTTACCCAAGAGAAGGAAATTAGTTGGATGAAGAAGCTTCTTTTAAGATAAATAGTCCAGCTAATAAATGAAGAAGGAATGTTAGATATCAACATTTCACAACTCCTATTGGCATAATGAATTGAGGTAATAATCATTAGTCACTGCTAACATCACAGAACAGAGACCACCGAACATGGCATGTCTTCTGCCTTTCAAGAAGTTTAAACCTAAAACCAGTGGAGCATCTAGATTTATTTCCAGAAAATACAGGCAACAGAGTAGAATAAGTGTAAAATAGCACCTCAGGGAGACAATCAGAGATGTCCAGATGGTGAGAAACAGGAGAAACAACCCAGTTCTTCAAGGAATAAAGAGTATGGAAGAAAGAGAGACAGAGGCAGAGACAGAGGGAGAGAAAGAAAAAGAGATATAAGGAAAGGGTGTGGGGAGGGATATTTTAAAAGACACTTAAGAGATATATATCAACCACCAACTGAGATCCATAACCCTATTCTAATTCTGATACAATCAAACAAGCTTTAAAATAATAGTTTAGGAAACAATATGGTAGATTTTTAAATTGACAGAATATTAAATGATATCAAGGAATTAATGCTAAGTTTAAGTGTGATAATGATATGTAATTATATCTCCAAATATTTCTTTTCTAAAATATTTACTGATATATTTTTGGATGAAATGATGAACTATCTGAGATTTACTTCAAATGAATTTGGGAGATTGGAAACTGAAACAAGTTTGGCTATGAACCGAAAATTATTGAAGCACAGTGATGAGAAAGATGAGGGTGCTGATTTTACTGTTCTCTACATTTTTTATATTTTTGAAACTTTTCACAATAATAAAGATTTTTAAAGCCTCTCAAGTGATTACATTTAAGGCAGATGATTACTGTGTAGAGTAAGAATAAAAAGAAACAAGGTAACAATCCTAAGACCAGGAACATGGATTTGAAGAATTTTCTTTGGGAGAGTTAACATCAATAGCTGATTCTCAGGGAGAAAAAGCAGTGTGATCTTTGATGCAATTCTAGAGGACTCTGGGGGAAGCCTTGAAAAGATAGCACTCCAGTCTCTGCACTCACCGAGTTAGAAATGGGCTCATCCATTGGATTTTGTTAGATACTCATCTGATCATTAAAGAAATTACTGTGTGTGTATGTATACATGGAGGCATGAGCACACGCACATGTATACGCACATACATGCACATTGGTAATTAATTATATTGTTTTATTTGATTCTCTTATGGTTCTTATACGTCTCCCAAGGGCTTTGTTAATATATTTTTTAAACCTTCTTATATATCTCTTCACTGCCCTTCCTGAATCCCACTAATTTATACAGTACTACATACTTAATAACTGCTCCAAATAAACTTGATGGATTAAGTTAAATTGGATTGGATTGGAAATAAACAAGGATCCATATGAAAGGAAAGAACATGGACCCTGGATCTGGGATTAGAGGAAAATGGAAAGATCCATCTGTCATCCAGAAACTTTTAAAATGTTGCAAAGCCTCAATCCAGCCTCCTCTTTCCATCACTCTATTCAAGTCTCCAAAATAATTTTATAGAGGCTAAACATTGTTGAACATTATCACAAAGGGTAACCTTAATGAGAAAAAACTTCACAACAGAACAATCAGCCAGACTGTGTGGAAGGGAAGGGGTGTGTGTATAGAATGTGTTGTCAGCGTTTTAATCCCTAAAGGCACATAGATCTGCCTCCATCACTATTTAGGACCAACTAATAATACTTTTAGTTCCAACACCCCAAACTCACCTTACCTCACTCCCACCCATGATATATCTGCTGTTTCCTTATGATCACAAGACCTACTAATACCCTGGCCATGATAAATATTTTTCCATATCTTAGGTGCAGCTGTTCCCAGACACATGAAGAGTTTACTTTGATTTGCTATTATCACCCTAATGATAGCAATGGGAAAACCATTGTGGGTAATATGTGGTTGTTTAGAAAAGAGACCATGACTAAGATTATATCTGGACATTTAAAAGAGCCACTCTCTACATACACACATATATACGCTGTAAGACCCTTTCATGAGTTAGGTTTCCCTAATGGTCTCTGTGAATCACTGTCCTGTGTGTCTGACACCTCCAGTTTCTAAGGACAGCACATAGATCGAGTCTGGGTAAAAAGGGCCAAAGGGCATAAACAGCAAGGTGATTTGTCACCTGGTGAGGGAATCTTCTCACCAGTCCAGTTTACAACTTACTTTTTTTTGTTAACCTCTATGACAGGGGTCCCAAACCCCCATTACCAGTCCACGGCCTGTTAGGAACCTGGCCTCACCACACGGCAGGAGGTGAGCAGCGGGTGAGCGAGCAAAGCTTCATCTGTATTTACAGCCGCTCCCCATTGCGCCTGAGCTCCACCTCCTATCAGATCAGTGGCAGCATTAGATTCTCACAGGAGCACAAACCCTACTGTGAACTGCACATGTGAGGGATCTAGGTTGCATGCTCCTTATGAGAATCTAATGCCTGATGATCTGAGGTGGGGCTGAGGCAGTGATGCTAGTGCTGGGGCATGGCTGCAAATACAGATTATAATTAGTAGAGAGGTTTGTCTGCACAGAAACCATAATAAATCAATGCACTTGAATCATCCCGAAACCATTCCCCCCTCCCCTGGTCCGTGGAAAAACTGTCTTCCACTAAACTGGTCCCTGGTGCCAAAAAGGTTGGAGATCATTGCTCTAGGGAACATCAGTAATTTAGGGATAATTATGCAATAAGTCAGTTTCATGTCTGAGCCTCAGTTTCCAAATACAGTATAATTGCTGATCAACTCCAGATGACCGTGAAGCATTTTAAGAATTGCCTGAAGTAACTCTACATTGAACAATATGGCAGAGATAACCAGAAAAGAAAAACATAAAATGCTGCCAGTTGATCCTGCTTACCTATTTTTCAATTCCTCACGCAGGCCTTTCTGAACCCCATTGTGTAATAAATATTTATAGCATCAGGCTTTTCATTGTGCACATTATCATACATGTGTGCCCACAATTGAACAATTCTAAGTCAGGAAGTAAAGCCCTATTCCCTCCGAAGCAGATGACAACTTGTCCATTGCATACATTTATGCTTTTCAGGACCCAAGAGTCTATTTAAACACATGTTAAATGCTGGATGCCTCAATAGAGATGTCTTGAATTACCTCAGAATAATTGAGCCATTCAAGAACTCTAGATTGTTCCACATGGCATTGAAGTCTGTGGTAATACAGTCCCCTCATGTGATGGGGACATCACGTGACTTGGGACAAATGGTTTATAAAGCCCAGAATGGTTAAGAGTTGTCAGAGTCTGAATGTGCCTATTGTATTTCAATAATTGCCACTTAGTATTTGATTTAAAGAAAGCTTAGAAGTAAAGAATGTTTCTATAGACATGGCTGTTATGCTAATTTTTACTATACCCTTCTCTATCTTCCCAAACTGCATTTAGAAACCTCTGTTTTCTATTATAGAATGACTTTCACTCTCCCTGCTTTCTCAAATCTCTCAGTGACCTCATTAAGGACAACTACTATAAATTATAGGGTCTCTGCTTAACCAGGTTGGTCTGTCCCAGTCTAAGGATGCAAATTCCATTGTACATACTGGACAAAATTTATGCCTGTCTTCCAAACTTGTTAGGCTATCCAATCTTCTTTACAGAAGATGGTTTCTTGGTGAAATTTGTTAACTACTTCCAATTGTGTGTCTCTTGGAGGGAGTATATGTATGCACATTCAAAACTCCTTGTTATATTCTCTAAGGTTTGAGCTAGGAAAAGGTGCTTCATTGCTTTTGTAAAAAAACCCATTGATAATAATAAAGTCAGAGAGTCTGGAAGGAGCTAGTTTCATCACATTTAGCCCTCCAAGTTATACAAACCTCTGCAGGTAATGGTAGTGGAAAATAATCATTAGAGACATCCTATGGGAACTGAAATTCCAACGCAGGGGCTAATTAGCCATCATTAGAGTGTTACCTATTTTTCTGTTGCTAACTCTATCTTGGATAGATCCCAAAACTTAAAGATCCAGGATCAACATTTATTCTCTTATTAATATTTACAGTGATTTTCAATCCATGCAACAGTTCGAAGTTAACTGCCTTCTTCCCTGATTATAAAGCCATATTGATCTGTGTGTGTGTGTGTGTGTGTGTGTGTGTGTGTAATTGAAAGAAGGAAAAGGAGAAATTAAAAAAAAAATCTGTCTCTGTAATCCCATACCAAGCACTTTTTGAGCTTCTTAACTCCAAGTTAAATCTTCTGTTCTTTGTTTTCTCATTGTAACTGGGACCAGAAGCCAAAGGCGATCAAAATTTATAAGATAAATTATTCTGGTTTCCAGTGAGATTGTGGATACTACAAAAATTACAAGAGAGATAGGTTCTATAGACCCCATGTTCTGAAGAATACCAAAGCATTAGGGCTTTCTCAGATTTTCAAGTCCCTAGATCATTATTTGAACTCCTATAAAATCACTTTGAATTCTTGGAAAAGCAATATTGAAGGTGGTTAATAATTAAGAACATAGTCAATAGCTTTTAACTGGAGTGATTCAAGCATTTAATAAACCAACATGCAGCCTAAGCTAGCTCATTAGCAGAAAGAAAAACTAAAAACTGAAGAAAAAAGTGAGATCAACACTTGCATTTTTTGTTTGTTTGCTGTAGCATTCAGAAGTGGCTTCAAGAATAGCTAACATAGACAGCTGTCTTTGAATATAATTTGAGGAGAACTTGGAAGGCAACATGGCCTCAAAATAGATGGACTTACCACTTATGCCTAAAATTCTGGGGTTGGAGAGAAGAAAGGACCATACAACAAATACCCCTGGAAGTGGTAGTCTGACATTTCTTCCAGCTGAATTAGTTTACTAAATCCTATTCAAGGCAATTTTAATTTTGGAATGAGTGAAAACATTTTGAACACATAAACATTAGTTGAAAAAAGAGAGATCCAGAAGCTGTGGTGATTGGTAGCTGACAAAAAGTTAAAGGATAAATTTGATTAAGATATTTAGAAACCCTGGATACTGAAAAGATTATGGCACCTCTGTCATATACAATTCAGAATGAAAAATATAACTATTAAATAAATCTAGTAAATTCCAAAGGCCAAAAATATTCTGTTTTCTCTTTTGAACGAATTCATCGATCCTACCACATTGTGCCCTCTGAACTTGCTTTGCCTGCCTATTGGATATTCCACAACATGTTGAAAGAGTGTTTTGATGGATGAATGGGTGAACTGTACTAAAAAGGGTTACGGATAAGTTCTACGTATCTCCTACTTTAAGATTTACCAACTGACTGATTTCAGCTAAAACAAAGAGTACCCTTCTATATAGGCTCTATTGCCTAGTGAAAAAGAGATGAAAATCTTATAAAAAATACTGTACAAAAAAAGAAAAAAAGGCAGTTTTCCCTCTGTTCCTGATGTAAGAGGAATTGAACTAAATCCTCAGCCTCAGTTTCCCCATCATTGTTTATTATGTATATGACCTTCCTTGGGCCCTGCCTGGTGGGGATATTAGGTAATTGTGGGTGTGTACCAATGAGGGCAGGAAGAGCTTGACTTGTGAGCAACCCTGGTAAACCACTGGTGCAGCCTTATACCACTTCTGAACCAAGAATGACAAAACTTGCCTAAGCATCCAAATCTCTCAACGGGCTTGACTGTAGATCTATTGAATCAGAATCCCCTGAACAGGAGTTCTGGTCTTATTGTCTTTAATAAATTCCTCAGAGGAATCTCTGGCTTTTAGCTTGGCATTTTTCTGTGACCTAACAGCTGGGGACCACTGTTTTTTATTCTGTTGTTTTTTATGTGCTTTTTATGTTTCTTGCCATAAATCATATTCCCAAGAGCACGTTCAGCAACTTTTGGACTTTATGCTTTCATTTCTTTTAAATTCTCATTTTCTTCAATGGCCTTTGCCTGTCATAGGGATCTAATTCCCAATCCACATACATTTTCCAGTGCTCTCAAGTATATTTTATAACAGATACTCAATATGTGTTAGTTCAGAGGAGTTGGATCTCCCCTTCCCTCCATAGCCCCGTGAACGTCTCCCTGGTTAAACAACACAGCCCACAAGATTTCTGGTCCCAAGTTTAAACAGAAGCTCAAATATTATGTCAGAAAAAGGTAAGCTAGTCACACCTATTTAGGAGATTCATAGCTAAACCATAAAATTAAAGCTGTGAGTGAGGACATCTAGTCTCCCGTTCAGGTTTTCATATTGATTTGTTGAACAACTCAAACAAATAACTTAATCCTTCCGAATCTGTTTTTTCATTTGCCACTTGAGAGTTTGATTAGCTGCCTTATCTACATCTAAGGGTGCCTGAGGGTCAAATTAGTAGAAAATGCTACAAGATTGTCAGATATTATTATTATTAGTCCAAGAAACAACTTCTATGACTTACTCTTTTTAACCTCAAGTTCAAAAATTTTATAGGTCTGCCACCTTCCAAATTTCAGTGATTCTTCTCATGGGTGGAGATTGAGAAAAAACCTGGTGTCCTTGAGAATGTTTTCACCTTGAAATCTAGTTCATGGAAAGAAAAGAAAGCACAATTTCTACCTTTTTTTCCTCATTGTATGTTTCCTAAAGCCGTTATAACAAATGACCACAAACTGGGTGGCTTAAAATGACAGAAATTTATTCTCTCCCTTTTCTGGAGGCCAGAATCTGAAATCCATGTGTCGACCAGGCCGGGCTCCCACCAACATCTCTAGGGTAGAATCGTCCCCTTCCTCTTCTAGCCTGTGGTAGTCACGGCAATCCTTGATGTTCCTCAGTTTGTGAAAGCCTAACTCTAGTCTCTGCCTTCAGCTTTGCATGGCCATCTTTCCTCTGTGTGATCTGTGCCAGAATTTCCCTCCTTTTTTTCTTTTATATTTTATCAAAAATTGAAAGTCAATTTTATTTTTTTTTATTTTTATTTTTTTAATTAGAGTATAGTTGCTTTACAACAGCAGTCCCCAACATTTTTGACACCAGGGACAGGTTTTGTGGAAGACAATTTTTCCACGGATGGTAGGGGGCGGGGGGAATGGTTCAGGCAGTAATGCAAGTGATGGGGGGGGATGGTTCAGGCGGTAATGTGAAAGATGGGGAGAGGCAGATGGAGCTTCGTTTGCTCACCCACCCACTGCTCACCTCCTGCTGTGTGGCCCTATTCCTAACAGGCCACGGACAGTTACCAGTTGGCGTCTGGGAGCTGAGGACCCCTGATTTACAATGTTGTGTTAGTTTCTGCTGTACAACGAAATGAATCAGCTATATGTATACATATATCTCCTCCCTCTTGGACCTCCCTCCAACCCCACCCCCCATCCCACCCATCTAGGTCATCACAGAGCACCGAGCTGAACTCCCTGTGCTATTCAGCAGGTTCCCACTAGCTCTCTATTTTACACATGGTAGTGTATGTATGTCAGTCCTAATCTCCCATAAAGATGACAGTCATTGCATTAGGGCCCACCTTAATCCAGTATAAACTCATCTTCACTTGAGTATATCAGCAAAACATTATTTCCAAATTAAGGTCACATTCACAGATTGTTGAGTGGACATGATTTTGGGAAGTTACTGTTTAACTTAATACACTCATATAGATTGCTGTTTTCTCATTTTTTCTCAAGACTACTTTCTGTTTGACTATTTCAAGACAAACTTTGAATTTCATTTTAGAAATATAAAAATTAGAAAGTATCCCACCCCTTTTAACATCTTACTATAGAAATAAATTTAATCTTAGGAGGATATTGGAATTCGGGGGTTTAAATCTTCTTTGGAGAAACAGATCAGTTTAACTGGTAGTTAGAAGATGAAAAGAAAAGTTGTGGGAACACAGAGAGAAGCAAGTCAAAATGTAGTTCAGGATCCTTAGGCCCATGAAGGCTAGGGGACATTTTCTAGCTATATTAAAATATTTGAATAAAGATTATGAGCCAAACAATTTCAAAGTTATCTGGTGAATGTCATACATATGGACTGTGAAGCTAAATCCACTCATCTGGAAATAAATCTACTTCTCAAGAAAATAGTTTTTATAATACAAATTGAGCTAAATAATTACCTCGAGTTCAATATTTTGTTTATAAGTGGAACCAAAGTCCTGACTTCTGGGAGAAAATCCAATGGAAATGTAAAGGCTATGGATGTAGAACTCAATGCTTAAACATAACAACATTTTATTTTTTATTTTATTATTTTGTTTGTTTTTTTATCATCACAACATTTTATAATGCATTGTTAACTAGGTGGATCATAAGCAGTTCAACTTGGTCACTAAAATGAGTCTGAATCTATCATGTTTTTCTTTCTTGTCTTACTCATCAGGAAGTTCAGAACTAAATTTCACTGTGCTAAGACTGATCTAAGTTGGTGGTAGAAAGTATTAAGTTGATGAACTTTGTGAAACTGATTGTGTTTAACAGTTTTTGTCTACATCAAAGACAATTTCATATGTTTCAAACCAATATAAGTAAATAAATAAACAACAAGAAAAGAATAGCCATTGGTGGACATTTACTGCAAACAAGTTTGCCACAGTTTTGCCTTTCCTGATGGGGTTACTAGAGTGTCATATGTGGGAAATGCATTCAACATTAATTCATTCATTAAACACATGTTTATTGAATATGTTTAGTTTGCTGAATGCCATGAGATTGGCAATACAACAGACATTTATTCTCTCCTGTAACTTGCAACCCAACTGGAGTGAAAATCATGGAGCCAAAGAAATGTTTTTTAACGTTCAAACCATATTTATTAAACGCTTAGAATGTTTCAAGTTCTATGATAGGCACTGAGAGGCAATAGTAAGCAAAACCTGAAAGATGATCTCTGTCCTGGCATTCTGGTCACTTATACTGAGCTTTATATAAACTCAGAGTTTAACTACAGTGATCAACACTTTGCAAATGCAGAGAACTAAGGGAACTTCGAATAGAGAAGATCTAATCTCATTTTATGGACTTTAGCAAGCTGAAGTTTGAGTCAGAATGAACTAGATTAAGATATATGAGTAGGGTATTGTGGATGAGAGACTTCTGCCCAGGGAATGTACTTGTATAAGTTATCATCCTGGGCCTCAGTTTCCTCAATTGAAATATAGGAACATAATGCATTCTCTACTCCATAGAAGGAGTATTTTGATCCTACAACAGAATGTAAAAGAATTTGACAAAGAAGAGAACACTGTAAAAAGGTAAGTTATTATTAAATTTTTGCATAATTTTTGACAGCCTATCTTCCCAAAATGTGGGAGAGAATAAGACTGAATATTGTTCCCATGTTCAGAGAAAAAGATTATTGTCTTCCTTCCCATTATGTAACTTCAAAGGTTTTAAATCTGAGCATCTTGAATAGAATTCTACACCCTGTGGGTGCTAAATAATTACTTGTCAACTGACCTGTTATTAAATATTACTTTTAATCACCTTGCAGAGAGAATTTAAAGTTTGCTACAGAAGGATAGGCTTGATAACCTAATGGATCTTAAAATGTCTGAGTCTCCTGTACTGCATTTGAATTCATAAGCTATAGAAGCTTAATTTCTTTAAAGAGAAACTAGTGCTCAATGAGCTTTTTCTACAATAAAGAATTTTGAAAAAAAAAAAAATCTTCCAAGGGAAAAATTATTCCTTTCACAAGATGACCTTTCCTTCAAACACCTCTGGTTGGTAGAACTTTATAAGTTTTAAGGGGAAAATGAATTCTGTAGAACAGTATCTGTGTTACCCTTTTCAAACAAAAGAAAGGAAAGAGATAATTTGAAAAAGTACTCCAAGAAAAAGGGTCTCTGTCTACATGCAGAACATTTGTTCTGACCAACCCATAGGAGACGTCCTTTCCATTTTTCAGTGGCCGTCTGACCACCAGACACTCCAAGAAACTGGGATGGCAGCTCAGAGGACTATTTTGAAGAGCTGAGGTGAGGCAGGTAGGTGGTGTAGTATTTGTTCTGAATATACTTAAATTTCCTCCTTAAAGGCAGAGCAATGGTCTTTAGCCTTTGGCTGATAGGGTCTCTTGGGTTTGGCTTTTAAAAACTCAGTGATCAAGTAAAATTTGGAACAATTCATCAACTGTTTCAGACGCTTGCTTTTCTTGGTACAAAACTCTGGATGACTTGCAAACTTCTAGGAGTCTGTGTTTTTTTAGATTCTGGTAGTTTTCAAGCATCAGGCACAGATATCTACAGATTTCAAATATCTTGTCATTGAGATCATGCCCTTTGGAATTGGACAGAGATAGATATAATATATGAATAACTACCTATCAGCAATGAGACGACTTAAATTCTCTTAAGACTCAGTTTCCTCATCTGAGAAGTGATAAAGTACTTTATACATAGTAGCTGTCATTCTCAGCTTCCTCTGAGTTATAATAAGAACAAGTATGTAGTGTGGCTTACTCAGAGCTGACACAGCATTCCAAAAAATACTAGTCCCGTTTCCTAAAGATTTTTTTTGAGGTAAGTAATAACAATTACAGACATTTTTCTATTATCCAGTTTAGTTACAAAATTCCATATTTAAGTTTATTAAATAATTCCATACACTTAAACAAAGATTATCTATTATTATTTACTTAAATACAAGTTCTATTGAATGTAACTTTTATGTTTTCACAACAATTCAAAAGAAATGCAGTACCCTAAAATTCCTCAGGATCATTGTGAACATTGTGAATATTATGTATATTCCTATACTAATATACAGAATGGACATTAAGAGAGAGTCTTGACTAATGGAATACTACCTGACAAAACAGCCATTATAAAAAAGCAACCAGGGTAAGATTATAGAGCTGAAAAAATACAGACATTGTAAATCTAATGTCTCATTTTAGTGATGGAGCAATGACTACATATTCACTCATCTGTGTGGGTGTGTGTATGAGTGTGTATGTGTGTACACACACACACTCACATACACTATATATATATTTACTTATTTGTAATTATATATATATATATATATTTGCAATTTAACTTCTCTATCTGCTTGCACATTATAGGGCACAATATTTCATATCATATATCATATATTGTATATATGGCAATTTGGAAAGTATGAGATAATGCTCATCTGTGTTCTGTGGATTGGTCAAATCTCATTTGCTCATCTGTGTTCTGGGGATTGACATTAATAGTAGCCTCTTTCCTTACTATACTCTGCTTAACTGTAAGCTCCAAGAGGGTGTGGTTGTAATTATATGTTCTATTAGCTTTCTATTGCTGCAGAACAAATTACCACAAACTTAGTGGCTTTAAACAACATTCATTAATTATCTCATAGTTTCTGTAGGTCCTAAGCCCAGGCAGGGCTTAACTGAATTCTTGTCTTCTCTGTGTCTACAAATGGGCTTTTCTCTTGGTATGTGCTTCCCTGGTGTCTCTCACTGTGTCCAAATTTCCTCTTCTTATGACACCAGTCACCCTGGACTAAGGATCACCCTAACAGCCTCATTTTAACTTTATTACCTCTTTAAAGGACATATCCCCAAATACAGCCACATTCTGAAGTGCTGGGAGTTAGGGCTTTAACATATATGAATTTCGGTACGGACACAATTCAGCCTGTAACAAGATCTCGCATGACTGAAATCAAAGTGTCAGCTGGCGCCATTCACTCATCTGAGGTCTGAGGGTCTTCCTCAGGTTCACTGGTTGTTAACCAATTCATTTTTGGTTCAACTAAGTTGTTAGTATGGAAAAATATTAAAAAACAAAATATACCCACCTGCAAAATATACCTCTTTCGAATAATTTTTCTTATCAGTAAGCTACCAGGATAATTATTCAGATTAGACCAAAGTCAAACTCTAGAGTGAGAATTATATGTACATTTTAGATTACACATTTATCTATGTACATAAAAGGAAAAAAAAAGCATTCAGTGGACCTTCATATTAGTCTCTAGGTTCCTCTCCCTATAGAATTGTTTTATCTCTTAACCACTCAAAAGAATGATCTTCATCTTGTTCCAGCACCCGATGTTCTGTTCTGAATAGCCACTTTTTAAACGACACTATATGAGTAAGTCTTCCTCTGAGTGTATACATTTACTCAATAACTATCAAGTATTTACCAATTGCTATTTATGGAAGCCTTTACATTATATTCCATTATATGATGCAAAACACCATTAAACTCAATAAATACTCAATAAAGGGAATCAGCATGTGATGATGTAGTGGTCTATCTCTGTGTCTCTGTCTCTCTGTTCTTTCTCTTGTATGTTTGTTCCATGATCCCAGTTTTGTTCTGTCTGGTTTGATCAGATATTCTCACAGGTTGAGGTGAATACAAACGTCACTTCTTGCTTGTGATCCAAACTGAAATTAGAGCCTTTATTGGGCAAAAGCAAAGAAACACCACTATTCCTTGAAATTAGTGATAACTCTTTCTCGGTTCCTCTGCTCTACATATCCTAAGCTTCTCAGGTGAAATGTGACTACTTAGCAACCATTTTCATTCTCAGTCTACTTGGTGTGTCTTATCCTAATTTTATATGGTAATTGAGTATCCTAATACTGATGGATTAAACTTTTACTGTGTTAAAACAATGTTAAGGAAAACTGCTATAAAGTTTCATAATTCTTAGTATTCTTCTTTCATCTTCTTCTTCAATCCACTCAATTTTTTTTTTTTTCATTTTCCCCCAGTATTTTTTCTCATCCTTGCTAGGGTAGTGTTTTGATTACATCTTCAGACAGGTTTTTCTTATAGATTTTGAGAAAATCTGAATGTAAGTTCACATCACTACAAACAATTTCAGAAAACATGGACTTCTCACTTGAAATTTAGACTACAAATTTACTAGTTGCACTCAACTTATAGGAATATAAATTCTTATCAGTCATTAAATGGAATTAACTTTTAATCTATGTAATGAGTTAGTCTTAAGAAATTTTTCGTATTTACATTGATAGTCAAGGATATTTTGAGAGGTAACTAGATCTTACTTGATATAATTAGTAACTTGGAATATATTCTTTCTAGTAAATGTCAACTCAAGTGCTCTAACTTCATTACTACATTAATATAAATTCTTAATATCAGATACCAGTGAGAAAAATGCTACATAAGAAAATCCAAACTTAAAGATGTGAAAAATTAACTGGAGTTGACAGTTGTTTTTCAAAAAGATTTTTTTTTTTTTGCCTTAACACAAAGTTTTACAACATTGTAAATCACTTGCATTAGAATTACCTGAGTTGATGTTTTGTTTTGTTTTTTCAACTCAGATATATATGGCCAACCTCTGACACACTAATCAGAATTTCTGAGGAGACACCTGCAGTGATTTCAACAAGTTCATTGATTCATTCAACTAACATCTCAGTGCCTACAATGTACTGGACAGTGTTCTAGGTACTAGTGATACAACCATGAATTGATCTTGCCTACCTGAAACTACATTCTATTTTCTGGGAGACAGGAAAAGAACAGATTAATTTTGAAATAATTGCAATGTCTGAGGTGATAAGTGCTGTTGATAAAAGAAAGCACCTCAGGGGGTTAAGGACTCCTACTAGGGGAAAAGGGAGTTAGAAATTTCAATTTCAACTAGAATAATAATAAAAAAAAAGACACCATGGACAAAGGCATGAAGAAGAAGAGGGAATAAGCCAACAAGATGTGTAAAGGCAAGGACTTGCCAGGCAGAAAAAACTGGAATTGAGATGGATGCTGCCTGTTATGTCTGAATAACAGCAAGAAGACCCATGTAGCTCGAGGGGGCTGATTGCTCAAGAGACAGTATTGCTCAATCCATGAGACAATAGATCCTTGGGACAGACTGCCAGTGCCCCTGTCAACCATTCACTTGTAGTATGACCTCAAGAAACTTTCTTAATTGCTCTGTGCCTCAATTTCTTCATCTATAAAATGGGTTAATAATTGTGCCCACCCGATTAGGTTGTTATGAAACTTAATGAGTTAGTGTTTGTAACTGCTTGGCACTTGTATTATTAGGGTTCTCCAGAGAAACAGAACCAATAGGCTAAATATAGATGTATATAAGAGGAAATGTATTATAGGAATTGATTCATGTGGTTATGGAGGCTGAGCAGTCCCACGGTCTGCTGTGTACAAGCTGAAGAACCAGAAAAGCTAGTGGTATAATTCAGTCTGAGTCTGAAGCCCTGAAAACCATAGGATCACTAGTGTAAGCCCGAGAGTTCAATGGTCTGGGAATACCAACGTCCAAGGGCAGGAAAAGATGGACTTTCCAGCTCAAGAAGAGAAAATTCACCCTTTTTTCCCTCTTTTGTTGTATGGGGGCCCTCAACAGACTAGAAAATGCCCACCTACACTGGTGAGGGAAGAACTTTATTTGGTCTACTGAATCAAATCAAGAAACACCTCCACCAAGTTCCCTAGAAATATGTTTTGCCAGCTGTCTGGGTATCCCTTATCCCAGTTACATTGAACCATGAAAGCAACCTTCACAGCACTCATAAAAACAGAGAATAACAGAACAGGAAGTCAGAAGGGTAAAGAGCAGCCAATTTGTAGAACACTGACTTTTACTCTGATTCAGTTGGGAAACCATTACAGGTTTTGAGTGGAGGACAATCTGACATACGTTTTAAGTGGGAGAAACATTTGTATTTTGTTTCACTCTCAACTAACAAACTATTTGGAAGGAATGCTTTGAAGTTCAGATCCAACTTGTCATCATTTATTTTATTTTATTGTTGTGGCTCTCAACACCCAATTGCAAAAATCTCTTGTGTTTAAAATAGCCTCAGGGTTAATTTTCCGAGGGCTAATTTATTCTCCACCATCTGTTATCCTACTAATCAGTAGTAGAGTACAACTCATATTTTCCCTGTTACTGCAACCAAATACAACTTATTATTTCCAAAGTTCCTGACTCCTAGTTCCCTCATCCATATTATAGGATACACATGTTTGTCCAGCTTATCTCACTGTGTTATTTGAGTCAGCTGAGAAAAAAAAAATTATATGAACTCACTGGACTTAGTCAAACTATAGAAACAAATGTTTGATAATCCATGGCTCTGTGCCAGCTTTTTAAGTATTAAACCACTGGAGCTACTTACTTCTGTACTACATTTTAAAGTTGGTAAGACTCATTTGAACAGAAAAGTTCTGCTTATTATTTCACAGACACCTAGCTGAGTTATCATTTAAAGTATCATCATTAGAGACAGTCTACACTCCCTGGAATATTAAGGAGTCAGATTGGTCTAATCACAAGGGGCCCAAGGTATCCCCGTTACGCTTCATCTCCTGGACCATCTTCACCTCTGCTCACCTGGCTGTCTGTTCTTCCAGAACTAGTTTGCCAAAGTATCCACTCCTGTCCTTTCTGACTTTTATCCTTTTCCTGTATCAGAGAAGAATGAGGACAGTGTCCTATTTGTTCATTTACAAATCCATGCATTCTCTACATGTACTTTTGGAATTCCTAATTTGTGCCAAGTTTGTTTTTTTCTCCCCTTCATTTCATGAGTTATTAGTTAATCTGAAGGTTAACATTTTGGATCTTGAGTACTTAAACCCGTACCTCAAGCGCTGAGCGATAATATATCTCAACGACTGTAGAGCTGAATTTCATCTAAAGCAAAGGCAGACATCACACTGGGGAATGTACATACCAAGCTCTACAGCTGTAGACTGCCCCCAGTAAAACCACTGACCAAGGGCTGATGCTCACTGACACGAGTTCACGTGTGTGTTTAGGGGTGAGGATGGCAGTGGGAATAGTGACAAATTCAATGTTTGGGTGATGGTTAGATGATACAGAGGCACATCAGGTCCTCTTAATCTTAAGATTAAGGATGAGGAACGAGAATACACTAAAATCACATTAATGTGCAGCACAGGAGAACAAATATCCTATTATACACTTTTAACTAAGCATTCTAGGACCCTTTTCCTTGACTACTCATTAAGAATTGGGCTATATTCTCTCATCAAAGTGAATATACTGTCTTTTCAGTTACTAGTTTCCTACATGTCAGTCTTTTTTTTTCTCTTTGTTTCTCATCAAAGAGCAATGCAACTTTGGTTATAAACAGCAAGTGCTAGAAATTGCCAGCTGGATGCTCTACTTCCAGGCAATGACAATAAGAAGGGGCTGATGAACAACAGCTCATGTTGCTGATGAGATGCAATTAAAGGGGCAAATAAGGATAAGTGTTCCACTTGACACACACACACACACACACACACACACACACACACACACACACCACTAGGCTGGTCAGATTTCACAAAGCTGCTCTATTTTCTTCCTTTCAATTGCCTAACGATGCCAGGATTCCTGATATGCCCAACTGAATTTTCCCCAGATTAATTCCATCATTCTGAAAATAACCAAGTCTAAAATAATGATGATGTCAAACAGAGAAGTGGTTCTTAGCCTTGGGGATAAGGAGGCCAGCACCTCTCCAGAGCGGCATGGAGGTTTGTTGGAATGATGTCTTGCCTGTAGCATTGCAGTGGAACCTAGAGACAGTATCCATGGCAATTTGTGCGGCTTCAACCCTTCCATCACATGGCATTTCTATATGGACTCATGAAATGACACAGGTAATACATCTGCGCTCACATACAGTCACTCTGTTGCTGTGTTAGTTATTGAAATTGTACTTCCAAAGTCTAATGTCTCCAAATTACTCAGTATCCCACTCTCAGTGAATTTAGGATTCTCTGTAGAATCACTTATGACCAGATATCTTCAATTTTTCCTAAGCAATCAGTGATCCTTTTTTTGTTGTTTTTTTAAATAACCTTAGGTGGAAAATATGATGCTTTCACTTACTGAGTCTGGAGAAGACAAGGGGTTTGCAGTGCCAGTACCAGCAATGGGAAGGCAGTAAACAGAAGGCTTAGGACCACAAGCCTAGAGTCAGTGAAGTCTGGGTTCAAATCCCAACTCTGTCCTATAATGACAGTAACTCAGCCAAGCTACTTGAACTTGCTAAGCTTCAGTTTCCTCAACTATAAGAAAATACACGGAGTGGGGGGAGTGGTGGTGGGGTGAACTGGGAGATTGGGATTGACATGTATACACTAATATGTATAAAATAGGTAAATAATAAGAACCTGTTGTGTAAAAAATAAAAAAAAAATAAAATTCAAGGAAAAAAAAGACAGAATTTCTAAATAAGAGGGTTCATATTAGGAATTAATGAGAGAGAAAAAGCATGAAAAGCCATTGACTGGTATATAGTAAATGCTAAGAAAAGTTATATGGTTTATAAATTCTTAAGCTAAAGAATTCCTAACCTATACAATTAACTGCTATTGTGAATTTGATTTTTATTTAATTCCTTATTAACAAATTGAAAACATAAAAAGTCAAAGCTAGGCTGAGCTTTTCTTCCTTTGTAGGATGTCATATTTTACTTTATAATTAATGCATTACTCAAGACTAATCATACCCTTGATTCTAACTCCAGTTTTCATGATGATGAAAGTTAGAGAATTTCAGCCCCCAGGCTGGAGAGGGTAAAATGGCTTATTACTTGGTAGAAGGAAGAAATAATAAGAAAGTTATTTATAGGCATCAACCAATGATTGCATGATTTTGACTGGGAAATGGTTGATCAGGGGGCAATTTTTGAGATCTAATAGAATAGAAGCATATGAATTGTTATAAGCATCCCGAGTTTGTCCCGGCTGTGAGCACCAACTCATTTTTAAAGTGTCTCTGCCTCAGCCTTCTGTTTTATAAAATAATTCTACTTTCCATTATTTGCAAGGTATAGTTTATACCTGAAGCCTACTTTAAAAGCATCATCACTCTGAGGGTTTTGCAGAGTAAGATAGTTTACAACGGCAGGGAAGCTGAGTAATTTCAAAGCCACAGTTCCCACTACAATGTAGATGTCAACATTACACCAAATACACCCATTAACTGAAAACTCTGCTTTGAAATCAGCCTGTTCGGGCTTGTGACATCGTCTGCTTATGTGAATGTATTTGTATTCACTGCCATATTATGCTTTGAGTTGGGGAACGCAGATGCCATAACGTAGGCTGGAAATACTATGTTTTGAAAAAGTTACATCCTGAATGTCTGCCTGCACCCTCTGTGTGTTTTATCCTCAATTGAAATGTTCATATAAAAGGAAAGATAATGATGTGATTCATTTACTGGCTGCAAGGAAAGAATGTGTGAGTTCGCAGAGCAGCTGCCCACCTTTTTGGGCTTTGAATTCCTTCTAGTGGACTTGCACGTTTCAGACAGGAGATACTTATAAGGCTCTTTGTTTCCTTAATTGCTGCCAAAAGAATATATAGGAAAACAGAACTGCTCATTTTTGATTTGCTTGTCCCACCCGTGTCCCTGCCTATGGATCCCGAGAGGACCACTGAAAATGAGTGACCCTTTTGAAATGAGTGAACTGACCTCTCCTCCCCCTACACCCTCTCCTCAAAACATGAGAACAAAAGAATGCCTTTTCAAAGACTGAGTAAATAAAAACAAATAGCCTTTATAACAAGAATTCCTTGGACCAGCTCTGTCAGATTCTTACGTTTAATGCAGAGGACGTGAAGATCATCCACTTCGTGGTCATCCATCAGGTCATCCATCCAAACATAATACTTAATCACCAACACATTCATAGAAATAAAAATAAGCCACTTGTAACCAATTTCCCACCAGCCCCAATAAAATGTTTTCAGGAGTGTTTTGGTTTTCTACTGCTGTGTAACAAGCTACTCCTGTACTGATTGACCTAAAACAACAATTATTTTATTTATTCATGATGCTGGGGGTCAGGAATGTGGGCAGTGTCCAGCTCTGCATATTACCTGCTTCATATGGTATCGGCTGGCCGCAAGGACTGTTGGGAGGTCCAAAATGGCCTCCTCATGCACGTGCAGACAGTGCTGACGACTGGCTGGGAGTTTAGGCTGAGCCTGTGTGGTCCTTACATGACCCTCTTTATGTGGATGCTTAGGCATCTTCACAGCCTGGTGGCGGACTTTCAAGAAGGAGCATTCAGGCGGGATGAGAATGGACACTTCAGATCACTTAAGGCTTGGCCTCGAGAGTAACATGGCTTCACTTCTGTACAGTGAAAACTCCATTCTGTTAGTTATCCTTCATTCTGTCAAAGCCAGTCATCGTATCCCCCCAAACTCGAAGGGAAGAGGAATAGGCCTCACCCTTCAAAAGAATAAGTAACAAATATTTTAGGGCTATCTTTAATCCACTATAGCCTCATGACACCAAAACCAGATTAAAGATTAGCTTTAGAAAATAATTACTTGCTTTCCCAAGTTTGAGTTTTGACCTCCATTTAAACACTGAATGCTCTGAAGAGCCCAAGAGCACACAGTACCATCATATAAAGACAGTCAAGTTCTAGGACTCAAAGCATTATATATTAATTGAATCTGAAAAAGAATATATATATATCACTTTGCTGTACACCTGAAACTAACACAACATGCTAAATCAACTATACTTCAATTTTTAAAAGAAAGATAAACTGAGATTTTTTTAAAAAAGGTTTGTTTCGGATGGAAGGAATACATTGTTCAAAAATATCCTTTAAATGTCCGTATGAATGCCTTTCCCCCCTGGGATAGACTTAGAAGATGAGTTCATATACATTAGGCTTAGAATGTTGCCATCTTTCTGTAATACTGAAACAGTAAACAGAGAGCTAAAAAAAGTGGGGTGGGGTGAGAAATCGTCTGGCCAAGTATATGGCACTATGCGTCAAAAAGAGAAAAAAAATCTCTTTGATCTTGTCGGGCAATTTGGTACCTGTGCACCTGAATCTAGGTGCAATCAGATAAGCCTGAGTACTTTGCTTAGTACAGGTTTGACAAGTCAAGATACTGGTAAAGATTCTTAGTGTTGATTCTGCTACTAAATCCAAATAGCATGACTAAACCTAGCAGAATCTGAGATACATTTTTAAGATTCCCAGCTCCCCTCTCTTTTCCCCCCAAAGAAATATGTGCATTCCATCTGTCTTATTTTTGTTAAGACCAAAGGCATCCCTGGAAGGTTATGAAGTCTCTTTTATTATTCCTTTTTAACTGTTAGGGAAATAGTTTGGTGTTAAGCGATTTGCTCAGATTTGACAGTTAGAGACAGAACTTACTTGAAGCTCTCATCTCCTGCCTCTCTATGAAGTGATTTTTTTTTTCACCCCACTGGCAGATGCACACAAATGTTATTATATGCAATTTACTAAATTCCCAAGAGAACAAAACCATACCTTTAATTAATTGATGATGCCAAGTTCAGGAGACGTTAATGATGCTAATACCCAGCATCCATTATGCTAGATCATCATATCATCCATATAGTAATATTTCTTGTCAGGGCTAAGGGACTTCAGGTTGATGATACTTACAGCAAGGATTACTGAGGCTAGAAATACTGCATTTAAAAACGATTTCTAGTCATCCTTTCATGCCCACTCTTCCTAAAACCTTCAGCCTCAGTAGGAGGAGGGAAATACAAGAAAATACTTGCAGAGGCTGGTAAACTGGACCTTTCACACCATTTAAAGAACAGTTATCTTCAGTGAATTGTGGTTATGTGGCCATATAAACCCAGTGTAGCCAGACTTTTCAATATTTCAAATAAAACAAGAAATCCAGATTTTTACATGCACTATCCATATTTTTAAATGTTAGCAATAATTCAAAATTAAAGCAGTGTGTGTACCAGTTTTCTGGTGGTGGGAGGAAGGGCAAAAAAAGGGTAAAAACAAATACGCATACATTTTCATTGGACATACCAAGTACCAAGTTTGAGACATTAGTTTGAGCTTCCTTGATGCCTTTGTTCTTTTATATAAGTTAAGCAAGATGTTAGAAACATTTTTCTTGTTTCGTTTCATTGCCTCCTAAGCCCCCAAAGCAAAACACATGTAGAAATACATATATGCAAACATAAATGTACAACATCCATATATACATACAAATAATAAGTGCGGTTTCTGTGATATTGTAGATGTTATGGTCTGATAGATTTCCAAAAATGACCATAAAATCTTCCATTCCTGTATGTTCATCTATTTGCCGCTTCGCCCATCAACAGGTTGAGTCTATTTCGCTACCTTTGTATCTGGGCTTGACCATATAATTTATTTAATTATTAAGATATTAGCGAATGTGACACAAGCAGAGCCTTGAAAAGCCCTTGTGTCCTGGGACTTGCCTCTCTTACTGCTCTGTGGAACTCTTTTTTACCATCAGGTGAATAAGCTCAGGCTGACCTGAAACTACATGGAGGGGGTGTCCAGCTAGCCCAGCTAACCCAGTCTGCCCATCTGTATCAGCTGAACCCCAGCCATGGACCAGTTGAGTGAACCCAGAACAGAAGAGCCACCTGGTTGAGCCACAGGATCATAAGAAGTAATTAATGTATGTATTTGAAGCTACTCTCTGACTCATATGTTTTTAAGGAAAGACAGTAGTCTTTAGGAACAAAGAGTTGGTTATCTTATAGCTGTGTGGCCCTGGGTAAGTTACTTGAGTCTCCCTAAATCCCAGTCCTCAACTAAATACAACCTATCATATGGGAATAAAATGGCATATATCTTATATCAATAGTGATTTCAAGCTATCATCTATCTATCTATCTATCTATCTATCTACCTACCTACCTACCTACCTATCTAATTGTCCTTCCATCCTTCTGTTCGTCTATCACTTAACATAGTTCTTGGTATTGAATGCCATAGAAGGCATTAAAATATCAGTGACCTTTTTCTTCTTTGTTATTTGTAAAGCGTCCCATATAATTATATAACTATGGTTTCTGCTTCCAAGGCATATTCTCAGATATATATATATTTTTTAATTAACTCTTTGCAAAAACCTTGCTTGGCATATAAGGTAACCTTTCAGCTAATTAAGAAATAACCAAACTGAAACTCAGAGAGTTACAGCAATTGGTTTAGGGAATAAAGTTAATGACGCTGGAGGCATTTGAAACCAAGTACGTTGTCTTGCACTCCTTGAAGAGTAATATTTTTCCTCTAGCTTCTAAATGAAACAAAGGCATCGTTTCTGGTGAATAGTTATCCAGTGTGTAGGCCTTCAAGGAAAATATTATAAGTTTTGAAATTATTTTTAAATGGCAATTTTTGAGTCTGCCAAAGCGTATATTTTCACAGATGTTTTTATATCTATACAAGGAAAAAAAAAAAAACTGTGAAAGGCAAAGTGAAGATCTAAGGATCTGATGCTAATCAAAATCACAGTATCTGCAGGAATGTTTTCACATTTTTCTCTCCATCCTTGAGTTACACTGCTAATCAAATTAAGTGAAGATACACTGAATATTTTTAAGAGAGGGAATAAAAATACTGTTAGGGTTTTAGAAAACAGATATCCTTTTGTCTACACTTGAAAACTATCCATGGTTATCCATCAAAATTGTTGCAGTTCTCACCCTTGATCCCTTATGGGGTTTGACCTCCACCACAACCTTCCAAACTCTGCTTCCATTTTATTTTCCACCTGTCTTGTCTCCCCTTTGCAACTCTATTGCTTTAAATAAGTGCTTTTATTATTTTTTTCCTCTTTCTTTTCCCAGCTTCTTTCATGCCACTCCCTAAACATGGAAAGAGCTCTACTTATCTTTACAGTTCCTTTTCCCTCTTTCTTAGTAAAAAGAAAACTTAATAAAAAATTTAAAAAAAAACAAATAAAATTTGTGTGTCATATTTTATGCAGAAGTTCAAAGCCAAGTTCACTGACCATCTTGCTCACCTGATTGAACTGAGTAACCATCAAGAAGTCAGTCAGCATCTTCTTATCATTTTTATCTGTTACTCTGACTATGGGTTTTTGGGAATCAAGAGCTTGGTGGATCCTAATGTTTTTAAATGACTGTTGTGTGATATTTTACAGTTACAGCTTATAATTTATAAAAATTAAAAAATAAACATGCTTTCACTGGTAAAGTATCTCCTTTCTCTTTCTTCCTTCTTCCTCTCAAGTACATGTGGGAGTTTCTATTATCACCAACATCTGGTCTTTGAGGCCAAAAATTAAAACTACAAACTTGCTTAAAAAAAAAAAAAATACATGTGCACAAAAACACAGCTGTCTGTAGGTTTCTTTTGATCCCACTGTAAAAGAAGCTACATGTCATTTTCTTGATTTAAGGCTTTTCGAAGAGAGGGAACTACCAGACCTGAGTCTTCTCACTCTCGTCCTTTTCAATTTCCTCCTTAGGGCACAGCATGTGTGGGAATCATGGGCAAAAAGACACTCTTTCATGCATCGATGATTCTATCACATTTTGGTGGAAAAATAATTTGGACAAACTGAGGCCTCCACTCACTTTTGGGGGCATCTTTTGAAAGACACCACACATTGAGCCTGTTTCAAATTTGCTTTTCAAACGGGATTGTTTTGACAAGGGAGGGAAGCGTTATGTGAACTTATTATGTGATCATACTAATTCCAGAGTCATTTTAGGTGGTGGATGAAGGGACTGTATTTTCAAACTCATCAAATGGTACCAAGGGTAAACCTATAAAATTATTTCAAGTTTTTCATACAATCAGTGTCCAGGCCATATGATATTTTCCCCTTGTTTATGCAGAATAAAACAAAAAATATATTTAGAACCACCAAACCTCATTTAGAGGAGATTATACAAAAATGGGCATGACAAAACTCATGATCCCAATACAGTGATAGGAAGACAAAAATGCCAGTAGAGTCCACCCTTTGTTTAAATGATAATATCAATTTTTCACGCACAGTTTTCCTAGAGATGCAAAATAGCAGCAAAACAGGGATTCGTTTTCAAAATTGGCCAGAAGTTTTCTTCAGCTTTATTGAGGTATAATTGACAAATAAAATGGCGATATTGTTTATTGTACACAGTGTGATGATTCAACATACGTATACATTGTAGAAGGATTCCAACCATCCAGTTAACTAGTGAATCATCATTTCTCATATTTACCTGTTTTGAGGGTAAGAACACTTAAGTTCTGCTTTCCTAGCAAATTTTAGTTAACTAACACATTATTATCAAGTATAGTCACCATGCTGCATATTTGATCCTCAGACCTTATTCATCTTATCACTGAAAGTTTGTACCTTTTTACTAACCTCTCCCTATTTCCCACATGTCCCAGTCCCTGGCAAATATCATTCTACTCTCTGTTTCTATGAGTTTGACTTTTTTAAAAGGTTCTACATTTAAGTGATACCTTACAGTGTTTGTGTTTCTCTCCCTGTCTTGTTTCACTTAGCATACTGCCCTCTAGTTTCATCCATTTTGTAGTATATGGCATGGATACATACTATATGGTTTCAGGTCTTATGTTCAAGTCTTTAATCTAGTTTAAGTTGATTTGTATGAGTAGTGCAAGATGGGGGTCCAGTTTCATTCTTTTACATGTAGCTATCCAGTTTTCACATCACCATTTACAAAAGAGCTCATTCTTTCCCCTGTATATTTTTGGTACATTTGTTGAAAATTAATTGACCATATATGCATGGGTTTATTTCTGGACTCTCTATTTTGTTCTATTAATCTGTATGTCTGTTTTTATGCCAATACCATACTCTTTTTTTTTTTTTTTTTTTTTTTTGCAGTACGCAGGCCTCCCACTGCTGTGGCCTCTCCCGTTGTGGAGCACAGGCTCCGGATGCACAGGCTCAGCAGCCATGGCTCACGGGCCCAGCCGCTACACGGCATGTGGGATCCTCCCGGACCAGGGCACGAACCCGCATACCCTGCATCGGCAGGCAGACTCTCAACCACTGTGCCACCAGGGAAGCCCTCCAATACCATACTCTTTTGATTACTATAGCTTTGTAATATAATTTGAATCCAGGAAGTGTGATGCCTCCAGCTTTGGTCTTCTTTCTCAATTTTTTTTGTCTATTTGGGATTTTTGTAATTCTATACAAATTTTATAATTATTTTTCTATTTCTTTAGAAAATGTCATTGAAATTTTGATAGGGATTGCTGTGAATCTGTAGATCACTTTGGATATTAAGGACATTTTCACAATATTAATTCTTTCAAATCATGAACTTGTAATAACTTTCCATTTATTTGCATCTTCTTCAATTTCTTTCATCAGTGTTTTATAATTTTCAGTATACATATCTTTTACTTCCTTAGTTAAGTTTATTCCTATGTATTTTATTATGTTTGATCCAATTGTAAATGGGATTTTTTTCTTAATTTTCTCTTTTGGATAGTTTGTTTTTAGTGTATGGAAACATCACAGATTTTTGTATGTTGATTCTGTCTCCTGTAACTTCACTGAATTTGTTTATTAGCAGTTTGGGGCTTTTCAATATAGTGCCATTTGCATAAAGAGACAATTTTACTGTTTCCATTCTGATTTGGATGCCTTTTATTTCTTTTTTCATGTCTAATTACTCTGGCTAGTATTTCCAGTGTGATGATTAAAAGTGGTGAGAATGGGCATTCTTGACTTGTTCCTGATCTTAGAGATGCTTATTGCTTTTCATCTTTGAGTATGATGTTAGCTGTGGGCTTTTCATATATAGCCATTAATATGTTGAGGTATATTCCTTCCATACCCAGTTTATTGAAAATTTTTATTATGAAACGGGGTTGATTTTTGTCAAATGTGTTTTTTTCATCTTTTGAAATAATTATATGATTTTTATTTTATTTATATGGTAATTTTTCTTTGTTGGGATGTTTATGATAACTGATTTAATCTCTCTACTAACAATTAATCTATTCAGGTTTTCTATTTCTTCATGATTCAGTTTTGGTAAGTTATATGTTTCTAGGAATTTATATATTTCTTCTAGGTTATTTAATTTGTTACCATACAATTGTTTATAGTAGTTTCTTATGGTCCTTATATTTCTGTGTCATCAGTTGTAATGTTTTCTCTTTCACTTCTGATTTTACTTATTTGTGTCTTCTCTCTTTTATTTTCTTATCTAGCTAAAGTTTTGTCAATTTTGTTTATTTTTTTCAAAATCTAGCTCTTATTTTCATTGATATTTTTTTCCTGTTGTCTTTTTGGTCTCTATTTCAATTATTTTTACTCTGATTTTTACTTCCTTCCTACTACTAACTTTACACTTAGTTTTTCTTTTTCTAGTTCCTTGAGATGTAAAGTTACGTTGTTTTTTTGAGATCTTTCTTGTTTCTTAATGTAGGTGTTTATTGCTATAAACTTTCCTCTTAGAACTGCTTTTGCTACATTCTGTAGATCTCAGTATGTTGTTTTTCCATTTTCATTTGTATCAAGATATTTTTTTAATTTCTTTTTTGATTTCTTCTTTGACCTATTGGTTATTCAGGGACTTATTGTTTAATTTCAACAAATTTGTTAATTTTCCAATTTTTCTCCCTTAATTGATTTCTACTTTCATATCATTATTGTCAGAAAAGATGCTTTATATGATTTCAATCTTCTTAAGTTTATTAAGACTTGTTTTGTGGCATAACATATGACCTACTTGGAGAATATTCCATGTGTGTTTGAGAAGAATTTTTCTTCTGCTGCTATTGAATGGAATGTTTTGTATATGTCTGTTAGGTTTATCTGGTCCAACCTATAATTTGAGTACAATGATTCCTCACTGATTTTCTGTTTGGATGATCTATCCAATATTGACACTAGGGTGTTGAATTCCCCTGCTATTTTTGTACTGTCTATTTCTTTCTTCTGATCTGTTAGCATTTAATTTAGATATTTATGTGCTCAAATGTTGGGTATATAAATATTTATAATTGTTATATCCTATTAATTAATTGACCCATAATGACATTTTTTATCTCTTGTTACTGTTTTTGGCATAAAGTCTCTTTTGCCTGAAATAAATATATCTATATCTACCCTGCTTTCTTCTGGTTTCCATTTGTATGGAATATCTTTCTCCATCCCTTCATTTTCAGTCTAGGATTGTCCCTAAAACTGAAATGAGTCTCTTGTATGCAACATATAGTAAGGTTCTTGTTTTTTCTTTTCTTTCTTCCTTCCTTCCTTCCTTTCTTTCTTTCTTTCTTTCTTTTCTTTCTTTGTTTCTTTCTTTCTTTCTCCTTCCTTCCTTCCTTCCTTCCTTCCTTCCTTCCTTCCTTCCTTCCTTCCTTCCTTTCTCCCTCCCTTTCTTTCTTTCTTCTTTCTTTCATCCATTAAGCCACTCTATGTATTTGATTAGGGAATTTAATTTATTTAAAGTAATTATTGGTACATATATATATATATATATATATATATATATATATATATATATATATATATACTTACTATTACCATTTGTTAATTATTTTCTGGTTGTTTTGTTGTTTCTTATTTTCCTTTTGTCCTTTCTTGCTCTCTTCTTTTAGATTTGATGATTTTCTGCAGTGGTATGCTTTGATCACTTTCTCTTTATCTTTCTTTTCTTTTTTTTTTTTTTTTTTTTTTGTGGTACATGGGCCTCTCACTGTTGTGGCCTCTCCAGTTGCAGAGCACAGGCTCTGGATGTGCAGGCTCAGCGGCCATGGCGCACAGGCCCAGCCAGTCTGTGGCATGTGGGATCTTCCCGGACCGGGACATGAACCCGCATCCCCTGCATTGGCAGGTGGACTCTCAACCACTGTGCCACCAGGGAAGCCCTCTGTTTATCTTTCATGTATCTACTATACATTTTTTGCTTTGTGGTTACCATGACATTTACATCAAACATCTAATTCATATAGCAATCTATTTTAAGCTAACAATTTAACTTTAAAACACACATTTTTACACTCCCACACATTTTATGGTTTTGATGATGCAGTTTACAGCTTTGTATATTGTGTTTATATTAACAAATTATTATAGTCATAGTTACCTATGTCTTTTAACCTTAATATTAGAGTTGTAAGTGATTTACACATCATCGTTACAATATTAGAGTATTCTGAATTTGATTATATAATTATATTTACCATTGACTTTTATATGTGCATAAGTTTTCCTGTTACTAATTACTGTCATTTAATTTCACCTTGAAGAATTCCCTTTAATATTTCTTATAAAGCTGGTCTTGTAATGAACTCCTCAGCTTTTGTTTTTCTGAAAATCTCTTTAACTTTCATTCAATACTGAAGGTCAGCTTTGCCAGATAGAGTATTCTTGGTTGATAGTTTTTTGTTTGTTTGTTTTCTTACAGCACTTTGAATATATCAACCCCACTCCCTTCTGGTCTGCAAGGTTTCTGCTGAGAAATTAACTGATAATGTTATGGAAGTTCTCTGTAACAAATTGCTTTTCTATTGCTACTTTTAAGAATCTCTCTTGGTCTTTAAGAGACAAGTTTGATAATTTAATATGTCTTGGCATAGATCTCTTTGGACTTATCTTATTTGGTACTTTTTGGGCTTTGCTGATGGAGGTCTGTTTCTTTCACCAGATTAGGAAAGTTTTGGCTGTTATTTCTTCAGATAATCTTCCTCCCCCTTTCTCTCTGTCTTCTACTTCTGGAACTCCTATAATATGTACATTCAGTGCTTGATGATGTACTTACTATAAGTCCCTTAAGCTATCTTTACTCTTTTTCATTCTCTTTTTTTTTTTTTTCTTTTTGTTCCTCTGATTGGGTTAATTCCACTGCCCTGAGTTTGCTGATCCTTTCTTCTGCTTGATCTAGACTGATGTTAACTTCTCTATTGAATTTTTTAGTTTAGTTATTATATTTTTCAGCTCTATGATTTCTGTTTTGTACTTTTTTATAGTTTCCATATTTTTGTTGAAAATCTCAATTTGTTCAGGCATTGCTCTTCTGACCTTGGTGAACATCTTTAATAACCATTATTTTCAGCTGTCTCTCATGTAAATTATTTATCCCCATTTCCTCAAGATTTGTCTCTGGAGATGTATCTTGTTCCTTTGTTTTGAATATTTTCCCCTATTTCTTTTTTTTTTTTTTCCTTAATGCTCTGTGTCACTTTCTGCACATTAAATAGTCACCTCTTCCAGTGTTGACAGACTGGCTTCATGGAGATGAACCTCATCAGTCTGGTCAGAACTCCTGGTTGCTTTTAACCTTTGTGATTGCACAAGCTGCCTTCTTTTTCTTAATGGTCCCCAGTAATTGAGGTTGTGCTAAGACTTGTCAGTGTCCCAAAGTGGAAGATTGCAGTCAGCACCTAGATTCAGACTGATTAGAAGCTGGACCCTTAGGCAGGAGCTGAGAAAGTATTCAGTCAAAGCCCTTCTAGGGAAAGCCTGTATGATGGGAATTTTTGCCTGTTCCCTTTGTGCTGAGCCAAGGGGAGTGATAATATGCTCATTAACAACTGCTCTTTTGTTCATTACAATATAATCCTGTGAGACTCTTGAATGCAAGTCCCATTGGCTTTCAGAATTAGGTGATTTGGGGTCCACCCCTTGGGTGGCAGGCTTAAAACTTGAGGCACTAGATGTGGTCTAAACCATTTGCTCTTCAGGGGAAATCTGGGAGTTGGAGATTCCCTCTTGATTATATGGCACTGTGCCAAGGGTGGGGCTTATAGTATTAGTCTGTCTCAGACTTTCATACCCATTTCAATGTGTGTACTTTCTCATTTGCCTGAGGTGTAGGAGTCACTCAACTATTTTCCAGATTTCTTTCAGAGGGAATTGCTCTGTGTATAGCTGTATACTTGGTGTGTCTGTGGGCAGATGGAAATTCAAGAGCATTCTATGTCATCATCTTGATACTGAGCCCTGGGAAAAAATGTTAAAGTCCCTTAGATTATTTTTTAACGGTAAATATGCTAATAAATTATTTAAATAATACTCTTTAAAGGAAAATTAAAGCATGACAGGACACACATTTTTCAGTAAAGTAGCTGAATAAATTATAAAACAGATTTTGTAAATTAATAGAGCCTCCAGATTTTTGCTTTCAATAAGTGGAATAAATCTGTTCTATGGCAATCCATTTGTTATATTATAGATGGTGGTTTGGAAAATTTTTGTTATCTAAGGCTGAGACAGCCTTCTAAATCTGTACTGGCAGGGAAATAAAATGTCTAGTTTAAATATTATAAATAAAAGATAGTTTTTTCTTTTTTTCAAAAATTAATGCAAATAAACAAAAAGCATAAAAATATGGTTCTACTAAATATTTTCTTTTTTTCAGTTACTTGTTCCAAATCCCACATTTTATTTATAGACTACAGCTAAGAGATCTTGCTTTGAAAACAATAAATAAAAAGATTCAGTAAATGGCAATAAATCATGAAATCATAATTTCAGATGGGACTACTGGAATTCTCAAAAGTTTTCAATAGTAGCATGATTTCCAAGATTGTTATCTCTGCTTCATCTCTCTCTATATACCAGAAGTTTAGCATTACATTTATGGGCATTTTTTGGTAGTAGTAAGCTACCAACATTCCTTGAGTAGCAATTTAGTTTACTCTTATGAAAAAAAATTCTGATTTTTAATGACTTTTTTCTATTGTACTTCATAGTCCATATTCTTAATATATACATGTATGTGTATGTATGTAAAAACATGTGTATTATATATGTTATGTATATTAATATATATATATATATCTCATTTTCTTACTTTTGTGTCTAGACTAGTTCTGTATATAAACTAAATGTTCATTAAATATTTAGTAAGTATATTTAAATATATTTTCATATAAACACAGATACACACATAGATATGCACATACATTTTAAGTCTGTTATTTATTGCTAGAGGGATAGGAATGTTGACATTGATTTTGACACAGGCTATGGTCACATGGGAGATGGTTTCCATGTTTGGGTAGTAGAATGCAAAGCAGATCTCCCCCAAACAACCAGAAAACCCAAATTTTTTAAAGTTTTATAATTTCACCATCCTATGTTTATGTAAAACATAATAGAGGTACCAATAATATAATCGTATTATTAAAAGAAAAATATAGAACACTTTGTCTATAATTGGGAGTTTACTACCACTACTGCACGTCTCGGCTGATAAGATCATCTATTTGTGTCCTAGCTGTTTTCTCATTGCATTGTGCCGCCTTCCATAGAAACAGTTTTTAATCTAAAAAGTCCTTAATTTACAGTGTTTTATTCATTTTTCCATCTCCAACCACTAATTCTGCCAGTGTGTAGAACAGAATATGCACTCAATACATATTGGATGGATGGATGGATGGAGAAATAAGCAAGTCAACATGTTAAATTAGGAAATCCACATTCTCCCACCTCATCAGCTTTAGTGGGGACTGGTTAGGCAAGGAGTTTAAAGGAAGAGAACACCTTTATGTAACAGAAGGGCAGAATCAATCACAAAATCATTTGGTTTTCTGTGAAATCAATTCCATATAAATCATCTGACTACCAATCTGCATTTCCTCTGAATTGCTAAGTACCACCCACTCTACTGATTTAGAACAGTTTTCCTATACATGAGATCGGCATATGCAAATTAAAATATCAGTGACTAAAGCAACATATGGCTTAATCTTTGCTTTAAACAAAATCTTATCAGGCATGAAAATCTTTAGCTGGAGATAGAATGCATCCTGACAGCCTGAACTTTATTTGTTGTTTTTTTTTTTTCTTCTAACAGCAGTTATTGGTTTATCATTAGTTTAATCAGAGACAGACTAAAATGTGTTTGTTTTACACCCTGATCACAGCCGACTTGTTAAAACTAGAAAAGCACATTGGAAACATAATATGCAGTGACATTCTGAGACTGGTGCTTAATTCTGTCCACCTGTTACCAGGTAAGTGTATCCAGGTGGTTTCTTGAGCTATTTGAAAAGCTCTCTCAGGTACAGAGAAGATAAAAGGAGCTTTTAACATATACATATGCTAGAAATCCATTCTTTTCCTCTCTGGAAGAGTCTACCTTTTGACCTTTTTCTATTGCTTCTTTTACGATGGTAACCCCTCTTTTCTAACTCCCTTTTATCCATATTCTCAAAATCTTATTTCAAGAGGTGAATAAAAGAAAGTAATTTTCTGTTTTTCTTGTTTACATTCTTTTTCTTATATCTACTCTCTATGCCAACTTTTCCTTCTTCAAGTATTTTCATTAACACCATCGTTACTATCATTTCTGCAATTAAAGTTTTCAGGGACTATTAAATATGGAAAAGGCACATGGCTTAACTTATGTAATTTATAATTCTCTAATGATTGAGTAATACAGGCAAAAGGAGTAAACATAAGTTCTTATGTCATTATAGAGCCCTTTACCTGGATGTACTATTTGCCTCTGACCTTCTGACATATCATTCCGAGAGTCTTGAGTAGTTCACAGGTTTTAATTAGGCATAAAACGCATTGATGGGGAGAATCATAATTAGTGCTATGCCAATGTTAGTTGTAGACAATTGCACTTATTTAACCATAATACCAATATATCTTTTGCTATATGAGAAGAAAATTGTCCTGTGCCTCATCAAATATACTTGATTGAATTAGTCATGGAGTTTGATTTATTCTTTTTATAATCAGCATTTTTGTCCTAGAAACAACAAAACTCACTCGAAGCTTAAGTTATGCAATACCTGAGTTAAGAGAGGAGTGGGGAGAATGCTCTCACCCATGTAAAAGAACACATATGAAGATATATAATGAACCAAAGAATTTGCATTTTATATATTTAACTTATGATTTATAAATTTAACTTAGATCATTTATAATAATAAACTTACAACCAAAGAAAATATAACCTTATTTATAACATCTTGTGGTTTCTCTTTATGGTATGATAGCTCTTGAGGTGACTAATTTGATATAATTTTATCTGCCGCTTTACATATAATTTTTTAAAATATCATACTTGAGTCTTTGACATTTGGTTCAGCTAGTGGGCCATTTTGAAACAAAAGGATAGGAAATAAAACATTTTTAAAGGTATGTCTTTATTTTATAAATATAAAAGTACAATATGCTTATTAATTTGTTTTCCAAAATAAAATGTCACAAATGGAAAATTAAAAAATTCCCACAATCTCAAGAGTTAGAGATAGTCACTATCAGAAATTGTTTGATTCCCTCTGAGTATTTTCTAAAGAGGGTCAAATTTTTTTACAATTTTTAGACTTTTCTTTAATTGAAATATAGTTGACATACAATGTTATGTTAACTTCAGGTGTACTACATAGGGATTTGACATTTGCATACATTATGAAATGATCACCATTATAAGTCTAGTAACCATCTGTTCCCATACAAAATTATTACAATATTATTGACCATATTCCTTATCTTGTATATTATATCCCTGAGGCTAATTTGTTTTATAACTGGAGGTTTGTACCTCTTAATCACCTTCACCTATTTTGCCCCACCTCCACCCCCTTCCCCTCTGACTACTACCCTTTTGTTCTCTGTATCTATGAGTCTGTTTTCATTTTATCTTGTTTGTTTGTTCGTTTTGTTTCTTAGTTTGCACGTATAAGTGAGATCATATGGTATTTGTCTTTCTCTGTCTGGCTTACTTCACTTACCATAAAACCCTCTAGATCCATCCACATTGTCAAGACAATATTTTTAAAGCAATTTCTATTCTACATTTTTCAGTGATGACTTTCTTACCAATATTTTCCTTTTCATGAATGATCTTCTAACTCTTTGTTATTTGCTGCATCATATTTCATTATGTGGATGTACTCTAATTTATCTTAATTTTTTTAAAATTGAATATTTAGATTATACCTTTATCATTATAATAATGTTGAATCAAATATGCTTTATATACAATTTGTGTATATATCTATATTTTGGATAATTTTCTTAAGAAAATTTCCTACAAGGAAAATAATTTGGTGAAAAGTTTGTAATTTTAATTTATGTGGGTATATGCTGATAAACTCTTTTCCAGAAGTGTTTTACCAACTTATACCTATTTCAATCACTCATAAAAGTAATTGTTTTTATGACCCCAGATAAGAGTGAGTACTATTATTAGTTTTTTTGCCAAACATAATATTCCTTTTAGGTTAATTTACATGTATTTGATTACAGATAACTGAACATATTTGCTGTACTTTTAGTCCATTTTATTTTCTTGGTACTTGTCAGTCAGTGCATGTTCTTTGCTATGGGCATGTATTTGACATCCTCAACTCATGGGATTAAAGACTACATGATTTAAAAGATTTTTAACACTATAAAACAATACAACACAAATATACATTATATCTGCTGAAATTTTATTTTGAAAAATCCTGTCAAATGATTATGTTTTTAAATTTATCTTATTTTAAAAATATGCTTAAAACTTGAATGATAACTTTTGAGTTAGTGTTCCTCAGTTTCTTAATACTTGCCACTGTCAGTACATCTATGAATGATTGAAAAAATTGACCCAAGGGGTTTGGAATCATCTAACTGTCAGACTTCTTTAACGAAACTGGGGGCTAATGCAATTTTGGATCACAGACCAGTGGGCACAGAAAATTACCAGAATTTTTTTCCCCTTAACCTAAGTCAGATTCATCCCCAAATTCATGAAGGTGAAAGGTTAATGTTCGCTCAATTACTATGTCATAAGCTCTCCTGATTTACAGTCTATTAAGATTTGAACATTTCCAGTTAAACTGACACATTTGACATTAAATTATGAGAGCTCTTTACTTTCTTTCCTATGCTGAAAGTAGCTCTGTTTATCCTCCAAAGAGGTCAAGACCTCAAAATAAGAGATGGAATTTCTTTTATGATTTGAATTTCTCCTTGCTCACTAGTGATAAAATGGACTATAGAGGAATTCTTAATCTAGGAAAGGCAAGATTAGTTTGCTCAGTTTGTAAAAGGATGGATATGTAATGGACAAACTCTTAGACCAATAAATTCTAATATAAATATTTCACAAATATTCTACACATGATTTCTTTTAAGAAGAATTTCATCAAATCATGTTAGGCTACTCAGGCCTTTAATTCATTACAAAATAAGTTACACAACTTAATGACTAGTAGCTACATATCCAACCAACAGAAAGATTAATTCCATTCTCAGTTCTAAGAGTCACTGTATTTCTTATCATCCTCAGAATCACTGTAATTAAAAATTGGGTTTCGATATTTACTACCTACTTAATAGAGTTTCTGAGAGCATTAAATAAGGTACTGGGTTTAAGGCAGTGACTGGTACATAGTGAGTGTATAATAGCTAAATATTAGCTGTAATATTGTTGATAATATTTATGCTTAAGCAAAGAGATGTCTCTGAAATTTCATATATAGCAAATGCTCCTTAGAGCTAATGTATTTGACTTATTGCTTAATTGTTTCTCTACAAATACAATGGCAAGAATACAGAAAATAATTGCCTGTTTAAGAGTCCTAGGACTTTCTTCCCTTTTTAATGATGTTTCATTTTGAGCAGTATTTCAAACAGCAAAAGATGGAGTTTAAGGTCTAAAATGCATGTGTCTGTGCAATTTATCTACCAAGAGGTAAGGTTCTCAGCTCTTTTTTCTTTACAGTTTTTAAGAGAACAGCAATACCTAATTAACCAAAATCTCTGCCCATGTAATTCCCTGACCACCCTTTGCGTGAGGCTTAGTCTACTTGATGCCAGACATGCTACATTACTTAATGTCAAATTGGTACCACCTCCACTCTTTGAAAAGATGGAAACTTTTGCAGAGGCACATTTCCTGTGCAGTTCTGGCTTCACTATTGCCAATGAGAGGAGCTCATGCTAAACTTAGAAAGTAGAAATGAACCAGAGCCATTATTTTCTGGAAGTAATCACAGCCAGACTTGCAGGTAGACCAAAAATCACAGAGGTTTCCAGCAAGCTCTTGAGATCTAACATTTGGGTGCTTCCAGTTGAGTTATTTTTTGTTTTGTTTTCCCCATCTTGTAAAGGCTTTATTTCTTCTTCATCATCATCTCATACAGACTCTGAGGCATCACCCTCATTCTATTTGATATCCTCAGATCTTGTTGTAGTGTTTTTCCTTAAACAGGTAAATTTGAGTAAACACTGTATTGCCCGTTAATTTTTTAACAATAATTTAAAAATGCCATTGCTGTTGTATCATCAGTGTGAGAAGACATCAATAACAGTACAGGAGGAGGGGATTCACACCGTATCACAGTGGGACAGAAGACTCACTAATAGGCGGGGTGAGACTACAACAGTGGTATGTACGTGCATCCCTCTGCTCCAAACCCAAAGACATGCAGGTTGAAAAGAATATGTGGATTATACAGCGGATCTGGGCAGCCCAGCTGAAGCCTCTGTACCTTTCCAGAATGCTGCAATCTATTCCCCTCAAGGATATAGGAGATCTGCCTTGTCTGATGGCTTCATGTTTTTTTCATTACAAAAAGTTTACTGAATCAGACATTTTTAATGTCAGTTTGTGTGGTTACTGATGGCGGTTTTCCCATGACTTTCAATGGTAGCCTCCCAGATGTCTACTCTCTCAGCTCTTCCAGAGATCATGTAAGCACTAATAAATGTCAAAATCTTTATATCTGGGACAATGAGTGGCTTCTGTTCTCCTTATCAAACTCTTGAGCAGATAAAACAAATTCTAAGCACTACCTTAAAATAATTTTGACTGAGATCCATTTGTATTTACAAATCAATACGAGTAATTTGACAGTACAATAAATAAATAAAGCCATGGTAATTCCGTTGGATTATCATTTGATTAATTACCTGATCTTCTAATACAGTAAACGTAGGACGTCTGGACTGAATATACTGATTCAAAGTGATTTTATTTTTCTCTTTAATAATACTACATATAGGCAAAAAAGCACCAGACCCATGAGATTTTTATGGGCTGTGTACTGGGTTGAAGATTGTCCTCTCTAAAACTGGTATCTACCTGGAACCTCAGAATATGACCATATTTGGAAATAGAACCTTTGCAGATGTAAGTAATTAAGATAAGGTGATACTTTAGGGTGGGCCCTAAATTCAATGATGGTGTTTTTATAAGAAGAGGAGAGGAGGGCTTCCATGGTGGCCCAGTGGTTGAGAGTCCTCCTGCTGATGCAGGGGACACGGGTTCGTGCCCCGGTCCGGGAGGATCCCACATGCCACGGAGCTGCATGGGACCGTGGAGCTGTTAGGACTGTGAGCCATGGCCGCTGGGCCTGCACGTCCGGAGACTGTGCTCCGCAATGGGAGAGGCCACAGCAGGGAGAGTCCCGTGTACCACAAAAAAAAAAAAAAGAAAAAAAGAGGAGAGGACACAAAGAGATACATATAGGGAATTAGGCCAAGTAAAGATAAAGGCAGAGATTGGAGTGAGTCAAATGTTAGCCAAGGAAAGTCAAGAATTCCCGGGAGCTACCAAAAAGCCAGGAAGAAGAAGGGAAGGATTCTTCCTTAGAGCCTTCAGAGGGAGCACAGCTCTGCCAACATCTTGATTTCAGACTTCAAGCCCCTAGAACAGAAAAAATAAATTACTGTTGTTTTAAGCCACTCATTTTTTTGTGTGATTTGTTCTAGCAGTCTTAGGAAACGAATATAGGCTACTGCTAATAAACTTTCAAGAGATATATGCCACAATATTTTAAATGTTTTGGAAAAAGTGGAAAACCTCTCAATCAATTCACCTTAAAAATAAATCTGACGATGTCAAATAATAAAGCAAACCAAAAACAACCTCACAGATATATAAATGCAGAGAAGTTGAATACAATATTAACAACACAAATATCTAAATCAAGACTCTGGTGTTAATAAATATTACCAACTAAGATTTAATTCCAAGAATTCTAGAGTGGTTCAATATTAACAAAATCTATTGATAACATCTGTTATATTACAAGATCCATGGGAGGAAACACATCATCATCTCAGTGCATACTAAAAAGATATTCAATTAAATTTAAAAACCATTTCTTATTTAATAAAAACATTTAACTTATAAGTCTATGGATAAAAGGAAATGCCTTCTAAATGGTAAAGATTATCCATCTGAATCAAACAGCCACCACCCCAGCTAAATCATAGAACCCCTGATATTTTACCTTTAGCAACATGAATAAACTATGCTGCCACCAACTTCTTTGGCATTATATTAGGACTCCTAACCAATATAATAAGACAATGAAATAAACAGGAGCTGAACAGAAGGAAATAAATTTATTTTATCTTTATTTGCAAGTTTTATGGTCTACCTTGAAAAAACTGAACGAATCAACTGAAAAATACAATAATTAGTACATTAAATGTGGTAACTGGTTGTAAAAATTTGGAACAAAATAAGTCCTTTTGCTCTGTACTAGCCATGCAAAGGTAAAAATAGATTTTAAAAAAGTTGTTTGCAATAGCACTCCAAAGTATAAATACTTAGAAATAATAAAAATTTAAAAGTTAAAAATGTTTTTTATATAAAACTACAATATATTACTGTGTTTTATAATAAAGAATAATCAGCCATGCTTTTGGGTTGGAAGAATGAATGATAATAAAAATATATAATTTTTGTTCAAATTAATGAATAAGATGAGCAATTTCTAATTTTTTCTACGTAAAAAAATAATAGCAAAATAATTTGCAGAAGAAAAAGGTAACATTGGCAAATATGCTCCTTTATATATTAAACTACAAAGATAGCTGAATGAGGAAAAAGCTAGAAACAATTAAAAATTATTAGTAAAATTATGATCATGATAACATGATCACCTCATATTAGTGGGGAAGGGATAAATTATTTGAAAAGCCAGATTTGGGGAAAAATAGGTAATTATTTGTAAATAAAAATTTAGAATTCTCTTTATATCATATATGCAATAAATCCCTAATGGAATAAAGATTTAAATGTAAAAAATTGAACCAAGAAGGAGAAAATGTAGCTAACGTTTATTTATTTCAAGATTGAGAAAATCTTTTTGTGCCTGACATCAAAATCATTGAAAGATGTGTCTGTGTAATACATCATTATAAATTTTATGTGACCAAAAAAACAAACAAACCAACCAAAAAGAAACAGTCAGCATTAACCAGGCTACACCATTAAGAAGTCATAAAAGTAACTACAAATTGGGGGGAAATAATGACATATATGATGGAAAAATGATAAATATTCTTATTATATAAAGAGATATTTCAAATTTGTAAGTTTGAGCAATATCAGCTATTTCAGAGGAAAGGATAATTAATGGATATTACAGCTTTAGCATTGTACACTGAGTAACTGCTCAGTGCATATAAGCAATTATTATTTTGTTAGAGGGGCAAGATAAATAAAAGATAAACAATGTGCTATAAAAAATGAGCAATTAGCATCCATATTAAGACACTGAAAAAGTTCAGTGGACTGATAAATATGAAGACATTTAAATCGTATAAACAGGGCTTCCCTGGTGGCACAGTGGTTGAGAGTCCGCCTGCCGATGTAGGGGACACGGGTTCGTGCCCCGGTTCGGGAAGATCGCACATGCCGCGGAGCGAATGGATCCGTGAGCCATGGCCGCTAAGCCTGCGCGTCCGGAGCCTGTGCTTCGCAGCGGGAGAGGCCACGACAGTGAGAGGCCCGCGTACAGCAAAAAAAAAAATAGTACCTTCATAAAATGGGGTATTTTGCCTCAGAATGATTTAGAAATTACAAAGCAAACTTAAGAATCATGAGTACAGTAAGTTCTTTTTTTTATTCTTAAAGGTTAAGTTAGGTAGAAGTATATACAGAAAAATGTCTAGAAAGATGCAAATACACGTATTACATATGCATATATATATGTATAATGATATTATGATTGCTTTGTTTTTTATGTTTACCCGTTTTTCCTCTTTTCCCATAATGAACATGCATTTATTGGGTAATTAAAATGTTAATTGCTATGGCAAAAAAAGTTTATACAGATTAACGTTTATTGACATGAAATTGTACATGTCATAATATATTTTAAATGTTAATTACAAAACACATATAGCATAGTTCTAAGATGTAAAAACAAACTGTGATACATAAACCAGAATGCTGTCTGTAGCAAATGGATTTATAAATAGCTTATCCTGCTTTCTTTTTATTTGCATTTTAATATTTTAATAAAGAATATGAAATATAAAATCAAGTTATTTTTTAAATATGATCAAATACCTATGAAACCAAACAGCTCTTAAATAACTGGAATAGCCTATCCCTGTTCAAATGGATGTGAAGTTATATTTCCTTTTTCAACATATCCAATAAGAATTTCAGCTTTTCTGTGAGTATTGCCATTTTTTAATAATCTACTTTTTCTTCAATTTATAAGTCAGATACTGCTTCCACGGGCTCATAGCATGGGCTACACACAGAGGCTTGTCAGAAATGCAGAATCTCAGCCCCCACCCAGACCTACTGAATCAGAATCTGCATTTTAGCCAGGGCTTTAAGAAACTTGTATCAACATTAGTTTGTATTAAACTGAATTATATCAGTCAAGCCTACAAAAGCATCCTCTTTCTGGACACCCGTTCTGACGGTCCTAGATAAAATAGCAAAACTCTTTCCTCTCTATCTCTTCTCCTGATTCATTTTTCATCATAGCACTTACCATTATATGTTTATTTTTGAAAATTCTCTGGTTTCTCTGCATTCAGAGGAATTCAGTCAATGGTCTTATCTAGTCGTGAAAAATGTTGAGTTCATAATTGGAAAGCAAGATTGGCTCAGAGTCACAGTGGCAATCAGATCAACTATTTATGCAAAAAATGCTTCTTGAACTTTTACCACATGCCATACACACACAGTGCCTAAATCAGTCCAAAGTTCCTGTCCTTATGAAACGTTCACTGTGGTCAAAGGAGATAGTTGAATGCAAAAGAAATGTTTGGTACGTTAGTTGGTGAGGGGTGCTGAGGAAAAAATAGTGGGTGACAGAAATGGGGAGGTTTGGGGTTTAGAATTTTCACAGTGTTATCAGGAAAGGCTTCACGGAGAAGCTGACATCAGTACACACTTATTTAAAGCCTTCTAAGCACAAGGTACTGTACTAGGGGTAACAGGAAGAGGGTAATAAGGAGATATATTGTAAAATAGGAAGGAAAAATGCTGTGGTAGTTCATATTAGATGGCCTTGGTTTTATCAACATTTATAAATGTTGATAAAAGGAAGCATTTATAACTAGCCAGGGGAAGGGTTGAGGACTAGCTGGTGTGGGTCAATTAGAGGTGGGGATTCTACCCTGTCTCCTCCCACCACTCTCCCATAAATGAATTGTGCACCCCTCCTCTGTGCTACCTATTGTATTGTGTGTATTCTGATCTCATATTAAGATAAGTAAATGAACACATTTGAGATTCCACTAAACTGGAAGCTGTCCAAGGGTACAGTTTGTGACAGATTCACCACTAAATCTCCAAGTCACAATTCAGAGCCTGACATTGTAAGAGATGATCGACACATGGTTGATGAAAGGTCACAGAATGGAAGGGCAGACAGAGGAGGACAAGAAACAGAAAATAGATAGTGGTGTTTCTTTGGGATTAGAGATTGGAAAAGAAGTTACAGCAGTGACCTCAGGAGAAGGAGAGGATATGGGATGTTGGAGAGAACATTGCTGCAATGACTGGGCTTGGGGTGCTGCTGGTTTGAAGGCCTGGTCCCAAAAAGGGGCTGATGAACTTGGAAAATAGGAAGGACCATGGGCATCAAAGTCATGTAGAGGCAGAAGAGCTAACTCCTTTAGGTTAAGGGAAGGGGATAGGTTGAAATGAAGCTGTGGTCAAGAAGAAGGGCCGTGCTTGAGTCTATTTCTCCATTATGTGTTTATGATAATGGCCTAAGTGTGAGTCAGCCGTTGATCATCCACAGCTTAAACAAGCATGGTGTCTGAGGCGGGGAAAACCCTATGTCAATTTTTCTAAAATCAGATTCTCATTAAGGACATTTCTAAGGAAACATAACTTTTAATGAGGGGCTTGACTAGTTAAGTTCTCTTGAAACAGCATGAGAAGGGGAATGATGTGGGCTCTCTGTGCTTGATGTCAGGAACCGGCTGAAGTTTGGTGATTACAGACTTAGCGGCTATAATGTCAGTGTGATGCTAGCCATCCCCGCTGATGTTTTGGGATCCAATTTAACTGCAGGCACAGCTTTTGATGAGGTCACATGACTGACAGTGGCGTCACAAAGTTTATTGCTTATACACACACACACACACACACACACACACACGCAAGCTTCCTAACTGGATGGATATATCCAATAGTGTTCCCAAGTGGCTTTACATCTACTTTACAGGCTGGTTCTGCTTGTGCATGGGAATCACAAGGAAATGTTTCCTCTTCCTGGTATTATAAGTCATGGATGTCAATTTATCAAGAAAATCGACATTGAATGCATTGACTGCTACACTTTGTAACTTGCCCAGATGACACCCTTGGGCACTAGCACTCTTCTGTCAAACCTCTTCTTTGGTCATATTTCACTAGTTAACATTTAACTCAGCCTTTTTTTTTTTTTTTTGAATACAGCAGTTCCCTTGACAAGATGGGCTTATGGATTTTCAAGCTTATAGATTTTCAAGTTCCCTTTCCTCCTGGTGATAAACTTGGATGAGAACGATGACTAAATAGCAAGAAAAGCCTTTGTGTGACTAGCCATTCAAGGATTCTTATGAAATGGGGATTTTAGTAGTATGAACAGAAGTAATACGTTCTCCTGATTAGTGCTTGTTGACTGCCTGGGAGCCCAGGGCCAAGGCTGTTGAGTTATAGTCTCTGGTCTGTCACAAGCAAACTGTGTAACCTTGTCCAAGGTATGTTACCTCTTAGCATTTCATTGGTAAAGTGGGTGTAATCAGGCTTTCCTGACAGGAATGTTGTAAGGGTTAATTAATCGCTCTTTGTTAAGTGTGCTGAGGTTGTCAGATTAAAGCATTAGGGAAGTGTCAAGTTTGCGTTATTATGATATTATTTTTCTTTGTTTGGGAGGAAATGCCATTTCTGTGTAATTTACTTTACCAGTAAAATAAGCCATTTTAATCGATGCACAATCAAGCCCTTATTCATTGAGGACAAGGGTGTATACAGTTAGCAAGAGGACTAGTGTCAGCTGACGCAGGGCAGGAATCTGAAAATTCAGCACTGGATACAAAGAAAGCCTAGAAAATGAGACTTGAGGCAATCAGATTCTGAGTGCCTAGGAGACTCAAGTTACACACCCAATATAGTCCGTTATTAGCAGAGAAAAAAGACTGTAACCTTAGCAACCAATACCCAACCAAAAAAAAAAAAAAAAAAATTATCCATGTACCAAGAAATCTGCAAAGCGATTGTACATATGGCCTAGAAACTAAATATCACAAATGTTTCATTAGAATGGGGTATTTTAAACACCTGGACTTATTAAAGACTTTCTTAATAATTTAGAAGTATACATGTTCAGATGTGATTTTACCATTGTGTAGGCTTTGACCATTATGATAATACCTGGTAAATCTTGACTTTTCCAAAGAAAATACTGATGGTTATATCTGAAAATGTTATTTAGCAACATATATAAGTTCTAGTAATTTTGAGACACTATTTTTCCTAATATGTGTGTTACTAAATATAACAAATGAATATAATAAGTAAACAGGCTAGTAAGAATGTGTACTAAAAATAAATACTAAGCACAAATATTTAAAATGAGGGAAGTTAATTGAATGTGTGACACAATTGACTGTAGATAAGTATTTTCTAAATAATGTCTTACAAATAATGACTGTAATGATTTGTGACAATAGTTTCCAGTATTATTCAATGTCTTTGTGATATTCTAGAATCATATCTTGCATTCAAAATTCCACAAGTTTTACAACTTTTCTTGGCCACACGGTTTCAACTTTATCATCATTCTGCTCCAGTACAGATTGATCTATGATCTCCATTTTGAAAAACATCAGAAATAAATTTGTAATGGATTCCTAATGATCTCTTTGCTTACCCCCTTGCACAACAGAATCCAGATAAATCCTGTTCAAAATCCACTAGCACCATCTCACTAGAGTCAAAACAAAAACCATCAAGGCCCTATGTGGGGATGTCTGCAGCTACTTGTCTGCCCTCATCTCCTTCCACATTTCTCCTTGCTTACGCTATTCTTGTCTCATTGCTTTCATTGATGTACATCAGAAACACTTGTGCTTGTTCTTTTCTGTGACTTTTGTACTTCCTGTTCCTTTTGCCTGGATTCTTCATTCACTTTACTCAGTTACATGCTCAAGTATGCCATGAGTGTTCCTCTAGGAATCCTAAGAATAACAATACAATGATACCATTTTGTTAGTACTTTACTCTACATTTAACTTTCTCTATAACACTTTTTATCATCTGCCATATTATATATTCATCTCTTTAAAGAGGGAGGACTTTGCTTTTCTCACTTTTGCAATGCATAGAAGAGTGCCTGGCACATAGTAGTAGCTTAATAATTATTTATGGAATACTTGAATACATACTGAAATATTGTTACTTTCCAAAAAATTCCATAAAATCTTAGCCATTACTAATGATGTTATTATTTATTGAATGTTCCAAAGTTAAAGTGCCTAGTTTTGATGTGGCTTAGCAGTTCTTGAAGACAAGTCAACATTTTATTGAAGGGCATATGTTTGGAAATTCTCCAGGGCTGAATCTTGTATTTCATGTGACAGCAAGTCTGTAGGTGAGGGTTTATATCCTCCCTAAAGCATTTACCAAGCAGAGCAGACACACACACTCAGCTCAGGAGCTCAAGATGGATTAATGGGGAAAGCAATCCAGTGGCCTTGTTGTAGAGTGTGCTGTTGTTCACCCTCAGACTTACATTTTTATTTTTATTTAGTTATTTAATTTTTACTTTATAATTTTTAAAACAAATTTTGCCATGATATTTTTTTTTAATTTTCTTTTATATTGGAGTATAGTTGACTTACAATCTTGTGTTAGTTTCAGGTGTACAGCAAAGTGATTCAGTTATACATATATGTGTATCTATTCTTTTTTCAGATTCTTTTCCCATTTAGGTTACTACAGAATATTGAGTAGAGTTCCCTGTGCTATATACAGTAGGTCCTTGTTGTTTATGTATTATATATATATATTTTATATATAGTAGTGTGTACATGTCGATCCCAAACTCCCAATTTGTCCCTCCCCCCCACCTTTGATAACTATAAGTTCATTCTCTAAGTCTGTGAGTCTATTTCTGTTTTGTAAATAAGTTCATTTGTATCCCTTCTTTTTTTAGATTCTGCATATAAGCAATGTCATATGATATTTGTCTTTCTCTGACTTACTTCACTTAGTATGATAATCTCTGGTCCATTTTTAAATACAAAAGAAAAGTTGGGAGGAAAATATGATGTGGGGCATGTAAGTTTCTTAGAGGCTAATTTTGCTAGACTTTTTTTCATTTGATTAACCTGATACCATTTTATTTGATTAACCAGGTACCTGATATCTGGTTTCTGAGAACATAAAGGAAAGCCTATTACTACTTCTCTGAATGTTTAAAATCCCAATTATTCTTCAAAATTCATCTCAAATGCCACTTTCTCTTTTGATTCCCCTTCCAGCCATAGCTGCTTCCCCCACTATTCACCTTTCATGCACCTTTATGAGAGCACATGGTACCCGATAACACTGAGTTAATTCAGGGCAGTTCTATGACCTATTTATCCTTTATCTCCAGCATCTAGTTCAACATTCACCCTGGAGTAGCCGCTTAATAAGTATTTGTAGAAGGTTTACATGTACAGACATTCTAGTCAGTTGATTTCTTACTCATCTATCGTCAACATGTGTATGTTAAGATTATTTCAGGGCTTCCCTGGTGGCGCAGTGGTTGAGAGTCCGCCTGCCGATGCAGGGGACACGGGTTCGTGCCCCGGTCCGGGAAGATCCCACATGCCGCGGAGCGGCTGGGCCCGTGAGCCATGGCCGCTGAGCCTGCGCGTCCGGAGCCTGTGCTCCGCAACGGGAGAGGCCACAACAGTGAGAGGCCCGCATACTGGAAAAAAAAAAAAAAAAAAAAAAAAAGATTATTTCATAAATCAGTTAGAAATTAAAAGTGTCTTTAGAGCCTTAGGGATTGTGTTGTGTTATGAAATCATCAGTGTTGTCATCAATTATATATGTACATATATATTAATTAAACACCTACTCTAAGTCCGGGAGGTCTATACGTTGCTGAAAACTCGCATGTACTACTGATTTGTATCATCAAATGGTAATTTAGGTCTGCTATTAGAGCTCTGAAGTACAAATGCTATTTAGAGGACTCTTTGGTTCATTTCTTTTTCACAGGATGAATCATGTCAAATTACAAAGAAAAGTGGAATATTTTAGTTACAAGAGCAGGGAACTGGAGTCTTAAGGTTATAGTTTTAATTTTTCAGTATTTGTTTGACTTTGAGGTAATACAGCTCCTTTTATGTCTCTTGTCATTTGTAAAAGAGGAACTTGAGATGGATGATAACTGTGGTAGGCAGAGTAATATTTCCCAAAGACACCTACACCCTAACCCCGGAACCTGCGAATACATCACCTTCAGTGGAAAAAGGGATTTTGCAGATGTGATTAAGGTTAAGGACTCTGAGTTGGGGAGATTACCCTGGTTTATCCAGATGAGCCCAAACCAATCACATGATTCTTGGCTATTGTCCGAGAGGGGATGTGACTATGGCAGAATGGTCAGAGAGATGCAACGATGCTGCCGGCTTTGAAGATGGAAGGAGTCCACAGCTAAGGAACGGCGGTTACCTCCAGAAGCTGGAAGACCCAAGGAAATGAATTATTTGCTAGAGATTCTAAAAAGGAGAGCAGCCCTGCTGACATTTGATATTAGTCCTGGAAGACTCATGTCAGACTCCTAGTCTATAGAAATGTAAGATAATAAATTTGTGTGGTTTTAAGCCAATAAGTTTGTGTCAATTTGTTATAGCAGAAGTAAAAATCTAATATAATGCCTTATTGCCTTTTGTCTTGAAAATCCCCCAATTCCACATTTAATATATTCTATATTTAAATCCTGATAATCATATGTTGGCGTTGTTTAAAAGTGAGGTGCATTCATACCAGAGATTCTGTCTTCCAAATGTGTGTATTTGATATACTTCAGAAAAACCTCTCAATTCACTGCTTGAACAAAGGATTTTGTAACTAACTCCTATGCTCCTTTAACACAATAGAAATCAGAGCATGTGAGAGCCCATGCCATCTACTTTAGTCAAAATCTGAATGACGCATTGCATAAGTAACAGCATAATAGAGCCTTCATATTGTAATCTGGGTAGATGTATGCTGTACTTTGAAAATCAAATATTGTTCCCTTTGACATTTTGACAAGTAATTTTGACAACAATATACATTTGGCCAACTCATGAATGTAGTACTTCTCATCCTTTTGATTGTGCAGGGTTTGCACTATGCTAAGAATGACAACAATTATAGAACTGACTTGCATCTGCCAAGTGAACAGATGGTCTTGTAGTTTAGGGGAACAATGGTGAAGGAAGAAAAGGCGAAGGGGAGGGGGTGGAGGGAGCTGGTGGGCTGGGATAAAGATCTTACAATTCAAAATAGTGCTAATAAAACTAAAGATGAAGACAAAGGCATCTTACCATGTATTACTGAGATGTATTTTTAAAAAGAGGAGAAAGGTCTTGCTTATTGCACTCTTCTTACATCCTGGTATTGATTCTAATTCCAGTGTAGCTGAGACCAATGAGCAATAAAATTATAATGTTGACACTCTCATTTTTAGAAACAATTATTTTAATGTGTTGTCAGTGTGAATTTGACATGGGATGACTCTGCCTTTAGGGATCTATATATTTCCGTTTTAATTTTTAGTTTGTGAAACAGAGCACAAATAAGAACTAAGACTTCACTTTCATAAACTTCAAATATTTTATATGGAATCCCTTCATAGGAACAGTGAGGTAATTGTTTTAGCTTTTTTAAGTGGTTTTACCTTCACTGCATAAAGTGGAATAAAGGTGTCTTCTTGGAAGGATCTTCACTAAATAGGTTGTGTGTGTGTGTGTGTGTGTGTGTGTATGTGTGTGTGAAAACATGAGTGTGCATTTGTGTGTTACGTAATGCATAAAGATGGTCCTACTTGCTTGCTTTGAGGTGTCTAGATCACATTTGCTATTCTATTTTTGAATTTAAAACTATTTAAAGGATCCCCTTGTTTGCAGTTTTCTGGTAGAGAAAATCGAATTGCCATTTGAGTTATGTTGAGGTGAGAGTCTATATGTACATACATATGTATATAGTCTTAAAAATTATTCAGGACATCCCTGGTGGCGCAGTCGTTAAGAATCCGCCTACCAATGCAGGGGACACGGGTTTGAGCCCTGGTCCAGGAAGATCCCACATTCTGTGAAGCAGCTAAGCCCGTGCACCACAACTAGTGAAGCCCGTGCGCCTAGAGCCTGTGCTCCGCAACAAGATAAGCCACCGCAATGAGACACCTGCGCACCGCAACGAAGAGTAGCCCCGCTCTCCGCAACTAGAGAAAAGCCCGCACACAGCAACAAAGACCCATCACAGCCAAAAATAAATAAATAAAAATAAATTTTTAAAAAAGAACAAAACTATTCAGATATTTATTTTCTTTATTTTGAATAATACTTATGGTACTTAATTACCAAACTAAATTATAATAACTCACATTTATTAAATATTTTGTTAGATACTGTGCTAAATATTTTATCAAATATTATTTAAAACTCATATTGCCACTCTGAGGTGGGTACAGGGTATTATTGTTTCTCTTTTGAAAGATGAGGCTTTCAAAGTTTGAGAGACTTACCTAAAGCTACATATTTAATAAATAGGGAGTAGAGACAGAAAGCTAGGTTTATCTAACTCCAAACTCTCTCCCTAACTGTTTGAATTCGTTAGGGTACCTAGGCAATGAGAACACTCAGACACTAAATGTCACTAAATGGTTTAACACGGTAGATATTGTTCACTCATGTAAGGGTGATGTGCTGGGGTTCGTGTCTGCAGGATCATGATCTCCAAATGATCACACACAGACCCAGGCTCCTTGGGTCTTGAAGCTCAACCATCACCTAGGTAGGATGTTACTATGGTCTCTATTTCCAGATGGAGGAAGAGGCGTGGAGAGCGTCTCTGGGGGGGACTTCACAAGTCAGGTGTGAATTTGACAAAAACACTTCTGCTTGTGTTCCTTTAGAGAAAACTTAGTCACATAGAGACTTCCAACCTCAAAGGAGGCTAGAAAATAACCTAGATGTTCGACCAGAGGGAAGGAGGAATTTTAGTGAGCACACAGCCATCTCTTTAGCACCATTGTTTGGTGTGTTTTATTAGTGAGTTTAGGCATGATAAGAAACTTTCAGATTAGATATTCAGTGATTTGTGGGTTGCCTTAGACTATTTTTCTCAGCCATACCTAGCCCACAGTACAAATTTATAACAGCATTTTGTCCTCTCTTGCTTTGCCTCCAAGAATTGCTTGATTGATTCAAATAGTTCAAAGGGCTCCTTGAGACTTGTATTCTTTATGTTGAATGGAAGAAAACATTTAGAGGTTGGGGAAATGGTGAAATGCAAGTTCTGTTGCCCTTAGCATTGTCACTTATGTTTCCTCTTACTATTTTAAAGGTCTTTGGTATTAGAAGTTATACTGAAATAATTCTGTATCCTCATTGAATTTGCTTAAATTAAATTTAATAAAGATTTTCAAGATCTAGGTAATTCAAAATAATAATCTGCAGTGACTACTTGTTTTTCAATTATCCCTAACATCATATTCATTATTAAAACAGGCCATAATAGAGACCAGAAGCAGCTCAGCTATTTTTGACTACTTGGAATGTGAGAAAGGCAATTTACAATCTCACCATGATCATAATAGTACTGATAAATGCAACAGTAACTTATTTTTCCATCATTGTCTTCAAATGAAATGCTTCATATAGGTAAGTTTTCTACATAGACAATACAAAACTTAACAGTGAAAAGCAGATGTCTTTCTAAAATATTTTGCATTCATTCTTTATAATGTAAACTTTCTGTGAAGTCTTAAGTTTGTAAGTGTGAATATCCATTATTGTTTTAGTCTCTAAGATAATATGGTACTGCCCTTCTTCAGCTAGATATGTCCCTGTTTTTACTTGTCCCAGACTTCTTATGTGTCTTGAATTTTTGTTTTTGTTTTTTACAGTTTTTTCCTTTGATTTAATTTGTCACATTTTTCTTTTTATATATTTCAGATTTTTATGTTCAATATGTGCCATACTGCATTTAATTATACATAGTATTATACATTGAATAAATATTATATGAATTACATTTATATATTTCCACCAACCTTGCTAATCTAAAGGGAGCAGATCAGTCTGAATCATGTTAATGATGAGGATCTAAAATGAAAGCAATTTGCTCTCTGAAAAGCTTTCTTGTGTGTGATGAACACAAACTTAAGGCACGAACTAAGTCCTTGTACAACTATTTTGGTCTTTTTATACAAAGGTGGGGGAGACATGTTTTGTTTCGTATCTTCATTTGTTTAAAGAGAATGGTGGAGCAATAAATAAATGGCAGGTTATTTTACGGCTGTAGGATCCACATAACTGAAGTCAGTCCAGTAGACTGCAAAAGACCTTTGAATTTATCTTTTGAATAATTTCAGTATTATTGATCCACTTTCATTTTCTTCTCTCTGCCTTATTTGAATATCTGTATATTTTAAAGTAAAACCTGAGCATAGATTTCTCATTCTTTGGGTGAGGGACTATTTGCCCTTTTCCTCAGCATTCCAATAGATTAATTGCCTTTTGCAAAATTACACCCCTGTTTGACACTTTCAGTAGCATTCCTCCCTCTCCACCACTCACACAGAGTTACTCTTAGGTCTTTTTCTTCCTATTTTTCATCTCATCTTACAGGTTTTGTTGTTGTTTTTAAATTTTTAAAAATTTTTATTTTTTTAGTTGAAGTATAGTTGATTTACAATGTTGTGTTAATTTCAGCTATACAACAAAGTGACTCAGTTATACATATATATACATTCTTTTTTGTATTATTTTCCATTTAGGTTTATCCCAGGACATTGAATATAGTTCCCTGTGCTATACAGTAGGACCTTGTTGTTTATTTATTCTATATGTAATAGTTTGCATCTACTAACCCCAAACTCCTAGTCTATCCTTCCCCTCTCCTTCTTTGGCAACCACAATTCTGTTCTCTATAGCTGTGAGTCTGTTTCTCCTTCTTAGATAGGTTCCTTTGTGTCATATTTTAGAATCCACATATAAGTGACATCACTTCACTTGTTACTTTTCTAAATAGTGGCTATTTCCTTTTCAACTGTGGGTGAATGTCTCATAATTCTTCCTTCAATATTGTTTTTCTCCAGAAAATACAAAATACTTTAAAACTGTGTCCTGTGTATTTTCCATCAATACCCAGCCTTCTTATTGTAAGGAGGCATCTTACTATATTCTGAAAAATAAATGGCACAGCTATTATTATGGATTTGGGTAGAGGCTCAAACATACTTCTGTGGGGGGAGAGATTGCATGTGACGGTCCCAGTTCTATCTTCCTTGACTCTTTTCTTCTGTAGCATCCTATTCTGTTATTACAAATCCACCCTATTCTGTTATTAAAATAACCTAATTCTATCTATTATTAAAAATTTCCCACCAGAGAAATTCTGGTATCGGTTATAAAGTATTGGGAATTTAAAATAATTTATTAAACTTAGACTAAGTACAAAACACTCCTGTGAGCATTGCACATGTAGAAACTTACTCTTATCATTATAACACACATAGAAAAATATTCCTGTTTTACATATGAAAAACCCAAGGCACAGAGAGATCTAAATATTAGTCAAATCAGTACATCACTGCATCGGGTCTCAGGCAGCCCAGATCTGCAGTAATGTTCCATAAGGGGTAGAGATTAACTTCAATGTGGACCCCCTACTCCACATTGCATTATGAATTAGTGACACATATTTTTAAATTTAACTTCTTTCCTAACTATATAATGAAAACCTTTGTTTTATTTTAAAGAATTACAAGCATCAGAGAGCTCACAGGGACATATCTGTGGACAAGAGCCCTTTTGATTGCCTGAGATTTTATCCCATATGTGGCTACTTCTACAGTGCCAGGCTTACGTAACTTTCCTAATTATTTCCTACAGCAGTCTGACCTTGAGATACAAAATCAAGGGGCTGTGTTTGATTCACCCATCACTCCTTCATCCACTGATGCATTTACCCATTTTATCATTAGTCCTTTATTTAGCAAACACATACTAATGAATGCTACCTAGTCCTTAAGCACTGTAGTTGTTTCCAGTTTGATTGATTGCTAAGAGGAATGTGATACAATTCTTGACTTAAGGGAGCTCACAGGATTTAGGAAACGTAGACACATAAAGAGCTAGAGTGCAACTGATAAGTGTCGCAACAGATATATGAACAGATTCCTATGGGAACTTAAGGGAGAGAGGAACTTGCTCTATTGGTTGTCTTGGGGGGTCGAATGAAGGTTTTATAGAAAGGCAAGAGAACCAAATCTTGCTGAATATGTAAAATTTCATCACATGAGAAGGAGAAATATATCTTATCAAGCATGCTCAGGAGCATGAAAGGGTCAAGTGTGTTCAGGAATTGTTGAAAATTTCAGAGTGGTTTACTACAGGATAACTAGAGTAAAAGTTAGGGTAACTGATGTAAGATAAGGTGAGTGAGAAAAGACAGGGACCAACTGTGAAGGGCCTTTTGCCACCTACAAGGTACAGAATATTCCTTGTATTATGGACGTGACATGATTGCCTCAGTTCCAATCTGGGTGAAGAAATGGAATTGTGTGAGAAATGGGAAGAAGATGAAGAAGTTACCTGGGAGGGGATGAGTTCCAGGAGTCATGTGGAGGTGGTGGAAATGAAAGTGGTGAAGAAAGCTGAGAACTATTTAGGGCTAGAATTAACAGAGGTGAATAGATGTGAAAGGTGAGGGAGCAGCAGAAGTGCAAGGTGACAATTCTATCAAAGGGCATAGGGAATACAGGAAAAAGGAAGCTCTGAAAGAAGTTGATAATGCGTTCAATATCCAGCATGCTTAACTAGAGGTGCTTGTAAGCATTCTAGGTAGAAGAGTCCAACACATGTGAGAGTAGAATGCAAGAGAAAAAATGGGGGATGGAAATACACATGGAAGAGCTTTTATCCAATTAATGATAATTGAAGCCAATAGAAGTTAATAAAACTGTACAGGAAAGAGTACAGAGAGGGAACTGAGAAGAGAACTGAGGACTCTTTGCTAGAATTGAAGTGGCAGATTGAACTGTTTCACAAGTGACAAGTTAAGGAACACTTAATGGAATCCTTGATGGATATAAAGAATAGAGTTTCCTCTATTCATATGTCTTGAATTTTTTTTTTTTTTTTACCAAGCTATTGGTGCTAAAATTTTAAATCAGCTATGTGATAGCATGAGTATTTATTTGCTTTTCTATAAGTATCTGCTCCCCTGAATATTGTTCTTTGAAGCAGGGACTCTATGAGTGTAATTTCTATATGATTTAAAAACTCTCAGTTCTCAGGATGTGTCTGTGAGGGAGTTTATTCGTCAATCAGTTTTAGGCTTAGAAGGAGACACTTTCCTTTAAAGCAACAGCAGATACTTTAAATGGCTTTTAACATTAGAGAGGATCTTGAACTAGGAATTAAAAGACTTTGGAGTTTTATTCTGCCTGTGTCCATAACTTACTCTGTGAAGCAATCAAGCTACAGCACCTCTTTGCTCTAAAATGGGCTGTAAAATGATGCAAGTGACCACAATGATCTTTCAGATGGCTTTTGACCCTATACTTCCATGAGACTCTTCCCCCACTGTTTTGAAATTTTGCTATCTAGTCTCAATTTTCCCTTTCCTCTAAACAGGGCCTTTATGAAGTTATCACAATATTGAGACTCAAAACAGAGTAACTTAGCTTTGCCTCCTGCCATCTAGTTTTCAGACCTTGGTCTAGATTTTCTAATTAAAAGTTAAGTCAAGGTAAGAATCAAGCTTGTACTGGCATTCAGGGCACAAAACAATATACACTTCAATATTTTCCATTGAGAAGTTTTACATTAAGTAGGATAATTTCTGTATATATTCTCATGAATGGCTTAACAATAAATAAAGATCGAAGCTCTTCTCTGATCATGATAGAATTATGTAAAGAAGTAGTTCTTTTGTATCCATACTGCAAAGCCACTCTCTTTTCCTTCATCATAATATATATGTATATAAAATAGATATGTTAAATATATATTTATGTTAATATATAAATATCATATATAAAATGTATGTATAGTATACAATATATTAATATATATTCACTTGATTTTAATCAATTTTTACTTGCCTATAAAATAAATATAAGTTAACTTGTAGAAATTTTTGTCATTTCAAAAATGAGTTTTAAAAACTGTTGTATTGGTAATTAATACAGAAAGAATCTTATGAGCATTTATACCACCACTTATTTTGCTTTAAATCTTAATATTTTTACCTATATTGACATTTCACAGGACTAAACTGAGCCTGAACCTTAGAAAGCTTTTTGGCTTTTAGATGACAGTGATGATATTCAGATGTGATAGAGAATGATAAAGCATTATAACATTGTGTATGATCTATAAAACCTTGCAAAAATATACAATGTGAGCCAATTTACAACAGTTTTTGATCTTTGCTTCCAAAAGCACCTTAAAGTAAATATTCCAGGATTAACCAAACTTAAATTGATCCTAGGCTCTTTGAAATCAGGTATTGGGTCTTATTTTCTTTGTATCTCTAAAATCTAGCCCAGTGGGCAAGATATTCATAAACATTTAATAAAATTTGCTAAATAATGTCAAATCAGAATTGCAAATACTTGATTTTTCACAGGTATAATTGTTCCCTCACCACACATTTATGTGTGCCTACTATGTGCTAGGCACCATCATATACACATGGGGGAGACAAAGCATGGCATTCAGGGTGCTTTTAGGCATCAAAAGTTATAAAAAGCATTTAAGAGGTCATTTGCAAGCAAGTGTGATGTCAGAGTAGAGAGAAAGCACATGTTGTTTTGGGGAGGTCATAACAAGGGAGGCTTACTTTATACAGGTAGTTATTCAGTTGTTGCCTTGTCCAGAAACCTGGGACTACATTGCATCACTAGATATGTTCGCAGAGTCAGGAAGCCATGGGGTATGGGTGCTCCACTGTCTTAGCCCTTTCTGGTTGAGCTAACAGAATACCACAGACGGGGCAGGTTATAAACAACAGAAATTTATCTTTTATAGATTTGGAGTCTGAAAGCCTGAGATAAAGGTACCAGCATGGTGAGGTGAAGGCCCTCTTCCATACTGAAGACTTCTTATTATGTCTTCACATGCTGGAAGGGGATGGGTAGCACTCTGGGGTCTCTTTTATAAGGACATCTCACTCACGAGGCCTTCCCCCTTACAATCTAAGAACTTCCCAAAGGCCCCACCTCCTAATACCATCACATTGGGCATTAGGATTCCAACATATGAGTTTTACAGGGACACAAACATTCAGACCATAGCACCCACTCTCTACATTATAATGAAATCTTCACTTCAACATTAAAATACAATGTCCCAGTGTACTATTATAATTGTTCAGAGACGTTACAGATTATGAATGAGCTCTATATCCTACCAAACACAAGTCTTCGTTCCAGTTTTTCTACTACAGTGTGAAAAAAATCAAGATTGTGAAAAATTAACAAAAAATACAGTTTGTGTACCGCCATTAGCACAGACATTCCAGTAAGTACTATGTCAGACCATTCCTCCCTGGCACAGCTCCCATACTTTGTAATGATGTTGACCTGCAAATCCCAGAAGTTATGCAAGAAGAGTTTATTTAACTGCAAAATAAAAGTCTACTTGGGAAGAACTTCAGACAAGATAATGCTGCTTTATGGAGACTTGGTGAACTGTTTGTAAAGCAATGAACATGGTTTTATTTTTTGGTAAAGCAGAGTGGTGACTGCTCAAGTTTATTTGCGTGTGTGTGTGTGTGTGTGTGTGTGTGTGTGTCTTTGCTTCCTGTGGGAGCTGGAGCTTTCTTGGTAGACCCTAAAAATTAAACCAATTTTCCAGCATCAGTGGTTGTGATCATCAAAGTCATGTTAAGTTTATGGGCTTCTCTACTTTGATTTATTGGCTCAAGTTACAGTGTTTTTAAGGCTTTCATTTGTGTTCATAAGGGAAAGTCAGAGTGATTTAATATAAAACATTGTTTATGTTTTATAAAGTGAAATCTGAAAAATACTATAACACTTCACTTCAAATATCATTTCATGTCTACAGAATTAGGATGAACATTTTAGATAATAGAAAAATACAAAATAGTCATTAAGACCTCAAAATTTCCATAAGTTCAATACTAGAAATTTTATTCTCTCAAAATAGACAGAGTAGAGGGGACTCCTTTAACTAGTTGGGCTTCTGTGGTACATATGCAGGATGAAATGCAATATGGGATGGATCTCTGGGGAAAAGTGTCCCTTCTACAAGCCTCTGACATTTGGCTTCATCATCTAGTGATGCCAAATTAGTAATTTATGCCTTGAAAAGAAATTAATAATTTAACAATATAGAAATTCTCTAGTCCTCAGCAATAACAGGTTACCATCCAGTGTCTAAAATATGTAGGTATTTCGCTAAGAGATAAAGAGCACAGACAGTAGGAGTAGGTGTGGTTCAACCCAGTCATTGAGCTTGGCCACAGGTTCAAAACAAACCTCAAATCAATTTGTTTAGTCTGGTTTGCTTTGTTTTTACACTTCAATTCTTCTATTGTACTTAAAATCAACTGTAACTGTGAGTGAAAGCAAAATCTCTCCTCAATAATCCAGGCATTTTTACAAAAAATGAGGCTTAAACACACTTTGGGTATAATCTGTTCTATATTTATATGTATTAACTTAAATAATTTTTCCTAATAATTCAGTGGAGAAAAAAAGTAGTCATGTTAACAAAGGGTGCTAGAGCAATTGGGTATCCATACACAAATAAAAAATGAAATTAAATCCATAGCTCACACTGTATTAAAAAGTAACTTAAAGTGGATCAAAGAAGGAAATATGAAATATAAAATTATAAAGCTTCTAGAAAAAAACAGGAGAAAACCTTTGGGATCTGGGGTTAAGCAAAGATTTCTTAGGTATAACAACAAATCAAGGTCTATAAAAGAAAAAAATGGACTTCATCAAAATTAAAAACTTCTGTTCTTCAGGAAACACTGTTAAGGGAATGAAAAGACAAACCACAGAGTGGGATAAAATATTTGCAAATCACATATCTGATGTAGGATTTGTATATGGAAAACATAATGAAATTCCAAAACTTAACAAGAAAACAAACAACCCAATTTTTTAAAATGGATAAAGGTTCAAACAGTCATTCCACCAAAGAAGAGATATGAATGGTAAGCAAGCCCGTGACAAGAAATACAACATCATTTGTTACTATAGAAATGCAAATTAAAACCACATGAGATACCACTGTGCATGTGGTACTAAAACGGCTGAAATTAAAAAGACTGATCATACCAAATGGAGAGAATGTGGAGGTACTAGGAACTCTCATACACTGCTGATGGGAATGTAAGGTGATACACTTTTAAAAATCATTTGGGGGCTTCCCTGGTGGCGCAGTGCTTGAGAGTCCGCCTGCCGATGCAGGACACGGGTCCGTGTCCCGGTCTGGGAAGATCCCACATGCCGCGGAGCGGCTGGGCCCGTAAGCCATGGCCGCTGAGCCTGCGTGTCTGGAGCCTGTGCTCCGGAATGGGAGAGGCCACAACAGTGAGAGGCCTGCGTACCGTAAAAAAAAAAAAAAAAAAAAAAAAAAAAAATCATTTGGAAGTGTCTTAAAAAGTTATATGTACACCAACCATATGAAACCTCCACTCTACCCAAGAGGAAAGGTAATGTATGGCCAAACAATGACTTGTACACAAATTCGTATAGTGGCTTTGTTATAGTAAAGCTGGAAACAACCCAAGTGTGCCAACTGATGAATGGATAAAGAAATTTTAGTATAATCATACAATATAATACTACTTGCATTAAAAGGAATTAACTATTGATTCATACTCCAACATAAATGTATGTCAAAATAATTATGTTGAATGAAAGAAGACAAAGGAAAGAGAGTACTTACTGCATGATTGTATTTATATAAAATTTAAGAAAATAAAACAAATATTGACAGAAAATAAACCAGTGGTTTCCTAAAAGAAGAGCTAGAGAGAGGGATTATAAAAAGGTATAAGGAAACATTTCAGAATGATGGATAAGTTCATTATTTTGACCGTGGTGATAGTTTCAAATTCATAAAATTGCACAATCAAAATACATGCAGTTTATGCCTATCAATTGTACCGCAGTAGAGTTGTTAAAATTTTTCTTGCTAAGAGTCTCATAATCTGAGAGTCACCTAGGTCTCTGAAGTTCTTGAATTATAGAAGTGGTTTTATTATAAAAGATGCTTTCTCAATTCTATGCTATATATTTTTCATATAAATATTTCTCACATCCATGATTTATATGTATGTGTGTGTTTATTTATATATGTCATCTACAGAGTGTATCTATGTAAACAAGACAGATGATTTTGACTAGCTACTGATTGTTGACTTCGTTTTGTTTCTGACTTGATGTTTATAAAACTGTAGAAAGGAACATAGTAACTGAGGCTACTAGTCACATGTGGGCTATAATTCTCTTTTTCCTCTTTCCCAAGGAGAAAAGAGCAACTCAAATGCCATAAGCATGAACTGTGAAAAGTTCTCCATCCTATCTACTATATATGGCATTGTTGGAGGAGTTTGACACCAGTAACAAGACACTGGTATTAGAATGGGTACAGTACTGTAGTGAACTGGAATTCGGAATTTTGCAACCCTCCCATGTAGAAAAACTAGTAACACTCTCTTCCTTTTTTTCTGGTTCAACAATGCTATGATTTCTTTTTTCTCTTTATGGTTAATCAAAATTAAAATTTGTAATAAAATTTGAAAATTAAAGATTTTATCAATATATACAACGTAAAATACTATGAAGGAAACAGTGAAATTGTAACTGAGTTTCACCTTTTAAAAGATTATTGACAAGGATTGAGTCAACTCATTTTCACAGGTGGCTCTTAATCAGGGGTACACATCAGATTTAAAGGTTGGGCTTGGGCAAAGGAAGATAAAACCTGGAAAACTCTCAAAAGTGATTTGACATGAACTGCCGGTAAATAAACACTGATTTAGAAGAAAGAAATTAAAGGGAAACATGTCGCCATAACTAAATAATGGAAGGACCACAATTACCTCATCAGCTCCCATTCTGATGTTTGAATAAATACCGTAACCTTAAACATGGGACAGATTATGCTCCAGTGGATCCAAAAACTATTTTGTGTATTGACAGAGCTGCATCTCAGCCAGGTGGGAGGGAGGATGTAGATTATAAAAATGCCTTGGATATGAGCCAATTTCACCACAATTGTGCTCTGACGTAAGTCCCAGAAGCCTGATATTATGAATTTACGTATTTGCGTATTTCATATTGATTTCAAGGAAGTTTCAGTTCTTATATACATGGGAAATCATGGGGTTCAGTTGATTTGAATCTATTGAGCTCTGATATAAACATACTACTTGAAAACCTCAGTAGCCCTGGAGTTGTGTGTCTGCACAATGCATTGAGTTGCCTGATGCAGAGAAGTTAGAGACAATTTTAGAGCTTGAGGGTATTTCATGTTATTATCTGTAGTAATGTTTGTTCTTCATAGGGCTTATAACTTGATTAATAATCTGAACCCAAAGCTCTATGGCAAATGTTTTAAGTATATTTTCCCTTTTGGTGTTCACAACAGCCCTGTGAGGTAGGTATTATTATTGCATGTTATACTTGTGGACACTGAGGGGTTGAGAAGACCAGGTTCTTGCCAAAGGAAATGCATTTGCAAAGGTACAGGGCCAGGATTTTGATCCCTATCTGTTCAACGGCAAATCTCTACCAGCTTTGCTTGAATTTTGAGAACTATTTTGCGGCAAACCTGTGTTTACAGCCCAGACCTCTTGTTCTAAAACTTTGGAATCTGAAAGAGGTGCAAGTCTTTCTGCATCTCAGGTTGGTCCTGGTCTGTTGTGTGCTAGAGAAGCTGGAGCATCCCAAGGCTCTTTGGAACCTCTGTTGTTACTGAGCAAAAGGCTGAGCAGGCGTCCCAACAGTCTAAAACTCTGAATCTTTCTTCCAGGAGTTCCTGGAGTATAATAGAGCTAAAAAGGGCTCTCAGGGCGAAACTCAGGTGATGTTAAAGAGGAGAAAACAATGGCTTTATTTTAACATTTGAAGGAAATTTGGGGAAGAACAAACATTACAGGGTGACCCTTGTTTCCATTGCTTCTATGCAATGTACTCTAATAATTATCAATGTCATCATCATGGACTTTGAACACCTTGCTGTGCAATGGTTTCTTTATTCATATTTGTAATGGTTAACTTTATGTGTCAGCTTTACTGGCCATGGGATTCCCGGATTAAACACTATTTCACTGGGTGTGTCTGGAAGGGCATTGCTCGATGAGATTAGCATCCGTGGACTCAGTAAAGTAGATTTCCCTCCTTAGTGTGGGCATCTTTCAATTTATGGAGGGCCTGAACAGAAAAAAAAGACAGAGGAAGGAAGAATTCACTGCTGTTTTCCTGTCCCACTGGTTGAGCTGGGGACATCTCATTTCAACCTCTATGGTCCATGGACTGGAACTTACACCATCAGTGGCCCTGGTTTTCAGGTCTTGGACTCAGACTAAATTACACCACAAGCTTTCCTGGGTCTCCAACTTGCAGATGGTGGACCATGGAACTTAGCCTACATAATCATGTGAACCAATTCCTCATAAAAAAACACCCTATATATATACATATATATATATTTAGCTCTTTCCTTATGATTGCAAAAGCATTGACTGATTTCTTTGAGGAAAATTTTTCTAACTCTAAAGGTCAAGTGCTAAATGACTGATTGTGTAGATTCATGGTTAACATTCACCTCATTTCTGGTATGAGAACTCTAGGAACAAACTTGGTCTTTAGGCTGCAATAAAATGTGATTTAAAGCTGCTATTTATTTCTCACTACTCTGATTAATTGCTCATCTGGATAGCCGATTACCACATTGTCAGAAATATTAATCAGTAGCCAGTTAAACAATACCTCTGATTTGGTTTAGGAGCACTTAGCCAAGAGTGAGGAAAAATGTGTGAAATACCCACTGGCAGCCAACCTCCATGATCACTGTTGAAATCTCATCAGAGCTTGTTTTGACATTGTCCCAAAAATCAGATTTCTGGAACTTAAGGAAATGGGGTTATTTAATTTAGCAAGTTCTGTATTCTGTGCCAATACAGAGTTGGCACTCTGTATTCTGTGGCAAGGAGAAATCTCCTGCAGGACTAGATCATAATTGTGGGCAGATTTTGTAGAAAATTCAGAAAATATGGATGAGGTTAATATAATACATTAACTATATATATGTATATAGTATATATAGTATATATAGTATATATATAGTATATATATATAGTATATATATAGTATAGTGTATATATATAGTATATATAGTATATATATAGTGTATATATATATCAAATATATATATCAACTTCTTTAGCTGCTTTAAGAACAACAAAATTCCCCGAGGCAGACGATGTCTTGCCTTCTATTCCAGTTGTAAATTGCTATGTATAAAAACAATCTAAAATGTAGTGGCATAAAACTACACATTATTTCTGACAAAACTTTGGGTTGGCTGGGCAACTCTTCTGCTGTTCTCCCCTTAGGTTACTTGTGTGCCCACCTTCAGCTAGTGGGTCTGTTGGGACTGGGCTCAGCTAGAGTATCAGGATGGCTGGACATCGCTCTTATTGTGGACTCAATGTCTTTCTTCCCACACAGTCACTAATCTTTCAGTAGCCTAAACCAGGCATCTAACATAGTGGCTAGGTCCCAAAAGGGACTGTTCTAAGATAACTAAACCTCTAGATGTTCTGCTAGCACCACATATTATAATGTCCCATTGGCCAAGGAAAGTCACATGGCCAAGGCAACCATCAGGGTGTGAACTGCAGGAAGCATGGTTCACTGCTGACCACTATAACATAGCTTTTGAGTAGTGGCTCCAGACGCTGAGCCACTTACCAAACCTTTCTGACATCTGTTTCCACTTCGGTAATTCGGCTTTAAATGTAGTACCTCTTTCATGGCAACTGGTTAAAGACGTGTTTGGAATGGAGCCTGGCACATAATAACGGCTATACAAATCTGTATCCTTACTATCTCATCATTATCAGCATCATCATTGTTATTGTTACTGAGTTTTTGTGCAGTATTTTTACTTTGCTATAGTATTAGATAATATATTAATTCATCTATAGTGTCCCCAACTCCTGAGACATGACTCTAGCTTGTAGGAAGTGACAGTCTAGAGAAGATGACACACAATAATGCAGAATTCCAGTACAAGATGCTTTAAGAGGGGTTGGGAAGGGGCATTTTAGGGAGGAGCAAAGGTATGTTTTCTAGACTTCCTCTATTTAAGACACATTGCACCTGTCACAAACTAATGCATATTTATGTTATGTAAGATTTTAACATACAAGCAGAGAAACCATCTCTAAATATGTCTAAATAAGCTTACAGGTTTTAAGTTCATTATCAATCACTTCACCCTTTTGTTAAATATGCAAAATTTTTAATGGTTCAAAATTCAGCATTGCACATGTACTGGAATGAAGTCTGTCTCTCATTCTGAGTAAAGGTCTAGAACTAAGAAAACAGAGATGAAAATGCCACCTGATTTCTAAGCAATTCAACTGAATCAGTACTGTTATAAAATCTTCCTATACATTCCAGAGAGTGGTTTCTTATAATGTGAAACAGGATCTGGTCTACATAAAAGGAAATAATAAAAATAAGAGTGAACATTTATTCAAAGCTTGCCATGTGCAGGTTTTACACTCTGAGTTTTGCATGTGATTCTTTTTTTTTTTTTTCTTTTTTGGGATACGCGGGCCTCTCACTGTTGTGGCCTCTCCCGTTGCGGAGCACAGGCTGCGGACGCGCAGGCTCAGCGGCCATGGCTCATGGGCCCAGCTGCTCTGCGGCATGTGGGATCTTCCCGGACTGGGGCACGAACCTGTGTTCCCTGCATCGGCAGGCGGACTCTCAACCACTGCACCACCAGGGAAGCCCTTGCATGTGATTCTTTTTGAGAGTTCTCTATCTGGGTTGTGGGTGTTTTTTGCAACTGATTGTGGTAGATTATATTGGTGTTCACAGATCTTCATTCTCCCACCCCTATCATGGGACATGTATTCTCACCCTGTTCACTCACATTGGGCTCAGCCCTGTGATGTGCTTTAGCCAATAGAATGTGACACAGCACAAACCACATCCCAGCAGAAGGTTTACTGTCACCATGTGGTTGTCCTGTCTCTCTTGTTCTTTCCCTCTGCCATGAAAATGGGAAGACACCATTTTCCTCCCATTCAGGGGTGGTCCTTCAATCAGAATCTCAGAAAGAAGAGACCCCATAGCCTGACAGCTTAGAGTAGTATCAACTGTTCTTCACCCTCATGTAACATGAGCAAGAAATAAATAGCTGTAGTTGAAATCCCTAGGACTTAGGAATTGTTCATTAGCACTGTTGCCTAAATTTAGGTTGAAATGTTTACCTCCCCTGAGTAGATTATTCAGAATCAAACTATGTCTCTGGGCGGCACCTCTTTGAACGATGGCACTGATTTGCAGCAGTTTTTATTCTTCTCCCCAGTAAACAGAAAGGAATTGATCTACGCATAGTCCAGTACAGCCACTCTCCCATGACAGCATATCCATAATAAAAAAATAATTTACAACTCAGTACGAAGAGGACAACTCAGTTTTAAGAATGGGCAAAAAAACCTCTACAGGCATGTCACAAAAGGAGATGTACGAATGACTAATAACCACAGGAAAAATGTTCAACACCATTAGTAATCAGAAAAATGTAAATTAAAAGTACAATGAGATACAACCAGAAACCTATTCAAATGACTGATAAAAGACTTACAATTCCCCAAAATGGCAAAGATGCAAAATAACTTGAACTTTCATATGTTGCTGGTGGGACTGCAAAATGGAAATCTCTGACAGTTTCTTATAAAGTTAAACATAAAGTTACTATATCACCCAGAAATTTTACTCCTATGCATTCACTTAAAGTAATTGAAAATACGTATCTACAAAAACATACAGAAATATTCATATAAGCTTTATTCATAATAGTGACAAGTTGCAGAAAACCCAAATGCCCATCAGCAGGTGAACCGATAAATGAATTGTGTTACATTCATACAGTGAAATACAACTCAGCAATAGAGAAAAACAAAGTACTGATAGATGCAACAACACAGCTGTATCTCAAAAACACAGTGCTGAATAAAAAGTCAGACAAAAAAGACTACTTACTGTATGACCTCATTAATATAATCTTCTAGAATAGGCAGAACTAATGTTGAGTAACAGAGAGCAGATCACTCATTTTCTGGGCCTGGAGCTGGGCCTCCTGACAGCAAGGAGGCACAAGAAATCTCTTTGGTATGATGGACATAGTCTTGGTTGTAGTGGCAGTTACACAGATGCATAGATTTGTCCATAGGTGCATTTAATTGTGTGTAAATTATGCTACAAAACATTAATTTAATTATAAAATCGAATAACATGGTTTACCAGAATATTGGAATACCACCAATTGAAATAGCAGTAACTAACTCCTAAACGTGTGTTGTGGATCATTAACTGGGATGAATCTCTCCCATGATGAAACTGGCTGTGCCTTACAATGTCTCTAGAACATATCTGATTCTACATCTTCCTTCACCTTGTGGTTTCACCTTGTCCTTTTGATATTAACTAGGCCTTCCATAGATAGCTCCTATGATAAAATTGTATTATAGTAATTGGTGAAGGTTAACGAAGTCCCATGAAGATCCCTATTGACCAAGCCAACTCTGGCAATCAATGTAGTAACCAGTATGGCAGCCTCCTAGTGTCTAGTACTCCTTAATGCTGACATGATGTTAAATCTCTGCTTTTCATTCAATTATCAGTCCCCTTCTATCCATCCTGACACAGCGTGAGAGGTGCAAATCAAGTGTGACATCAAATAAAAGTTTTACTTTAAAAAAAAATTCAGACTTCCACTCTGACTCATATCCAATTCAAAAATTATTAATAAATCATTTTTTAAATGCTTCTATATTTTTTTACTTTGATGGAAGTGTTTTGTGCCAAGTGACAAAGCAATGAGTTCTCATACACTACTTGTTTTCTAGTTGGCATTTTAAAATTATAATTACTATGCTAGAAAATACAAGCAATAAATTTTAAAATAGAATTCTAAGTGGATCTCAGATTTAGGTTTAAAAAGCAACCACTAAATAAAATAAAACCTGAATTCTCACTGAAACATACAGAAATAGTACTTTTCATAAGGACTGCAATGTAAAATCCCAGATGATTTTATTTATACAGTTATACTTGATATTTATGAAGAGAACCAAGTGAACTGAGGCATTATTTTCATGAGCAACAACATTATTTTTGTCTTTTGGCACAAAAACACCTACTAGTGATAAAAACAGTTTCAACCACAAGGAAATATTTTCCCTATTTCATCCATCTCTGTACTGAAAACTATTGGTTTCTCAGTATGCATTGGAGGAGAATCTATTGTTTTGGAGGAAAGGAAGTTATCAATATTGGTTAGTGGAAAAAGAATGAGGAAGTCATTGAAAACAAAATAATGAGTACAGGTTACAAAGACCCTGGGGAAAGACAAATTCATAAATGGTGACTATGTGAAGACACTCTTTGATTACAAATGTGAAAGGAAGCAAAAATCCAGTTGGCGTTGGAAAAGTAGAACAGAAGGGCCAACTCAGACTTAACTATTTATATTGCCCTCTCAGTAGCCATGGCAATAGGGAACCCTTTCCATGGTAAAAAGAATTCAAATAATGTAAGCTTTCATTAGAGCTGAAGCCAGAAGGTACTTGTGGTTTGGGTAGCTCCATCTCGGGGAAGGCGGGATGTTTGGAGAGTATGGAAGAGGTTTACACTATATCCCAAAAGGGTGAAGCAGTGAAGGGAAATTTTATCAGTAAGTAAATTGAATTAATTTAGTATGTGTACTAAAGAGAGCTTATAATTACTGTTGACCTGTTTTTCTTCCTGCTGAACTAGTCAAGTCTGTGAAAATAATAAACCAAGTAGCTGGATATTCACTGTAGTACTTTGAATAGTGGCCACCCAAAAGATATGTCCATCCAGAACCACAGAATGTGAATTTATTTGAGATCATTGTCTTTACAAATGGAAGTAAGGTAAGGCTCTTGAGACAAATTCATTCTGGATTAGGGTTTGTCCTAAATCCAATGGCAAGTATACTTATAAGAGACAGAGAAGAAGATACACAGAGACACACAGAGAGGCACAAAGGGAAAGGCCATGTGATGATGGTGGCAGAGATTGGAGTGATGCAGCTACAAGCCAAGAAACACCAGGGATTGGTAGCAGCCACTAGAAATTTGGAGGGAGGCATGGAACAGATGCTCCCTTGGAGCCTCAGGAAGGAACCAAGCCTGCTGACACCTTTGATTTCACACCTCTGGACTTCAGAAATATGACAGCATGGATTTCTGTTGTTTTAAGCCACTGAATTTGTGATAATTTGTTACTAATATACTAATACATTCATTTTTTCATTCTTTTCCGACTGCATCAGCCCCTCGAGGGTTGTAAGAACTACATAAGATTTGTGTAAACACATGAAGAGCATTTGGTCAGAGCCTAAACATAAGAACCTCTTGATAAATCTTAGTCACTCTAGTACACTGCATAGTGGCGACCCAAAAAATATGTCCATCCATAACAACAGAATATGACCTTATTTGAAATAATTGTTTTTGCAGCTGGAACTGAGGTAATGAGCTTGAGATGAGGCCATTCAGGATTAGGATTTGTCCTAAATCCAATGACAAGTATACTTATAAGAGATAGAAAAGTAGAAGACACATAGAGATAAACAGAAAGACACAGAAGGTGATGGTCTTCCTTGGTGGTAGAGAAGGGGTGGTGATATTGCTATTATTTCCATTGCTAATAATTAATCTGGTCAATGTATTTTAAATAGCAACATCCATTTGCATGAGAAGTCTTAATGATATCACAGAGTTTAAGGAACTCAATTGAGCCCTTAAGTGTAATTGCAATGCTTATTTCAGACCTTTCCAGTTAATAGGGGATGAAGCTGTGATTCCAGGAGCTGAGTTGAACTTGTCAGTCAAAGCCTGTAGCAGCATGGACCTGTCTGGTGAAACCAATTGGATCGATAATGGCCACTATGACTTCCACTTCTCTGAAAATGTCCAGTGTTTCTACAAGATCTCTCAGTGACTCTTTTAATCCTACTTCTACAATGGTTTATAGTTGTGATAAAACACAGAATGAAAATTCTAACTTACCTTAGACGCAAATTAATAAAAACAAGGAGGATAAAAAGCATGTTTTCTCCCCCTACTGCCTCTAAGGCTATGGTATGAATAAAATTAATGCAAAATATTTTAAACGGATATGTCTACATAGAAGAAATGAATGGGAATAGCAAGGAAGAGTATATGATTGATGAAACAATGAACTTATAAACAGAGCAAAATGATCACCTCAATAAATGCAGAAAAATTTACAGATAATTTATCTTATAAAGCTTTCTCTTACAAACACAATGCAGCTAATATGATGTCAATTCTCTAGTTTGATCTACAGCATATTATAATGTTGAAAGCAATGTTATTATAAAAAATTCATTTGTTGTAATAGTCAAATAAATTTTCAAAGGAAAAACAAATAATCATTGAAAATATTTCCACAGGTCCTTGCTTTTCTAATGGAAATGTTAAATACAATAACAAGAAAGGTTTGCTAATTAAAAGCTTTTAAGCTTTCAATTTCAGTTTTCTCTGTTTAATTCAGTAGGAAGGGGAAAACAGACAAAAAACAATTTTAAAAGGAGGAGCTTTAAAAAGATACCACAGTTAATAGATACTACTGCTGATTTATTTGATGTTCAATTATTTTCTATTTTTGTTTTCATAAGGAAATTGGATTGCATAAGCATAAATGTACATAATTTAAAACTAAATTTTAAGGTACTATTTTATTTGCTTGTTGTGTTTAATTGAAGCAGATATAGCTTACATTACAAAATGGTGACTAAACTTTCTGCAGAGTCAGTAAGGGGTTGAAAAATGACCTTAGGCTTCATAGACGCCTTTTAAAAGATCTTTAAATTTCAGTGACTCATAGTACTTCATCTTTTTCATTTTAGCTGAGAATTCAGGATCTTCTCAATGAAGAGCATTCTGAAACTACTGAATATGATATGAAGAACACAGTTGATCGGTTGGGCTAATTTCTTGTATTAATTTTGTCACTAGCTTGCTTTAGGTCATTCCTTACAAAAATCACAGAGAAATCAGGGCTTAGATAAATTATTTATGTATTGGAGATAATGCCTACTCTATCCACTTCATAGACTTATTTTAAGATAAATTTGGGGACAAATATATATGACAGTACTTTGCAAGCTGATACGTGACATAGAGACATGAGGTAATAATAATAATAGTCTTTCAAAAATGAGTAAATGCATTTATGAGTCAGGGTACAAACCGGAAAAAGGAAACCATACTAAGTATTTTGAGAGAGATTTGAGAAGATGGCGGAGGAGTAAGACGCGGAGATCACCTTCCTCCCCACAAATACATCAGAAATACATCTACATGTGGACCAACCCCTACAGAACACCTACTGAACGCTGGCAGAAGACCTCAGACTTCCCAAAAGGCAAGAACCCCCCACATACCTGGGTAGGGCAAAAGAAAAAAGGAAAAACATAGACAAAAGAATAGAGATGGTGCCTGCACCAGTGGGAGGGAGCTGTGAAGGAGGAAAGGTTTCCCAACACTAGAAGGCTCTTTGCGGGCGGAGACAGCGGGTGGTGGAGGGGGTAGCTTCGGAGCCGCGAGGGGGGGAAAGCAACACGGGTGTGGAGGGCAAACCGGAGAGATTCCCGCACAAAGGATCGGTGCCGACCGGCACTCACCAGCCCGAGAGGCTTGTCTGCTCACCCGCCAGGGCGGGCGGGGCTGAGAGTTGGGCTCGGGCTTCGGTCAGAGCGCAGGGAGAGGACTGGCGGCGTGAACACAACCTGAAGGGTGTTAGTGCACCACGGCTAGCAGGAGGGAGTCCGGGGAAAAGTCTAGACCTGCCGAAGAGACAAGAGACTTTTTCTTGCCTCTTTGTTTCCTGGTGTGCGAGGACAGGGGATTTAGAGCGCTAATTAAAGGAGATCCAGAGATGGACACGAGCTGTGGCTAAAAGTGCGGACCCCAGAGATGGGCATGAGACGCTAAGGCTGCTACTGCCGCCACCAAGAAGCCTGTGTGCGAGCACAGGTCACTCTCCACACCTCCCCTCCCGGGAGCCGGTGCAGCCCACCACTGCCAGAGTCCCGGGATCCAGGGACAACTTCCCCGGGAGAACTCATGGCACGCCTCAGGCTGGTGCAACGTCATGCCGGCCTCTGCTGCCACAGGCTCGCCCCGCACTCCGTGCCCCTCCCTCCCCCAGGCCTGAGTGAGCCAGAGCCCCCGAATCAGCTGCTCCTTTAACCCAGTCCTGTCTGAGCGAAGAACAGACACCCTCAGGCGACCTACATGCAGAGGCGGGGCCAAATCCACAGGTGAGCCCCTGGGAGCTGTGCGAACAAAGAGAAAGGGAAATCTCTCCCAGCAGCCTCAGGAGCAGCAGATTAAAGCTCCACAATCAACTTGATGTACCCTGCATCTATGGAATACATGAATAGACAACGAATCATCCCAAATTGAGGCGGTGGACTTTGGGAGCAAGATATATTATTTTTTTCCCCTTTTCCTTTTTGTGAGTGTGTATGTGTATGCTTCTGTGTGAGATTTTTTTCTCTATAGATTTGCTTTCACCATTTGCCCTACAGGGTTCTGTCCGTCCGGGTTTTTTTTTTTTTTTTTTTTTTTTTTTTTTCACTTTAAAAAATGTTTTTTCTTAATAATTATTTTTTTAGTTTTTATTTTAATAACTTTATTTTATCTTATTTTACTTTATTTTATCCTCTTTCTTTCTTTCTTTCTTTCTTTCTTTCTTTCTTTCTTTCTTTCTTTCTTTCTTTCTTTCTACTTTTTCTCCCTTTTATTCTGAGCCATGTGGATGAAAGGCTTTTGGTGCTGCAGCCAGGAGTCAGGGCTGTGCGACTGAGGTGGGAGACCCAGGTTCATGACACTGGTCCACAAAAAACCTCCCAGCTCCACGTAATATCAAATGACAAAAATCTCCCAGAGATCTCCATCTCAACACCAGCACCCAGCTTCACTCAAGAACCAGCAAGCTACAGTGCTGCACACCCTATGCCAAACATCTAGCAAGAAAGGAACACAACCCCATCCATTAGCAGAGAGGCTGCCTAAAATCATAATAAGTACACAGACACCCCAAAACACACCACCAGAAGTGGACCTGCCCACCAGAAAGACAAGATCCAGCCTCACACACCAGAACACAGGCACTAGCCCCCTCCACCAGGAAACCTACACAACCCACTGAACCAACCTTAGCCATGGGGGACAGACACCAAAAACAACTGGAATTACAAACCTGCAGCCTGCAAAAAGGAGACCCCAAACACAGTAAGATAAGCAAAATGAAAAGACAGAAAAACACACAGCAGATGAAGGAGCAAGGTAAAAACCCACCAGATCTAACAAATGAAGAGGAAACAGGCAGGCTACCTGAAAAAGAATTCAGAATAATGATAGTAAAGATCTAAAATCTTGGAAATAGAATAGAGAAAATGCAAGAAACATTTAACAATGACCTAGAAGAACTAAAGGGGAAACAAGCAATGATGAACAACACAATAAAAGAAATTAAAATTTCTCTAGAAGGGATCAATACCAGAATAACTGAGGCAGAAGGACAGATAAGTGACCTGGAAGATAAAATAGTGGAAGTAACTACTGCAGAGCAGAATAAAGAAAAAAGAATGAAAAGAACTAAGGACAGTCTCAGAGACCTCTGGGACAACATTAAACACACCAACATTCGAAATATAGGGGTCCCAAAAGAAGACGAGAAAAAGAAAGGGACTGAGAAAATATTTGAAGAGATTATAGTTGAAAGCTTCCCTAATATGGGAAAGGAAATAGTTAATCAAGTTCAGGAAGCACAGAGAGTCTCATACAGGATAAATCCAAGGAGAAACATGTGATGACACATACTAATCAAACTATCAAATATTAAATACAAAAAAAAAATATTAAAAGCAGCAAGGGAAAAACAACAAATAACACACAAGGGAATCCCCATAAGGTTAACAGCTGATCGTTCAGCAGAAACTCTTCAAGCCAGAAGGGAGTGGCAGGACATATTTAAAGTGATGAAGGAGAAAAACCTACAACAAAGATTACTCTACCAGGCAAGGATCTCATTCAGTTTTTGTTTTGTTTTTTTATGGTACGTGGGTCTCTCACTATTGCGGCTTCTCCCACCACAGAGCACAGGCTCCAGAAGCACAGGCCCAGCAGCCATGGCTCACGGGCCCAGCTGCTCCACAGCACATGGGATACCCCCAGACCTGGGCACGAGCCCGTGTCCTCCGCATCGGCAGGCAGACTCCCAACCACTGCACCACCAAGGAAGCTCTCTCATTCAGATTTGATGGAGAAATTAAAACCTTTATAGACAAGCAAAAGCTGAGAGAGTTCACCACCACCAAATCAGCTTTACAACAAATGCTAAAGGAACTTCTCTAGGCAAGAAACACAAGAGAAGGAAAAGACCTATAATAACGAACCCAAAACAATTAAGAAAATGGGAATAGAAACATACATATTGATAATTACCTTATATAGAAATGGATTAAATGCTACATCCAAAAGACACAGACTGGTTGAATGGATACAAAAACAAGACCCATATGTATGCTGTCTACAAGAGACCCACTTCAGACCTAGGGACACATACAGACTGAAAGTAAGGGGATGGAAAAAGATATTCCATGCAAATGGAAATCAGAAGAAAGCTGGAGTAGCAATTCTCATATCAGACAAAATAGACTTTAAAATAAAGACTATTACAAGAGACAAAGAAGGACTCTACATGATGATCAAGGGATTGATCCAAGAAGAAGATATAGCAATTGCAAATATTTATACACCCAACATAGGAGCACCTCAATACATAAGGCAAATACTAACAGCCATGAAAGGGGAAATAGACAGTAACACAATCATAGTAGGGGACTTTAACACCCCACTTTCACCCATGGACAGATCGTCCAAAATGAAAATAAATAAGAAAACACAAGCTTTAAATGATACATTGAACAAGATGGACTTAATTGATATTTATAGGACATTCCATCCAGAAACAACAGAATACACATTTTTCTGAAGTGCTCATGGAACATTCTCCAGGATAGATCATATCTTGGGTCACAAATCAAGCCTTGGTAAATTTAAGAAAATTGAAATCGTATCAAGTATCTTTTCTGACCACAATGCTATAAGACCAGATATCAATTACAGGAAAATATCTGTAAAAAATACAAACACATGGAGTCTAAACAATACACTACTTAATAACGAAGTGAACACTGAAGAAATCAAAGATGAAATCAAAAAAATACCCAGAAACAAATGACAATGGGGACACGGCGACCCAAAACCTATGGGATGCAGCAAAAGCAGTTCTAAGAGGGAAGTTTATAGCAATACAATCCTACCTTGAGAAACAGGAAACATCTTGAATAAACAACCTAATCTTGCACCTAAAGCAATTAGAGAAAGAAGAACAAAAATAACCCAATTTTAGCAGAAGGAAAGAAATCATAAAGATCAGATCAGAAATAATGAAGGAAACAATAGCAAAGATCAATAAAACTAAAAGCTGGTTCTTTGAGAAGATAAACAAAATTGATAAACCATTAGCCAGACTCATCAAGAAAAAAATGGAGAAGACTCAAATCAATAGAATTAGAAATGAAAAAGGAGAAGTAACAACTGACACTGCAGAAATACAAAGGATCATGAGAGATTACTACAAGCAACTATATGCCAATAAAATTGACAACCTGGAAAAAATGGACAAATTCTTAGAAATGCACAACCTGCCGAGACTGAACCAGGAAGAAATAGAAAATATGAACAGACCAATCACAAGCACTGAAATTGAAACTGTGGTTAAAATCTTCCAACAAACAAAAACCCAGGACCAGATGGCTTCACAGGCGAATTCTATCAAACATTTAGAGAAGAGCTAACACCTGTGCTTCTCAAACTCTTCCAAAATATAGCAGAGGGAGGAACACTCCCAAAAACTCATTCTATGAGGCCACCATCACCCTGATACCAAAACCAGACAAAGGGTTTCCCTGGTGGCACAGTGGTTGAGAATCCGCCTGCCGATGCAGGGGATAGGGGTTCGTGCCCCGGTCTGGGACGATCCCACATACCGTGGAGCGGCTGGGCCTATGAGCCCTGGCCGCTGAGCCTGCGTGTCCAGAGCCTGTGCTCCACAACGGGAGAGGCCACAACAGTGAGAGGCCAGCTTACTACAAAAAAAAAAAGAAAAAAAAAAAAAACAGACAAAGGTATCACAAAGAAAGAACACTACAGGCCAATATCACTGATGAACATAGATGCAAAAATCCTCAACAAAATAATAGCAAACAGAATCCAACAGCACATTAAAAGGATCATACACCATGATCAAGTGGGGTTTATTCCAGGAATGCAAGGATTCTTCAATATACACAAATCAATCAATATGTTAAACCATATAACAAATTGAAGGAGAAAAAACATATAATCATCTCAATAGAGGTAGAGAAAGCTTTCGACAAAATTCAACACCCATTTATGATAAAAACCCTCCAGAAAGTAGGCATAGAGGGACCTTTCCTCAACATAATAAAGGCCATATATGACAAACCCACAGCCAACATCATACTAAATGGTGAAAAACTGAAAGCATTCCACTAAGATCAGGAACAAGACAAGGTTGCCCACTCTCACCACTCTTATTCAACATAGTTTTGGAAGTTTTAGCCACAGCAGTCAGACCAGCAAAAGAAATAAAAGGAATCCAAATCGGAAAAAAAGAAGTAAAGCTGTCACTATTTGCAGATGACATGATCCTATACATAGAGGACCCTAAAGATGCTACCAGAAAACTACTAGAGCTAATCAATGAAGTTGGTAAAGTTGCAGGATACAAAATAAATGCACGGAAATCTCTGGCTTTCATGTACACTAGTGATGAAAAATCTGAAAGTGAAATTAAGAAAACACTCCCATTTACCACTGCAACAAAAAGAATGAAATATCTAGGAATAAACCTAACTATGGAAACAAAAGACTTGTATGCAGAAAATTATAAGACACTGATGAAAGAAATTAAAGATGATACAAATACATGGAGAGAAATACCATGTTCTTGGATTGGAAGAGTCAACATTGTGAAAATGACTCTACTACCCAAAGCAATCTACAAATTCAATGCAATCCCTATCAAACTACCACTGGCATTTTTCACAGAACTAGAACAAAAAATTCACAATTGGTATGGAAACACAAAAGACCCCAAATAGCCAATGCAATCTTGAGACAGAAAAACAGAGGTGGAGGAATCAGGCTCCCAGCCTTCAGACTATACTACAAAGCTACAGTAATCAAGACAGTGTGGTACTGGCACAAAAACAGAAATACAGATAAATGGAACACGATAGAAAGCCGAGAGTTAAACCCACGCACATATGTTCACCTTATCTTTGATAAAGGAGGCAAGAATATACAGTGGAGAAAAGACAGCCTCTTCAATAAGTGGTGCTGGGAAAACTGGACAGGTACATGTAAAAGTATGAGATTAGAACACTCCCTAACACCATACACAAAAATAAACTCAAAATGGATTAAAGACCTAAATGTAAGGCCAGACACTATCAAACTCTTAGAAGAAAACATAGGCAGAACACTCTATGACATAAATCACAGCAAGATCCTTTTTGACCCACCTCCTAGAGGAATGGAAATAAAAACAAATATAAACAAATGGGACCAAATTAAACTTCAAAGCTTTTGCACAGCAAAGGAAACCATAAACAAGACATGTATTTTGAGAGAATTATTTAAAACAGAGTAATAAAAGGTTAAGTTTTATTGAAGGCCAGTGGGGCAAAGGTCAGGAAAGCTGCCAGCAGCCTTCAGAAGACCATTGGGTACTGCAGTCAAAGGAAGCTACTAGCTCAGATCTCAGACACCTGCACAGGCAGAGCATATTTTATGGGAGGCTATCTGGACTCTCCTGGCCAACCCTCTCTTCTGCACCAAGCTCACCAGGTGGCCAGCTTCTGCCTTGGGAACAATGAGGGCTTCTGTGTCTCATTTGCCAGATCACCAGGAAGAGATTCTCATTGGCTGAATCTAACCCAGAACCCTCTGCCAAGGATTCTGGGAAATGTAGTTCCCCTGCACTTAGGAGGGAATAATGGATACAGGAAAATGGTGTTGTATTAACAATGAATGTGACATAAAAATAGTAAGCTGAATGATAAGTTAATGATATATATATTTTTTTTTAGCACATATTAGCAGACAAAGAAGGATCTATGGGGGGCTTTGGTCCTTCAAAGTACACTCTACAGAAGAGAGACTATGTTAACTTTGCTTAAGAATGAATCTGTCTTCTGACAGTCTATGTGTCTAATGTAGTACATTGTCATCCCTTATATTCGTGTACAACTCCATCAATAAATATTACTGGAAACAATGTCTTTTAGCAGAACATTGTACCAAAATGGAGAACAAAGAGCTTGCTAAGAGTTTTAAGCATCTTTCCAAAATTCTAGTATATCAGGCATGTTCTTGGGTATAAATTCATGGTCATCAGTAAGTCACAGTTTGAAATCTGGGCCCATAGTTTCTGATTGCTGCCATTCATGAAGCCATCTGTGAGCTTATCAGGAGTTTTAGCCCAATAGATGGTCTAATATGGACAGTAAACTTAGGTTAATAATGGACTGTAAACTTAGAATGCCTCAGGAAGTACAGTATAGTATAAGAGAACAGACTTGAGAGCTAGGCCACCTTACCTTAAAGCCCAATTTCAAAAACATACTAATAGTGTGGTCTCAGTCAAATTTCTTAACGTTTTTGTGCCTCATTTTTTCTATCCATTAAATGGAATGAAAATATTATGCAATTCATAAGATTTTTGTGGGAACTAAACAGTTTAATAAGTGTTAAGCACTTAGAATACAGTTTTAGGTATTTGTAGAGTGTGCTGTCTTTTTGTACTTATTATGTTTTAGAGAACAATCTAGGGGCTGTAGTTACTGTTTATGAGACTTGTTATCATCATAATATGTCATGATAAAATTCAATCCATGTCACATTTGTCTTGTGCCTACCCTATTTGTTACCATGCTAAGTCTTTGCACTCTATCTCATTTATTTTTATGCCCTTTTATGCCGCCCCCACCCATTTGTTTTTTGACTGCTTTCACAAGAGTATGGTGGTTAAGAAACACGTGTTCTGGAGGCAGACTCCCAAGTTTAAATCCCAGTCCTACTACTTACTAGCTGTGTGACCCTTTACAAGTTACTTAACCTTTCTGTGTTTCAGTTCCTTCATTTGTATAATCTAAATACTATTAGTACCACTCTCTTTGCATTGAAGGTTAAATATAAAACACTTAAAAGAATACTTGCACATGGTTAGCACTCAGAGAGTGTTAGCTGTGATTATTATTGCCTCCAAATTAATCCATATCTCATAGATCTATCAACACATTTATAATTCCCAGCAATTAAAAGCAGTTGGCTCAGGTTTCATGCAGTTCCTTATTGAGCAGTATGTGCTTGTATCCAAGAACATGCCTGCTTTCCTGGAATTTTTCAAAGACTCATTCTAACAAGTTGTAAAGCACAAACAAAAATTTAACACACACAATTACACAAATACATGTATACATATTCATGTTTTCTAATAGTCTGCATATTTTAGCAAAACTTGCAACACTCATTTCTAGTGTTTATAGTCTTGATACCACTTCTGCCAAATAAAAGCGAGAATACAAAGTTTTTTTTTTTTTTTTTTTTTTTTTTTTTGCTTCCATCAAACCTCTGTCTACCTGAATGTACTTCCCACACCTTTAAAGGTACACACACAAAAACATAAAAAATGCAGTATACCTAGGAATGATTTAGATGTTCCCTGTACAGTAGGAAATGCTATTTCTAGTCTCTGAGCAACATTTATATGAGCCCTGAGAGTTCTATGAATAATTTCCTGGATTTCTTTCTTTATGGATGACTATAACCAAGCACCTTGCTGGGACCCTAAACTCTATTTTTCTCAGCTTTAGTTGTTTAATTAAGCATTAAGTTGTTTATAGCCAGGAAGCCCCAACACAAGAGAGGTTTCTTTCTCAATCTGTCTCTTGAAAAGAACTACTGGATACAATCCAATAGTAATAATAAAAAAAAAAACATTTGTTAAACTAATTTAAGTTAGTTTGTAATGAGGATTCTAAGTCTTGGAGTGATGCCTTGAACTTGAATGAAGGACGATTTTTTTTAACCACATGTATTGTGTACTGCAAAGTCATAATTTGACATATAGACATTTTGGTTGAAGAAAGAAATGGAAGGAAAGTATAACGTACCATCTCTTCATTTTCTGGTCCTTGACAAGAATTTTTCTGTTTTACAGATAACTGACTAATGTCTCTTGAGTATTGAAATGATGTATAAAAAGCTTCTGAATTACTGGAGTCACTATATTCACTGTAGTTATATTTACCAATTCATATGGTGGGCAACAGAAATTTACAGAATTTGTATAATTTCACTAATGGTTATACAAATATATTTTATTGAAAAAAATTCACCCTGAATATAAGATAATATTAAATATACAGTATATCAATTAAGTCAATAATTGTTACCCCAGAATATCATGAAAATTTCACACATCGATGGTCAATCAATGTCCCTGATCAACTCCCTCAATTCTTAAATGAGTAAAATCAATCACTTTTGCTATAATGTAAATTTTCTAGCAGACTCTTGATAGAGGATTCTTGGGAAACCCAGGCCATGATTAATAGACTCAAATAGTAGGCATTTTTAGAAATAGAACTTATTGTATTCCATTCAGACAGGTCTACTCTCTTTCTTGGTGAAGACACTGGGATTTCTATATCCTGCTCACTCCTTGTGAAATGCTCTCATCTTTCTCTACTCCTGCTTTACCTGGTCAGATTTATATAGACACACTAATATGTGGATGCACACACAGACCTTACACTTTTTAATTCCAACATTTATTTCAGTCATGCATTTATTTGTTTATTGTTTGTCTCCATGACTGAACTATTAAGAATATGATGACCTGACCATAAGCACTGTGTGTATCATCAACCCCTGGAACCAGCTTAATTCCTGTCATTCATAAGGTCAGGAAACACTTACAGAAGACAGTTCCTGACCAGGCAGGGATATAACAAGTGAGTAAAACAGACACAGAACCAATCCTCATGAAGCTTAGTCTTAGAGTCTAGTGTTGGAAATAGATATTAAGAAATCAAACTTACTTATGCAATATAGATATAAATATATATTTTAGGCAGCTCAGGCTGCCATAACAAAATACCATAGGCTGGTGGCTTAAACAACAGGAATTTATTTGTCACAGTTGTGGAGCCTAGGGAGTCTAAGACCAAGGTATCAACTGATTTGATTCTCCAGTGAGGGCTCTTTTCCTGGCTTACAGATGGCTGCCTTCCTGCTGGGTCATCACCTTGCAGGCAGGGAGAGAGAAAAAGAGAGAGAGAGAAATCTCTCTGATGTCTCTTCTTATATGGGGACTAATCCCATTAGGGAGGGCTCTACCCTCATGACCTCAACTAAACTTAATTACCCTGCAAAGACCCTATCTCCAAGTATCATAACATTGGGAAATAGGGCTTCAACACAGAAATGTTGAGGGGGACACAATTCACACCATAGCACATATAGACGGACATTTAGATTAGATGGCAAGAAAGATTTCTTTGTGGATTATTGTAGATTGTTAGCAACTTAAAACAATGAAGTAACATGGTATAACTTGAATGCAATTTATATTTTTGAAAGATTACCTTGGTGAGGAATTAATCAAGGGCATAAATCTGGAAATAAGGAGCCAGTTAAGAAGTACTAGCAGTGGTTCAAGTGGCCAAGACTGGGAGCTGGAACTCAGGTTGTGATTGTGGGGACAGAGGAAAATAGATAGATTTAGCTATCTGTCAAAAATCAAAATAATGAGCCCTGGTGATGGACTAGATATGCAGATGATTGTACAAGAGGAATCACAGTTAAACTCCAACTTTCTGGATCTAGTACCTTGATAGAAGTGGCATTATTGAGATGAGGATATAAAGACAAGTCTTACGGGACATATTCACAAGTTCATTTGAACATGTAGAATTCACTGTGCCACTAACAATTACAGAGGAATCAAGGAGGAAGTTGGTGGTATAAGAATTGACTTTAGAGGACAGGTCAGCACTGGAGATGCAAATTTGGGGCTCTTTAAATACAGATATTATTTAAGGACATGGAAGTGAATACATCATTCTAGGGAGACACATAGGAAAAAGAAGACAATACAGACTTGAGATATGAGAAATTCCAAAATCTAAACATAAGAAGGAAGAAGAATGGGGCAGAGATAATGAGAGTGCTTAGGTCTCAGCAGGAAGTAATGGAGTAAGATGTCACAGAGCTCAAGTGAGGAGGCTGTTTAAAAGGAAGGGAATGGCCAATTTGGATGTACCTGAAAGACTAAGAGTGATTGACGCAATAGTGCATCAGTGCAGTAGTGTAACTTTGGGGCAGGGTCCTGGTTCTGCCTCAAGGGATACACACAACAATATCTTTAAGCTCCTTTACAGAATTAAAATCCCCAACAAATTGAAGATGTTAGCATTCTTCATTCCAGAGAAGGTCACAGTTTGATAACCTTGAGGAGATCATCAGAAGACCACCTGAGGCCAAATTAAAGGAGTGAAGGCCCTGCACACACCCTAATCCTTACCAGCAACCCTGCCTTTGAACCATTGCTATAGAACTCCTCACCAAATCCCTCTCGGTTGGGACGCAGAGTTTTGAGAGGCACGAGCCCACAGTGTCCCCCATTGCTTGGCAAAGCAATAAAGCTATTCTTTTCTACTTCACCCAAAACTCTGTCTCCAAGATTTGATTCGGTACCAGTGCACAGAGACCAAGTTTTCAGCATCAGTAGTACATGCGTATTTTGCTATGGCAGCCCAAGCGGAGTAACATGCTTACCATTCCTTTCATAGGTTGATCCCTAATAAACATCTTGTACCCCAAACACTCAGCATCTGCTTTTGGAGAACCAGAGCCTTCTCCCCTTTTATCCCACCCCAAATGGCATCATCCAGCTAGGTTGAGGGCATTATACTATTTCCTTTAGCACCTTTTCATAGTTCTGTCACAGTTGGCTTGTCCTCGGCTAGACTGCTAACTCCTTGATGGCAGGAAGTGTGGTTTAATTTTACCTTCAGGACCTAACACACTGACAGGCACAGAGTGACAACAGCCAATATTTACTGAATGGTGAAATGGCCTTGTCTTCATCATGCCATTTGCTTAAAATAGATTTTTCCAGTTCACACCCACCTCCAAACTACTGAACTTTGAAAACTGGGTTTTGCTGGCCACTGACTGTTTGACCCTCTGTCTTATTCCATGCCATAGTTATCTATTTACACCTTGACTCAAGGTTACTCTAGCTTCTTATGCTACATATTTTGGTATAGTCCTGATCCAACATTTTTGCAAGCTGTCCTAATCTTGCTTTGGTTTTCCAATCCCAAATATTCTGTCTTGTCTTCATAGCCCATTGCTGCACCCACAGTCTAGCACCTAAAGGAATTTACTTCCAATGTGGAACAAAACACCCTTCCATATGGTTGGTGAGGAAATTCTGAATTGGAGTTCCACAAGTTGCTCCTTTGGTTCCCCCTACATAGGACAGACATAATATGGTCCCTAGGTTTAGAACTGAGTTAAATCCAATAAATGAAGAGCTATGAACTATGGAGCTATGTCTAAATTTGTCAAGAAAGTCATCATCAGATAAAGGAATAGTTTGATAGTAAGGGTCTGATCAGCAAATAATATCCATGAGGAAAACTAAACAGATCATATCCTTCAAATCTATTCTTTTTTTTTTTTTTTTTTTTTTAATAAAAGAGTGAAGAACTCATGTCTTCTATGTGGTTTCCATGCAGGCTTAGGGATCTGGATAAGTATACTGTGCTAACTGATGTTTAAAGGAAATGCTTAGAGCATGTTTACAAAGCTTTAATCCCTTCACTGACCACAGGTCCATAAAACAGGATTAACTTTTTTCCCTGATTAACATTTTCCTCCACAAATGAGCATGTAGGTCTTTCTCCATCTCCTGCAGGGGTAAACTTTACAACAATTATGAAAACAAACAGTTCTTTTCTTTCTATTACATGGTTGTGTAAGTGTGTTTCCAACTTGAGGGGTAGAAAAAATGAATCAACAGGTTGCTGACATTTATCTCCTGTTATTTTCTTGCCCTGCACATTAATATAAAACAAAAATATAATTAACACACCCTTGCTGACATGCTTGCTGCACAGGGCATGAATTACTGTACCACAGGCTCTCCCTGTAACCCTGGAAGACCTGACCTGCTGCCCTTTGCATTCATTAAGCAATTGTCTTCCTTAGTAAGCGGGGAGGGGTGACAAAACACTTATGTCAAGATAGTGCCAATTAATCAGAATCCCACTGGAACACAGCTTCAGAGTCATTTCGAAGTTCCATTAGGACATTTGATTATTTTTATGTATTCTAAGAGGTGTTTTGATTTACTGTTAGTACTTTCTTTCTTTTCAAAAGAAATTATGGCCCCATGATAATCTTCTTAGTAGAGGAAAGTACTGGGTGATAACCAGTAAAATATTCTTACTTAAAGTCTTCTCTCTGATTTTTGTTGTACAAATGGTACTTTCCTTGCCCCAAAATGTTGCTGTATAAAAAAGGATGCTGAAATAAGAGCTAGAAAGGGCAAGAGATGTAGGAGTGGAAGGAAGAAAAAAAGGAGGGAAAACAGGCAAAAAAACAACCTCAAATGTCTCTTTTTAACAACTGACAGCAACCGCATTACTAAAAATTCAGCAGATTTCGGTTTCCAGTGACCTTCTGTGACCTATTGGAGAGCTTAATGTCCAACAGTCTGCTCCTTTACCTGATAAAGTATTTACATTTGATAACAAAGTAGAATATTATTAATGCGCATCCAGTAATATTATTAGAGTAATATTAGAGTAGAATAGCATTTGAATAATAGTTTGTAGAGGCTTATAGCCCATAAGGCTACTAACCTTGCTTGCTTTGCCTAAACTTCCTTTAGTGTCAGATGCACTAAGACGTTAAATGGATTTGCCTAATGAATGAATGAATTGAAGTTGCATGAGCTTCTGCATTTAGTGGCTCTACTTCTATTGAATATCAGACTTTATTCAAAGTCAAACTTTTGCAAACAAAATCAGCAGTGTAACGAAGGCATGCCTTTTCATAATGCAAAGCATTATTAGAAACACCACTGTTTGGATTTTATTAATATACTAGATACTGTATTATAGAATTGGTTTTGGGGTGGGAGCTATCATTGTTCTAGAGGCAAGTGGCTGGCTAAATTGAAGGAAACAAAGCTCATCAACCACGATGTGTTCAGTCTTTTATAACGAAAAAATATCAAGCCTCCTTGGAACTAAATAATTTCACTTTTGTTTTTGTCCCCAAAAGGCAACTACTGTTGGTTGAGGATCCTGCCAGTAGGAAACAACTATTCTTCCTAAGTGGATCTGCTATAGAAGAATAATGGTTTGTTTAGAATATTATCCTCTTTTTTGACTTCTGACTCTCTGTTAATATATTATAATAAACAACAACAACAAAAACCCAGCCATAGCTTGCTTGTTGATGCTGTGTTAGTTACTCAGCCAGGACCTACCCACAACATTTGGGATGGTGTTAGAACTATTTTTTTTCTTTTTTCAACAAGAACAAGTTCTCAAACATGTTTTGAAATTACCTCTAAAACCATGTCTTTATGACTTTGACTCCATGTCTTTTACTCTTAAATATACCACCTTTGTGCATACTCGTGTTTTGTATATACACATACTTTCCTGGGACACTAGAGGAGTAATAGTGTGTGCTGATGCAGAGTCCCTCTAGTGCAGGGCTTGTATTATATTGTACCATGAGAATGTAATATTTATATGATAGAAGGCCAATGAGAGCCCTTCTTCAAGAGGATCAAATCATATTATATAGGATTACCATTCATAATATCTATGATTAATGTATTGATGGTAACAATGTTGAAATAGAAGTTAATCTTACTAAATTATTAATGTGGTGATATATCTCCAAATTTTCCCCTTTTACCATTTACATTTAGTTGATAAACAAGACTGCTTTCTGCATATTTCTTTCTTTTTATCTATTTAATTAATTTGTTTTTTTCAATTTTTAAATTCAGGAATTGGTCTTAAAATGTAGACCCTGTCACTGTAACTGGGTCATGATCAGTGAAAGATTCCAAAGGGAAGAAAAATATAAGCTAATATGTGAAATATGAAAAATCATCCAACTTTGTGACGTCTAACTGGAGTTGGAATCCCATTGGGTGGTCAGACCCTACGGCATATGTGGTGGTCCATTTTATGTGTCAATTTGACCAGGACATTGTACACTGGTATATGGTCAAATACAAGTCTAGATATTTCTATGAAAATAGTTTTCAGATGAGATTAACACTTAGATTAGTAGAATTTAAGTAAAGCATATTACCGTCCATAATGTGGATGTGTCTCATTCAATCAGTTTAAGGCCTTAAGAGAAAAAGACTGAGGTCCCCGAAGAATGGGGAGTTCTGCCTCTAGACTGCCTTTGACTTCTTTTTTTTTTCAATTGGAGTGTAGTTTATTTACAATGTTGTGTTAGTTTCAGGCGTAAAGCAAAGTGATTCAATTATATATATATATATATATATATATATATATATATATATATATATATATAGACATATATATATATATATTCTTTTTCAGATTATTTTCCATTATAGGTTATTACAAGACACTGAATATAGTTCCCTGTGCTATACAGTAGGTCCCTGTTGTTTATCTTTTATATATAGTAGTCTATATCTATTAATCCCAAACTCCTAATTTATCCCTCCCCCCTCTTTCTCCTTTGGTAACTACAAGTTTGTTTTCTCTGTCCGTGAGGCCCTTTCTGTATTGTAAATAAGTTCATTTGTATCATTTTTTAAGATTCCACATATAAGTGATATCATATGATATTTATATTTTTCTGACTTACTTCACTTTGTATGATACATTATTTCATTCTTTTTAATGGATGAATAAAATTCCATTTAAATATTAATGGGATGTGTGTATATATATATATATATAATATATATATACACATATATATTATATACATATATACCTGTCTTCTTTATCGATTCATCTGTCAATGGACACTTAGTTTGCTGGCATTAGACTGCCTTTGGACTCAAGATTCAACACCAGCTCTTCCTTAGGTTTCTAGTCAGCTGACTTGCTCTATATTTAGTGGACTTGTGAGATCCCATGATTGCATTGCATGTGCCAATTCTCTTTTTCTCTTTCTCCATATACACACAAACTTACATGCATTTTATTTGTTCTATTTTTCTGTAGATCCTTGACTAATGCAGCATGATCTCTGCATTCAAAGAACCCACAATCAGAAGTACAAACATAACTGTGCATATACACACAAACAAACTCTATCTCCCACTCTCTCCTACAATATCAGAGATATAAGTGGCATGGATGCTCATGTATCTAAAAAATAAAGTCACAGAGACCCTGACCCTAAGAGAGAATATCTTTTCTGATGTAGAGTAGGGCACACATGGGTGACTGTAGTACATGTGCTCTCCCAGTCTTCTCACTCCCAACTCCTCAGGCAAAATTTACTTGTGAGAAAGACTATCAGAAAATGTATTATGCAAAGAGTGTATTTGTATGATAGATCAGCTTGATGAGTCCCAATTTCTTGCAGAAAATATCAGTTATAGGAATAGCAGGTAAAGTACAGTTTGAAAAAGACCTGTATATACACTAAACATTCCTATTTAAAAAATGAACTCTAACTATGTACAAAACATTGCAAATAGTGTGAACAAGATTCTGACATTCGAGAATATTAGAATGTTAGGATCTAGTTGTAGAGTCAGGCGTGTACAGAACTAACTGCAACAGTGTATATTATTGTTATGAAGAGTAAGACAGTGATTCTGAAGAACAATTGGATTCATAACCACATTCTACCAATTCAGTGAAGTTCAATTTGACAAAACTCATATTCTATTTAGTAGAATTTGGAAAACTCTATGCTCCTGCAACAAAAGATGACTGGGAATAGATTTGGGTACCTTCCAGCTCGTGGATTCTATTTCCCGTTTTTATTTTTCTAAGGAGGTATAAAAGATTCCTAACAAAAAAGAAACAGCCTTCCTCTAACCTCTGCCCCAAAAGTCTGGAAGATTGAGAAAAAGCAGTTGTTATGCTGAATGATCTGACAGAATAGGAGGAAATTTGGTAACATGACAGGTTGGCATTAAATCAGTAGGGGATGAGATTATTTTCTAAATTGGCAATATAACAGATTGTCAGGTTTCTACTTCAAAGTCCTTGTCCTAAGAGAATTGTCTCAATCTTGGGTCAGGTTCATGGAAATGATTTGAATCCTTCTTCCTCTAAGAGATTGGTTTGTTTATATTCCAGAGGTTATTTAACTTTTCTTTAAAAGGGATTTCTGCTTATTGGTAACTTTTAACTCTAGAATATTCAGTTACAGTAAACTAATGTATCAGAGGGAACATAGGATTAGGCATTTGCTTACCTTCTTTTTATTAATTGGTTTATTGTGTGACATGAGTTAATCATATATTCCCAGATAACAAACATGAAACAGAAATCAACAGTTGTCTAAATTGTTCACAGATTAGTCATTGAGCAACTGTGCACCTTTTTTGTAGTAATGCCCATAAGAGATACTGTAAGCTCTATACTAAGAAAAATGTGGAATCAAATAAAATTATATTTTCAAAGCATGTTGATATGTATTGTGATAAGAAATTGTAAATTTGCTATTGATAATTGTTATTCTGTTAACTTACATCAATTCTACTCACCATTATCCTATAATGAAAAAAGGAAAGCAGAGAGTAGGATTTTCATGGTCCTAGTATATACATAATTTAACAGTACTCTGGGAAATGCTATCAGGATTTCCAGGATAAGTCCTTTCTGTTTTCAAATCAGTACATTATATTACCCAAGGGAACTTTGCTTTAGGATGCAAGATTTAAATCTTCATGACCTCACTATGTATGGTCAACCCAGTATAAAAAAACTGACATAGATAAAAAATAATACAAAAGTAAATTGCTGAAAACAAACATTGGCTATCATGCTATGACACTGTAGCGTAAACCCTGACAGTTGGCTTTTCTTTTTTGTAATACAAGTGTCAAGGCATCCACTTCAAAGATGGCTATCTCTTAATGAATACATTGCCAGCCACAGGACTAGATTAAAAAGTCAGACCACACCACCTCTCACCATCCCACTCCCCAACTCCCTGTCCCCAGGTGCTCCCTCTTTTAGTTTAGAGATCTTGGTTGATTTCTGTACGTGACCACTTGGGCCACTTGATTTTTTCTCTTCTTGCCCTTTAAATTCCCACTGCCCTCCATCCCAATAAAGGCAGAACACAAGGCTCATTCTTTCTCTTTCTCTCTCTCTTTCTCTCTCCAGCACCTCATTGTGTGGTCCCAGGTGTGCCATGTGCTTTACAGGACCTGTGAGTAATAAACCTTTTTTGTTTTTTTCCCCAAAGTTCCCTGATGTTTATCACTGAGGGCATCTTACAATCATAAGAACCACAAGGGCTGATCCAGCCACAACACTGGATATTGATAGGTTCAGACATACAAAACAGTCACCTAGTTTGAAACAGGAGAGAGAAATGTGTTAATCTGGAGATGAGAATAAAATAGGGATATGGATGATATGGTGGAAGAAGTCATCTTCTTCCTCTTGTTCTCTCTGTTCCCTCCTCCCCCATCTCCTCCTCCTACCGCTTTGACTTCTTCAACTGAGAACAATTTGACAATGCAACACTTTACTTTAACACAAGAAAAAGTTACATTGTTTTTCCCTAAAATTTCTGGAAATAAAACAAATGTATTCGTATGCTTACTATGAAGATGTAAAGAAAAGAATCAGGATACAGGGAATAAGCTTTGGAATAAAATAGGCAAAAATTTCAGTCTTGACTGGATCACTTAATAGCCCAGGCAAGTGACTTAACCTCTTTGGGTATCACTTTTTTTATCTGCAAATTAGGGATCATACACTCTTATTCATAAGTTCGTGATGAATTCAAAGGGTGATAACTCATAGTTTGTGATGAATGAAGAAGTAAGCAATAATATGAAATACGTAATTTCATATAAAATTATTTTGACTTTCATTGCTGCACTTCATTGCAAAATAAGTTTTTCATGTTGTTTACACATTACAAGGTGATATGGAAATATTTTAAATATTTAGAAAGAAACTGGTTTCTATATTGATTTTTTACATGAATGCATTTAGAATATAAAGTTATAGATTATAATGTTGTGCTCTAATCAGTCCATGGTTATGTTAGAACGTAAAACATAATAGAGTAACCAAATAATTAGTTACTTAGTCATCAAAGGTAAATTAAACTCATGAAATCTAAGCAACATAGAACCAAACTGAGATTTATATACATAAAGCTGAGAGTTCGATGATTAAAGGGTTACAAGATGTTCCTGTAAGTGGTTAACTATTTAGTATTCTGCCACATATGACTATAAAGTCAATAATGCTACATCTTGTTAGCTGAGTGGTATTTTAGTTGATTATCAAATTAAATGCTTTTATTTTAATGAGTGGCAGGGGAAGGGTATGTGTACCATGGGATCAATTATTATTGTATAATAACTATTAATTACTTCCAAAGTACTAATTCTGAGAAGACTAAAGATTAGAAACTGACTTCTATCTTAACTAATCAATGTTAACATTTTCACATTTAAAGTAAAAATTTGAATTAATGTCACTTAATCTGGATTTCTTTCAAGTAGGAATCAAAAACAGAAATACTGCCAATGCCTTTTAGAGTAAAATAAACCATTAACCCAATAGCATTTCAGTATTTCAGATTATTTCAGGCCACTTTCTTAATTTCTGTCACTACAAGATACTCTAGGATCATCTTGCAGTTAGTTTCCTTCCCTAGTCTTAGAATCAACTATTTCTCCAAAGGTCTCTGTACGATGAAATTAGTAACCAAGACTTGGATGCCAGATGTTATCATTGCTATTGGAGTTTTCTTTGCTGCTATGGCCTCTTAGCTGATAGAGCAGGGAAATATCAATATATGTGTGTACACTAACCTGTGTATTTATATATCTACAAATATTTCTATATATAAACATCTGTATTTATATAAATCTAAACATGAGTTCTTGCTATCTCCACCTTTAATTGCTACATAGATCATTCTAACCTCCTCCCCTTGCTTATCTGTAAACTCTAACAATAAGAAATTTGACTTCCATAATCTGCCATTCATTTCCTTAATTTTCAGTATCTGTATACATCTATAGCAGTATCAGTATTGTTAGCCCAGATCCCCATGAGAAACTTTATCAACTAGAGTACAATGCTTACTTACAGTTTCTTTTGCCTTTAGTTTTCTAAAGTCTCGATGCTTTGTTCTGTAAACTTCTATGGATTTTAACAAATTCATAGTGTCTTATATCCACCATTACAGTATATACAGAATAGTTTCACAGACCTAAAAAAGTCTTGTGGGTTTCAGGCCTCACCTCCTACCCTTGAATCCCAAGATATTAATATATTCATATCAAGATATTGATAGTTTTAATGGCTCCAAAATTTTGTTTTTTCCAGATTGCTGTATAACTGGAAAAGTAACCTTTTCAGACTGATTTCATTTACTCAGTAATACACAATTAAATTTATCCACATCATTTTGTGGCTGGTTAGTTCATTTCTTTGTATTGTTGAATAATATTCCATTATATGGATGTACCATAATTGTTTTATTCGTTCATCTACTGAAGAACATCTTGGTTGCTTCCAGTTTCAGGCAATTATGAATAAAACTGCCATAAACATTCATATCTAGGTTTTTGTGTGAACATAAATGTTTTAAAATCAGTTGAGTAAATACCAAGGAGCATGATAGCTGGATCATATGGTAAGAAAATAATATGTTTTTCTTTGTAAGAGACTGCTAAAGTGTCTTACACAGTGGCTGCACCATTTTGCATTCTCACCAACAACTAATGAGAGTTTCTATTACTCCACATCCTAGTAATGCATGTTGTCAATTTTTGGATTTCTGTCATTCTAAGAGATGTTTTAATTTTCAATTCACTAATGATAAATGATGTTGAGCATCTTTTCATATATATATGATATATGTGTATATATATATATATATATATATATATATATATATATATATATCTTTTGTGATATGTCCATTCAGATTGTTTGCCCATTAGATTGTTTTCTCGTTGTTGACTTTTAAGGATTCTTGGTACATTTGGGATACAAGTCGTTCATCATATGTGTATTTTGCAAATATTTTCTCTCAGCTTATAGCGTGTCTTTTCATTCTCTTAACATTTTCAGAGCTAAAGTTTTTAATTTAATGAAGTTCAGCTTACCAGTTTTTTCTGTCATGGATTGTGCTATTGGTGGTATATCCACCACACCAAAGCTCACATGGATTTTCTTTTATGTTTTCTTCTTCACTTTTAGGTCTATGATCTGCTTTGAGTTAAATTTTGTGAAAGTTATTAGGTCTGTGTCTAGGTTCATTTTTTCTTACATATAGACATCCACTTGTTCCAGCACTACTTGTTAAAATGGCTATCCTTTCTCCATTGGATTGTCTGCTCCTTTGTCAAAGACCAGTTGACTATGTTTGTGTGGGTCTATTTGTGGGTTTTATTCTGTCCTATTGATCTGCATGTTTGTTGTTTCACTAATACCATAACATCTTGATTATTGTATTTTTCCACTAAGTTTTGAAATTGGGTAGGTTGAATCTTCCAACTTTGTCTTCAATATCATGTTGGCTATTCTAGGTCTTTTGCTTTTCCAACTAAAGTTTAAAATTAGTTTGTCAACATCTACAAAATATCTTGCTGAGATTTTTATTGGGATTACATGAAATTTTTAGATCCATTTGGGAAGAATTGACATTTTAACAATATTGCATCTTCCAATCCATGAACATGGATTATATAGATTTCATTTGATATCTTTCATGAGAATTTTCCACATACAGATTTTGTACAGATTTTGTTAGATTGGTACATAAGTGTTTCATTGGGAGGCCTTATTGTAAATGGTAATGGCATTGTAATTTCAAATTCCAGGTATGCCACTAAATGGGAAAGCAAATAACTTCATTATGTTATCCTTTTCTCATGTGGCCTTGCTATACTTGTTTATTAGTCATAGGAGTTTTGTGCATGTGCATGTGTGTGTGTCTATTCTTTGGGATTTTCTATATAGAAAATTGTATCATCTTTTTATAATGACAACTTTTTATTTTTCCTTTTCAATACGTATATTTATTTCATTTCTTGTCTTCTTACACTAATTAGAACATTCAGTATAATACTGAATATTAGTGGTAAGATATCTTTACCTAGTTCTCAGTCTTAAGGAGAAACAGATTGTTTCTTACCATTAAGTATGATCGTTCATCCCGTCTCACTGCCAGAGCCATAAGTGGCTTTTTCTGGGATCTTTACTGTTAAAGTTGACGGAGTTCTTGAAAATAAACTCACAAAAGTGTCTTGGTCTCTCTAAAATTTCAGTTCCTGGGGGTATGTCGCTCACATTAGTCCACACTATTCCTGCAGCAATTCATCAAAATTGACATTTAAGTGGTAATTCCTACCAGTTTATGGCATAGTAACTTCTTCCCAAGGTAAACTGATCTTAGCTATAACTTGTGGATTAGCCTCTCTTTAGGTTTTGGGGTGGTAGGTTTGCTCTGCAATCTCAATTTTCCGATGGATCCAAGAAAATTTACTGATATTTGGTTTCTTCAGCTTTTTCTTGTTGTCAGGACAGGAGTGATGATCTTTACATGTCAAAGCTGAAACCAAATAGAAACAGGCTCACAGACATAGAAAACAAACTTATGGTTACCAAGGGGGAGAAGGAGGGAGGGACAAATTAGAAGTATAGGATTAACAGATTAAAAACTACTATACCTGAAATACATACACAACAAAGATTTACTGTATAGCAACAATATCTTGTAATAACCTATAATGGAATATAATCTGGAAAAAATAACTGAATCACTATTCTGTACATCTGAAATTAACACAATTTTGTAAATCAACTATACTTCAATCAAAAAACAGCTGAAACCAGAAGTCTGAATTTTTAAAATTTTACTCATATATTTACAAGCTTCTTTATTCACTACTTTCTTACTGTCTCATTCTTTCATTCTAGTTTAATTTCCTTCTTCAAAATTCTTTAAAGTTATTTTAATAGTGACCTTTTAGTCATATTCTCTCAGTCTGACTTCATGTAACATATTTTTATTGTATGTAACATACTTTTATTGCATTGTTGTTTTGAATGACAGTTTAATTATAAGATAATTATAAGTTGAAAATTGGGTTCTTTGAGCCTTCTGAAGATATTATCTGACTCTTTTCTGGGTTCTGTTATTGGTATTGAGAAGTTTGTTGTCAGTCTAATGGTTTTATCTGTTTTTTTTTTTTTTTTCTTCTTCTCTATAATTTCTAAGATTTTCTCTTTTTACTTAGTGATCTACCCATTTTCTAAAATGTTTTAAAATGGAAGTCAGGCTCATTTATATGTTTTTGGACCTTCTCTTGAATCTACCAGATTCAAATTATTAATCAATTTGGGGAGAAAATGGCCTATTACTAGTTTTAATATAGTCTAATTTAGGCTCCATTTAAAGATGAAGAATCTCAGCATCTAGGGAATTAAATAATGTGTGTAAAATCACAAATCTAGTAAGAAATCTATAACTAGTATCCATGTCTCTTTGAATGATAAATGCTATATATTGTCCAGCACATACATTGTTTATGAATAAAGACTGTTATCTGGAGAGTTCAAATGACTATAGAGATAAATCATGATGTTAAATCTTGATTATTTTCTTTCTTCTGCATATACCATGATTAGTTTTCTACATGACTGAACATTCTTCTGGTTAGGTAAAAAAGACTAGACAGTTATTTAAGTTTTATAGGATTCAGTACAGTAATATTATGGTAGCTGGTATTCAAAACATATCTGTAACATTTGATCACATAGTAAAGCAATAATAGATTTTATATTGATAACAAATACATACAATCTATTGACTTTATGCTGGAATAGCATTTCCTACTTTTTTCCCAAGTTTTAGAGTTAACAATTTTTGAAAAATCAATAAGTAGTAAAAGTCACCAAAGGGCACAGAGTACTCTTCTTAAAGAAACTCTAACTGTATCATTTAGTTTAATCAAGTACCACTTATCTGGGCTTCCATCTGAGTTCCAGAAATATCAATTCCTTTGATTGTCCCACTCCAAGGTCTAAAAGATATGAGAACTGAACGTTTGAGAGTCTCCAGCTGCAAAATAAAATGCTTGAGTGTGCAAAATAACATGTTTCCAAATACATTTAAAAACTGTACAACTTTATAAATTGATGGAAAGAAGCTTGTCAAGACTGATATCAGATGACTGTTTACCTAACATCTTTTTATTTGCTTAGGAGAAATGGAATAGTAAATAAAAGTTATTTATTTATTAAGTGTGGCACTTAAGATTTTTTATGGGTGAAAATCTTTACTTTTACAGAAGCCATATTTAGTGTTTCCTGCAAAACTTGCCAACTTCTATCCAATATTTGGGTTCCATTTTACAGTTGAGGAATCATGAAGAAAAGAAGGAAAGTTAATGTTCAAGGCACACAGAAGACTAATGTCAAAATCTGAAATAACATTTCCAAATTCTTGGGAATTCAATCACTACCCTGAACCTCTGTGTCTCTGTTTTCATTTAAAATAGATAAACATATACAAATATGTGCCTATGCTGATAGAGGATAAATCATATATCTAACACATATCTAACTTTCTTATATACCTTCAAGTGTTTCACTTTTGTAAATAATGAAATAAAAGCTGAATAATATTCATCTCCTCCTGCACCAATTGTTGAATAATAGAAGATATATCATCCAAATACAGCTGGCTCTTGAACAACACAGGTCTGAACTATGTAGGTCCACTTATAAGTGTTATTTTTTGTTACACAATTCCCAGTTGGTTTAATCCATGGATGCAGAATGGAGGATAGGGAAGGCTGACTATAAGCTATAGGCAATTTTTCACTCCTTAGAGGGTTGGCACCCCTAACCCCCAAGTTGTTCTAGGGTCAACTGTAAATAAATATGTATATGCCTCTGTGTGTGTGTGTTCATAGATATACATACATTCTGTAAAATCCATGTAAATATAATTACCGTAGGTACCTTGCTGGTCTCATGACTTGCCAATATATCTTTTGGTTGTTTAGTTATCCCCAGGGATAATATTTGGAATAAAACTTGCCTTTTAAATGGAGATGTAAGTGACCCAACATCATTGATAGATCTCTTGACTGAAAAGACTTCATGACAGAAACCTCCTATTAGAATCCAATTATGTTAAACTGTGAAATGTTAAAAGCACTTTATCACAATGTACTGTGCCTTCCTGCTCTGCCTAAATGCAACCTGGTACTTGCCTCACTTTGAGTCTTTTGTAAAGTGTGCCCAGAGGAACTGTATTATGGAACAGTCAAGACTGAAACATATTCTTCTCAGTTCTTTACAAATCAAGTTCCAGCCTCCTTAATAAGAAATCTGACAAAGTACAGTGTATGTTCCCTGGGTAATCAGTCCAGCTCACACAGAAACCATAAAGGAACAAGCAGGGCTGCGGAGGTGAGTGGCTCCTTATGAAAAGCCCCATTGTTCTCACAATTAAGGCTGAAGAGGCCCTGGTGGAAGATGTTCTGGGGATGTCTGAGGCCAGGGTATAGGGAGGAAGGAGACTTGGGAATGTAAACAATAGGTGTCCTTCTGAGTCCACAGAGGTCCCTCTTGTAATGCAAAAGATGTTAATGTTTGAATAAAGCAAAACAAACAAGCACACTTACCATTGCTGCTGCTGCACCATGCTGCTTCAATATGTTGTTAGTTAGGAGATTGTAAACTCACCCACTTCACCTTTTGGACTACATCCAAGCAAGCTATCACAAAACATAAACAGCTGGATTCTTTTATCTGAGAGATATAATTAGAAATGAAGTGGGCTTTTAAAAAAGCAATTTCAAATTATGACTGGCAGGTTTTATGATTTTAACTATGTGCTCAAGAAAAATACACATTTAAGATTGGATAGCTTCTTCTTACATTAATGGAATTTAATATTCACTTCTTTCTTTTTCTCATGGCAAAATGACAGGTACATAAACACAAAGAATTTAATTGAACTTAACCATGTATGTACGTCTTATAGATATACAAAGAAATATACAACTTGACTGTAGTTACATCTAGAGAGGAGGTAAAGGAGAAGGAATTTGAGGGAGTAATCAAAGAAGATTTTGCAGCTCATAGAATAAATTTTGCAAGAAATAATAGTCATGTATTACTTGTGTAACTAAAGGTAATATAAAACAGAAAAGTTAATATATCATATAGTAGTCTTGCATAGATAGGTGAATTTTTTCTGCAATTCTCTCCAGTAAGTTATATCATAAAGATAATAATTGTCAAAGGGGTTACATTTTTCAATAGGATAATATTCTAATTGTGACTTTAATCACTGTTGGGGATCTTTTTGTCTAAAACAGCTATCACGTACTTAACAAGTAAAGTAACTTGACATTCGTTTGACCTAGTACATTTATTCATTCATTTGTATATTTACTGAGTGACAATTCACAACTAAGTGGCAATTAATGCAAATAATTAGCACAGTGCTTATAAGGAGCTAAAAAAGTAAATGAAAATAAAATTAGCCCAGCTGGAAACATCTAGAATAGCACTGAGACTCTATCTTTATCTGGGCCCAGAGTATGATAGGATGAAATTCATAAACTCTTGGGAGAAATAGCATTACAGGTAATATTATACAGATTGGAAGGCAAAAATAAGGATACTTGAAGCAAATTAAGATAAGAGTTAATGTGAATAAAGACTATATAGACAGAAAAGTAAATAGAAGTTTCATTTATTCACTCCTTAAAATTTATTTATCAAGTTTTCAACTGTGGACCAAGCATTCTGTTATGTTTTAGACATTTTAGATGAGAAAGACAGTGACCATTCAATTTAGGAAATTTATAATCAGTGAGGGAGCATACACACATTTAACAAATATGTTGAAATAAATAATATAGGTACTATTATAGACACAGGTACAGAGCAGAGTAGCACACAGAGAAGGAAATGATTTACTTTGCCTAGCAGGATCAGTAAAGGTTTTGTGATATAGCTCATACTTAAGTTGCATCTTGACAGGTAAATATGAGTTTGTTATGTAGACCCTCACGACTGGGAAGTCGTGGAGAGATGTCCCCCAGCTGAAGGAGGATCACCGTAAGTATGGATAGAAGAAAGGACAGAGAGAAAGAATGTGATACTGAATATACTCTCTATGGAGCAATTAGAGTACAAGGAATCTGCTGCATAATATTTCATGTAATCAGGTTTTGGTTTAAAGCAATGAAACCTAATATGTGGGCTTATATTAAAACCATTACTAAAATCTCTATTGAATTCAGATTGCTTTCTCCACCCCAAACCAGAGATGTAATTCAGAAAGCAGTGTGAAGTATATTTGAGTTTATAACTAAAGGTCAAATTACTATGTTAAGCCAGCTTTTGTCAGTAAAAAATTAAATTGTCACCTACCATGCTCAAAAGTTGAATTGGTATACAGCAAAATGTATATAAAATGAGTTTATACCTGCTGTATTATGACAGCATATATTATGACTAAAAGAAAGTTGCTTAAGCATTAAACAATTAAATTTAATTAATTAGTATGATTCCATTCTACTAGGTCCTAGAGTTTTAATTGTTTCATATGAGTTTAGAGGTAGGGTCACAAACTGGAGAAAATGAGGTTTTAGTAATGTGTCAGTTATCAATGACTAAAGAACAAACAACCGAAACTTAGTGGTTTAAACAAAAACGATTTATTTTCTCTTATGATTCTGTCAGATGGCTGGATGATTCTTCTGTTGGACTCATCTGAGGTCACTGGAATGGCTGCATTTTGCTGGGGGAGGAAAGAGGACACAGCAGAGGCTGTCAGCAAGGGTACCTTGGTTTTCCTCCTTATGGTCTCTACATGTGGCTCACTTGGCCTTTCTCACAGCACAGAGATCTGAGGGCAGAGGTCTGAGGGGAAGCCTTTCAGAAGCCAGAAAACAGAAACTATGAGAGTTTATGACAATGAGATTTGGAAGCCAAGGTCTTGCTTTGGCTGCATTGGAGTGATCAAGGCTAGTCAGAGGGTCAGGTGAAATTAAAGGGAGTAGGTAAGGGTGATAACATTTTGGCTTATGAGAGTGGTAAAGTCTCACTGTGAAAGACATTTGGGATGTGAGCTACTGTCATGGCCATCTTTGGAAACAATCTACCACTATTGGTTAGTAGAATTAGCTAAAATTTTTAAATTCAGTTTGAATGAATTTAGACAATGTATGCATTCTCCAGTTTTCTGATGTTTCCATCATATCCTCTTGTCTTATACCAAGATTCTTCCAGCTATCTGTTCTCAAAAGTATTAGTTTTCTACCCCTAGTCTGGAGAATCCTGGTTTACTTATTAGAAATCAGGAAGATGGAAAGGGTACAATAGAGTTTCTAGAAACTCTTCATTTCAGAGACTTTAAAGAAACTTTACTTGCTTTTCATCAACTAAAGCCTGATTAAATAGTATTTAAATTTTTTGACCTAAGAAAAATGAGACAAGATAGTATTTCCCCAAGATGAAATTTGTCCAGTTAATACCATCTTTTGAAATAGAAGTCCCCATGAATATTTACAATAAGGGTGAGTAGATTTGAAAATATAGACTAACTGGTTGAAGAACAACATTAAATATGGTGGCAAGGGATGGAGCGGTGAAGGTCAGGAACCAGAAATGCTTCCAGTGACTTTGTGAAAGTTTTATGTGGCAGCTGGAGGAACAAATGAGAGATGAGATGAGAGAGAGGGCTGTGACGATATATATCATCCCATTATCTCATCATTAAAGCTGTATAGATAGACAAAATTTGCTTAGATAAGTTCATGGTTTTGAAACATGAGTGTGACTCACTTCTGTGTTTTTCTACTGGATATGAGATCATTTTATTTTATCTGTTTGTAGGACATGTTAAAATTCTATGAGAGAAATCTGGCTCAGAAGCATTTTGTAAATATTATGACAATAAACCTGAAGCAAAATCACTGCAGCCCTGTTTGGAAAAAAGAAAAAAAAAAAAATGCTAGAGAGAGTAGGTGAGTAGCTCAACGAAGATAATCTGGGATATAAATTTGGAGCAATCAGATTATTAATGTGCTGAGATTTCTATCAAATTAGCTGTTTGACAGTATCATGACCTTGATTTTATAAAATTCTGGAAAGGCATTAGTTTGTACTTTCCAGGAGATAATTTCTGAGCCTCATACGGCACAATATCCTGTGGTTTTAATGTAGTCTATTTATTGGTTTCCAACAAAGTTGTTGTGTACACATTTTGTAATAGAAAAGGTTTAAATATAATCTCCACTGTAAATATCATTTTATAAGAAAACAGTGATGCATTGAGATTTTGTATTTTAGTAATATTCATTTCCTGGTTTCATATTATTAGATATATGACAGAAATCAAATCCTTAAAGATTTAGCATTTTACAATTTTGAAATCAAATCATTAGATGCTTCTACTACTATGACACAATAAAACCATGGTCTAAAATAATGACTGTGAGTTTCATTCAGTCATAAAAAATAAAATTTGAAATAAATATTAATAACATCACTTTTAATATGAGAACTCTACAATGTTCCTGACTCTTGATTTGCACTTCTTTTCAATTATTATAATACTATTACTTGTCTTTTGTATTAAACAAAATCCTTTAATACCAACCATTTACCTCTAATATAAAGCCCAAACACATTAGCATGAAGACACAGCCAGCCTTTATTTCTACTTAGTCTGATTTTTTTTCTGTCCCAGGTACAGTTTCCAGAGCATGTGGCCAGAGCAGCTTAAAGTTTGATGTTCTACAGTTGCTGTCTTCAAATGCTTGCTAATTTTATCTTCAAATTTGCTTTTGTACGTGAAGTTCAATGGCAGAATGGAGCATGTGCCAGGGGCTTGGATAGTAGGCTTACACATGGAACATCCCCTTCCCCACCTCCAGAAGAGATTCTCAGCCTCTCTCTCTCCACACTCACATACTGACCTCTGCCACTCTCAGCTGAGGGCAATGACTGGGTTGCTGTAGTGGAGCCAGGCTTGCATTTCACTGTCCTTGACTTTGGCCCTGGCTTTGTCTTGGGTATGAGTATAGGGATAGTAGAGAAGGGTAGGAATCCAACATACTCCTGATGGCAATCAAGACAGGGCAAGGCTTTGGCTGTCCCATCTGGGCCAACAGCACCATAGGCCATGTGCTCAGATGATTTGACAGATAAATTGATGGGAATCTTGCACCCACCTCTGATCTAGGTACCCAGAGCAGGCAGCATATTCCAGTATGCGATTTTCGATCTGTTAGGAGGATGGGATAGCAGACCCAGTGAAAATGGAAGATTCCCTGCTCCTCATCCCACACATTCCCAGCAGCATTTCTATTTTGCACTAGGATCTGCAAATTATGTAGCTGGCTCTTTCTCTTATCCTCTGCCTACCTCCAGCTATACTGAAGTAGTTGGGCTTTTTGAATATCCTACCTTTGTACATTGGTGGTATTCTTCTACCTGTAATGGTTATACCCCACTTGAATACCTTGAAAATGCCTATTTATTCTTCACATAGTGCAATCATAAATTTCTCTTTGTAAATCTACATCCCCACCTGTATTCCCTCAAAAATGATTTAGATATTCCCTCCATGTTGCTCCGATATGATTAGTGGACACCACTCTCCTGGCATTTATCATATTGATTTGTAAGTGGATGCCATCCCTTTATTTGAAGGGTAAGACCTATTTTTCTGTAATCCCAGAACCTAGCATGTGCCGGTCAGATAATAAACATTTGTTGAAAACAACACTTATCCTGAATTACAATGTTATATATTATTTATAATATCTCGGTATTATATCAAATAACTTTTCCATAGTATATGGCTCTCAATAAAATTTTGGAATAGCTATTAAATCTATTTAACTTGAAATATGATTTCTTGAGGGTGGTATTTTTCCATTGTCATTTAGGGGACATTTCATAAACATATACACACAAACACATGGATACAAACATTGGGAATGCTAAATACTTGACCCTGTTGAGGGCAAGCAGGGAAAAATAGCCAATTTATATATTGTTTTTATTCATTTTATTTCAAACTTAACTCGCTGTTAGCTTAAACAATAGCTAACCCTGAATAGGCATATAAATGTAGGCAAGTGACTTACATGATACTAAGGCTAGACTTGTGAAATGAGTTTGAATTCATTTGCTGTTTTTAGTATTGGCTCTACTCCAAATGAGCTACTTTCTCTCTAATGGTTACATACAAGCATCAGCCCTATTTTAATTTATGACTAATAAATGGCTTGAATTCATGTTTTTTAGACATTTGATTTCCAAAATTCAGTTATTTGAGGGATGCAATCACAATCTTACCCATGTGCTCGCACCACGTAATGATTATTTATTTATTTAATATGTATTATAATATATAAAAACTGTCTTACTTTTTTTGTACGCAGGCCTCTCACTGTTGTGGCCTCTCCCGTTGCGGAGCACAGGCTCCAGACGCACAGGCTCAGTGGCCATGGCTCACGGGCCTAGCCGCTCCACGGCATGTGGGATCTTCCCAGCCTGGGGCAGGAACCCGTGTCCCCTGCATCGGCAGGTGGACTCTCAACCACTGTGCCACCAGGGAAGCCCAAAACTGTCAAAAATAAACAAATGGGACCTAATGAAACTTCAAAGCTTTTGCACAGCAAAGGAAACCATAAATAAGACCAAAAGACAACCCTCAGAATGGGAGAAAATATTTGCAAATGAAGCAACCGACAAAGGATTAATCTCCAAAATTTACAAGCAGCTCATGCAGCTCAATAACAAAAAAACAAACAACCCAATCCAAAAATGGGCAGAAGACCTAAATAGACATTTCTCCAAAGAAGATATACAGACTGCCAACAAACACATGAAAGAATGCTCAACATCATTAATTATTAGAGAAATGCAAATCAAAACTACAATGGGATATCATCTCACACCAGTCAGAATGACCATCATCAAAAAATCTAGAAACAATAAATGCTGGAGAGAGTGTGGAGAAAAGGGAACACTCTAGCACTGCTGGTGGGAATGTGAGTTGGTACAGCCACTATGGAGAACAGTATGGAGGTTCCTTAAAAAACTACAAATAGGACTACCATATGACCCAGCAATCCCACTACTGGGCATATACCCTGAGAAAACCAAAATTCAAAAAGAGTCATGTACCAAAATGTTCATTGCAGCTCTATTTACAATAGCCCGGAGATGGAAACAACCTACGTGCCCATCATCGGATGAATGGATAAAGATGTGGAACATATATACAATGGAATATTATTCAGCCATAAAAAGAAACGAAATTGAGCTATTTGTAATGAGGTGGATAGACCTAGAGTCTGTCATACAGAGTGAAGTAAGTCAGAAAGAGAAAGACAAATACCGTATGCTAACACATATATATGGAATTTAAGAAGAAAAAAAAATATGTCATGAAGAGCCTAGGGGTAAGACAGGAATAAAGACACAGACCTACTGGAGAACGGACTTGAGGATATGGGGAGGGGGAAGGGTGAGCTGTGACAGGGCGAGAGAGAGTCATGGACATGTACACACTAACAAACGTAAGGTGGATAGCTAGTGGGAAGTGGCCGCATGGCACAGGGATATTGGCTTGGTGCTTTGTGACCGCCTGGAGGGGTGGGATAGGGAGGGTGGGAGGGAGGGAGACGCAAGAGGGAAGAGATATGGGAACATATGTATATGTATAACTGATTCACTTTGTTATAAAGCAGAAACTAAAACACCATTGTAAAGCAATTATACCCTAATAAAGATGTTAAAAAAAAAAATAACACATTTATTTTAAAAGAAACACACCTCTTACTACCCAAAGTGGGAAACCTGGATTGCTTCCTGGAAATCAGAGGTAAGGGTAAATATCATTTCAAGGTAATCATAATAATGTGATACAATTAAAAATAAACAATGAAATGCAAATAAGACCAAATATAATTGACTGTTTTCAAAAGAAAAAATGATACCTGAGTACAAATTCCTGAACGAGAGGAACTTTTCCTAATCAGTCAGTACTATAGGTAATCAGTTCAACATTGTATAGTTTAAAAAATAATGATGTGGTTCTACATCGGTTAATCCACCAATATTCTTGGAGTTCCTGCTGAGTTCCAGACCCCTGTTCTAGTCATCAATAAGATGGTTCTGCATTTCAGTTTTGAGGTTCACCAATATGCAGAATTCCAAGTCATTTGTGTATGTGGACTGTATGCCAGAGACAAGGTTCTGAGTTTTCTGCTTTGCTTGCTGTGCCTAAGCACACAGCCAGGTTCATTCAGCAGCTTCCCATGCGGTGAGGCTGAACCCATCTCCCTGAATTTGAGTAAATGGAATGTGGCCAAAATGATACAGGCTGATTTCTGGCCTGCCTTGCTTTTTAGGAATATCTTGAATGTCCCTCCAGATCTCTCTCCAAAAAATTTAGAGGCCAATCATTCCAGAAACAGTAGCTGAAACTGGAGGAAAGTTGTCCTCACTACGACACAAGCAAGAAATAAATCTTTGTTATGATAAGCCAATGCGTTTTTAAGGTTCATTTATTACTGCAGCCTATCCTGGGCTATCCGAAAGTAGGCAGAAAGGCAAATAATATTTCAAAACCTTCTCTGATAAGGATAGATTCTGGCAATTAACCCACAACCAAATTGACATAAGTGAATGGTTTTCCAACAAAGTTTTCTTTAAGAAAGCATCTGAAAGGTTTGCCTGAATATATTCTTCCGGATGCCAAATTATTTATTAATACCGCTGTATAATGGGAGAATGTTTCTTACCTGCTAAACATTTCCATAGGTTTTAGAAAATTCATATGGAGATCATTAGTCATGTTTCAAGTGTATATTCATACTATCTGGAAAATATTCAGATGAGTCAATAATGAGGTTTTGAGACAATAAGGCTTAGTTTTGTTGTTGTCAGTTGAATAAATGACTGAAATTAAAGGATATATTTGCTGGATTCTGGGTTTGTTATGTTTATAGTAATGATGAAATAATAGTGACAACTCCAGTTTTATTAAACCACACACTTGTAAATACTTTACCAATACCTACTTATTTGATGCTCACCATAACTTTACAAGGAAGGTACTATGATCCATCTCACTACACAAAGGAGATAGCTGACTCTCAGTATGTGGATAGTAAGTCAGGGAGCCTGATTTCAGAGCTGCACTCTTGGCACACTTGTTCTTCAGACCCAGTGGGAGGTGAACCTGTTTCCGAGGCTATACTCAGCAGAGGTCCCCTGGGTATGTGCACTAACCCTCATTATAAAGTGACCTATTCACCATGTTTATATTTCATGCATTCAGTTGTGAGGTAAGGCCTTCAATTACTTGCCTTCAACATACTAGCAAGAGTTAATTCTTTGCTAAATAAACTTATCACTCCATAACAGTTTTGGATTACTGTTCATTTATCGCATATGCAGTTTTTCAACCAGTTCTGATCTATCCAAGTGATCTCAGACAGATTGGCATCTGGAGTTGGCTAGCTCTGTTATTTAAAGCAGAGCTCCTAGGAGGCCAACAGTAAGAGATCAAGCTCCTTAGTCTATTGAGTCCAAGAATGTACCCTTAAACCCAGAGTAATTTCCTATTTCACAAAGAGGTGCCACTGACATAGGAGTGATCAAAGGTAAATGATGGGGAGCTTAGGTCTAGAGATAAAATATAAAAATAAGAAATTTCATGTTTCCTATACTATGAAAAACTGGTATAATTTTATGTAATTTTCTATCATTGTTTTGAGTTTTTACATTTAAATAGATTAATAATAGAATTAATTCCTGTCTTTGTCAAAACCAAATGTATAAAAGTAAAGAGAGTAGATAATAAAAGATTCCCCTGATCATAATCCCACTACCAGAGGTAGGTAGCCATTGCCAACACTGCTGATATACAACAAATATGTAACATTAATGATGAAATTTTAAACATATTGCTCATATGGTTTTGAACTTCTCTTTTTCCAGTAAAAATATTATCATAAGCACCTGCTAAGGCAGTATGTACAGATTTGTTTCATCTTTTATAAAGATTGCTTGAAAATCTGGTGATTTATTAAACCTATTCCCTATTGATCAACTTTTGTCTCCAGTTTTTTGCTATCCACAAAAAAGGCTTCAGTGAATACAGTTTCTATACATCTTTGGGATCTTATACCAGAATATCTGAAGAATGAATCCTTTGAAGTGGAACTTCTTGGCAAAAGAGATCATATCTTTTTTACATTTTGACAGATGCTGCCAAAACAGACCATCATTTTACATGCAGCCAAATTAATTTTAGTGGTGTCTTGTGCCAGTGATTCTGCCTTCCGTGTAGGCAGCCAGCTGTGGATGAAAGAGTTTGCTGAGTCAATTGATAGAAATTTGCATCCAAGACTGGCCTATGATAGCTGACATCAAAAGACCAGCACACATTATCACAATTTAAATGAAGGAATTCAAAAACCCCAGGAGCTATGAATGTTAGGCTGGTCTTTTCTGTGTGTGTTGTCCACTGACCTCTGAATTATCTTACAGTATTTTCTCTTCTTTTCCATTGTTATAAGCAATTATCAGAGGAGCCTCTGCCACACTGGAATTGACACCCCTGACAATTCTTTCTCAGCTAGGAATCTTGATGGGGAAGATGGAAACTTAATGCAACTTAGGTTTGAGAGGAATCAAAAGTGTCTTGGTCCAACAAGGACAGTTAAGTAGCACATGCAAAGTGGATGTGATCATTTGCCATCAGCAGAGGAGTGACCAGTAGTCTAGTTTAGGGAATGACCAGGCATATGGAGATCTCTGGTACTTCCATCTGGACTACAGTTTCATCAAGGGTAAAAAAATAAACTAAGTAGGACTGCACACTTAGTACACTTAAGGATATGAGTTTTGAGAGTTTTTTCTTATTTCTTTTTCCTTTTTTTAATTGCAAAAGTTTCAAGGTTTGGAAAAAGGTCTTCTGATTCAAACCAGCTTGTTAGTCATGGGATCTGATAGTTTCTAGACAAGAGTTATTTTATTATCCCTGGATTCTTGAATAAAAGGAGTCCTGGGAGTGATTGTAAAAAGGAATGGCCTCCAATCTTCCAAGAGCACCACATGAAACTTTCTTGTAGCCTCTTCTGGTATGACCTGTGACTTTTTTTTTTTTTGCGGTATGCGGGCCTCTCACTGTTGTGGCCTCTCCCGTTGCACAGGCTCCGGACACACAGGCTCAGTGGCCATGGCTCAAGGGCCTAGCCACTCCGTGGCATGTGGGATCTTCCCAGACCGGGGCACGAACCTGTGTCCCCTGCATCGGCAGGCGGACTCTCAACCACTGCGCCACCAGAGAAGCCCTGACCTGTGACTTTTTATCTTGGTATCTATTCTTTGAAGGAAGAGAAATAAACCAACTACCAACACCCTAGACAATGTAATCCCTATATCCAGGACACAACTGTAATGTGACTGAGGTCAGCTACAGTTTACAAATGAAGCTCTGATTGCCCAAGTTCATCTGATGTTGATTATTTCTCCAGTTTCCAAATATCACAAATTCTGATATTTATTCTTATGGGTAAAGGGTCAAGTATCAAACTTAGAAGGCTATTTACCTCTGCCCTACCTCAATTAGGTGAAAGATATTCTTGAAAGAAGTGAAGGTATTGTATTAGCAACACCACAATAGACCTGTTTCCCAATTTTGATAGCGCAAAAAGACTGCTGGATGCTTAAGAATGACCTTGGATTACTTGATCCAGGGTAGCGACTCCAATTACAGATGATGTTTCTGATATAATTAGTTTTTTTTAAAGAATATGAATATATCACCATGAATTTGGAGTGCAGCTATATATTTGATTTAATTTTTTGGATTCCACTGTTTTTACACTTTTAGAGGTAAGTTTCTTTTACAGCTGGGGCAGGAGTAAGTACTTCATTCTTCACCTTGAACATTAAACCAACCTGTATTCCTGTGGTAAATCTCACTTGGTCCTGATATATGAATCTTCCTGTATGCTACTGTATTTTTTTGCTAGTTTTGTCGAGGAGTTCTGTGTCTCTATTAAGAGATACTGGTCTGTAGTTTACTTCTCTTTTTTTTTTTTAACATCTTTATTGGGGTATAATTGCTTTACAATGGTGTGTTAGTTTCTGCTTTATAACAAAGTGAATCAGTCATACATAAACATATGTTCCCATATGTCTTCCCTGTTGCGTCTCCCTCCCTCCCACCCTCCCCATCCCACCCCTCCAGGCTGTCACAAAGCACCGAGCCAATATCCCTGTGCCATGCGGCTGCTTCCTACTAGCTATCTGCCTTACTGCGTTTGTTAGTGTGTATATGCCCATGACTCTCTCTCGCCCTGTCACAGCTCACCCTTCCCCCTCCCCATAACCTCAAGTCCGTTCTCTAAGAGGTCTGCGTCTTTATTCCTGCTTTACCCCTAGGTTCTTCATGACATTTTTTTCTTAAATTCCATATATATGTGTTAGCATACGGTATTTGTCTTTTTCTTTCTGACTTACTTCACTCTGTATGACAGACTCTAGGTCTATCCACCTCATTACAAATAGCTCAATTTCGTTTCTTTTTATGGCTGAGTAATATTCCATTGTATATATGTGCCACATCTTCTTTATCCATTCATCCGATGATGGGCACTTAGGTTGTTTCCATCTCCGGGCTATTGTAAATAGAGCTGCAATGAACATTTTGGTACATGACTCTTTTTGAATTTTGGTTTTCTCAGGGTATATGCCCAGTAGTGGGATTGCTGGGTAATATGGTAGTTCTATTTGTAGTTTTTTAAGGAACCTCCATACTGTTCTCCATAGTGGCTGAACCAATTCACATTCCCACCAGCAGTGCAAGAGTGTTCCCTTTTCTCCACACCCTCTCCAGCATTTATTGTTTCTAGATTTTTTGATGATGGCCATTCTGACTGGTGTGAGACAATATCTCATTGTAGTTTTGATTTGCATTTCTCTAATGATTAATGATGTTGAGCATTCTTTCATGTGTTTGTTGGCAGTCTGTATATCTTCTTTGGAGAAATGTCTATTTAGGTCTTCTGCCCATTTTTGGATTGGGTTGTTTGTTTTCTTGTTATTGAGCTGCATGAGCTGCTTGTAAATTTTGGAGATTAATCCTTTGTCGGTTGCTTCATTTGCAAATATTTTCTCCCATTCTGAGGGTTGTCTTTTGGTCTTGTTTATGGTTTCCTTTGTTGTGCAAAAGCTTTGAAGTTTCATTAGGTCCCATTTGTTTATTTTTGTTTTTATTTCCATTACTCTAGGAGGTGGGTCAGAAAGGATCTTGCTTTGATTTATGTCATAGAGTGTTCTGCCTATGTTTTCCTCTAAGAGTTTGATAGTTTCTGGCCTTACATTTAGGTCTTTAATCCATTTTGAGCTTATTTTTGTGTATGGTGTTAGGGAGTGATCTAATCTCATACTTTTACATGTACCTGTCCAGTTTTCCCAGCACCACTTATTGAAGAGGCTGTCCTTTCTCCATTGTACATTACTGCCACCTTTATCAAAGATAAGGTGTCCATATGTGCATGGGTTTATCTCTGGGCTTTCTATCCTGTTCCATTGATCTATCTTCCTGTTTTTGTGCCAGTACCATACCGTCTTGATGACTGTAGCTTTGTAGTATAGTCTGAAGTCAGGGAGCCTGATTCCTCCAGTTCCTTCTTTCGTTCTCAAGATTGCTTTGGCTATTCGGGGTTTTTTGTGTTTCCATACAAATTGTGAAATTTTTTGTTCTAGTTCTGTGAAAAATGCCAGTGGTAGTTTGATAGGGATTGCATTGAATCTATAGATTGCTTTGGGTAGTAGAGTCATTTTCACAATGTTGATTCTTCCAATCCAAGAACATGGTATATCTCTCCATCTATTTGTATCATCTTTAATTTCTTTCATCAGTGTCTTATAATTTTCTGCATACAGGTCTTTTGTAGTAATCTCTCATGATCTCTTTTATCTCTGCAGTGTCAGTTGTTACCTCTCCTTTTTCATTTCTAATTCTATTGATTTGAGTTTTCTCCCTTTTTTTCTTGATGAGTCTGGCTAGTGGTTTACCTATTTTGTTTATCTTCTCAAAGAACCAGCTTTTAGTTTTATTGATCTTTGCTATTGTTTCCTTCATTTCTTTTTCATTTATTTCTGATCTGATTTTTATGATTTCTTTCCTTCTGCTAGCTTTGGGGTTTTTTTGTTCTTCTTTCTCTAATTGCTTGAGGTGAAAGGTTAGGTTGTTTATTCGAGATGTTTCCTGCTTCTTAAGGTGGGCTTGTATTGCTATAAACTTCCCCCTTAGAACTGCTTTTGCTGCATCCCACAGGTTTTGGGTCGTTGTGTCTCCATTGTCATTTGTTTCTAGGTATTTTTTGATTTCCTCTTTGATTTCTTCAGTGATCTCTTCATTATTAAGTAGTGTATTGTTTAGCCTCCATGTGTTTGTATTTTTTACAGATCTTTTCCTGTAATTGATATCTAGTCTCATGGTGTTGTGGTCAGAAAAGATACTTGATACAACTTCAATTTTCTTAAACTTACCAAGGCTTGATTTGTGACCCAAGATATGATCTATCCTGGAGAATGTTCCATGACCACTTGAGAAAAATGTGTATTCTGTTGTTTTTGGATGGAGTGTCCTATAAATATCAATTAAGTCCATCTTGTTTAATGTATCATTTAAAGCTTGTGTTTCCTTATTTATTTTCATTTTGGATGATCTGTCCATGGGTGAAAGTGGGGTGTTTAAGTCCCCTACTATGAATGTGTTACTGTCGATTTCCCCTTTTATGGCTGTTAGTATTTGCCTTATGTATTGAGGTGCTCCTATGTTGGGTGCATAAATATTTACAACTGTTATATCTTCTTCTTGGATCGATCCCTTGATCATTATGTAGTGTCCTTCTTTGTCTCTTTTAATAGTCCTTATTTTAAAGTCTATTTTGTCTGATATGAGAATTGCTACTCCAGCTTTCTTTTGGCTTCCATTTGCATGGAATATCTTTTTCCATCTCCTTACTTTCAGTCTGTATGTGTCTGTAGGTCTGAAGTGGGTCTCTTGTAGACAGCATATATAAGGGTCTTGTTTTTGTATCCATTCAGCTAATCTGTGTCTTTTGGTGGGAGCATTTAGTCCATTTACATTTAAGGTAATTATCAATATGTATGTTCCTATTCCCATTTTCTAAATTGTTTTGGGTTCGTTATTATAGGTCTTTTCCTTCTCTTGTGTTTCTTGCCTAGAGAAGATCCTTTAGCATTTGTTGTAAAGCTGGTTTGGTGGTGCTGAACTCTCTCAGCTTTTGCTTGTCTGTAAAGGTTTTAATTTCTCCATCAAATCTGAATGAGATCCTTGCTGGGTAGAGTAGTCTTGGCTGCAGGTTTTTCTCCTTCATCACTTTCAGTATGTCCTGCCACTCCCTTCTGGCTTGTAGGGTTTCTGCTGAGAGATCAGCTGTTAACCTTATGGGGATTCCCTTATGTGTTATTTGTTGTTTTTCCCTTGCTGCTTTTAATATGCTTTCTTTGTATTTAATTTTTGACAGTTTGATTAATATGTGTCTTGGCGTATTTCTCCTTGGATTTATCTTGTATGGGACTCTCTGTGCTTCCTGGACTTGATTAACTATTTCCTTTCCCATATTAGGGAAGTTTTCAACTATAATCTCTTCAAATATTTTCTCAGTCCCTTTCTTTTTCTCTTCTTCTTCTGGAACCCCTATAATTCGAATGTTGGTGCGTTTAATGTTGTCCCAGAGGTCTCTGAGACTGTCCTCAGTTCTTTTCATTCTTTTTTCTTTATTCTGCTCTGCAGTAGTTATTTCCACTATTTTATCTTCCAGGTCACTTATCCGTTCTTCTGCCTCAGTTATTCTGCTATTGATCCCATCTAGAGTACTTTTAATTTCTTTTATTGTGTTGTTCATCGTTGCTTGTTTCATCTTTAGTTCTTCTAGGTCCTTGTTAACTGATTCTTGCATTTTGTCCAATCTATTGTCCATTCTATCTCCAAGATTTCGGATCAACCTTACTATCATTATTCCTCTTCATTTGTTAGGTCTGGTGCATTTTTATCTTGCTCCTTTATCTGCTGTGTGTTTTTCTGTCTTCTCATTTTGCTTATCTTACTGTGTTTGGGGTCTCCTTTTTGCAGGCTGCAGGTTTGTAGTTCCTCCTGTTTTTGATGTCTGTCTCCAGTGGCTCAGGTTGGTTCAGTGGGTTGTGTAGGCTTCCTGGTGGAGGGGACTAGTGCCTGTGTTGTGGTGGATGAGGCTGGATCTTGTCTCTCTAGTGGGCAGGTTCATGTCTGGTGGTGTGTTTTGGGGTGTCTGTGGCCTTATTATGATTTTAGGCAGCCTCTCTGCTAATGGGTGGGGTTGTGTTCCTGTTTTGCTAGTTGTTTGGCACAGGTTGTCCAGCACTGTGGCTTGCTGGTCGTTGAGTGAAGCTGGGTGCTGGTGTTAAGATGGAGGTCTCTGGGAGATTTTCGCCGTTTGATATTATGTGGAGCTGGGAGGTCTCTTGTTGATCAGTGTCCTGAAGTTGGCTGTCCTACCTCAGAGGCAGAGCCCTGCCTCCTGGCTGGAGCACCAAAAGCTTTTCATCCACAGGCTCAGGATAAAAGGGAGAAAAAGTAGAGGGAATTAGTAGAAGTATGAGGAAAGAAAGAAGGAAAGGAGGGTAGGAAGGAAGGAAGAAAGAAAGGAAGAAGCAAAGAAGGAAAGAAGGCAAGAAGGAAAGAAAGGAGGGAGGGAGGGAGGAAGGAAGGAAGGAGGGAAAGAAGGAAAAAAGACAGAAAGAAAGAAGATACAGTAAAAATAAAATAAAGTATAATAAAGTTATTGAATTAAAAAATTCTTATTTAGAAAAAAAAAAAAAAAAGGGACGGAAAGAACCTTAGGACAAATGTTGGAAGCAAAGCTATACAGACAAAATCTTACACAGAAGCATACACATACACCCTCACTAAAAGAGGTAAATGGGGAAAAATCCTAAATCTTGCTGTCAGAGACCACCTCCTCAATTTGGGATGATTCGTTGTCTAAAGGAGGGAAGGAAGGACGGAAAGAAAGAAAGAAAGAACGAAGGTAAAGTATAATAAGGTTATTAAAATTAATTATTAAGAAAAAAAATTTTAAAGAAAACATGGACGGATAGAACCCTAGGACAAATGGTGGAAGCAAGACTATACAGACAAGATCTCACACAGAAGCATACACATACACAGTCACAAAAAGAGGAAAGGGGAAAAAATCATAGATCTTGCTCCTAAAGTCCACTTCCTTAATTTGGGATGATTGGTTTTCTATTCAGGTATTCCACAGATGCAGGGTACATCAAGTTGATTGTGGAGCTTTAATCCGCTGCTTCTGAGGCTGCTGGGAGAGATTTCCCTTTCTCTTCTTTGTTCTCACAGCTCCCAGGGCTAAGCTTTGGATTTGGCCCTGCCACTGCGTGTAGATCGCTGGAGGGCGTCTGTTTTTTGCTCAGACAGGATGGGGTTAAAAGAGCCGCTGATTGGGGGCTCTGGCGCACTCAGGCCGGCGGGGACGGAGGGGCACAGAGTGCGGGGCGGGCCTGCGGTGGCAAAGGCCGGCGTGACTTTGCACCAGCCTGAGGCGCGCTGTGCGCTCTCCGGGGAAGTTGTCCCTGGATCCCGGGAACCCGGCAGTGGTGGGCTGCACAGTCTCCGCGGAAGAGGGGTGTGGAGAGTGACCTGTGCTCGCACACAGGCCCCTCGGTGGCGGCAGCAGCAGCCTTAACGTCTCCCGCCCGCCTCTGGGGTCCGCGCTCGTCTCTGGAGTTCCTTTAAGCAGCGTTCTTAAACCCCTCTCCTCACGCCCCAGGAAACAAAGAGGGAAGGAAAAGTCTCCTGCCTCTTCTGCAGGTGCAGGCTTTTCCCCGGACTCCCTCCCGGCTAGCTGTGGTGCACTAACCCCTTCAGGCTATGTTCAAGCCGCCAACCCCAGTCCTCTCCCTGCGCTCAGGCCTCAGCTCGCAGCCCCGCCCGCCCCGGCGGGTGAGCAGACAAGCCTCTCGGGCTGGTGAGTGCCGGTCGGCACCGATCCTCTGTGCGGGAATCTCCCCGCTTTGCCCTCCGCACCCGTTGCTGTGCACTCCTCCGCAGCTTCGAGGCTCCCCCCTCCGCCTCCCGCAGTCTCCGCCCGCGAAGGGGCTTCCTAGAGTGTGGAAACTTTTCCTCCTTCACAGCTCCCTCCCACTGGTGCAGGTGCCGTCCCTATTCTTTTGTCTCTGTTTTTTCTTTTGCCCTACCCAGGTACGTGGGGAGTTTCTTGCCTTTTGGGAGGTCTGAGGTCTTCTGCCAGCCTTCAGTAGGTGTTCTGTAGGAGTTGTTCCACGTGTAGATGTATTTCTGGTGTATCTGTGGGGAGGAAGGTGATCTCCGCGTCTTACTCTTCCGCCATCTTCCGCCTTCTTCTACTTCTCTTTTGATATTTGCCTGGTTTGGGTATTAGGGTAATACTGGTCTCACAAAATGAGTTGGAAACATGTTCCTTCCTCTTCTTGTGGAAGATTGGTATTAATTATTCTTTGAACATTTAGTGGACTTCATCAGTGAAGCCATCTGGCCAGGGTTCTTCTATGTGAGATGTTTTTAATTACTAATTTAACCCCTTTACTTGCTATAGGTTTATTCAGATTTTCTACTTCTTCTTGAGTAAATTTTGGTAATCTGTGTCTTTCTAGGAATAGTTGAATTTACTGTTTCAACTAAATTATCTAATTTGTTGGCATTTTATTTCTGTGAGGTCGGTGATGGCCCCTCTTTCATTCTTTATTTAGTAATTTGAGTCTTCCTTCTTTGGTTTCTTATTCAGACTAGCTAAGCTTTTGTCAATTTTCTTGATCTTTCCAAAGAACCAAACTTTGGTTCTCTGTTGTCTTTCTAGTCTCTGTTTTATTTAGTTCTGTTCTAATTTTTATTTTTTCCTTCTTTCTACTTGCTTTGCATTTAGCTTGCTCTTCTTTTTCTCTGTTTAATAGCTAGGTTATTGACTTGAGATCTTTATTCTTTTTAAACGTAGGGGCTTACAGCTTTAAATTTCCATCTAAACACTCCTATAGCTGCAATCCCATAAGTTTTGTTACGTTGTATGTTCATTTTCATTCATCTCAAAATAGTTTCTAATTTCTCTTTTAATTTATCCTTTGACCCATTGGTTATTTAGTAATGTGTTGTTTTATTTCCATATATTCATGAATTCTACAAATATCCTTCTGTTATTGATTTCTATTTTAATTCCAGTGTGGTTGAGAATATACTTTGTATGACTTCAGGGTTTTTAAATTCACTGAGACCTGTTTTATGACCTGGAATATGGTCTATCTTAGAGAATGTTCCACATGTACTTGGGAAGAATGTGTATTCTGCTGCTGTTGGGAGGAGTGGTTTATGTCTAATAGTGTGTTCAGATCTTTTATTTCCTTTATGATTTTCCACGTATTTCTACACAGTTTTGAAAATAGGGTATTTAGATATCTAATTATTGTTTTAAACTTCCTGTTACTTTCTTAAACTCTCTCAGTTTTGTTTTATGTATTTTGGGGCTGTATTGGTAGAGAATTTATTATTACCTCTCTTAGGAGACACTTCCTTCAGATACCGAAACGATCTCTTCCTTATTTCTTTAAAACCTTTACTCAAATATCACCTTACTGGAAGAGTTTTCATGATTAGCCTTACACATGGTAAAGGGCAACAACCATAACCCCAGCCACCAAGCATGCCCAACTGTTTTTTCATGTCTCCCTTTTTATCTATAGCACTCAAAGCTTCTTCATAAGACACAATTTTTAAAAACTGTTTGTTCACCAGCCCACTCCAAAATATAAGCTGTAAATCATAAAGGGCTTTGTTTAGTTCACTTCTAAATCTCTGGAAGCTAAGCCAATGCTTAGCTTATAGTAGGTACTCATTAAACATTTGTTGAATGAATGCACTAGAGCAGTGGTCAGCATATTTTTTCTATAAAGAGCCAGATAATAAATATTTTAGGTTTGTGGGTGATGAGGTCTCAACTCTGCCAATATATTTTCAAAGCAGCCATGGATGATATGTGAGCAAAAAAGCATGGCTATTTTCTAATAAAACTTTGTTCACAAAAATAGACAGTGGGATGGATTTGTCCTACTGGTTGGAGTTTGCCAACCTCCTAACTAGAGGATGACAACTACAGGGAAAAACTCAGTGACTGACAATGACTTTAGGAACTGTGGCATTTTCTATGGATTCAGAAACTGAACATGGCTATTCCTTTGTATTGTGGTGTATTGTGGAAGGAGTGGTAACATTGTAGTTGTGCCCACAAGCATTGGAATATGCTGAGAATTAACAGCTTTGGATAGATGTCCCAAGAATGTGGGCGTATTTGCCTAGCACACCTGGATTTATTTTGCCACCTAACTGCATGGCACTCCCCAAGTCAATGGGAAACATGTATTAGACATATTGGGTTGCAGTGCATTAAATAAGTGTTTGGGAATTTATCTCACCTAGGCTCCTTTGTCAGAAAATTTGCTCACAGTGCAGTTTGGGCAATGGTTCATGTCCTCTTGGTTCCCTGGCAGTAGCTGGTTAGATCATGAAGAATCAATACTGGGCAAAAACCCACAGCATGTGAGACTCTACTTAAAAAGATGAGCTAAGGCAGAATATCTACCCTTAAGCAGTTAGAACTTGGAGACCTAAAGATCAGAAAGAAACAGAATAGGGGTCTCTGGGGCATATTAACAATGGACTGTTAGAGTGAAAGTTTGTCAACTGCTACTGGGGGGATCATTGGGCTGCCTTGGTCCAGAACCACATTTAAATCCCAGCCTGATTTAGGCCTGGTTCTATTACTATTTTACAATAAATCTTTAAGCTTTATTGCTATTAAACTATACTGAACTAAAACACACCTCAGACTGAATTTTATTATCTAGATGGCTTGTACTCGTAAATCAATTCATAATAGTCAGAAGTTCAAACAATGTCTATAGAAAGCATTTTCTGCCATTTTGTGGCTGTTGTTCATTTGTTTATTTTTAGCATAGACAATGAAAAGAAAGGTTTATTTTAAGTCACTTAAGTTAACTCAGTGGGGTTATTCCTTTCAGGTTTTTTTTTTTTCAGAAATGTAGGTTATTTTGTTTCCCAAAATAAAAATTTAAAATGGTTATTTCATAAGGGAAAATTTTGGGTTCAATATCATTTCCTCACACAAGAAAATATAAAGTGAGAAATTATACATCAATATCACCATGCCGTTTTTGGCAGATTGGAGCATATGGGGATCTATTAAAACAGTTGAAAGACAAAAAGAAGATCTAAACAATTAATTGTTAACATTCAACAATAGCTTTTCTAATGAGAGAGAAAAAGGTTGAGAGAAAGATTAAAGTATTAAAATACTCAACAATATTTCTTTTACTTTGAACCAACCTGTTATGTTATTGTAAATGATTTCCTGAATTCCTCTCTACTCAGCCTTTGGATATTATTCTCAAGATTGTTTTCAGGTTTTTTAGTCTCTTCCTTGTTCAAAGAGACTTTCATGCAGCCCTAAAAACAAAACCTAACGCCACTTTGTGCTAAACGTCACAATGATTTATCTGTTTGTATATTGCTTTTTATATGTGTGTATGTGTACATGTGTGTTTGTGTATGTGGATATGATTCATGCATGTACATTAAAACATAGGAACATCTAATAATAGGCAATTGAATATTTTCATTGTAGAGAAAAAATTTCATTATTTTCACATTTTTTGTTACCTAATGAGTATATTTCTAATTCCAGACAGAGCAATGGGGACCCCTAACTGAACTAAGGGAAGATTAGTAGTGACTAAGTGTAGAAACAGTAACTTATTATATAAAGCTTTGTAAGTCATAATATGGGTTGCTTTTTACTCTGAGATGGGAGGATTTCAAGCAGAGGAGTGACAGATCTTTTTAAAAGTCACTCTGGCTGTCATGTTGAAATGGTTTGAAGGTTCAAAGGTGGAGGCTATTATAATTGTCCAGGCATGATATAATGGTGGTTTGGGCCAGAGCAGTGATAGTAGGAGAGTGTTGGAAGCAGTCAGATTTGTGCTTCTGTTCTGAAAGCAGAACCAATGAGATCTGCAAATGTGTCATGGGAGAGAAAGAAGACTTTTGCCTTTTGTTGATTTTTATGAATCCTTCCAGTGTATCTTCATGTATGTACAAGTAGATATACTTAGTTTCTCAATTTATTTTACAAAGTGTATAATGCTACATATTATGATGTGGGTATTTATACATTCATCTTATTTAAAGATATGTATGGAGCCCTTCTGGTTTCACATATGGAATGCATAGTCTCTATGTAACTAGTCCCTAGTAACAGACTTTTGAGTTGTTTCCAGCCCCTTGCTATTAAATCCAATACTTCTGTGATTAGCCTTGCATGTGAATCATTTCTGTATGTGTGCAGCAGGTCTACTGGCTAGATAGATCCCCTGGAGTAGGATTGCTGGGTCAGAGCATAAATGCATTTATAATTTGAAGAATTAATTCTCAAATTCAATATTTGGAAAGTGTTTTGAAAGGCTGCTATTCTTTTCAATTAAAAAAAAATGGTGAGATCTTTGCAGCTGAGTGGTTTTGGCTTGCTTGGTTTGTGTGTTTACTCTGAAGAGGCTCAAAGAAACATATTTTCGAATTCAACTTCAGAAATATATGGACTTTTATGGCTGAATTTTTTATATTTTTCCTTGTCCTTATTTTTGTTTTTGTAAAATTATCATTGTATTGAATACCTCTCTGTTAAAAGCTTGTATAACAAGATGATTATGGACTCCAACTGCTAGTGAGCCTGGGTGTGAATCTAAGCTCCATTAATCTGTGACCTTGGGGAATTCAACTCAAACTCTCTGTGACCTATATCCTCAGTGGTAGACTATGAATAATAACCATCCTATCTCATTGTGTTGTTTTGAGGTTAAGTAATTTAAAAATATGTAAAAACACTTAGAGCAATACCTGACACAAAAATGAACACTCTTCAAGTGCTGGATGGTTTTAGAAGTCACTGCATCAATTTTGTGAAAAGATGGAGATACAATAATAATAATATTACTTTGTTTATACATATTCAGCTTTCATCTAGATGGGAGAGTACATTTATTTATATAAATGAAAATTAGTTAATTAGATTCATTCCCTCTAATTTACATATAACTTCCTCATATGCAAAGTATTCTAAAAATATCAAGTGGGGAGCTAAAAAGTGTTTTTGAAATATTCCCTGACTAAACAAGACAGCCAGATAGCAAGTTCTTTGAAATACAGGCAGGCACTATTATAGACTTAAAGAATTTAAAAAGAAAAAAAAAAAGGGATACTTTTTCTATAAAGAGCCAGATAATAAATACTATGCTGCAGAGTTGCGAGCAGGAGCTGGAGCGCGGGGGGCTGCGGCAGCGGGAGAGACGTGGTCGCGGTCTCGAGGAACATGCAGGAAGAGAAGCTCAGCCTCCTGCGGCAACTGGAACTGCTCAGGGAGCTGAACACGACGTTACGAGACAAGAGGGACGTCTGTGAGGCCCAGCGGCTGGGCAGTGGCTGCAGGAAGGCTCTGACCATGGCCCCCCTGCTGGGGCCAACCTGCGCTCCTGCTGTTGTAGTAGCTGGGCTCGCCCCCACAAGACGCAGCTCTGGCCACCTTCCCAGTGCCCGCTGACCAGCCCGAGTGACTCACTGGGCGTTACTTGGTTACTCGGAGAAGCTGTCCCTTGAAGGTGACTCCTCGTGGCTGGGGGCTGCCCATCCAGGATGTGGGTTCTACCCAGTAGGCTGCCTGGCCTGCCTGACTTGCAGACATGAAGGAACTAATCCTGGGTGGTCAGGATCTCACTGTGCCTCCCTGCCGGTCCTCACCCTACCCCCATCCCAACAAAACCAGCAGAAAACCCCCTCTTCCAAATAAAGTCCACTGACTTCGACCTCCTCGGCCTCCTGTGTGTGTGGGAGCCACAACATTTCAGAGGTATACGCATGAGATTTCCATTGTCCACGCATGTCCCCGGTCACGTCCCCAATCCCTCACTGTCCGTCAAAGCTGTAGGAACCGAGGGACTGAGATCACTGACTCCCAGGAAGCAGCAGGCGGGGTTCCCTGCCCACCCCCAGCCTAGAGAGAAAAAAAAAAAAGGCATTAGATAATTATTTAAAGTTTCTTATGTGGACTTTTTATATTTTTGATTATATTTACATGTGAAATTGATATTGCTATAAACTAGCTAATATCAACAGTTCTAAATATGAGAAACACAAAGGTTATTGGATACTTAAGAAAGTTGGCACAGAGTCAGTTGAATTTTTTAAAAGATAACCTTCCCTCCAGAAGTGTTTTAAGAGACTTACATTATTTCAAAAATCAAAAGGACATGATAGGGCTTCCCTGGTGGTGCAGTGGTTGAGGGTCCGCCTGCCGATGCAGGGGACACGGGTTCGTGCCCCGGTCTGGGAAGATCCCACATGCCGCGGAGCAGCTGGGCCTGTGAGCCATGGCCGCTGAGCCTGCGCGTCTGGAGCCTGTGCTTCGCAACGGGAGAGGCCACAACAGTGAGAGGCCCGCGTACTGCAAAAAAAAAAAAAAAAGGACATGATAGTAAGCAGTCAAGAGAGGGAATGCCGTTTGGGATGTGGAAGGAAACATGAGGGGATTCTGGGACCCCAGTGATGTTTTGATGCTCAATCTGAGTGCACATGACATGGGTATATTCAGTTTATGGAAAGTCATTTAGATAAACACTTATGAGATAATTTAAAATATTTTTTTAATTAAAAAAAAAAAGACAGCATGTGTTAATTCACGCCCTTGAGAGATTTAAACATTCCTCAAAGGGGCCCTAGTTGTCACACTGGGTAGAAGACTAGGAACCTTTCAGGTGTGAATTGTTACTTTTATCCCAGCTTTGACCGGGTCAACTTTGTATCTACCTGTCTAATATTTCAGGGTTCTGAGTATATTTTGTTAGAATAAAGATAACTGTATCCGTTTCCTAGGACTGCTGTAACAGTACCACAAACTGGATGGCTTAAAACAACAAAAATGTGTTACCTCACATCTGGAGATATCTGGGGGCTGGAAGTCTAAATCAAGTTGCCAACAGGGCCATGGTCCTTCTGAAACTGTAAAGAAGGATCTTTCCTTGTGTCTTCAAGCTGCTGGAAGCCTCGGGTGTTTCTTGCCTTGCAGTGGTAAGCACATCAATCTCTGCTTCCAGTTGTCATGTGACATTCTCCCCTTGTGCGTCTCTGTATGTTTCCACATTTCCCTCTTCTTACAAGACCACTGGGCATACAGGATTAAGCGCCCACTCTAATTCACTATGACGTCACCGTAACTTGACTGTATCTGCAAAGACTCTATTTCCAAATAAAGTTTCATGCACAGGTACTGCAGAGTCAGAACTTCAACATGTTTTGGGGGGACACAATTCAACCCATAGGAGTGTCCAAGGCTATGGTAAGCTCTCAAAGACACTGGGTTAGACAATACAAGCCACATAGAGCCCCAGGGCTTTTCTATCCAGATGGTCTTGGTGTCACTCAGTGTGCCTAGCCTGGTGGCCCCAATGAATAATAAAGCTGCCTTAGAATGCATTTCACTGAGGTGCAAAATCAGCTGCCCCATTCTGCTGGATGCCTTCCCCAGAATAAATGCTAGGCCTTGCTCAGTTTCCTGGGTTCTGTGATGGTACAACAACACACTTGCCAAGAAGTGAGGGCACCCTGGTGGTCTCCCCTTTCCTCCCACCACCCTTCCCTCTCTGCCAGGATGATTATCTTAGTCCTTCTGTCCAGGAACATAATTAGACTTTGTTTTCTAGATCCTAAACTTCACCTTTAAACTCTTAGAAGTCCACGTTTTTGTTTTTGTTTTTTTCCCATAAGCCAAATGCTTTGCCAGCTAAATTGAGATCTGATTGAGAGACACATTTGTTATTTAGGTGTAAATCAACAAAGTGTTCCCCTTCACCACTCACCCCTTTAACGTGATTTAATATTTCAGCACTGTACAAAGGATTATAGATTTCCTTTCATCTTGAACCACATAATTCATTTTCATATATTAGATCACAAATGACTGGAAAACTGGTTCTAATTCGCAGATAGCCATTTATGTTAAATCTAGTAGCAAGTGTTAAGCTCTGACACCTTCCCCTTGAAAAGGTTGGGTTTGTTTTTTTGGTTTTTTTGCGGTACGTGGGCCTCTCACTGTTGTGGTCTCTCCCATTGCGGAGCACAGGCTCCGGACGTGCAGGCTCAATGGCCATGGCTCACAGGCCCAGCCACTCCGCGGCATGTGGGATCTTCCCGGACCGGGGCACGAACCTGTTTCCCCTGCATCGGCAGGCGGATTCTCAACCACTGTGCCACCAGGGAAACCCCTTTGAAAAGGTTTTTGAAATAAAATTAAAATTCATCATCTGGAGTTGAATATTTTATGCTGCTGGGAGCTAATTACTGCACGCATCTCAGAAGTGTGTGCTTATCTCTCTTCCAGGCCACTTGTCTTAAACTGTAGGCTGTAGGTGCTACAATTGGTGCTAAATCCTCCAGTTGCCAAGTGGAATAAGGGCTGTTTGCACAAATTGTATTCTCGGGAGACTTTGGTTTGATCCAGGTGAGTGGAAATATACCTGCTCATTGCCAGCCCTGGCAGGATTTATTCCTTCTGGAGTGGGATTAACAGCTGTCAACTCTGATATCTACCTAGGAGAGAGGAACAGTGCATCACCAAAGCAGATGCAAAAAACAGGATGTTGTTTGGTCAAAAAGGAGGCCTGAAGTGAGTTAAGTTGGCCACCGCTGGGCTAGAGTCGACTTTTTTTTTTTTTTTTTTTTTTTCCGGTACGCGGGCCTCTCACTGTTGTGGCCTCTCCCGTTGCGGAGCACAGGCTCCGGACGCGCAGGCTCAGCGGCCATGGCTCACGGGCGCAGCCGCTCCGCGGCATGTGGGATCCTCCCAGACCGGGGCACGAACCCGTGTCCCCTGCATTGGCAGGTGGACTCTCAACCACTGCGCCACCAGGGAAGCCCTAGAGTCGACATTTTAGTCAAGCTACTTGGGGACATTAATATGGGCCTGACAAAGCCTGACTCCAGCTCTCCTCATTTTTTTCACCTCTGCCCAGTGTACCTTGTGACCTCGTAACCCAGGCAAATCATGGAAGGATAGCTGTTGCCTCTGGAGTCTGCGGCAGGTACCCTATCTTAGTTATCCACGTTCTTTCTTATTGTCTCTCTGGAATACTTGGCTTTCCATTTTTCTGACTGCGTTTGAATTGACCATCCTCTTGAATAGCTGTGTACTTTTGCATTGCACCTTTCTATTTAGTGTCTGCTTCATTATTTGCCTTGCCTTTGCTTACCCTTGTCTTGTCTTTGCACACTAGGTTCTGTTTGTATCTCTTGCTCTTAATGGCCCTCCATATTGCTTTAATATAAATCCTAAACTATTCACGTTTCTGTTTATCCAACTCCGCTTGACAACTGACTTCGGAGAGTTTCCTCCATTTTTTCGTTACCCCCTAGTTCAGGGAAGTCAAATACTGGAGACCCCTGTTGCTGTTCCCTCATCACCTCACACGTCATAGACGTTGCTCTATCTACTCCATTGTTCCTTGCTGACCTAACTTGAACTGTGGAATTCTTAACACACTTTTTCAGGCCACCATTGCCGATTTATCAGTGTTAGTACTTGAGATAGGAACAGTTTACTATCCTTACCCTTGTCTGGGCTTGTAGACAGGTTCCAGGTCCTCAGCCTAGGTCCATAAGTGCTCAACCCTGAATGATAAATATTGGTTAAATGAGTAAAATAATGAATGGCAGAAACAGTGTCAGAAATCTTAGGCTAGTTTTGTAAACTGCAAAGCTAAGATTCAAAGTATAGTTCCAGTACTGACTGCTGTATAGCCTTAAGAAAGGTTCCTACCCCTGTGAATTTACCTGTAAAATGGGCATAATAACAATACTACTCACTGTGTAAGATTCTTGTGAGACAAAACCAGATGATAACTGTAAAGCTCTGAGAACAATGCCTGGCATTTTATACATCCTTAGTGCGTATTGGTCATTATTATTGCTATCTATATCAATCATCTGCCATATTCACTAAAATCTACCCTTTGGCAGGGTTACTTTTTACTGTGAATCTAATTTATTTTAACATTTTCAGTACCATCACTTTAAGCACTAGAATAATGAGTTTGCCAAATACACAGTTCTGTTTCATAATAGACGGGCCAGTTTTTTTTTTTTTGAAAAATGAGGGATTTATTTTTTTAACATCTTTATTGAAGTATAATTGCTTTACAATGATGTGTTAGTTTCTGCTGTATAACAAAGTGAATCAGCTATACATATACATACATCCCCATATCTCCTCCCTCTTGCGTCTCCCTCCCACCCTCCCTATCCCACCCCGGTCACAAAGCACCAAGCTGATCTCCCTGTGCTATGCGGCTGCTTCCCACTAGCTATCTATTTTACATTTGGTGGTATATATATGTCCATGCCACTCACTTTATTTTTGAAGTCTTTTAAATGCCCAGCAGAGAAGAAACCTCCCTGATCAGGAAAAGCAAGTTTTCCATCTCAAATGGACTAGGTCTTGACCTAAGAAAGGTTTGTCTATAGATATCTTCATATAAAAACTGTAGTTAATGCTACCAGTTAATTATGTGAAATCAATAGATGCCTGGGGCTGTTTATATACACATTATTATACCAGCATATGCAAATATGCAAGCATATTTCTGATACACATATACGTTTTACTCTATGTAGTTAGAGCTTAATTTTCCCTTTGATTTAAATTTAACCATCCAAATGGGTCTACCAGGGGAGGGTAGTAAAACTGACATTTACAACTGGCTTTGATATCACTTATTATTGAACTGTCCTAGGGATTATGTCTCTGTGCGGAGTCCTGATTCAAGGGATACTTTGCTAAGATAATGGAGTTGCATTTATTATCACTCAGCTGGTAGCTTTACGTGAAATACAAATGGCTATTTATACAAGGGGGTAGATGCAGTATTAGACCAAAGGTATATACAACCAAGCCAAGGTCTTCTGCTCCTCCAGCTGTTTCTACCAGTAATATAAAAGCTGCATCTCTTATATTCCTAGCATGTTATGTTGCTACATGTCAGGAGTGTGCCGTTAATGATAACAAAGATGGACTTCTGCCCAAGCTCTAGGTGATTAATTTATTCCTAAATGTTAACAGAAAAAAATTCTTCAAGTTGCTGTGTCTTTATAAAGGACTATGTAGAAATCATTATGATTATTATTTTGCCTAAATACTGAATTTCTATCTCTTCCGTCTCTGCTTTTCATAGGGATCAAAAGTATAAGAAAAGGAAAAACCAACGATGCTCTGTTATAATGTACCTTTCTGTCAAAATGGAATTTTTTCAAGTCTTCATTAGCTTTTTAAGATTTGCCTGATGAGACTTTCACTATTTACCTTGGGTGATTATTGATAATTTGAGTTTCTATTGCTGATTTTTCCATAAAAATTTAGTCTATGGCTGGACATTTTAAGTATCAACTCATTGTTCCTGTGTATATTTTGTCCCTTCCCAGAAACATATACAATTTACCAGATTGAATATTTCCTTTTCTTTTTTGTGGATTCCATAATACAAATATTGCATACACATTTCTGAGCCTGGGGAAACATTCTTTTTGAGGGAAAATTGCTCTTTGGTACTAATTGCAAGTATATGATTTCACAAAAATCTATCTAGAGAAATAAAGTAATAATTTAAATGGCCTGAAAGCTTGGGCTCAGCTCTATAAGCTTCTATAAAATGAAAATGGAAAGAGAAATTATGTTCTGCAGGGAATAGAGTTTCAACATGTAATCTCAGTGCTAAATATAACAGGAATTAGAATGATGAAACTAACAAGATACTAATAGAAATATGCATGCTCCAAGGTTGCTATTATGACATCACCATTGTCCTTTCAATTACTTGAGTTCTAGCTCTAATGTATTGTCTGTGAACTGGACATGACTGATTAAACATATTTATCTGAATATTTGAGTGCAAGTAGGAGTCAATAAAATAAGATATTACTTCATCTACTTGAGGTAAACAGATATGAACTCACAAGACCAAACTTATTAAGATCTGAATAATTTTGCAAGCATCACATACTTTATCAATCTAGGTGTAAGAAACAAATTTGGAAATTCCTAGAAAATTGACCAAATTTCTAGATTTCCTCCAGTGTCTGACAGAGCCTAAATGCCTGGTTAGAAGTCTAAGATCAATGACTTTATTTACCCAGCTGGAGTCTCTATCTCTAATCAATGTGAATGTAACTGGTGAATGTGTTTCCATTCTTTTTGATCCAAATGGTTATGGATTTGTGCACTGAAACAAAATGTTCCACCTCAGTGACAGACTAAAGATGGCATAGTTTCTTGGATGATTAATTTAATCAAAACTCACTTAATAGCTGTACAGACAATATGGGAAAAGCTTGGTATCATCCTACAAGCTACATCCCAGATGCGTCTGAATTAAAAATTCTAAAATTATTTAAGTTGATATTTTAGCACTGGAAATTTTCAGTAAATGAAAACTGTATGTACAACAGAAGTTCCCTAAACTCCTCTCTATGCCATTTATTTGTGAGACTAAAGAGGCCGTCTGTTCTGTTCCTAACCACTGTTCATCAAAGTAACAACATTCCCAGATTATGAAATACTTCCTAGTGTATCTAGATATTTCTGCTCTAGATTAAGTTGTGTACTTACCAAGAGGCATTCACTGATTTAATTAGTTATCGCATGTACTATTTACCAGGAACTATTCTAGGTTCTGAGAATATAGCAGTTAAACAAATAAATAAAAATTAGATTAAAAAATTCCTGTCCTCATGACACTTACATTCTATTTAGAGGAGAGAGAAAGATAATAATTTTTAAATATAAAAGATATAGTCATTTAGATAGTAATTAGATTATATCATTTTTTTGTGTGACAGATCACTGCAGACTTAGTTGCTTCAAATAACAGCCATGTATTTGCTTATGATTCAATAGGTTAGAAATTTGGGTGGACTCAGCTGGATGGTTCTTCTGCTGTTCTTCCCTAAGGTCAATCATGTAGCTGCAATCATCTAGTGGCTCAGCTGGGGCTTTATGGTCTAAGATGGCTTCAGTCACACAACTTGCATTTGGTGCCGGCTGTTGTTACCTGATCTAGGGGCCTTATTTTGCAAAGCTTGCCTGTGCTTCATAAGACTTCTCATCCCCCAGTAGGGTAAAGTGGGCTTCTTCACATGGTGAACCCAGGGCAATGTTCTAGAAGAGGAAAGCTAAAGCTGTGAAGCCCTTTGAGGCCTAGGTTTGGAGTTCCCACAAGATCACCTCTGTTACATTCTTTTGGTTAAAGCAAATCATAAGGCTAGCCAGATTCAAGGAATGGAGAAATGAACTCCCTCTTTTGTTGAGAAATATATCAAGAACCATTGAAAACTTGACACGCATACAAGGATGGTATAGATTGTTATGGCCACTTTTTATAAACAATCTGCCTTAGATAGAAATACATATTTTGGAGAAGATAAAGCAGGCACAAAGATAGGGAATGCCATAGTAATGGGAAGGAATCCCAATGATAAATAAGAAGTATATATGTGAAAACTTGACTAGAGGAATAAGGCATGCGGCTGTCTGGGGGAAGACAGACAGGCTGTCTGTATTTCCACACAGAGGACATAGAAGAAATCCTGAGGTAGGTGTGTGTTTGGATGGTTCAAATCAAAATGAGGTGGCCAGGGGCTTCCCTGGTGGTGCAGTGGTTGGGAGTCTGCCTGCCAATGCAGGGGACACGGGTTTGGGCCCTGGTCCGGGAGGATCCCACATGCTGTGGAGCAACTAAGCCCGTGTGCCACAACTACTGAGCCTGCACTCTGGAGTCCACGAGCCACAGCTGCTTAGCCCGTGTGCTGCAACTACTAAAAAAAGCCCGCACACCTGGAGCTCATGCTTCGCAGCAGAGGCCACCACAATGGGAAGCCCGTGCACCACAACAAAGAGTAGCCCCCTCAAAAAAAAAAAAAAAGAGGTGGCCAGTGTGGCTGACGTGGAGTGATTTAGGGGACATCAGTAGAAAAGGAGGCCAAAGTTATAAATGTGAGCCACCGGCGGGAGTTTTGCTTTTACTCAGAGTGACATGGGAAGACCTTGGCGGGTTCTGAAGAGAGGAGTGAAAAAACTGACTAGAACTGTAAAATGATCTCTGTGGTTATTGTCGAAAGAAGTCGAAAGAAGACTATTGGAGGTAAGGATAAAAATGGGGAGATTAATTAAGCTAATAAAACATAATTGTTTCTCAGACCAGGATCATAGTAGTGATTATATTCTGAATTTATTTCTAAGGTAGTGACAACAAGATATGATGTCAGATTGGATGTGAGCTATGACAAAGAGAAGACAAGGATGACTCCAAAGATTTTTGGCCTATACACTAGTAATACTGGAATTGCTACTTACTAAGATAAAGAAGATTGAGGAAGGAGGAGATTTGAGTCATATTTGGAGTTTGTTGTTAGAAATTATCTTAGCCTAGGATCTCCAAAAAATAAAGTTGGATCAATGACTTAAATGCAAGTAATAATGGGGAGTGTGATCAGGAAGCAAGAGTGAACACAAGGAGAGAGGAATAGGGAGAGATTCAATACGTTACTGAATTGGCCACCTCTAAAGATCACAAGTCCCTTAATCTGAGGGTTGTCCTGAAATACATCTAAGGATGGTCTGGTCTTGAGGGAGGAAAGATTAAGCATGTATCCACTGGCTGCCATTCACTTTGGCCCTGGGATATTACCCTCCTGGGATTCTGGCTTCTGAAATTGTATGCATGAGTGTTGTGTGTTTCCATAGAAGCCCCATTATTGAGTCAAAAGAAGCTGTTGGGGTTGGAAGCCTTTTCTTTTACAACTTCTATCTTTTTGGTGTCCTCCCTAACTTCATTTTGCATTACAAACCCCCTCAAGGCCACGGTCTCTACAAATACTAATGCAAAAGCCTTAGGGTAGAAGCAACTTTCCCATGATTGATATTCTTCATCACATATCCCCCTTTCCTTTCTAGATTTCCTTCACCTTACATCCGTACTTCACTGAATATGAGTTGCTTGCCTGAGAGATTGATTCAGATCTCCAAATTCAAGGAGTCTGAACCCTTAGTTGTCTTGTCTCTTTTGGATCAAGTACCATGTAATTGCCCATTTCCCATTGTAACTGGGAACAGAAAAAGACTTCCCATGGGTTATCTGGGTTTATATACACAGTCATTCTTGGCTCCACATACAGCATAAACAATATCTGTTCTGGTAATCAGGATTTATTACTCTTACCAGCATAAAAAAAGACCTTTCTTTGCTTGCAGGACAAAAAGGAGGTCAAATGCTTAGGTATAGTTTTACTGTCAAGTTCAGTGGAACACTTATATACTTGGTGAAATACTTCGACTATGGTGAAAGTATCTCATGGAAATGCATTCATCTCATTCAACTGAACCCAATGTGGAGAAGGAAAACCCAAGTTCTACAGCAAACCTCTGGGAGTCATAGTGTTAAGAGGTTTATCTTATTTCCTCCTTTTGCTTCCTAGACCTGAGGGGTCTAGCTATGGGGACTGAGTACCATTCCTGGCTACTGGTTCAATGTATATACTGCATTGTGGAGGACAGTGTTGTCCCTAAGCTAATGCCTTAATTGAGGTTTTAAAAGGACACTTCGCTGTGCTATTGAGTTGTTTATTTCTGGGTGATGGGACAGAAGAAAATACCAGTGGAATCCATGGAAGAAAATGAAATTCATGCATTTTGTAACTTTCAATACTACCTATATAAATCATTGGGGCATGTATCATAGTAAAGGTGTTGTATGATCTTCCTGGATAAGAAATTATAACACCTGAATCCTGCCCTCATTCTTTAAATAACTACCTCTGTAATCTTAAGGGAGTGGTTTCATTCTGAGATCATCTATAAGTTGGGGTGGTTAGGCTTATAATCACTAAAATCTCTTCCAATCATAATGTTTGATGATTTTATGCTTAGTAAATATAATTTTGATAAATATTACATAGCGTCTACATTATTTGAGAAATTATGCTAAATGTTTTATATGCATTTTCTTATTTAATCCCAAAAGTTTTTGAGTCTTTGAGGTAGATAGTTATATTAGTGCACAGATAAGAACACTGAGCAACAAATGTTCAATTACATGCCCCAAATTACATAACTAAATAATTGTTGAGCCAAGGTTTTTTTTTTTTTTTTCCAGATTTGGCTTCAGAATCTTTATTCTTAATTACAGTGCTATACTGACTCAAGATTTCTAAACAAGGCTGTTGTTAATAATAAAATAATATTTCCTTGTATGTGAAAAAGGAGTTGCTTAATAATGCTTGCCACTGTAGTTATATGTGTTGGAAGAAATGTCAGAACATAGTCTAGTTAAAAAAGAAAGCCTTTCCAGTTGGAATTCAACATGATATAATTTTTGTTCTTAAGGACTTTTGGAGAAGTAGACCATTTTACTTCCTTTACCTGTATAAATGAGCCTAGTCATTGTTCTCTCTTTTTAGGCTTCAGTTTATCATAATATGGAATCTCAGTTATGTTTATGATGCTTTACTCTTCAGGCAGACCATAATTCTCTCTTTGAGCACAAAAAATTTTTCTGAAAACTGGTGCTCTCATTTTACCTGCCTGGAATAAATTTATGCATACATTTGTACAGTAAGAAACACCCTGAAAGATAAATTTGATGCCCCCTATTCTATTGGCCTTATCATTGCTTTCAGTAATTTCTAACACAAATAATAGGTCTTCATGCACTGAAAAAATATTTCTCTTCTAAGAACAATAGTCTCAGTACCCTGCCTTGGTCATATAGAAACGGCCATGTCCATGTGTCATATGGACAATCTATCTTATACTCTTAGCTTCTAAGGTAGTTTGTTATGCTTTCAGTGAAGTCCTCTACTTTTGTTATTTTAAAAATGTATCATATGATATACTGCTTAGAATTTAGTATCATTGGTTGCCATTTTATTATTTCCTTCATGTTCCTAACTTCCTCATAGCCATTTCCACAATATATATTTTTCTAATCTGAGTTATGTTCTAGCCTCTCCCAATTTAATGTTACCAAAAAATTTCATTAGCCTGCTATCTGCACCTTCTTACAGATCATTAGCACCAAACCTGAAGAGGTCCACTTGATATCTCCCCCAGAAGGCTCTACAGCCTATTAATCATTATCCTTTACTTATGATCTTTAAGTTCATGTTTAATTCAAGCGCCTGTGTTATTCCCCGGGCCAATCTGAACAGAATTTACAAGGAAAGCTGCAGGAACTTTGTGCTCCCAAGGTCTTAATAGGTATTTTAAAGGATCGTAAATATCTTATACTGCACCTATAACACTGCCTAGCAGATAAATTATAAACTCCTGGGCATGTCATTTAAGATCCTCTATAATTGCTTATTGTTTCTTTCTTTTTCTTTTCTTGGAATTTATTCTTAAACTAAGATTCACCAAATGCCCATTAGAGTCCTTTCTTTTGGGTAATAGCAGTGTATTTCACAATCTTCTTACACAATGTCTCACTCTGGAAATTGCTTTGACTAATTGTTCTCACCTGAAATGTCTTCTTCCATATGTTTAGCCAGTGCTTTTTTTTCTTTTTCTCCTACATTTTTAATTTATCTGGGTTTTGAATTATTTGCCTTTCCATTTTGGCATTTGTGCAAAAAAATTAACTCGTTCCTTCAGAGCAGTAACGATATTTTCTTCTTATCATCTGAGAAACTGCTATAATGCCAAACACCCAACCAATAGATAAAAAATACATTTGGGGCATAGTCACTATTTCAATTACTTTTAGAAGAATCTGTGCTTATATTACTATGTGGTTTTGTCATTAATGATAAGCATAACTGTCTCCCACGTAATGCATCATGTCTTGAGTTTTGCAGTTCTGGATTGAATCTCATCTGGATACAAATTTTGTGATTTTGTGTAGTTATTTAATTTTTCTCAACCTTATTTTCGTCAGCAGTACATTTGTGATTATACAACTGACTCATAGAATTATTGTGAGGATCAACTGAGATAATATCTATCTATAACCTGTTTTCTTTAATAGCATGATCAATCTTTAAAATTGTGATTCTTTTTTCCCTCCCTTCAGGCATAGTCTACACTTTTCTGTCATTTTTTGTTTTCTGGATCTTCTATGAATAATGAGCTTTTCATTTATATTCTCATACACCACTCAAACCCTACCAATGTTTCAAACATCCTTTAAACCCAGATTTAAATTCGTACTAAGCTATTTTCTAGTCTCATGATTTGGGGCAAATAACTTCTCACATCACAGTTTCATCACATAAAGAGGAAGAATACTAATAATGCCCATCTCAAAGGGATGTGCTGAGCTGTAAAGGAGAAAATGAATAACAAGTTTGTAACACAGTGCCTGGAATAGAGGCACAGATTGTCAGGACTATTCATAGTGGCCATGAGAGAGAGACTGAAGGTCATTTACAGACTGTGATCTCACTTCAGCCCTCGGTTCCTTCCTCCTTCCCCCTGAGCTTTGATTTTCTTTGTAGCAGAGAGAAAAAGCCTAATTGGCTTGACTGATTTCATTTTTCTATGAAATGTTTGATATGTGCTTAACTTTGGCTCCCAGTATTTCTATATGGAAATGACATGCGCATTTGATGAGAGTAAGACACCAACACTGCATCAGTGTTAGTTCTTCTATACTCCCCCACCTCTGCCCCTGACCTGCCACACATCAGCAAGGTACTCTGACAACTTAAACTGAGAGTAAATAATGCTGCATATTTTAAAAATCCACTCTGTCCATGATTTGCCTTAATTTTATAGAAACACAATTTAAAGATTCACATAAATTCTTGTTTTTTTAACCCCAACTAAAGACAGTTAAAAAAAAAAAATAAAGTCTCTAGCTAAGTATAATGATCTAACAGAAAACCAGAGTCATATTTTGAAATACCATTTTTCTAAGGACTTAAACCTGGGGTCATTTTATCTTGGTCGTCTATCCACTTGGGCCTTACATATTAATTTTTTCCCTATGAAGTAATTCATCTCCCTCCTCTAACTCAGACAACATTAATATAACCAGTAACAGCACAATTATATTTTATTATATGACACTTAACTAAGATTGGATTATTATAGATTGCAAACAATTCAAAGCAAGAGGCGCATACTTGATAACGTTTAGGACAGTAGGCTATTATTCTGTTTGAATCCTTCTTAACAAATAACTAAATAAAATGATAACTAATCCTGGTAACTAAGGAGCTCAGTGAAATCCTACAGTGTGCAGGGCCATTAACAGTTAATTTGATCTATAAACATTCACAGAATATGCAAAAATATGTCTGGTAATACAAATAATGATCTCTGAAATTTTAGTTCTATATTTAACCACATCAAAAGTTTATAAGGTAGCTCATGTGAGCCCATCAGTGTGTTAGCATAATAGATACACAGCTGTTCCTTGACCTAGAGGAATCTGCAATTAGTTTATTAGCTTAGTCATTTATTTTGTCAGTCAAAGTCAATCAACATACATTGAGAGATTGACAGCTACAGGTTCAGATGAGTTGTTCTTGTTCTGTTGAAGGGCATGCTGATCCCTTAAACCTGAATGTATTTATGTGATTGTCACATGGGGAATGGTATGACAACCAGGAAGCATTTGCCTCTGTATCCTTGATTGCTTTCTAAGATGGGAGACGGCTTGAATCCTTTCAACGGAAGGGTCCTTTGTTTTGCTGAGCCCTTGGAAATGAAACCTTGAATTTTATGTATCAACAGTGAAAAAGGCAAGTGGCTCTGAATAATAGAATGAGAAGAACGTGGATTTCTCAAGAACAGTCTCAGGGGAAGAGAATGGGGGAAGACAGAGCTAAAGGAGACGTCAAAACTGCAGAAGCCACGTGTACTCCCTTCAAGACTCTCCGAAGTTCATCCACAAAGAAAAAGAAAACCACATGAAGACTCACAAACACACAGTGGGATTGAATGCAACCAAAAGCTGAGTACATTATCCAAGATGGCACACAATTGTGATTTGCAGAAGCAGGTCAAAAAGAGTTACGGCCAAGAAGAGAAAACTTGATGGAGATTTGGCCACCTGACATTAATTTGGAGAAGGGATCATGGACTTCCAGAGGCCACATTGTTGGGATCTATGTTAAGACCAATTTCTTGGTATCAGGGGGCAAGCTATTCTCTGTCTTCCCTCTCAGTAGACTTATTGGAAAATTTAGATAGATATAGATATACTCATAAATCCATATATTTCCATATAAGCTTCTTTATAGTGTATGACATGGAGTATGTTATATGCATTTTATATATTATATGTTATATATTCAAAAACAAATAAGAAATGATTAAATGAAAGTTTTAGAATTCTGAAGATGAATGAGAGGCTTATCAGGAAATGCTTCCCAGATGTGGCAGTCTTGAACACGAATAAGATTTGGCCATGAGGAATTTCTAGAAAGGACATTCCAGGTGGAAAAAATAATGTGAGCAAAACTTTAGTGTTCCCCTGTGTGAAACCATTATAAAATTTAATTAGACAACTTTATCTTGATTCCATGAATGGCTTGCCTTGGTTTTAGGAAACTCTTTGCATATTAGACACATAGATCCTTCCTACCACCCCAATTTTTCTTTAATAATTTCAAGATTAAAGGAATTTTAGGATTGGGATGTGACTGAGCTGTCAGTCACTTTCAGCTGCTTGGAATAAGGGAGTGTCTGGACAACTAAAGCACAACTCCATGCTATGTTGTTTGACTGAAAAGAGTTTTATATTATTCAGAGACTCTCTAGACTTCAGTACACTGTGTTTCTAGCTGTTGCTTTTTCCTCCCCCAGCAGGCAGGTGTAGGATAAACAGTAAAGAATGCCAGACCTTCATACCAAATAGGCACCAAAATAAGTCACATTCTTGTAAAAAGATGTAACAAAGTTACCTAGAGTTAATTTCTCCATTACATTGTTCATAAATTTCTATGAAAATATGATGCCACTCTTAAGCGTATAAATGAATGTTATCACAGCTAATATAAGTTGAAAATATAAACACTTTGAAGAAAGGTTCCATAGTTTACGTTGATAAATAAGTGATTATTCAAAGAAATTATTTATATTACAAGCAGGATAACATTTACTGAATTTTTACCTTGTACCAGGCACTATGCTAAGCATTTACATGTATTACAGTGACTTTTAATCCTAACGCCCTAGCCCATTTTTCTACTAAGAAAAATAAAATACTAAAATACAATCCCTATGAATGGATAACTCTTTTGACCACTTATATATAATACACTTTGCAGCAATTTTATCATTTATTTTTTTAGAGTAACTCTATGAGTTAGGTTTTATTATTATCTCCACTTTTAGATGAGTAACTAAGAAATAGAAAAGCCAAATAATTTGCTCCAGATGACCTGTCTAGCAGGTGATGGAGTAGAAGTGAAACCCCAGTAAACTGATTTCAGAACTTATCCTTTGGTCAGCAAACATTTTCTGTAAAGGGTCAAAAAATAAATATTTTAACTTTACAGACCAGACAGTCATTATCACAACTCAACTCAACTGTTGTAGTACAAAAGCATCCAGGTGTAAAGGAATAAGGGTGCCTGTGTTCCAATAAAACTTTATTTATATAAACAAGCATTGGGCCAGGCTTGGTTCATGGTCTGTAGTTTGTCAGCCTCTACTCTAGAATTGTAATAATACATGCTGATGTGTGGAACCATTTAAGGCAGACCCAAACTTGTATTGTACCACTATAATGAAACATTATTTTAAAATAGAGGAACATGAGCCCCATCAACCATTATGCTGTACAGCAACAACCAGTTTTCCTCAGAAAGCATATTTTTGAGTCTCAGTTTGAATATTAGGAATAAAATAGAGTTGACACTTGAACAATGCAGGGGTTTGGGGCGCAACACCTACTCAGTCGAAAATCTGCATATAACGTGTAGTTGGCTCTCCTTATCGTGTGTTCCACATCTGCAATTTCAACTGTACAAGAAATCCTATTTAAAAAAACATATCCATATAACACCTGGCTCACGTTTGGATTCCTAAGCATTTTGTTCCCTGTGTTTGCTAAACAGATAATTTACTAATTCAACATTTATTGAAGACTTAAGTACTGAGTGTAGAACATAACTACTGAGTATAGAGAGTTAAGTAAGGAATAGCCTTGCCTTTAAGGACCAAAGGTTGGTGGCACAGAACAGATGTGCAAGCAATTTGGTCATAATTCAGTAGGATAACTGCAACAATGAATGTAAAATCATGGGAGATCTAGGGATGGAGGAAATACATTGAATGGAGGAAGCCTTGGAGTTTTGACACAAAAGTGATATTTGACCTGATTCTTGGAAGAGTTCACCAGATAGAGGAGGTAACCTAGGCAGAAGCAAAGTGAAATATATACAGGGCCACCACTGTGTGGGCATGCTTGGAGAACACTGAGACTTGTGGCCAAAGGCAGATAACTTTAAGGAGAGATGGAGCAGGTAAGGTAGAGAAGTGGCTAAAGACAAACTGGGGAAAGTATTCACATTAAAAATGCGGGCATGTTTGTAATCAGGAAACAGTGGGATTTTGAAGTAGGTAATGACTGAATCACAATTGTTTTCAAGTCAGTAAGTTAGTTTTTCAAATTACTTGCAGAGCTTATTTGAGGAGTATGTTTAGATAATTTACTGTCCTACATGGTCACAGTGTTTCAGGCCACTGTCATTTTTAACTATACTGTTATCCCAGCCTCTTAAGTGTCCCTCCTCTCTTGTTTTTTTTACTGTCTCTGTAGTTTTGCCTTTACCAGAATGTTATATGGTTGAAATCTTACAGTATGTAGTCGGTTCAGATTTGCTTCTCTCACTTAGTAATATGCATTTAAGGTTCCTTCGTGTCTTTTCATATCTTGATTGCTCATTTTTTAAACACTGAATAATATTCTGTTGTCTGTAGGTATCACCATTTATTTATCTGTTCATCTACTTAAGGGCATCTTGGTTGTTTCCAGGCTTTGGTAGTTATGAATAAAGTTTATAAACTTCCATGTACAAGTTTTTTTTATAGACATAAGTTTTCAATTCACTGGCATAAATACCAAGGAGTGCAATTGCTGGATCTTATGGAAACGGTATGCTTAATTTTGTAAGAAACTGACAAATTATCTTCCAAAGTGACAGTACCATTTTGCATTCACACCAGCAATGAATGAGAGTTTCTGTTATGCCAATTCCTTGCCAGTATTTGGTGTTGTCAGTATTTTGGATTTTGGCCATTCTAATAGGTATATAGTGGTATCTCATTATTGTTTTAAGTTACAATTTCCTAATGACATAGGATGTTGAACATATTTTCATATGCTATTTGTTATCTGTAATTTTCTTTCCTGAGGTGTCTGTTAGATCTTCTGCCCATTTTTTAACAGAGTCTATCTCCATTTTTATTCCACTTCGATTTGGGTGCTTTGCACCCAAAGCTGATCTTACTACTGTATCACTTCCTTGAGTAAAGCTTTTCAGGCTGTCCACTGTGATCTGGCCCTACCAACATCACCCCTGTCACCTAGCACCAACCATTTCCTTATCTTTGTTCCTTTGGCATGAGCTGTCTTTCATTCCTCACATAAGTCATATTTACTCTAGCTTCAGGGTCATCCCATGTACTATCTCCTCAGCCTCAATAGACATTCATTTTCTGCTAAATAACTTATAAGATGTCCACTTTGGCTTACTTTCTCAAGAAAGCCTTTTTAAACTTACCAAATTGTGGTGGGTCCCTTGATATAACACTGTTTTTTTGCTTTTGTCTTTTGTGGACGTTATCAAAATTTTATTTAAATAACTCTTTAGATAATTTCTTGCTCAGATATAGTTTTCATGGGAGAAGGGACCTTTTCAATTCCATCATGATGTCATCACCTGGACACAGAATAATGGTAGGCACTCAAATTTTGCCCAACTTCATTAATGAATGGAGTTAGAGAAATTTGGGTCAAATTTCAACTTCTCTTCTTTATAGCTGAAACATTTTAGGTAACTTCTGATTAATTTCAGTTTTAGTTGTTTTACTCTAAAAATATTAAAGATGATAATTCCTATTTGGCAGTTTTTTTAAGATTAAATGAGCTACATTTAATGTGAATGCTTTGTAAACCGTAAAGCAGTACAAACATCATGTATTTATATAACTGAACATTTAGTTTCAGGATTATTTTTTGAATGGGGCTTAAAATAATAGACAGAGTACTACTGGTCTTTGAGATGTCTGCTTTATGAATATATTCAAATTCATTATTTTTATTCCTTGTATATAGTGTTTAGACTAAGACCATACTGGAATCAGCATTTTGCAAGTTGTGATTCTTAATATTGATACATGGTTTCCGGACTTGTCTGCTTTTCTTATGATCTATTTTCTGCAGGCTCTGGGTGATCATCATTTTATAGATTCAGGATAACAGATTTATATTATCCATTTTTAACTGATTGCTCACTTCAGCATAGTAATTGTTTCTGAATCTGCTAAAGATCCCCTATGACAGCTTTTATAGACACAGAACCACATATCATGATTCTGCGACATGTAAATATCTGAGATTGCTTTTAATTGTGAGAAGAAATTTGTCCAAAAGAATCAAGGAAAGCACAAAACCACAATCAGTGTCATATAAAAGGTACAAATTAACATTGAGAAGCATAATTACTTGAAATTTCTATCCATCTTATATATGTAGATAATATGCTTCTCTAATGTGAGTACAGAGTTATTTCTGAAAGCAGATGCTTTCTACTGTTATGTGGGATATGTCTGTGTATGCCTGAGTCTTACTTCTTTGTGGCAGCCAAGATAAATAAAGCAAAACCATCTCCTGAAAAGCATGAGCAGAATATCTGTAGACCATTAATCTTCATCCATCCTCATTTTGCAGGCAGTATATATGCCATTTTCTATGTTCACGTAGGGATTTTCTTTCCAACTTTTTCCCTCATTCTCCTCCTCATTCAGCTTAACTTTGATCCTGCTTTGAATCATTTTATTTGACAAACATTGTATCCTTCCACACACTGGTTCAAAGTGGCCAATGTCAGTTAATATTTCACCTTATTGAACACGTGACTATATATTATAAATGCACTAAGAGATAAGGCCCCTCTTGATTCAGTATTATCAGCGTATGTGTCTCTCTTTTTCTTGACTCTCTGACTCTCTTCATTTCTCAGGCTTTCTTTTTAACTTCTGCTTTTCTTTCTTAGTTTTCAATTTCATTAATTTGTTGCTCAGTTTTATATGCCTGTGTCATGATTTTCCTTTCTCCCTCCCTACTTTTACATGCTCTTTAGCTATTCAATGATGAAAAAAGTGGACAAGTAAAATTTAGTTTAAATGATTTCACCTGCATATCTGCAAAGAAAATCAATTATTCATTTTTCAACCAGTTGTTTTAAAATCATGGAAATACATTTGTTTCTTCCCTGGGGATGGGGACAAAGGAAATAACATTTAACTTTGAACCCTTGCCTCTTTTGTATAATATGCTTTTTGCTTTGGTTTTACAATTCCTTTCCATTACTTTTTTTTCCTAATCAGTGGCCTCCAGAACTTAAGGCATCAGAGCTTTACCTAAATTTAATGGTTCAGAACCCTAAATTCAATTCTGACATGTATTGCTGATTTTCAGGATCTGTTTAGAAGTTGCTAGAAACGACTCTCTCAAACTTTCTGAAAAATTGCAAAACAGCTACTCCTATGTCATGATCCTTTGGAACTCACCCACCAGCACAGTAATTGTGTAAAAGAAGATAGTATTAAAGCAATCAAAACTGTAAATCGTATAATTGTCACTTTTGATCCCCCGAAACTCCCAGAAGCTGATGTCATTTTTTAATTGCCTCTTGAAAGGCCAATAGCAAGATGCATGAAATAACTTTTGACATTAAAAATACAGAATTGGAGGCTTGTATGTTTTTTCCCCTCTTATTTTATTCTTTCTTGAGCTATTTTGTATTTTAGAAATGTCTCTACTGGATTCTAATTTTGTAGTGGGTCTCCAGTTATGTTTTATTTTCGACCCTATGCAGCCATTAAGAGTCTATCAAATGTAGACTTCTAAGGTTTCCACTTCAACTAATTAATTAGGAAATTAGTTTGCAGTTATTTGATAAAATTGGCTTCACTCTAAATGAATGTGTTCAAAATTCCCCAAATAAAAACCAGATTATTTAGGGTGTAAGTTCTAGTTTTAGTGAAGAAAATTGGGAAAGTCCTGGCAATACTGAAATAGAAAATTATAAGTGGGAAACTTCAATGTTTTGGACAATTTATGTAGATTTTTACTTAGAATCTTTTCTTAATAGCAGAATACCAGGCTTGAATGTGCATAACAATCTAACACTCAGCACTCTCACCCTTTTAAAGTTATTTTATCTTTGTCACTAACCTGTCTACCCTCCCCAATTATCCATTTATATTTGTTCATTCATATAGAATTTATTTTTTATTTACTAAGTGAATATGAATACTATATGCCAAAAAGATCTTTGGTTCTTACTCATTTTGAGGCAGTTTTACCAATATACCTCTAGTCTTCTAAGAAATTGTGATCTTATTTCTTCTCTGTCTTCTTCATCCCCTTCATTGTACTTGGCCTCAGATTTGGATTTAAAATAGAAAAAGAAACTGCACCTACTCCTCCTCTCCATTCCTATAGTGCCACCCTAGTCAAGAAGCTCATCTTGTCTCATGGAGGAACAGACATGATGAGTAAAGATTTTTCCCACACAGAAAAACTAGCCCAGGTAAAGTAACTGAGCCATGTACAGAGAAGTACAGATTTAAGGTTATTATTGGAATGAAATGGCTAATGTGATGCTGAAAGTCATGAGATACATGAAAGAAGTAGAAAACTCTTGGTCTTTAAGAAACTGAACATTTACATTCTCTTTAGTACAACATCTTAGCTCACTCTGAACAAGACAAGTATCTACCTCACAATCTAGAACAATGATTGACATGTAGTAAGAGCTCAATAAATAATTGCTTCCATTATTTTTATTTCTGCAGGATCAGGTTTTTCCTGTTCTTGAAAGCTGGCTAAGTGTTATTTTCATTATCTGGTCTGCCTTATTGCTCCTAGAAGAAAGTAATATTCCCATTCGAGAACTGCAATACTTTATCTGTCTTTAACAGTGCTTTAATTTCAAATGCCTGTTACACTTACTTTTGTCTATATATCGCATATCATTAGAGCCTAATTTCTATGCAGGAAGATATCTTGTCTTATCATTTTGTATCATCCATAATTCCTACAGCAATAATGATTATATATTAGGCACTTAAAATAAGCATTTGAAGGAAAATAATAGTAAATTTTCTTTAAGACTTGATGGGATATGAAGGACTACTTCTGCCATTTGGACTCTTATTTCTTAGGCTGTGTATCCATGACTTACAACGAGGGAGATGCAATGTTTTCTGCTTCCTGGAAGTAGGGAAATGAAGTCCTTTCGAGATGTTGGCTCCCAAGGGATCTAGACTCACTCATAGGATAAGTGCTCAGCAACTCAAAGGGCTATCACTTCAAATCTGTACCTCAAAATATGCAAAATCTCTACAAGATATAGACCTTTTGGTTTACTTTGTTACAGTTGAACCACAGATATGACGTCTGAGCATGTTAATGGTCTATTATGACAGTTTTTACTCTTATATCAGGACAGGTCTCCCCTCTGGACACAGTGCAAAGCCTGGTGAGCAGGGCAGTTAGTTCTTGGATAAACATGCTCAACCACATTCTCCTGAGCTTTACTTTGTGCCTTGCCAATAGCCCATTATTCCAATCCTCAGCTTATGCTTGGACTAGAAACCCAAATCTGATTCTTCAAAAACATCTGTTCAGCCAGCTGTTCACTGCTTCACATTGTTGGGGCCTATAGCTTGTCAGTCTTCTGGATTTCTTCTCCATGAGTGACATCTCACTAGCTGTAAACAAGTGCTCATACTACTTTATAGCAGTGCCCACTCCTATAAAAAACTCCTAATGCAGAATTTCTGCATCTCTTCTTGTGTCATTGCACCCCTATTACTCATCCTTATGTTTTTGATTAGCATTGTCCTCAGCTGCTTCATTTTTTTAATGAGTGCTACTGCATACCCATTGTGCATTTCTAATAGAGCAGATGGACTGCAGTCAGTTTCCCTCTCCAGTCCACCTCTGCCAGAGTGTTCTAGAGTGAGCAAATCTGGACATGGTGTGCTGTAGCATAAAATTTGCTGCCTCCAGTTCTGCCACATGCATTGCAACAGGACCACAGACACCTGTAGTCCCAGTAAGCTGTGATTCAGGTGACTGGGGTCTCCAAATTTACTTCATGTTTATTACCCAGATGCAGAAGTTATGCACCATTTAGCATTTTGTAAAACTCACTGATTATTTAACTTGTTTTATATCTTAATGTGGATGAAGAAGTTCTTTTAATTTACTTTGCTCTCAATGTTTAAGTCTCTAATATTTTCTTATTATAAATGTATAAAATATTCATAAGTAAAAAGGTAGGAATAAAATGATTAAACTCTGCATGAGAGGAAGAGAAAAAATAGCCCTGACCAAAATATGTAAAAACAGTTCTATCAAACATTTGACATTTTTACTAAAAAAAAATGATTATAGTGCTCTGCATGAAGTTATCTAGACATTCAATTCATTTATTATTAAGCTGGGAAATGGCCAGGGTATGTATCCCAGCAATTTTGACTTAAATTTTAGCAATAATTTCAGGATCCATTTGTTGGTGCTTTATCACAACCTATGGCTATATTTTATAGTCTATGATGCTAAAAAATGTTTTTATATTGCTTTTGTTTTGCTATTTTCTTATGATATTTTGTCAAATGTCTGTCCAGCTTAGATTCCTGTCAAAGATGGAAGTCAGGTAGAGTAAAATTGAAAGAAAACATCAAGATGCTTTTTCCACAAATCTCAACACCAAGTATATAGAGCAGTTCTCTGAGGTGTCTTACATACTCCATTGTGAAGCTTCACCATTTTAACTTCTTCTTTTTTTTTTTTTTTTGCGGTACGTGGGCCTCTCACTGTTCTGGCCAATAGATCTCTATTGTTGAGGTGCTGAGGACTAAGTATTAGGTGTGGTGTTGCTTTGAGGTAGGTTGAGGTTAAGTTACAAGACATGAGGCTGCAGATAAGACTTGGAAAGGTGAAAAAAAGATCAGACCATGGAGAACTTTGTTGGAACTTAGAATGTACCCAGAGAGCATTGATGAGCTAGTGAAGGAATTTAAGCAACAAGTGACATGTTAGACTTCTCTTTTAGAGAGGTCACTGTGGGGAGCTAGGTTACCTTGGTAGGGCTTCCTCAGCTGATGACAAATAGTCCAAGCAAATTGTTAATTCATGTTAACCCACTAAAAATATAATTTAAATGGCATGCAAATAATGGAACAAAAGTTTTCATGATGGTTTTATCTTAAAAGATAAAAGTAACATTATGAAAATAAGTTTATTTGGCTTATATTAAACCACATTCAGGTTTTATTTTTAAGCTATGTGGGGATTCTTCTAACTAACAAAGCTATAAACCTTAATATTTTTTGCATAGTTTTTCTTATAAAATTATGTGATAACATATTTTGGGTTCTGAAATTTACATTGGACTTTAACGTCATTAACTTCAAGAGGGTCAAATTTGTAAGTATATTTGAGAATTTTACTATTTTTTTTCCAAGATATTTGTCTTAATGCCTTGATATGCACACCATTTTAATCCCCATTAATTACATCTTCTAAAATTGCTAAATGGCCTAAGCCTAACCAATTCTCATTTGAAATGGCTTTGTGTATGATTTGCAGTTCCACTATCTGACTACACAGGAACAATTGTTGAATTAGGAAAAAAAAGGAGAAAAAGGAAAAGCACTCCTTCCTAAACACAGTTTTTTCATAATAAATACACAACTATGATAATCATATGGAGAATGCCGCCCCCCACAATTGTGCAGTACACAACCTGCCCAACTCCTTGTGACTGTCTTGGCATTTGAGATCTTCTCCAACAACACATTCATCTACTCTTTCTTCTTTTGCAAAATAAGCAACACAATTTTGAAATCAATTTCCATGGTACAATTTACATTGTAGAGCCAGATGTTTGCAACTGTTATAGACATGGAAAGATGAACCCTTCAAAGAAGATAATATAAAGTATAGAGAACTTTAAGCAGAGAACATGGAGGAGAAATAAACGTTGTAAGTGATTTGTTGATCAATGAATATCTTCTGATGGAAACTTTTGCTTCTCTACACAACCTCTTAAATAAGGGGAATTGCATAGTGTGCACTCACATAATAAAGATGATCTGAGATAAGGGGAATTGAGAGAAAGGGGCATACTGGAAAACAAAACAAGGTGAAATATACGGAATACACAACTTATAGGGGTTGATTACTTGGTGAATGTGCCAGGGACAGAAAGGAATATCACAAGGGAATCTCAGATGTTAGGACTTCTGGCTTGGGAACACTGTATGTATGTATTATCTCTTCATTATGTTGGGGTATAAAAGGAGGAGCAAATTTAAAGAGGGAAATAGGATTAGTTCACTTTATACCATAGATTTCTAGAAGACTGTTTCTTATTCAGATATTTAATAAGGACTAAGATGCCTGGTTCTAGCCTTTGTAGGAGATGTCAAGCTGAAGAGGAAAATTTGAGAATCATTGGTGTATGGGTGGTATTTGGAAACATGGGAGAGGAAAAGGCTCTTAAAGAGATGAAGTAAAATGATAAAATGCTGAAGACAGGATGCTGGGAAAGACAGTTATGGAAGAAGCAGAGGAAAAGTTCTGGCTGAAAATGAGAAGGAACATTCAGAAAAGGAACTGAACAAAGATGGGGTGGGTTTCTGTAATCCATATGTTGGATAAGGCTCCATCTATCTTCAGAGAGCATCCCATGCTCAACTGTGTCAAAAGTCATAGGAAGGTCAGGTCAAGGATGGATGACTGAGGAAAGTCTCATCATTTGGGGTATCTAAGAGGATCCAATCAATAGCTCCTCTTTTCCATGGCCAAATGTGAATTAATTGTAAAATAAAGAAAAGGAAAAACAACAACAAAATAAAGGTGCAATTACCAAGAGAGCCTAAAACAAAGGATACTACTTTGTGTGAAAGCTAACCAAACCCTGGAATAGGCAAACTGGTCTTCCTGGTCATAGGCAAAATTGGGCCAGAGGCGGTCTCCCTGCATTGGGGAGATTCCGAGGAATGACGTGTGCCTTGGAGTAGCAGGGAGAAGACCCGTTCCCTGTGGATATCCTGCTCTCAGAAGGAAACACGGAGTCCATAATCATTGAGAGAGAGTGAGCAAGGGTAGGAACAAGAACAAGAGAGAACTCCAGCAGATAAAGATCAAATCAGAATGTCACCTTTAGGGTTTCCCTGGTGGCGCAGCGGTTGAGAGTCTGCCTGCCGTTTCAGGGGACGCGGGTTCGTGCCCCGGTCCGGGAATATCCCACATGCCGCGGAGCGGCTGGGCCCGTGAGCCATGGCCGCTGAGCCTGCGCGTCCGGAGCCTGTTCTCCGCAACGGGAGAGGCCACGACAGTGAGAGGTCCGTGTACCGCAAAAAAAAAAAAAAAAAAAAAAAAAAAAGTCACCTTTATTCCATGGAAACATGGACTTGTAAACACTATTCTGCATGACTAACACTTCCCAAACTGTCAAAGCAAATCTGCTCAGCCCCACTCTGACCCTCCCAGAGAGGCTGAGCTGGCCTTGCTGAGTCTGGCCTAGAGAACAGAGAACACCAGATTAAGAGAGGTCCATTTCAAGGGCATGGGACTGCTACACTTTGCCCAGGGCTGCTCAACTCAGAAGACCCCAGCTTGGGGTTTAATGATCTGTGGCCACTGTCTTGAAATTCATAATAATTTTATCTTTGAATATATGCTTGGCTTACCCTGACCCCATCTCTTCCTGTCTCCCCACATCCTTGAGGAAAGGTTTTTGACTCTTGGGCCCCCGTCACCTCAGGTCACCTGGCTTCCCCCTCCCTGCCCCTGCTCAAGGGATAGCTCCCTCGGCCTCCCCAGCCTCACCCTGTGGGGTCCTGGGCTTAGGCACTGGGAAGGAGGCCCTGGGTCAGACATGGGCACCCTGCCACATCTTGGGATGGGACATGGCTGTGGCCATCCTTTCCCAGGGCTGGAAGTGTTTAACCAGTGACTGGGGGTAGGGAGCAATTCTCTTACCAGTTTTTATCCAAGGGTATATCCCCACTTGGAGGTTGTAGCCATTTGGTGGTCACTTACTGAAATAGTTTGGGAAGGCAGGTGGGCGGCCCTGGGAAGGGGAGATTGACCCTGCTTCCACCCTACCCAGCGTATCAGTCCTGCAGCTGTGTGAGGAAGGAACCCTGCTCTGAGCATCCTGGGATCACAGCACAGGACCAGGCACGGGGATCCTATGGGGGTCTACACTGGCCCCGTGAGTCCCATGGTACTAAGTGGTACTATTTAGTAGTACTATTTAGTAATACTATTTACTATTTATTACGATTTAAATAGCAGACAAAAGACAGGTTGAGAGAAAGATCAGAGAAGAAAGGAAAGAGCTTTATATTTTAGTAACTTTCATGGCACATTTTCTTTTCTTTGAACAAGAGGCCCCATCTGCTCATTTTGAACTGGGCTCCACAAATAATGTGGCAGACACCTGACATATCTAAGATGGGCTGAGCCACACGTTCTCAGTTCCTTCTGTATAAGGCACCAATTTGGGCAGTCACTGAGGGCTGAGGGAGTAGAGTGAGGCCAAGAATATCGTTCAAAGGGAATTTCCTTCACATGCACTCAGAATGATGGGGAAAATCTTCCTCCTCGTGAGTCATAATTAATCCACACACACTATTTCAGGTGACAAAATCAGAGCTCTGTTTAGTGCAAAAACTCTTATATGATGGAGGCAGAGCTGTAGGACTTCATGCGTTTCCTTTTCGGTAGAAGAGTCCAAACCGCACTCTGCACCTAATGGCTCTGGCGGGGGAGGGCACACTCTGAGGCACTGCAGTGAAGGCTGGTGGCGTGGGAAGTGCGGTACTAAGCGCTGTAAGGCAGCGGTTCCCAACCTTTCTGGCACCAGGGACCGGTTTCCTGGAAGACGATTTTTCCATGGACAGGGGCGTGGGAGGTGGCGATGGTTCAGGCGGTACTGCGAGTGACGGTTCTGGCCGTAATGCAAGCAACGCTTTGCCGGCTCGCCGCAGCTCACCTCCTGCTGTGCGACCCAGTTGCAGACTGGTACCGGTCCGCGGCCCGGGAGTTGGGGACCCCTGCTGTAAAACACCCCCTGAAACTGCCCCCGGGCCTTTGGGATCTGAAAGATCTTATCAGGAAGCATTTCCATAATCTTCTGTAACGTTAAACTTGGTCTCAGTGGTTGAGTCTATTTCACACTTGGGGCAGAAAGGCACAGCACAGGGAGATCAGTTCGGTGCTTTGTGACCACCTAGAGGGGTGGGATAGGGAGGGTGGGAGGGAGGCTCAAGAGGGAGGGGATATGGGGATATATGTATATGTATAGCTGATTCACTTTGTTGTAAAGCAGAAACTAACACAACATTGTAAAGCAATTATACTACAGTAAAGATGTATAAAAAATAAAAATAAGAAAAAGAAAAAAATAAATAAAGGCAATGATAAAAGAACTGTTTCATTTTGTCGAGATGAGCCTGCCTGCCGAAAGCCCAGCACCAGCGGGAGAGACACAGTTAAGCAGCAACCAGGATTCTTCAGTCGGTGGGAGGGAGTCTTGGTCTGATCAGAGATTCATAGCAACCAGAGGGCTGGAGCTTTTAGGCACTCGCCCTTTTTTTCTTGTCCACTCTGTAATTCCAGGAGGACATAAGGCATTTGGAGGCACCTAGGCTGGGGAAAAAATGCAGGATTGAGTTTTCAGGGTCTGGTCTCAATGAGCATGTCAGAATCCCTGCTTCAGCAGCCGTGGAGTGATTACAAGGATTAAATCAAGCACTGCTGGGGAACTTGGGAATTATCTGGAAAGCAAAAGCCATGGTGGGGAGGAGGGGAGCTGACAGTATAACACATGGAGCTTGGAGCCTGACCAGTTGGGATATTTATATAAAGGTGACTCCACGGCCACTCATGCCTGCAGTGCACCCATTACTCATTCTTCGATAATAAACCTGGAATTCAGCGCTCTAGTGCTCTCTGGTTTCCTTCCTCTTCTATTCCGAGTGATGGGCCATCCTTCCCGTTTCCTGATTTAACTAGCAGGTCACCCTTTGGGAAAATGGTGTTAAAGGGAGAAATCTGTAAAATGACATATTATTTGGTGTGATTTTATGTCTTTTCAGAGGTCTTGGAAACAGCAGCCTATCTGTCCCCTTGTGTTTAACTCAATTCTCCAAGCAACAAAATTTTGGAAGCAAACCACTAACACTCTTCAAATGGTTCACTCTCAAAAGAGCATTAGGTATTTTATTCCGTGGACCAACTGAGGAGAGAAAAAAATGTCACAGCACTCAGCAGGGCCATTCAACTTTCACCAGCTGAGACAGAGTTAAGCCTTTAGAATTGTTGCACCCTAAAGGAAAATAAAACACAAGGAGAGGGAATTAGATGATCTTGCATCATTAAGCAGTCATGTGCATTACTGAAAGATTTTGCTTTCTTATTGGGGCTATTAAGTATCACTTTGAATAATGGCTCCAGAGAGCAAAATGCTAGAACAAAGGCAAAAGGAAATGTGAAAATATCAGGAATTAAGAAAATCAGGACTGGGAAGAATAGATCTTTCCTGCAATAAACTTTAAAAGTCATATTCATGCTCACATATATGTAAATAAAAGATTCATGTAAAGCAGAGAGATTCATCTCTCTTATAAAATCATTTCTATAATCCAATGATTCTCTCTAGCTTTTATGAACCCGTCCTGTGTTCTGCAATAATTTATATCAGTGTGTTCAACTTTTATTTTAATCAAATGTAGAGGTTTGTACTCACTCATAATAAAATACACTCTGAAGGATTGCTTTTGGAAAGTTTTGCACTTAGCTGGGAGTAGATGTTTCCTTTTCAAATTGAAGGGGGGTAGGATTAATATATTGAAACTTTTGTAGCATAGCAAAATGAGAATGGGGCTGACAAAGCAGTATAGTTTGTCAAATGTTTCATGCTTCCATTAGATGAGAATCGGCTCATGTGCTAGCACCCAATGGTGGGGGTGAGTGTGGGTGTGAATTATATATTTTGCTTATGACACAAGCTTATTATTTTGCAGTAGTCTATGTCTTGAATTAAGAGCTAGTTCCTGGCTCTTATGTATAGGGAATGTACTAAGTAGCTAAATTTTTAATTAAGAGGAAAGTAGTATATACGATTATTATCCAGCTCTTCCTAAAGACCTTTGGAGACCAAAGCACAAGGCATATGTTTATGCAAAGGTGAAAGAAGGGCCACCAAGGGGCATTCTCTGTAGTACCGCATTTTGCCTAAATCACAACTTGATGGCAATATTGCAAATTGGTTGGAAGTTTTGAGGGAAAGAAAAACGTAGTTTGATGAAGTAATACTGAAGATCCTTTGGTACCATCAATCAGATAACACTTTGGTTACCCAAGTAGTAATAACAAGAGGGGCACATGAGAAAAACATGTGAGAGGCCAGGGTTTAACACCTGCACTAAAAAAGACTGTCTCCTGAGATTAAAAAGAAAAAAAAAAGTTTAGAAGTCATTTTGGAAATCTTTATTTATGTTAATTACAGTCTTTGAAGGTCACAAAATGCAAGTGTGCTACTTAAGATCACACCTATGGTAAAATCTTTTGTTTTGAGGTACAGTTAGGTAAAGTTGCAGATAATTACTATTGGTTCTCATCCCTGGAAGTTCCCTGGGTGAACCCAGCCCCTGTACACGGAGGGAAAGGAGACACCAAAGAAAGAGGCAGCCATTCCAGATTGGCAGGTGGCAGGTTTAATAAGCAAGGGAACTTACATAGGAGACTTGTCTTAGGTGGTTGCAAAATAAGCAGATCTCCAAACCTGCCGGCCAGAATCTTAACGTTTCTATGGAGGCTTTAACTGTGTTTAGTCATATCTTCTGTCCAGATGGTCTTAACATCTTACTCTTTCAAGGCTGGTCCTTGAAATGGCTCCCACTGTAGGAACAGTGGGAAGAATGTACATTCCAAGGACCCGGGAAGGGGTGAGAGGCCTCTGATTGCCCAGGTCCAGCTCACAGGTCAACTGGTGGTCATGTACTCTAGATGACCTCCTCCAACAATCACCTGTTTACCTTTCATTTTCTAAAGACTTCTGACTTTTTGTTTCTATCATGACTCTGCCAACTGATAAAAACTGCAGTTTGATGAAGAAAAATAAAGATATAGTCTAGGTCAGAGTTTCTCTTAATTTAAGGAGAATCTGGAATCATATTTACATTTGTACTATAGACTCTTTAAACCTGATGACTTTCAAAGTCTACTTTCCACCTCATGGCTATACTATTCCTACAATTCCTACTGCTACTAGGAAAAAAGAGATAAAAGGTAAACATATCAAAAATATCTATTGTTCTAGAAAGTAATGTTTAATTACAATGTGATTAGGCAGAAAGAGTCCCCATCCCAAAATCTTCCCCCAAAATTGGAGAATTTAAAAAAAAAATTGCTCCCTGTAGGGTTATTCTGCTTAGCTGAAGTTGTGGAAAATTCTTGACATAAAAGAAGTTTCACAAAATACAAAATATGTTGACATTACAGGGTCTTACTAGAAGAACAATTTTGATTATTATAATATTCCTAAAAATCCAAAATTGAGAGATCAGAGACATTCCAAATGTCTGAGAAATTTTGAGACACAGTTTTAAACATTCTTTTCAGGGAAAATAGTGCCTGAACCATTTTTATGGAGAAATGGTCTAATATTTTGTGTATGTAAGTCAGTTTCATAAATAAGGAATTGAAAATGACACATCTGCTATTGTAGAAGTTCAAATTTTACTGTTAAATAGATTTTTTTAACTTTAAAATCTTAGTTATACAACTGAGACTTACTTGGATCAGAAACTTTTAGTCCCTTTAGTTCAATATAGTCAAATTTAACCTTATTGAAGAAATTAAAAGAGAGCTCCTGCTTCATTGCACAAATCAACATATCAGGTCTTAGAGTCAAACTCAGTCTTCACAATGTTTAATTTGAATGAATAGATTAACGCCTTGTTAACTCTGACCTCTTCCGCACAGAATTATTTCTACATGTTCAGGTAATTGACATAACAGCTTAAACAAATCGTTTTACTTGAGGCAGTTATCTAATTACATCAAGTATCTGGCTTCATTTCTTCTGCTGCATGAGGTTGATTCTGTGCGGCATTTTTGGCTTCTCTGTATTATGTTTGTTTGGTTCTTTTTCTGTAATTACCAACTGGAGAGTAAGAAAGGCACCAAGTTGTGAGCACTGACAGCAACACCTTGAAAAACACTGGCGTCCAGTTTTGGGTACAATTTGAGTTGATTCTGAGCCATCCTGGTACTCAGGTTGGGTATCTAACTTCCATCTGTGGCCTGTTCTTCATTCCTTAGGGACAGATCAAGTCCCTTCTGCACCTGGCAAACCATGCAACATTAGAGCTTAGCAGGGAGGAAAAAGGTAATCTTTTTCTTTAAACCAGCGGGAATTCAACACACTCTTTGAAACAAGAGGGTTGATAGCCCTGTAATTTTAATCTGGGCTATTATGCATTTTTAATAAAACTACAGATACTCATCTTCATACACGCCCATTTCCACTGTATCACTCACTGCTCAAATTTTTTTACTCATATTTGCTGTGGGAAATAACTACGTTATACAATGTGCAGTTCCTTGAATGAAGAACTTTGGCTTTTAAACCTTTTTCTCTTCCTCGGCATGAATCAAATCCTAAAATTATTAATTCTCTCTGCAGACTCCATATCCCAATTCTTATAAGGGTCCCGAAATTCTTCCTTGCTTGAAATGTAGCCAGCTGGGTTTTTAAAGTTTTGATCATGAAGGATTTAGAACAGACAGGAATTTTTCCTTATGGGGAAAGCTGAAGTTTTAGCAGTTGTCAAATGTGAGGCTATGGCCATGTGGATTCCTGGGGCAAAGCCCCAAGAACGTGTTATAGCTTGAACAATATCTATAACAGAAGAAGTAAAAGGAGCTATCCACTGAGGCCTGTTTGCTCTGGATTCCAGGTCCACCCATCTCCACGGAGTGGTGGCTGCTTTTGTAACTCTGAACAGTTGCCTGGCTCCGGTATTTTCTGGTATGTGGTAACCCTCAGCTGCTACATCCTTCCTAGCTTGGGTTGGCTTTGTCTGCCTCTCATGTTTGCTCTTTACCTCTGACTTCTTAGGCACCTCACTTCAACCTACTCTCCCACACCACTGACTGTTATTCTCAGGTTTGACCTTGGCTCTCTCAATATTCACCATAAACTCCATTTCCCTGAGTTCAACACTTCTGAGGGAGGAAATAGATACTGGCAGTGGTTCTCAGTAAATGTTTTCAGGTTAATTTGTAGCTCACAGGGGGCTCTACTCATTTTAAACCCTGCTCCCTTAGAGTGTTAATATTTTTATTATTTATTAGTTACTCACATAAGCAGTGAGCTTAAATGTGTCATAGTGGACGACATACAATGCCTGCCCTCAAGGACCATGAGGTTGAAAAGTGAGAGGAAGGATACCTAAGATCACCTGCCTCTACATAGCTTGACTGTGGGCAATTTCACCTTCCTGTACATTCTCTGTACTATGTCGATTTGACAGAATATCCAGAAGATTCTTGGCTTTGCCTCTTAGATAGCTGCCACCAAGCGTGCAGGTGGATTTCTTGGCCCTCCGCGTCCTTCTGGGAAGCTCTCTTCAAATCAAGCAGAACACTTTAATTCCTGCCATTCTTTTCAGACATTCAAAACAGACTGGAAACTATTTTGTAGGAAGAGCCATAGGCAGTGTTAGCACTCGGGCCACCTTCTAATTTTGAGTTATTTCTAGACTTTATGGATATCATTCTAATGAGAAGGACACGGAGGGATTTTTTAAAAATAAGTATGTTAATTAGGTGCATTCAGGGTATGTTCTTGTAATGAGAGACAAATAGCATATTTCTTGTTTTGCTGACATGAATCTATTCTGTGGGACCAACTCTCCAGACTGCTGTGTTTCAGGTACTATGGAAGGTGGCTCTCTAGGAGCATTTAGAGACTGGAAGAATATTTTAGTTGGCTATTTTATTTTTTTCTTTGGAAGAAAGTAATTAGTTCTTCATTGGAACTATGCACTGCATGTTTTTTCAAGCCAAATAAATTACCTGAAATCAATAAAGAGGCTTAAATTTTAGCTATTTAATCTTAAGAAAAAAGAAAAGAAGGTAGGAAGGAAGGAAGGACGGGAAGGAGGGAAGGAGGGAAGGAGGGAGGGAGGGAGGAAAGAAAAAAGAAAGAGGGAGGGAGGAAGGAGCCTGGTAGCTGGCTGAAACCTCGGCCCTGCCACGTGAAGTATGTTACCTGTAGATGCCACCTCCGTAAAACTGGCTAACAATAGTTTCTGGATTTGGGTTTGTTGTGATAGAAAGAGGTAACACATTAAGCCTCCAGAACGACAAAAGTCCCGGGCATGAAGTGCTACTGTACACGCACTTGCCAGTCACTTGGTTAAAAGACACCAAAGTCAACACCTTGTGGGCTGCTGACACAGGCAAACTAAGGCAGATCAAGCAGTTGGTTCTACCGCAAACTGCACGCTGCGACGGGAAGAGAGAAAAAAAAATACTAGCCGCGGGAACACTAGGAAGCACGAAACCTCGCGAGAAGACAGAAACATCGCGTAATTTAGACCCGCGGGCGGGAAATAAGAAGGAACCGGTAGCGCGGCAGCTACAAGGACCAAAGCGGTGAGTAGAAAACAACGAATGCATTTGCAACCACAGCCCTTGAGGGGCTGCACCGTTCCTGGAGGGACTGCAGTACCAGGCCACCTGACTAGCTGTGTGGACACGATTAGTTAGATAATCCTAACCGCATGGCAATATAGGACTTTACTCTTTGCTTTAAGAAAGGCCTGAAACCCAATTGATTTGATCAAGAGATTACTCTTTTGAGCGGATAAGCTTGTATCTCAGGATCACAGGTTGCAAAAAGATCATTTATCAAACGTTTACTTTTTAAGACTCATGACAAGTTCCTCACGTCTCTGTGTCCAGCAGTCTTAAACTATATCACAATCGGTTCCACCTTCAACTACTTGCACCCAGATTCCAAAACAAAGATAAGTATACACTCCTGACCTCCCCTTCTGAAACACAAGTAAGTAAAACACAAGTAAGTCAAGATGGTGTTCTCCCCTACTGCAGTGTGCTAATAACCTTGGCTTTGTTTGATCAACAGGTTATTCTGGCGCTCCTTTGTGGTGTTAGCAGTCAGCAGAAGGAGCCAGGCAATTTTCTTCAAGTGTGGTGAGTGCTGCAACACTGATAAAGAAAAGCACGCTCAAGAAGAACTTAGAAGGGGGCCCTGACAAAGCCATGGGGAAGGAATGGAAAGAGGTGTGGGGAGGCGATGCTTAAAGATCTGGACCATCTGGTGAGGCAGAAAAGGAGAGAACAGGATGGCGGTGAGCTGAGAGTCAGAAGGGTGTTTTAGAAACAAAGAATGATAAGAGCGATGTTTCATGGGCATGAGGGGCAAGGTGGGTTTCTGGCATTGGAGTGGTTCTTTGTGGCTGGAGCGCAGAGTGGGGGGTGATAAAGGGCAGAAAATGTGCGGGAGAATTAAGCAGGGCTCAGTAGTGTTGGTAGATGAGTAGTTGAAACGCTGAGAGATATTGAGGTTATGGTGAGATTTAATTACCATGCAATTTTTGGTTAACAGATAAAAGCCCAAATTTAGGTCTGGTGGGGGTAAAGGGAAACAAGAGGATGGTTCCAGGACTGCTGATAAGGTACCTGTTCTTGACCTGTGTTCTTATTATATGGCTGTTCGTTCATGGAAATGCTGTCAGTGGTACCCTTATGACCTGTGCATTACACTTCAACAAAATATATAAGGAAGGAAAGAAAGAGAGGGAGGGAAGGTGGAGGGAAAGAATTATTTTTATCCATAAATAACTTGCTAGTGATAGGCTGACCTAATCCAATATTTTAAATTTCAGGGGGAAAAGAAATCCAAGTACTATAAGTAAGTTCACAACATTATTGAAATGACTGTCTAGGAGGACATGTTTGTCTATCTTTATCTCTATGGGTCTTGGGAGTTTTGATTCATGTTTGCAACGTTTGTTGTTCGAGTACTTTCACCATAGGCAAAGCATGCTTTCTTTAAACCATGAAATCTGTTCCAAAGAAACCTTAAGAAGTGCTTGCCAGTTACTAGCTTTGAGCAAAAGACTGTGTTAAGATGTGTTGCAGTAAGTGTAATTATACAATAAATAGGGAAGAACTATATACACTATTATGGAAACTGGAAGTGATGTCTAAAACTTATTATTAGTGAAAAAAGAAGGACATTAGTTTTCCTAGGATTGCCGTAACAAATTACCACAACTAGGTGGCTTAAAAGAACAGATATTTATTTTCTCACAGTTCCAAAGTCTGGAAGTCCCAAATCAATATGTAGTTAGGACCATACTCCTTCAAAGCCTCTAGGGGAGGATACTTCCTTGCCTCCTCCTGGCTTCTGGTAGCACCAGCAATCCTTGGCAATCTTTGGCTTGTAGGTATCACTCCAGTCTCTGCCTCTGTCATCACTTGGCATTTTCTCTGTGTTGTTTCTTTATAGCTCTGTTTCTTCGGTACTCACATTGGATTAATGCCCACCCTAAAGACCTCATTGTAACTTGATTACATCAGAAAAGACCTTATTTCTATATAAGGTGACATTTCATAGGTACTGGTATTTAGGATTTCAGCTTATCTTTCATAGGATACAATTCAACAAATTTCAGAAAATATGTAGCGTGAACTTATTTAGGTATGTTTACATGAACATATACATGTATATACAAAAGTTTGGAAAGGACTAGAAAGATGAACACTAACTCAGTAGTGCTTTCCTCTAAGAGGAATGAAGAAATGTTTTCATATTTTTCTCTATTTCCAAAGCATTTGGATATTTTATGATTATCATTTATTACCAATATAATTAATTCATTCTTTCAGTGTATATTTATTGGGTACCTACTATGAATCTTGGGGAAAAAAAACAAAAAAACACCAAGATCTGTCCGAATAAAATATATGTAGAAGAAACATACACACCTTAAAGAAAAGTGTTCAGGGGCTTAAGGGCTATTTCACTTAGTATAATTAATTTAAGATTTAGAATTTTCTCAAACCAAAACATAGGAAAAATAGATATGCAGATCATATTTGGGTCTTATTTGACCTATTTGTTGTGTTCACAAATAATTTTGTAATGCCTTCTATATGTGGGTCACATGATTCAAGGTCAGGTGATTTCATTTATTTTGATCAACAGGTAGTAAAAATAAATTATGCAGATGGATTTTTCTGTTGAAGCATAATCCCTAGTCTGGTCAGGATGCTTTTTGTCTAATAACATACATACAAACTCTCTATTCCAATATAGAATTATTAAGGCACAATTTGCATAATGATACCAAAATAGTACTTAATTGTGGTTAGATAGCCAAGATCTGTAGCATTAAGTTTTCTTAGAAATTTTAAACCATGATATATTAATTAAAACGTAACCATCTTCTGTTGCTTTACCTTCAACTTCACAGTATAATGTTTGTGCTGGGAGCATCTCAGCCCATTTTTTCTCCATGCTTTTGAGTTTCAAAGTGTCTGTGCCATTCTTGGCGATATGCTGACCAAGCTGTGAGCTCTAGGCCTGGGTTTAGTTTCCCTGTGGGCACCAGGAAGCCATTCTTCTCTGATGCCTTGGAAAGCTCCCTGCAACCAGAGATCTTATAACTTTGGAACATATCGGTGCAGACCACTGGGCACCTTATACTCTCCCTACACCAGGAGGAAATCTCTCTTCTCCTATTTCTGAAAGGATTTTCTTCTGATACCTCTCTTTCTGAGACAATAGTTACTCTTTTCAATAAGCCCAGGTATTTACAGAGGAAAAAAAAAATGCCTATAAGTAGTTTCTGCTATTTTCCTTATAGCTCTGAGGCAAGGGAGTACTAAAAATTTGGCTTTTGCTTGTAATGGATGAGGAGAAAAATGCAAAGTTTAACGGAGATAAACAGCTCAATTAGGATCTTGTCGCTGCATTATTCAGGAATGTTTATGATAAGTTCAACATTTGCCAACAAAGCATTTGTAAACACGAAAAAGAGCAAACAATGCGTAGTTTGGAAATATCTCTGTTTGTTGTAGAGACTATTGCTCGTTCCAGTCTTGAGAAGTAAGCAGAATAAAATATACTATATGTTTCAAAACTGTGCTTTCAACTAAACTGTTAGAGATGGATTGAGATAAACGTTGGCAAGTAATTGAGCTATAACTAAGTCAACAAGCCTATTTTTGTCTCCCTGAATGGAATCTGAGCCCTGATAAAATTTATTCATAAACTTTGAACCCATTCTGTTTAGAATTGAGGTAGAACTTTGTCAAAGTCTATCTTACCTGATTGACATGAACAAAGAAGTGTGAAGAAAATATATGTAAAGAATCATTTTGCTTAATTAATATATAGCTTCAAGACCAACAAGGGAGAGTATGTATTGATGTGTTTTTTAAGTTTTAATTAAATTGCTAAAGCTTATTTTAAAAGAATAGAAATTAGAAGCATTTCCTTCCTATTTCTCAGGAAAATAATGGACTTTATTTGAACATGGCCACGCACTGGTGAGCCTGAAACTGCCTGAATGATAGGGAACATATAAATACACTGCTCAGCACTTTCTCCCTCCAGAATTCAGTTATGTTTCACTGACATACTTGTCCATATCTTCACTAGAGTTTTATCAATAAAAATAAATATTAAACATTTTCAGGTTGCTTTCTGTTTTGTTTGTTGACTGTTAAAATTGTGTTCAGTGATTTTGTTGTTCTTTATTTGAATGTTTCCTGTCACCTTGGACAAGTGACAGTCTTTTCACACCACAGTTTCTTATCTGTTAAGAGGAGGGTATGGTACAGATGGAACATATACATGCAAATGTAGTACATTATGGGAAGAAGTGGTTATTATTCTAACATTCTCCAGAATTCCCCTATGTAAAATGGATTCTAAGATACTAGTTTCCTATAAAACATTTCTTTTTCCCCAATGATTTTTAACCATAGATGATAATGATATTTATTCATTCATTCACTTATGTACCTACTCATTCATTCAATGACCATTTTTGAGTGTTTGTTACATTCAAGGTATGGTGCCAAATATCAAGTATACCACAGTGGACGAAATGGAGACCGTCTTTTTTTTTTTCTTTTCACGGAATTGGTTGTGTTGTATGTAGCAGTGTGGGGGAGGGAGCTGGCACACACAGGCGTGTGGGTGGTAATAGGCCTCAAGCAATTCCATAAGTGAAGGATATAATTCTAATAAGCTGTGATAATGCTGGCAAGAGATGTGCATGCTATAATGGTAGATATAAAGAATAGCCTTTTGGCTAGAGAAGTTGCATTTAAGCAACTCCTGAAGGACAGAGAGTTCATTAGGTGAAGTGTTGGGGGAGGGGCATTCTAAGAAAAAGAGGCATGTATGAAGGCCTCGGGGTGGGAAAGAGTATAAAGTACTCTGAGATCTGCGAGAGGATTAATAGAGTTAGAGTTCGGATTCCAAGGAAGAAAATAGAGGGATTCAATGTTTGGATTCCAAGGGAGAAAATAGATTCAATTCAGTAAGGTAGGCAGGACCAGACTAGAAGCGCCTGTAATGGCTTCAAATTTTTCTAACCCTGCTGGAAGCCACTTCAGTATTTTAAGCAGGAAAGAGTGACTTGACCCAATTTGTATTTTAAAAAGGATCATTCTGACAGCAGTGTGGAAATTGGCCTACAGGCCAGGAGATCGAAAGTAAAGTAACTAGTTGTTTGGTTTACCAATTGCCCTAGAAGAAGGGTGGTAGGGATGGAGACTGTTGTGGTGAATTTTATGTTTCAGCTTGGCTAGTTCTAGACACTATTCTAGATGTTTCTGTGAAGATATATATATACACACATACATATACATATATATGTTTGTATATGTGTGCATGTATATATTTAATTTGAGATTTATATTTAAACTAGTAGACTTTGAGTAAATCAAATTACCCTCTATAATGTGGATGGGCCTCATCCAGTCTGTTAAGGGCCTTAAGATCTCCCCCAAGGAAGAGGGCATTCTGCCAGCAGAATGACTTAGGACTTGAGCTGCCATATCAACTCTTTCTTGGGTCTCCAGCCTGCCAGCCTACCCTATAGATTTTAGACTTGCCAATTCCCACAATCATGTGAGCCAGTTCCTTTAGAATAAACCTCTCTCTCTGTCTGTCTCTCTGCCTCTGTGTGTACACACACACACACACACACACACACACACATATATATGTATATACATACACATGCCCATCCTATTAGTTCTGTTTCTCTGGAGAAGCCTGACTACTAATAAGCAGACCTAGAGATGAAAAAGTGAATAGATTCTCTTTCTAATTGGAGGTTTCTTATCAATTAAGATTTCATGGATTAAGTATAGGGGCCTAGGGAGAGTGAGACTCTCATGACTTGGAGAGTTTTGGCATGAGCACCTGGGTCCATGGAATTAGCCTTAACAGAAAGGAAGAACACTTGAGGTGGTGGAGAATTGAGGAAAGGAAACCTAGAGTTCAGTTTGAGATATGCAATACTCCAAATACATAAAAGGTTTCCAAAAGAGATATAAGTATGAAGTTGGGTGTGTGGTTCCTCTGGAACCTCCTAAAGAGAGGTCTTAGACTGAGAAATACATTCAAAATCATCTGCATAGAAAGGATGCTTAAAAGTATAAAGTACAAAGAGAGAAGAAAAGAGCATCCAGGAGTGTTGCACACAATTGCAACATTTAGGAGTCTGACAGAGGAAGAAGAAAAGCAGAGAATATGAAACAGTTTGCTTCTTTGATCACTATTTTTAAAAAATATGAAAAAGAAGTCGAATTTAAGCCACTGGTCACAAATACAAATTTATGTCAGGGAGAGGCAGATGCAACTGTACATTACAGGGTGATATGTGTTTGGCTACTTTTATTGTCATCTGCCTAGTTTCTGGGTTCTTTAAAACTGTTTGATGTTGGGCTTCCCTGGTGGCACAGTGGTTAAGAATCCGTCTACCAATGCAAGGGGACACGGTTTCGAGCCCTTGTCCGGGAAGATCCCACATGCCATGGAGCAAATAAGCCCGTGTGCCGTAACTACTGAGCCCACGTGCCACAACTACTGAAGCCCGTGCACCTAGAGCCCATGCTCCTCAACAAGAGAAGCCACCACAATGAGAAGCCCGCGCACCGCAACGAAAAGTAGCCCCTGCTCGCCGCAACTAGAGAAAGCCCACGTGCTGCAATGAAGACACAATGCAGCCAAAAATAAATAAAAAACAAAAAAGACAAAAAACTGTTTGATGTTAACAGAGCAGAAATATATATTTCTATAAGTCCTATATTTTGATGGCCATGCACTTGAGACCTTACACTTAAGCCAATATCAAAGTATTTCTTTTAATTTCTGTTATGACCTGTGTTCCAAGTTGATTAAAGATAAGGTAGCAGTTGGGCCACATTTAAAGACTGTTTTTTTTTTTTTAATAAAAAATGTATTTGAGAGGAACCTGCATTCCATTTTTAGTCAACTATTTCTTCTAACCAAACGATATGGCTTCAAAGAATTTCCCTTTTTCCTCTAATGGTAGGTAAAGATTTCTTTCTATAACTGTTCCGTTTTTGGTGACTTCCACATTGATATGCAAATGTGAACTTTCTTCCCAATTTCTATAGCACATCATGCAAGCAAGGGTATTTATATCCTAATAATGTATGGTGTAATAACTCTGAATACATTTTTGATCTTTGAATTTTAATTATGTCAGTGATATTTACTTTGATATGAGTGTGTTTTTCTCAAAAAGATCAAGGTTTAGAATAAGTAGTCAATTTAGTAAAATAGCCTTTTCATCATGTTTTATTATTTACTGAGTTCCTACAGTGTTCAGGGGACTTCAACTTAGGCTTAAGACTCAGGCTGTATGCAGTGATCAAACAGTAATTTGGAAGCAGCGTTTATACATTTGATCTTGCCCACAGTTTTCTGCTTACACACTTGTGCTACTGAAAGGACCACAGCACACTGATATGATGTGTGTGCTTGTCTTTAACATCATTCATTCATTTGTTAGTTCATTAAATCCACATTTATTGAGAATCTGCAGTGTGCAGAGTCCTATGTGAAGCTCTCGGGATATACAAATGAAGACCACATGGCCCTTTTCAAACAAGGGAGTCATATTTTGAGACATCAATTATAATTCAGTGAGATGTGCATATCATTTTATTGTTTATTAAGTGGGAACACAGAGTTTGGAGTGTTTAACTTAGTTTGGGGTGGGGGATGGAAATGGCCTGAGACAATTTGCTTGGGAAGGGGAAAGCTGAATCTTCAAATATATGTAAAATATTCTCAGTAAATTGGGCTAGGAAGGGAATTTAGATAAAAGGAACAAGTACTCTGTGATGATTAACTGAACTAGAGAACATTAAGGCATCTTAAAAAGAGAAAAACATCACACAGTTATTTACGTTACATAAAAATTAGGGAATACATGCAATTGACATTTTTTAACATCAGCATAATCGAGGGACTTCTCTGGTGGCACAGTGGTTAAGAATCTGTCTGCCAATGCAGGGGACACATGTTTGATCCCTGGCCCAGGAAGATCCCTCATGCTGTGGAGCAACTAAGCCCGTGTGCCACAACTACTGAGCCTGCACTCTGGAGCCAGCGAGCCACAACTACTGAAGCTGTGCACCTAGAGCCCATGCTCTGCAACAAGAGAAGCCACTGCAATGAGAAGCCTGCACACCGCAAGGAAGAGTAGCTCCTGCTGGCTGCAACCAGAAAAAGCCCGCGCACAGCAACGAAGACCCAACGCAGCCAAAATAAATAAATAAATTTATACATATATAAAAAAAAAAATCGAGCATTTATTGGTGTTTATTTTTGTTGGTTACTGAGTTGGTTCGTTGAGGCACAAAATTCTATGGTATGGACTCTATTCTCAAGGAGTTTATAGGATGAGTGAAGCTAGTGCTTTACATTAGAAAGATAAATATCAATGCCAGCATATTAAAGTCATCTTATAGAGGCATAATATGATAGCCTGATTGTATCACTTGTATGTAGATTTAAAGACATCTTTCCTTTGAAAAATATTGTTTTATATTAGACTAGAGGAGTTGGAAATTTCCTACACTTAAAAATTTAAATTGTTAAAGATACCATATTTGCAAACATTGATATCTTTGATACACACTTTCCATCTATTATAAATTGTCCAGTTTAGTCTCAAATATATGCATGTTACTTTATGAGGCTTCTAAAGGGCCCATTACATGTTAGGCACTGAAAATGCAAAACAAATAAAATATTTCTTTACATTTAGAGGCTTACAATCTAATGAGGAGAGTGAATAATTTTGACTTTTACATGTCACAGGAGCCATAGCAGAGGGAGCATGTGGTACTGTGTGGTGAGGTGCAGCAACTAATGCTTACAAAATTCTGGATGGGCTTCATGCAATGGGGTCATTTGATTTGGGATTGAAAATATGAGTAGGAAGTTATCAAGAAAATTCCAGGAACAGCAGATGTGAAGGTGGAATAAGGACTAATTTTGATATCTCCTTGCTGTCTGGTATAGCCAAAATGCAGGATATGGCATGTGATAGCAGAAGTGTAGCAGAGGGATCAAAACAGATTATGGAGACCTTTGTATAGCATACATTTTTATTAATAACATAGCATCTACAAGATTTAACATAAGCATTCTATTCTGTGCTTATTTGGCTTTATTTTTGTCTTTTAATTACTTAAATCTCAAAGGCCTATTTTTCCTTCTAATTGAGAAAATAAATTTGAGAATAAAATAAAATTGAGAAATAAATTTCTCACCCTAAGGAACAATGCAAATAATTTAAAAATGTGCTTATTTCTTTACACTTGAGAAAATCCTTTCCACATGTACTTCACTGTTACTCTTCACCTTCTTCCTGAGAAGAAGTACTCTTCCTACTCCCTGAGACTTGCCCAGTACAGGGACCACATGCAAGTCACCATGGATTTACACTGCCCTTTAAGTTTTATTCTCTCATGTATTTTATATATATATATATATATATATATATATATATATATATATATATATATATATATATATATATATAAATGCAGCACAGCAGGTGCACCTTGAGATTCCTGGGCTTGTTTGGCAGTGGCTGGTATCACAGTGAAGCTGGGAATACATTTCAGAAATATTTTTTTCATAACACAAAACCCGGTGAAATGGAACCACCAAATGTTGTGATCACATTTGGCAAAGGTCAGTAAAATGTAGTCAACAAATTCCCACATTTGAACAGAGTGATGTCTTTGCATTACTGTCTTATACGTCTCTCTTTTAATTAACCTAATAGGTGGGGCCCTGAGAGGGGACAGAATCAAGATTATTATGAGCGGTCTCCAAAAGTATATGGTTATTAAAAACTGTTTGCTTGTATGTATATAGTACACACACATACTATTTTTACAAATGTATAACATGTATTTTAATGATATGGTAATTAAAAATTACACATTTATTTCAAAGAACTGTGGATTTCATTTCACTCTTAATCATCATCCATTTTCTTATTTAACATATATTAAATTATTATGTACGATGGCATATGATACATTTTGATATTAAAAAGGCTGCTTAATATCACAACTTTGATAAATGATAATTTAAAATTATTTATATTTTTATCCATTTAAAGAATTAGTGATATGCATTTAAATCCTGTCCTTTGCTTGAAAATGTAATTCTGATGTTTCAAGCTTAGAGCAAATTTGATTTTTCCAAGAAGCACTATAAATAAGATGAAAGCACAAGTAGGTCTTTCTAATATCTCAAACTTAATAAAATAATTTTAAAGAATGAAGTTAAAGGCTATTGTGTGATGAGGAATATGGTGGTTGAACTCCCCTTACTTTGTCCCCCATCCTGGCACTCTTTACAAAGCAAAATAGAAAGCTAGTATGTTGGCCTTTTTTACCTTTATACCACCAAGCTCAAGGTCAAAATCAAGGGTCATCTTTCTTGTGGCTGCATCTTCACAATGACCATCACCAGACAGATATTGTGAAACAACAATTATAAAACAATTATTAAAAAAACTTGTTCCTACATTATACACTTGAGAATCTCATGATTTAGAAATTAAAATTATTTATTAAAGTCATTTTTGAAAAATAAGTCTCAAAAATCCAATCCTGGTATAGATATGAAGTCCAAACTAAATCTACTTGGTCCATTTTTACCTTCTAAAGCAACACACACTTTCTGGTCTTTCAACTATCTTTTATCATCAGGATCTACTATATATGGGAAAAAATGATATTTATAATTTTTCTTTTTACAAAATGTCAACTTTCTCTGTAGAAATATAACGTTAGCTTTGGGACAAACATCATCCAGCCTTTAGAAACATCAGCAATGACTCAGTCTTAAGAGTCTGCTCAGACTGAGAATAGATAAACTCAGCTGCATAAGCTGGAGCCCTTGACCTAGAAGAGCCCACACTTCTGTGAGTAAATAAACAGTGACATCATGATGCAATCTAGTAAGTGCTGTTCCACAGATATGACAAATTGAGTCAAAACGATCAAAGTGGTTGTTGCTCTCCCACAGCCATTCTTAGAACAATGTAAAAAGCTTTTGAATGAGCCAAATGAAAAGATGAAATTCTGTACTGTTTCTAGTTATAAAAAGAACCTTCTATTGCATGACATCTCTATTAGTTAGAAAGCACAGAAATCCTAGTCTCTGTTACCTTCTGACTTTTGATTCTAATGGGCCATATGGTTCCCGATTCTCCTGTAAGTAACTTAATGCTTTGTGTAATTAAGGGGGCATATGCTTCCTGTACATCATCAGTGTTAGATCTCCTTTACACTTGCAGAAACCAACATGGACCAGGTCATAATCTCACCTTTTATCTGCTGCCAGTAAACTTTAAAATTGCTTAATAAAATTCAGAGAAAATGATGATTCATCTTATAGTTTTTGAGATAACTACATGCATTATTCGGGCTTATTGCGAGACTCCCTGCTCAGGAGAGCATAGCACCTTGTCACTCCCCAGATCCCTGTACACACGAACAGGCTTTTATAGTGACAATTTGACCAGATATCAGGCAAAGCTAAAATTCTCTTCAGAATTTGTTTATTCTTTCTGGAATTTATGTACTCTGTAGCAACATTCCAACTCAATGATTTTTAAACATCTCACAGGGAACCTTTTTTTTTTTTTTTTTTTTAATCTATTAGCCAGGTTCTGTAAAGCATACACTGCAGGTGTATGGTCAAACAAATGTGAGTCATCTGTATAATTTTATACTTGAAAGGGACAAAATTTCATATCACCTTTTTGTTTCATGTTCTGAGAATTGACTGTCTTTGATCTTAACTCAAAATAGCTATAGAATTAAGTCCTTTATCTTGATTCCTTATTCTGCTTCAAGTTGCTAGAAGAATGATCTAATTCCTTTCCTTTGTTCTGCCCAGTACACTTTAGAGCTATCAGAAAACACTCGTTTTTACTAAAGCAGTAATTGTCAGAGACCCCAACTAGGAGTCACATGATCGGGTTCTGCACAGATCAGAATCCACTGTAGGCAGTGAGAATTCTGAAACTTGAAAACTGGAATGAAAAGCAAAATGACGTATGGATATGTGAGTTATTTTTTATCTATTCTGTAGGGCTGTATGTTAGATTGCTATCATGACTGTACCCCTTATCATTTACATGCCTGTGCTATGTAACTTTATAAAAACTTCCATCGTGACTGGGGAGAACTTTCCTGTCTTTTGATTCTGACCTTACCCGTGGGACTTGCTTTGGTTCAATGAAGGAGGTGGAAGTAACTATACAAGTTCTGAGCCTAGGTTTCAAGACTCCTTGCATGTTTCCAATTGAGTTCTTGTGCTTCTGCCATAGTCAGAGAAGAATGTTCCTGGAAGTTTGTTATTCCTAAGAGAAAGAGGGGAGACATGTGGAGTAGAGCCAACCCACAGATAGATGAGGAACTCACCCCCTATGAGCTGTACACTATAGATGCATGAGAAATACAAGTTTATTTTTGTATGCTTATTGAGTTTTAAGGCGACTTGTTTTGAAGCAAGGGACAGTCAGTCTGCATTTGATTTACCCTAAATAGAACTCCACTGCCAGAGGTGGCTATTCAAGTTTTTCAAAGATCCTTATCGAAATTGACAACAAATGTTTTGTTAATTAGTATATGGTTTGCTAGAAATAACTTTATGGATGAAATGGATAATGTTCAATATATGTCAGTGGCCCTACCACCATAATTATTTGGGTCCTATCACTCCGATAATCCAGCCAACTCAGCAAACTAATACCTTTCGACCAGGTCTAGAGAGTCATTGTTCTGTGTTCTCTCTACGTCATGCAAGGCTATGTCTTCTGACTGGACTCTATTACAAAAAAAAACATTAAAAACAAATAAATAATCATATGACTGATTTTGTGCCTGATTGCTAATAAATGTTTGCCTGTGTGGGAAATTTTTCTGAGACTTGCTTTCATTGTGAAATATGGAGGCAGTTATTAATGCTTTGCATCAAAGTCTTCTGATTATTCATCTTTCATGGGACATTGAACCTTGGTGTTCATGATTAGTAGCACGTTGTGAGAGGCACTTCTTGACTGAGCATTTAATTGCTGCTATAAGACTTCTAGGACTCTTTCCCTTTGCCCTCTGCCATGGCGTCTGGCAATGTTCCCTTTAGTTACCATCTGGGACCCAGAATGAGAATAACAAAGACAAGGTCAGAGCCTCCAGTCAACCTGCAGTGGACATACGCCTTTGTTATTTTAGCCTCTGAGGTATTTTTTTTTTTCCCTTACTTTAGCATAGCCTAGGCTTACATACCTTTTGGTAATGAGGCTACTAGGAAGAGGAGACGTAGCACTTACCTGCCTCTAAACACCTCAAGTGAATGACAGTAATGGAACTTGACAGTTATTGAGTGGATAATCTGGCAAAAGTGAGGTTGATAAATTTCTATACCAGTGACTCAAATATAGCTCCCTCTGCCCAAGTTGAAAATACCGATTGAAACTTTTCTGGACCGAGAATCAACTGATGGGGCTCTAATTATCTCTCAGTCAACAAGCAGATTGTTTTAAATAGGATTCCTGATTTCACATGACTAGGCCTTGCTCTGAAAGCAGGGAGAATATCTGGGTTAGAAGATTTCTGGTGGTTTAGGAATAAATCATATATGACATGGAAGACATATATTTTTTTGAAAGTTAAGATAGTTAAATAAACTTAGGATATTTTCATTTTAATTTTCTCTCAGCAAATACTCTGGGCTAATCCTGGCAAGAGTCTTTACACCCCAGCTGGAAAACTTCACCAGCTCATAGGAAATGGTGTCTCAGAAGCTTTTCACCTCAGGGCTGCTGAGACGGGAGATGGGAGGATTTGCTGAGCATATGTATAATGCACTTCAGTATGCTTTTCATGTGGGCGATCTCATTTAGTCTTCCCACAATACTCTGCTTAAGTATGATTCTTTCAATGAAGGATTCTTCATAAGCAATTGAAGATTAGGTTAGATAAATTGGCCAAGACCACACAATGAGAAGAAATTAGCAGAACTTCGACTTCAGCACATTCCTTTTCCTCCAGGGTCATGCCTTTTTTCTGCTACAAGCTGCCTTGTGTCCCATCTCCACCAGGATTCTTCCTTAAAACACACAGATGGCATGCTCTTAATTCATTTTAGGTATTTGTGAGCCTTTTTCCTGGGTGACCAAGCACAGGTCTGCATGTTATACACATGATACAGTGGCCCAGCAGTTATGTCCCCCAGAAGATATGTGGTGCTTTTTCTGATCTCTCCCATTGGTCTAATTTTTCTTCTCATCCTTCAATTTCTTGCCATTTTTTCCCCTTTTCTCTATACTTTCTCCATTCAGTGCTGTTTCTTGGGGATTTGGTGAGAGGAAAATGAGTTAGGATTAGATCATTGGGTAAGTAAGTGAGGGAAGAAAGCTGAAGCATTTTGTTTTTCTTTTCTTCTGACCAACTAAATGAACATATATGATTGATAGGTTTTTATTATTTCCAAGGGCCTAGTGGTTAAAAATCTGATAAATGTACTTTCTTAAAATGCAACTTAAATGGAATATAGCTTATCTCTTATCTCTTTATACAAAGAGACTGGGAAAGAAAAGAGCAAAAAGTATGCTGGCGTACTTAAGGAGGCAAAGACCTGTACTTCAAAAACTAAGACACTGATGAAAGAAATTGAAACGGACACAAACAGATAGAAAGATACACCATGTTCTTAGATTGGAAGAATCAATATTGTTAAAATGGCCATACTACCCAAGGCAATCTTGTATTCAGTGCAATCCCTATCAAATTACCAATGACATTTTTCACAAAACTGTAACAAAAAATTTAAAAATTTGTATGGAAACATGAAAAACCCCAAATACCCAAAACAATCTTGAGAAAAAAGAATGGAGCTGGAGGAGCATGCTCCCTGACCTTAGACTATACTACAAAGCTACAATAATCAAAACAGTATAGTGCTGGCACAAAAACAGATACCTAGATCAATGGAACAGGATAGAAAGCCCTGAAATGAACCCATGCACTTATGGTCAATTAATCTATGAAAAATGAGGCAACAGTATACAATGGAGACGACAGTCTCTTCAATAAGTGGCGCTGGGAAAACTGGATAACTACATGTAAAAGAATGAAATTAAAACATTCTCTAACACCATATACAAAAATAAACTCAAAATGGATTAAAGACCTAACTGTAAAACTGGATACTCTAACACTCCTAGAGGAAAACATAGGCAGAACACTCTTTGACATAAATCACAGCAATATTTTTTTGGATCCATTTCCTAGAGTAATGGAAATAAAAGCAAAAATAAATAAATGGAACCTAATTAAATTTAAAAGCTTTTGCACAGCAAAGGAAACCATAAACAAAATGAAAAGACAACATATGGAATGGCAGAAAATATTTGCAAACGATGTGACAAACAAGGGATTGAGTTCCAAAATATACAAACAGCTCATGCAACTCAATATCAAAAAAACAAACAACCCAATCAAAAATGAACAGAAGACCTAAATAGACATTTCTCCAAAGAAGACATACAGATGGCCAATAGGCACATGAAAAAATGCTCAATATCACTAATTATTAGAGAAACGCAAATCAAAACTACCATGAGGTATCACCTCACACCAGTCAGAATGGCTGTCATCAAAAACTCTACAAATAATAAATGCTGGGGAGGGTGTTGAGAAGAGGGAACCCTCTTGCACTGTTGGTGGGAATGTAAATTGATACAATCACTATGGAGAACAGTATGGAGGTTCCTTAAATAATTTAAAATAGAGTTGCTATGTGATCCAGCAATCCTACTCCTGGGTATATATCTGGAAAAGATGAAAACTGTAATTCAAAAAGATGCATGCACCCCAGTGTTCATAGCAGCACTATTTACAATAGCTAAGACGTGGATGCAACTTAAGTGTAAAAGTGAATGAAATAATGTCAATTGCAGCAACGTGGATGGACCTATTGATCATCATACTAAGTAGGTCAGACAGAGAAAGACAAATATCATGTAATACCATTTGTATGTGGAATCTTAAAAATTGGTACAAAGGAACTTACTTATAAAACAGAAAGAGACTCACAGACATAGAAAATGACATTTCCATCTATAACACCTTGTTCCATTTTGCAGCCCACATATAGCAATATTGTCATCGTTATATGTTTAACTTGTTCCCAGATTGGTTAGTCATGGGTATGTATTGCCAAGTATGGTATGTTACACAGAGGAAAATCACTTTGGGCAAGAAGAAGCTTATGCATATGTGTGTGTTGTTGTTGTGGAGGATAGTTGTTCATGAAGGCTCAATCCTTAGACTGGAGAACAACACTCTGAAGACATTTGAGTTACTGCAGGAAACAATGAAAGGAAGGAAACATTAGTCAAGAGTGAAAGGCACCATATGTCCTCCAGTACCTAGGCACAACAGGGAGTCAACCTAATAGCTATCTTCATGCACCCTTCTGTGTTTAGGTATCGAGGACATATGGTATATTTCACCCTGAACTGTGAATTTCCTAAAACAGCTGTAATGTTCTTTTAATGTAGTTTGTGTGGGTCATTATATACAAGAAGAGATGTTTAAAGCACCCCCTTTCTCCCACTCACAGTAATCAGAGGACATTTATACTTGTCAATGTATGCTTCTAACTATTGAATTATTCCAGCTTTGCTATGTTACCTGCCCAACCCCTTCCTTTTTCCTCTCTCCCGTTCTCCACATATCTATTTTTCTCTCTTCATTTCTCGATCTGATTCCCTTTTCCTCTTTTTCTATTTTCCATAGTTAGTAAACGGTAAATTTGAGGAAAGGGAGTGAAAACTCTTTCAAGTTGTCTTTAAAGTAACAGCTTGCATATCAAAACTGTTTGTGTACACTTTTATTTTTAAAATATTGAACACAATTTGTATCTCAATTTCAAGTTTTGGATTTCAAACATATTAGTCAAAGTAGGAAGCTGTGTTCATTATCTCCTAAACCGTCATTTTTTTCCTTAGGGACATTTTATGCTTCTTCCGAATTCAGCACAGCCAGTTCTGATATGCAACCTGTGACTTAGAAATAGTTTAATGGGATTCGTAGATTCAAACAGTAAAATACACCCTGATTGTGAGACTGAGAAAGAGAAACTTATGAAGGTTGAGGGGAGAGTAAATCAAGATAAAAATCATATAAACCTATAGTAAAGGGTATGGATGAAAGATATACTTTCAGGGAGATATTTCTGATGTGAAATTAATTTGGCATAAGTGTAACAGCTAAGGAGACAGTTCATCCAAAATCGATGAAGATGATTGATAGCTCAAATAAGACACAAATGACACTATCTTAGAGAACAATTATTTCTCGTTTTGTTGGGGGATGGGGGCATGAAAACTTACAGTACTCAATAAGGACCTAAATAATTACTTACTTAAATTAATAGTGACTCAAAATTTAAAAAGGAAATACTGGTATGTAATGGAACGGAACACTACAACTTCACATGAGGACATTTTATTATAGTTTTGAATTATGATAAATGGCAGAACTGCCTCATTTTAAATGAATTTACTTAACTTAAATCTACGTAGTTCTATTCTTTGAAAATAGAGTTTTTAAATATTTTTCTTAGTTATGGTAGTGGGAGAGATGTAACCATATTTTTCCTTAAAGATTAAGGAACTGAAATGCACACACAGAAGTGTTCAAACCAGTCTTTATTAACAAAGCCACCTGCTCTCAGCTCAGAGATCTTTGCATTTGGTAATAAATGGAGCTGGATGGGTACAGATTAGGTTGCAAATTCTTCCAGGCATTTTCTTTAGTGAAAAAAAAAAAGTTTTTTTGGAACATACTATATGCTCTAACCACATTCAAATGTTTTAACATCAATCAAATAGCTTTTCAGAAGGGCACAATTGCATTAAAGCTAATTTTACTACCTTGAATTTATGATACTTAATGTCTACAAAAGGTTTGCTTTTGTTCAATTTCTGATAAAAGGATTAACCAAGTAAAACAAAGCAAAAGAAATACGATATGGCAGTCTCCTTGAGAAAACATATTGCTTGATTGGCATAAGTATTTCTAAAGGTTTGTACAAGATCTTTATGACAAGCAAGTTTATGTATACTCATTAAAGTAGGAGAAAATTATTAATATTAATTACTCAGCGTCTTTTGCTATATAAAGTGACATTTATTTAAAACTATTTTTAATTCTTATTTAACAGTAATATACTTTCTTCCTTCCTTAATTAGTCCATGCAGAGATTTTTTTTCTATTTGCATCAAGGTTCCAGTCACTTACAAAAATTACAGTCCTTTGTGCTGAGGACCATATGTGGCAAAGAGAAGCAGCTCAAGATTGAGACGCCTAACACCTGGCTTCTTACCCCACCCCTCCCCTAGTTTGCTACACCAACTGCAGGCAAATGATTTAACTTCTCTACTCCTAATTGCCTTACATACAAAATGAAAGTCTATATCTAGGGCAATGCTTCTTAAACTTTTGTATGCATACAATTCACCCAGGGTCTTGTTAAAAATGAAGATTCTGACTCAGTAGGTCTGTGATGGGGCCTGAGATTCTGCATTTCTATAAAGCTCCCAGTTTATGCTGGTGATACTGGCTCATGCTGAGCAAAAAGGCTCATTCCAGTTTCTTGTAGTCCTTGGCTGAACAATAGAAGAACCTAGGCAGATTTTTAATACTACCAATGCCTGAGTCCTACCTCAGACAATTGAATGAAACTCTCCATGTGCGGTCCAGGTCCAGGCATCAATATTTTTAAAGTTACGTAGGTGATGCAAAAATGAAGCCAGGATTGAGAATAACTGTTTGAGATAATACCTGATTTCTGTTCAAGCTCTATGAATGCCTTACTAGACAAGATATACTTTGTAAAATCATGTGTTCTATTGCAAAATGGGACAACCTGTCAACTACAGAAGATTGGATAAGATAATGGATAATTTTTCAGATAGCGAATTCACACTAGTGCTACGTGTCTTCACCGAAAGGAGCAAAACAAGAAAATTGAAAAATGTAATTGAATACCACCGAGAGATCCAAAGGGAGATGAAGAATCCATTTTTGAAAAAAAAAAAATGGTTTGGCTTGGTGCAAAGATTGTAACACGAAGCAAAGAAAAGACAAAGGTCAAGGCCACATTTAATTAATCATGGGAAAAGCCACATGCAATTAACAGCTGTGTGGGGTAAATATCCATGTCTGTGTGCTTGTAAAGGCGAAATGGATCTTGCTTGAGTGTGGTCCTATGACCGCAGGAGAATGTTCAGTTACTCTTAGTTGAGCTAACCAATCCTTTGGTCCCATGGGACAAAGAGTGTCCTTCCCATAATTATAATTATGGGACCCTTTGTCCAAACTCTTGATTTAGTTTTCTGCCTGACACTTAGGACCTTCTGATATATCACAGTATATATTTCCTTTGCTTATATTAAAATATAACGGGGGAAACGTCTGTCTTATTTTCCTTTTGTATCCAGGTAGGTGCCTGGAATAGTGCATTAGCACAAAATATGTGTCTTGGGTAAATATTTGTTGAACAAGCAAATAAATGGAAAAAAGATACTTATAAAAGAACAATGAAATAGCAAAGCAAGAAGGGAGGATAAACAAAATAATTTCAGAAGATCTAAGGATCCATTTTGACTCTTCCTACTGGCTGGAGAAATCTTTTGTATGAAATCTTGGCCTTATAAACTATGTTTCTTGATTATTTTAAGATGTTTATAGCATAATGCTCTCATTGAGTAACAAAATATAATTTAAAATTCCAAGAAAATTCTAAAATTTTATGAGTAAAATATTTCAAATATCATACTAGGTACTTAAATGATTAAAAAATCCTTAATTCAACTGCAGAAAATTACTCTTTCATATTTGCAAGATGAATTGAAATCTTTCAAGTTATGTGGGGTTATTTTTTGCCTTTTCAGAGAGCTCAATAATTTTCTGATTAGATATTCTGTCCTTTGGGGCCATAGTTGATTCCACTATAAAATAATGGCAGACTCCTATTCTAAATTCTGGAAATAATTTGTTCTAAATTCATTCTAAATTCTTAGACAAATTTAAGGTTGGTAACAATGAGAATCCAACAATGGGCCAAAAAGATTGACACTTTTTCCATGTCCTAACTTTTGGGTCAATACAATGGGAATTTTTATCTGGGTGTGATCTGGGTATGAAGGAAAATTTGTTCACTTAACAAATCTAGAAAGGGTGCAGTAGAGTCTATTCCATGATCTTTCAATGTTACGTATGACTGGAAATAAGGGAGGCAAAAGGAGACACTGGCAGCAGTGGTGTGGTGTATGTTTATTTTCTGGTTTAATGAGATCTTCGTTAGTATAAACACTTATTAAACAATTTATGAGGGTCAGCTTAATTGATGATTTCCTGATAGTGTTAATGAATATTTTACTGTATTGGTTTTGTCTTTCAATTTCCTATTCTTTAAAGTATGCATAGGAGGGGAAATGTCTGACCACAACAGCTCTATTTACAGGCTCTAAAAAATATTTTATGGGGTCTTTAATGGTATTTTGGAACTTGCTTTTGCCATAGTGTGTTTAGATAACTATAGCTTCCTTTCTACTGGACTGTACCTCTCTTCTGATTTTCTCTGCTCTGCTCCATATTAAAATTTGGAAAATCTAAATCAACAACAATTATCTTTTATTTCTCAAAATAGTGCAGAAAACAGATAGTTGAGTTCATTTGTGTTAACAGACACTTGAATCAAATTGTGAATTTTAGAGAAAATATATTCTTATTTGTGTTTAATAATGTGGTTGAATCAATGGAAAAAAGGAGATGACCGCTTATAAAGAGAGGCCTATTTCCCCTCCATTAAGTTTAATTGCAAACATTTCAGGCGTACTGAATCACTGCTGACCATAGGCCCCTTCATTGTCATTCTGTGGTCATTGTGGTGGCTGCTTGTGGGTGCAAGTTTTGTGTCTTCAATTAGTTGTGGGAAGAAAATTGTAAGCATAATTGTGAATATTGTAGGGGCCCTTTTGTAAGTTGCTCATGAAAAGGAAAAAAAAAAAAAACAAATAACTTTTAAGAACCCTTTGGCTTACTAAAACCTAAAACTTTTTACTTCATGGAAGTTAAAAAAACGATTCCTTTATTTTTGGTTCTCTGTATTAGTCTGGTAGAACAGTCTGAAAAACCATTTATGAGAAACTTTAAAATGTACTTTGAGAAAACCATCATAACTATATTTTAAAATTGTTTTGCAAAGCCCTGGGCAGTTCAAAGAGCCAAGCAAACAAAAGATATAAAATTACTTTAGTTGTTCTCAAGCCTGTAACCATCAGTGTAAAACAAAACTGGAGGCTTTGGGTTGATTATAGAAATAATGGAGCCAGAGGTGCCAATACAAGGCAGAATTTACTAGACATTAAAAAAGAGAAAGTCCTGGCAAGTTAGGTCTTGGGGTCATGGGGTCATACTACCTAAAGCATCATGAACATGCAAATATTTTCTGAAAGGAAATATTTTAATAGATATTTAGTAACTGGAGTCAGAAGGCAAAATAAACAAAGGGGGATCACAATGGTGACAGCCTCGGAATAAATTTTCTACGTGGTAGATGTAATTAAGAATTCAAGTTCAGTACCTATTTGGACTAAATTCACTATGGTGAATTCAGTGTTTAAACAAAAAAGGTAGAAATAATAAAGGTTGAGCAGTGGACTTAAGTTTTCTTATATGATTATAAGCAGAAATGGCTGCTAATTCTAGGGTGCATATAGCTTCAGGGATCCAACATAGATATAGCCTTAGGTTTAAAAAAAATAAGGCAGAAAAGTAAAACCAAAGAAGTATATATATGTATATGTGTGTGCGCCAAAACACACACAGAAATCCCCCCCACATATCGCCTTATGTATAGGTATGCATATAAAGGCAAAGAAAAAATAATGAAAAATAAGAGTATGAAAAGCAACTAAAGTAATTACTTATAAGATGGGGGGTGAGATGGGCCTGGAGAGGGTAACTTCTGTTATATAATTTTAATTTTTTACCAGAAGTCATGTACTGATTTTGTAATTATTTTTAGGAAATTAGTAAAAGACAAAAAGGAAAATACAATTTAGGCCTTTGAGACAGAAAGCGAAAAGCTAGAAGGTGATTAATCTTTCTAAGTTTCAAAGTTGGTAACGTGGCCAGAGGCAGCAAATAGAAAAGTCAGAAGTTTGAACTTCTTAAACGCATTTCTCCTGCGTGGCCTTTGCGCCTGCTTGTTCCTTTGCTTAAAGCTCTCCTCACAGATAGTTACAAGACAGATTCCTTCACTTCATTTTTGTCTCTGATAAAATGTCATTTCTTTGTATGGTCCTGATTCCTCTTTCTAAGATATTGCCTGCTAGCCTTCCCCCATCCCATTACCTTGAATTAGTTTCTTTCCTAGCATTTTTCACTGAATCTGACAGATATTCATTTATTTTTACATTAATGTATGTTTCCGGCACTAGAATGAAGGCTCCGTGAGGGCGGGGCCTTTGGCTCTTCCTCTTTTCCAGCATTTACAACAGTGCTGGGCACATAGTAGATGCTGAAAACATATATATTGAAGAGGAGAAGGAATTGTATAGATGCTGTCTTATTAGATACTGTTAGGAGAAAAAGCCAAATAAAATGGAACCTAAAACAGGATAACAAACATAACATAACCAACCCTTTTGAAAGTTAACTTGTTCCACTTACAAATAAGCATTATACTTTATCTTGCCTTTCACATCTCTTGGGTATTTGAATGTGTCTCTTGGTATTAAATGGAGAATTTAAAATTAAAGTACAGTATAGGGAGAATTCTAGCTTAATACTAGGTCTGTACTATCTCTTCCTAGTAAGGATGTTTTTGACTTGTACCGTAGTCCCTAATTTCTCATCATTTCTACATGTGGCTTCCATAGACAGTTTCAAGGAAGAAAATTATGGCCTGGAAATGTTGTCTTAGACTCAAAAGCAACTTACTGCAGAAATACATACAGTAAAAATACTTCTCAGTCATAATGTTGAACTTATATTTTTCTTTAACCCATGTTTTCTATTTAAGTAATTATTACTGGGCATTCCTATAAGCATACAACAACAAGAACACACACACTCAAATGTAATTCAAAAACTTTTAGTTATTGTCTATATCTTATAGGGGGAATATGCTATCTGAGTTTTATCCTGGAATTTACATGCCAAATAAAAGTCAATATGAAATTCTCTCTGAAGTTGTTCAAAATTGTTGGCTTTACAAATCCCCTCTCTCATATACACACTTGGTAATACAGCCTATGCCAGCTTTTAGAGCAAATAACACCTGCCTTGACTACAATAAATGGTGAAAATAGAATTCTCCAGAACTTCAACTAAAATGAAGATATTGGGGAGGATAATTTATTATTCTATCTACAGTGCAAGAAAACTTGCAAGATACTGATTTTTATTGGTCTCTCCTCTTATATTTTATCATCAACACTGCAAAATTAATTTCATTCTGTTGCTTAATTGAGTGACTAGATTAATCTATAAAATATGTATAAAAATCACAAAGTAAGCAAGTGGAATAGTGAATTTAACTTGCAAAGTGCTTCAAATAAGCATGTGAGATATTATTAATGTTATGAATGCTAGACACCAAAAGTAGATTTTTATATAAACTAATACAGTAAAGAAAGAGAACGAATGTTCAGGTACATATACATTTCTGACACTGAGGATAATCTAGGAAAAAAGTTTGTTTTAATTTCAATAGCTAAAGGTGAATGGTATGTTTGTTTTTGTGTGTGTGTATTAATCACCATAAGGAATACACCATAATCTTTATGTGACAATTTAGAATCTTAGAATTGGTCGACATTTTATGACCTCCACCTGATTCATCACAGTGTTGGAAATGTGTCTAAAAAATGTGGAATTATGTGTAAGAATGCAGATTCCAGGACCCTAAAGTCTAACATTCTGGGTTTTAAAAGCATTTCTCTAGCATCCCAAATTTTGAGAACTACTCATTCGCAATATTATTAAAGAGATAATAATACAATAACTATAGTAATTATAGCAATATAATACTAATATCTAATGTTTCAATTGTGTTTATCATTTACCACCTTTCTAGTTATGTTACATGTATTAACTCCCTTAATAATTTCAAGTAACCTCTATGGCAGATAGAACTACAAGCTTCATTTTACTATTGAAGAAAGAGTGGCACAGGTTAAGTCATTTGACCAAGTAACACAGTGTGTAAGTGACAGAAGGCTGGAGCCAACAATGCAACTAAGGGAGCCTGTTTCCTGGGTTTGCCATATTAACCCTTTCAGAATTCCCTTGGGCCTGATCCATGCCAAGAACTGTGGGTCAGAGGTGAACACGACACAGCCCACTCCCTAAGGTCCTTAAAGTCTGGAAGGGAGACAGACAAACACTAAGACAAATGAAAATCTGATTTAGGTATAAGATGATCAGGGAGGAGAGGAAAGACTATTAACCTCTGTAGAGTAATCTAGAGAAAGGACTGAGTGGAAATGGCAGATAAGATGGTAGCAACATTCCATACAGTATCAGTTGTGTTTGCAAGGTAACAGAACATTAGAGCACAGCACGTTTAGGAAAAAGCAATTCATTGTGCACAAATACAGCATGTAGGATGAGGGCACGTGGAAGGCAGTAAAGCTGGAGGGGTAGATCAGGGCAAATCATGAAGAAAATGGCTTCACTGGCTGTACCAAGTCCATAGGCAAAGGTTGTATAGATTTTATTCTATGACACTAGTGCCCCCTGAGTTGTGCAGGGCAAAACTGACATTAATGTATGCAGTGGGGGAGGAGTGGTCATGGGACAGTGTTAAAGAGGGAAATGGTAGGATAAGATTTGTTGCAGACTTAAAACAGTTTTCTCTAAAGCATGCATAGGAAGAGCATAACCCACCTGAAATATAATTGAATTTGAGACCTAGTCAAGTCTGATTTGGTCTAATGGCAAGGGATTTTTTCAAAATGAACAATTTTAAGGATAGAGTATAGAAAGACCTGAAAACAGCCATCTGCTATGAAGTTCAATGTTCACCTGGACTCTTTTCTCAGGATTCTTAAAAATGTATATATGTTCATAAAGTTGTCACTACTGAGGGCAAGGACTCTATCAAAGAAATGAGTTATAGACTCAAGAAAAGTAACAACTGACTTAGGGCAGGGCTGCCATGTGGTACACCGCTTGGGTCTTGCTCTAGATACTGCATTTTGCTCTGTCACTCAAGAAACTTATGTGGGAAAGATACTAACAAGCTCAGATCAAGACTAGTCCTTAAGCTGGGCTTGGTGGGCAGGGTGGCTTTGTCTGGGGCATCCTTGTGGATAGGAGGGCAAGCACCTCAACTGCTGCCCAGGGCAGGCATCTCAGAGCAGTATTGCCAAAGCAAGTTTCAAGTGATGCAGCAAAGCAGACAGGAGCTGAGCACAAGCTTCTTAGGGAACCAGAAAGGATTCATGAAAGAGGGAATAAGTTAAACATTGCCAACAAATTGAGGGATGGAGAAAAGTCTATGTAAATCGAAGAATAGAGAAAAATCTATACAAACAGGAAAGCAAAGTTTAGAGACTCCTGTGAAAATGATTATGGATGAATTGCTAGGAAAAAAAAAGAAAGTAGTACAAGTAAGCAGACTAGGTTAAACAGAGTCATAGGAAAAGAAAATAAAGTTAATAAAAAAGGAATTTTTTAAGATGCGATACATCTGGTAATGTTAATGTGGAAATGCAAATAACCAGGGATGTTCCTGACTTTCTAAAATAGCCATCTGATAAGTCCTTAGCCAGGATTCAATCTTGTGGAGGTTTGATGCCAAAGCCTGCCTTCTCGTAGTTATAGCAACTTGACCAATTCTGTGAGTCTTAGTGTAATTATGATTCATTACAGAAAGCCACAGAATTTCCTCAAGGGAAGGCTCTACCCATCTAAGCCACTTTGCAAGGCTGGGGGGGGAGGGGTGTTCCTGTACAGATAAAGGTGAAGTGGGACACATGATCTGCTCATACTTGCAAAAATATGCTATCATGCTCTTCCTTAAAGGTACATTTTAAGAACTGCATATTCCTGGAATGGGACTGTCTTCATTTGTTGATTTTTTTTTTTTATGGAGACGATTAAGATAAAGAATAGCAAAAATATTGCATTTGTTTGCATGGGCAATTATAAACACTGAAGATACGTATTAATAAATACATTTTAAATTACTTTGTGTGTAAGCTGGTGAATGAGTGAAATCTCTGAGTTTATACTTGACCTTAAGAGCTTTTCAGAAATGCAGAATCAATCATATAAGAGTAGATTATAGGAATCCTAAGTATCTGGGTAAGTGAGCAGAAAAGTACCCGATGAGTTTTAGTGTCAGCCAGTGCAGTGTAAAGTGATGAAGAATAAAACATAACAGTGAGCATAAAAAAAGGCCTCTGGGGTATTGATTCCGGTTCTTGGCTCACAGTTCATGCTGGTAGCATTTGCCTTGCAGCTGCTGAGTCTCTCTTCTCTATATTGTCCTTATTTATCATTGCGTAACTTGGCCCAGCACAATGGCTTGTGTGGATCAAGAAATGTGTTTTAAATCGAGCAAAATTTTTCCCAGTCATTTCAGCCCTTCCCATAACTATGTAAGTGGGGCCACAAAACATGAGATGTTATCAGGAAGGACACTGGAATGCAAATCAAATATTAGCCTGATGGCAAGAGATAGGTTGTACATAGACACCTGTGATGATGTGGGCAGTTGTGGTTTCTGCACTTTGAGAAGGTAAAACATTGAAAAGACATGCAAAGGAAGTGCACAGTACTTAAGATGGGAGCGAGGATGCTGTGCTGTAGCATTAAAGAGAATCTGTGAAGGTGATGGTTAAAAACATATAATAAGTTATTGAGGTTGTAACTAAAAGAAGTCATAATAATTTTCTATAGTTATCATATGTACGCTCTTAAATAAGGTATACACTTCCTCATTTATATCTCCCAGCAAGCCTGTAAGGTAGAGAGTGTAATGTTTTCTTTTTATAAGAGAAGGAACTGAGCCCTGAGAGATGGCGAAACTGGCCACATTCCGGGAAGAGTCATTTCTTGAACTCAAGGTCCGCTGAATTCACAAAAGTTTCAAAATCAAAATCTGAAAAAAATGTGAGGCTTTCATTTGAAATGGGAGTATGTGACATTAAGTATAAGTACTTGGAAATACTAGTCCACATGGTAAAGAATTTTTTTTTTAATTAAGAGGAAATATAAATGGGCTTGGAAAGGATTGGACAATGTTGCTCAATATTCGCTAATATAATTTGGCTCTGGATTTATATTTAAAGTGAAACTAAGGACCCCCACCCTCGTCCCGTGTCTTCCTGTGGAGTCCTCCTCTCTGGGAGCACTGCAGTGTCAAGGTTTCTAAAGCAACCTGAAGAGCCTTTGACTTTGAAAACTGAGACTTTTAAGTTGTAATTGAAGTTCTGTTTGTGGTAAGATTTACCAAATGAGTCACTAAATATGATCATAGAAGAAAAGAACATGAGGCCAGATGGTGGAGGTAGAATATTTGTTAAGAAATTCCTTTAGCCCAACAAAAATTTTTCTAGGCATTATAAGATAATAATTACAATGGAAGTATTCCCAAAATTTACAATATTCCAAATCAAACTGTTAATGTAGTACAGTTATTCAGACGCACTGTGTTTGTCCTTATAGTGATTGCACAGAGCAGAATCAAAGACCTTGAAGAATTTAAACAGATCATAGTAACAGATTTTTTACTATTATTATTTTTCATTTTCTAATCTGTGTTTCCCCATTACAGAAGATATTGATGTGTAAGTCCAAATGGTTTTCAATGTACAAAGCTATGGAAAGTAATACATTGGGAAAGCTTACATGTATTTATTTATTTATTTTTGGTAGGGGTTTGCTGGTTTGAAAAATTTTTACTTCCTAAGAATGATAAAGAATGAAGATAATGAGAGTACACATTATATATCTTCATTATGTAATTGTAATATATGTATTTGTAAAACTATATTTGTGAAATAAATAATAAGTCATGACAACAGGTAATGTTATACTTAAAAAGTATTTTCAATGTGTAACAAAATGATAAAGTCCATGCCCAACCTTCAGTCTTCATGTGAACTCCAGCAGTTCAGTCAAGCTTTTCAGTGTTGAGAGTTGAAAGGTTGAGAGTGCAGGTTGAAAGATAGAAGGTGACACATTTAGATGCTTATTATGCCAAGGCACTGAGGTCACACATTTCTGTAGCAATAATTATAGCTCACATTTAATAAACCCTTGCTATATGAAAAGCACTGTTAAGTGCTTTACATGCTCCATATTATTTAATTCTCAGAAAGATTCCATAAGGTGATACTCTCATTATCTCCATTTTTAACAGAGAAGGAAATTTAACTTATTATTAATTAGAATATAAACATTAATATTAATTAACCAAGTTAGGCCAAGATGGGACAAAGTTTTCAAGTGCCTGATTACAAATTCATACTCTGAATTATTAGGTTATAATACAGAGATATCATAAATTAGTTAAAGAAAGAAAATCAGTTTATGAAATAAACATAATCTAAATCATTTTAGGTCTCAAACTGACTAACCAACCAAATATATGTGTATGATGGGATAGGTGAGAATGGGAAGAGTTGGTTATTTGTATACATTAAAGTATTTTACTCCATGTAAGTAGGTAATATTTTTTTTTAAATGAAGGGGAGTGGAAAGTTTCTACTATACAAACAGGTTGGAAAAGCTTTTAAGGCTCACTTTTAAGTGTACAGATAGACTGTTATGGATACAGAGAAACTATGGATAAAGGATAAATATCTCCAGTTGTTCCCATATAACTAGTGGTCCAAGAAGGGAAAAAATTGTATTAGAGTGCTATTTGCAACTTTTCAAGAAGAAAAAAACAAGTAAATAAAATATCTGTGGAATAAGACTGCTTGGTAAAAAGGAATCCTGCTTTGTGGTTATGGGGGTAATAATGACATTTGTTGCTTGGTGTTGAAAACATCATATATATATATATATATATATACAATGCATTTGGGGATGTTTTTCAAGTGATATAAATAAAAAAAAATAGTATGTGATAAAGGCAATTAGAACTCGATCCAATTCACGTAACACTTAGTAGCTCTATAGTTACTGCTAAATCATTTTAAAATACAGTGCTCTGATATGCCCAGGGAAGATTTATTAGTAACAGAAAATACGTTGTTGTAACCACTGATACTTTAGTAGCTGGTGATAAAGTAGCTAGAGATAGAGAGAGTAGAATTAATTCAGAAACAGTTGGCTTTTCTTGGGTATCAGGTGTAGCTGACCGGGCAGGTGATGTCTAATTGCTCCAGAGCTGTTTTCTAGTAGTCTTTTAAGTCAGCATATACTTGGCTGGACCTGGACACAGGCAACCGTAAACTCAAGTGATCCAGACTCTCTTCTTTTCTAAACTAATGTTGTTCAAACTGCTGATCACCATGTATTATAGTAGAAGGTTGTGCAATCAGTTTAGGTGGTCTTATCTACCATTTCTAAATGAAATAGATATACAAGAACTGTCGATGTCCCAATGCATCTCCTGGACTAAGGGTGATAGTTTTATGAAAACTTCTGTTTGAACCATAGAGGTGTATGAAAGGGGTGGGAGTTGGGCAATGGAGCATCATAGAGACTTGTGTATGGTTCATAAAGTAAGATGTCTGTATTTCTGACTGAATGGAGACTAAAACTATGGATAATATTGCCTTAGGCACAATTATGTACAAGCTGATAAAAATTCCCAGTGTGGTCACCCTATAACTTTGGGGTCTCTCTAGTCCAACTCTTGGGACTTCTATTTAGGAACATGATTCATTCTACTTTCTGTGTCTGTAGAGCCCATCCTATCCTTCTATGATGTAAACTTCATTCTGGTGCTCAGGCAGGGGAGATTTCTAAATTATCTCTTTGTTGATCAGTCCAGATTTTATGCTGCTTCCAAATTCCACATTCCTGCTTAGAACTCTTTAATGGTTCTCCATATGATCAAGGTTAATTATAAACTCTTTAATCTGGCATTAAATGATTCTTCAGCAATTGCCCTTACCAGTATTTTGAGCCTCATTCCCTATTGTTAGTATACAAAGACCTAAGATTCTGCAGTACCAAAACACTTGCTGGATCCAGGATGCGTGAAGGGACTTCACACCTTTATGTTTAGACTTCATTCTGTCCTTGTTCACTGTTTATTCCTCTCTTTGTAAACCCATAAACCTTCCATTTGTTCCCTATTCATAATCACCTCCTCAGTAGGATTTTCATTGACACTCCCTATCCCCAGCAACAGTAAGATGGTTCATCTTTTCTGCCTTCGTGATTCTTTACAAGGCTGTCTTCTCCTATTGTGTCTTATATAAAGTTTTATTCCAAGTTTCTAAAACAGTACTTGGCTATAGTAAGAGATTAATACTATATATTTGTTGAATGAATAAATGCCAATAATCATGTAAATATATATTATAAAGAGGTATCATTAATATTTGCTGGACACATTTATTTGATTGTTTCTCCCCTTTTTTCTAAAACTGAGTACCTATTAATTAATATACCAACACTTCAAAATTTGAAATGGATTTCTACATGATATAATGAAATCATCATCATTTAGTAGACATGAGGCTTTGAGCCCTGCAAATAACTGCTTGCCTAAGCTGCTCTTGATGAGTTATTATTTTAGTCTGCAGAACAGTAAAGGGAAATGATTTGTTTGTGTATTTATAAATAGTTTCTGGATCATGTGTGTTTATGGGATTTTGTGGGGAGGAGAGTAAGAAACAATGCTATAGGAACAACAGTAGAGAGAATGGGAAAGAGATTGTAAAAAGAAGAAAAAAAGTGTTCTTAATATTTTTTTCACCAACAATTTTGGGTTCAAGGAGCATTTGTTATCTCCCAAGAAGTATAAAATAAGATTCAAGGCTCAAAATTTTATTGGTCTTTATTCATCATTGAAATTTATTCATCTTGAAGTAACAGGGAATAAATACAAACTAAAAGTGTTGTTTTCAATTTTTTTAAATTATTATTTTATGCAGCAGGTTCTTATTAGTTATCTATTTTATATGTTTTCAATTTTTTAAAACAAGCAAAACTGAATTAAAATGGGTAGTATGCTTGATTTTTTTAAATGCAAAGAAAATAATTACCCAAGATAAATTAAAATTTTGATCTTTATTATTTTGTAGATGTGTGCTTATCCTCCTTGTGGAATAATAAAGAATTTTCCTTTACCCTTTGAACATGCACCCTAAATTAGATAATTTTTCTTGGTATGTAGTTTTTCAATCACACTACTGCTGTAATAGATAATCAAAGGGGGATTGAATCCCTATCTTACAAATGTAATCATAAATAGATATTTCACACTAATGTTGGCAAGTGTGATCTGAAATACTGGACACGTGTAACATAAAGAGATTAAGCTGACATTTGTGTTTCTGATAGTGAGGTGTGGATTCCAGAGACACAGAGAGTTAGAGGATGGTGGACGTGGACATCAAAGTTCAGTGTTAAAGAGGGAGTGGAGTGGAGAGTGAAGGCAGTGACTAAATTTTATAAACTTTCTTTCGTGATTACCATTGGGCTTGACAGTGTACTATGTATGTATTTTTATTGATTATTTTTAAAGGAAGGCATATAATATATATTGGGTGTTGCTATGGGTCGTGATTCCCTTAAAATAACCCTATGAAGTTATAATCTTTATTATATATAAACTCTCTCTCTATATATATATATATATAAACTCTTATAATCTTTTAATAGCCCATGGACTATCCTTTATTTGTGTGTGTGTGTGGGGGGGTGTCAAACAACATGTGAGTATTCCTCAACAAGCATTTTCCACCCTGTGTTTAAAATACTGTTCCCACATTCGCAATATGAAATCTTTGTAGGTAGGGACTCTACCCTCAGGCTGCGTAATAGGGTTCACTTTCTTGGACTCTGTGTTATAGAGGACCCCACTCTGGTCCTGCTCTAGCCCTGCCCTTTTCTGTGGAGCAAAAGCCCATAGGGCCAAAGAGATGTACCTACCTGGGGCCATGTCATATCCCCCTCATTTATAGACTATTCCCTCTAGCAACTTTTTTATGAAAGTGAGCATAAACTCCTAAATCCAGGATTCAGGGGCTGAGCATGACCCAGCCCCTGCCTCCTTTCCTGGTACACTTTACCTTGCTCATTCATCTCTGGAAAGGCACTTATATTCTTTGAGCACATGAAGCTCATTCTTGCCCTAGGATCTTGCCTCTGCCTCCTATGCCAAGATCTCCATCCTGAAGGATGGATTTCTTCCTGTTGTCAGGTATCAAGTGAAACGTCATCTCAGAGAGGCTTTCCCTGACCATCTATGTCAAAGTAACTCCTTCATTTCTTCTTTTTATTATTTTTTTTAAATGTTCTACTCTGTGTGTGTGTGTGTTTGTGTGTGTGTGCATTGGTCTACGTGGAATACAAATTCCATGAGAATAGAACTTTGTCTTCTTTATTGCTGTCTTGTCCTCTGCCAACTATCTAGTGCCCAGAATAGCACCTAGAACATGAGACACTCAATAAAACATTTGATGAATCAATGATTATTGAATAAATTGTCTGGGATAATCTATGTGTTCAATAAATGTATGCTGTTTGAAGGAATTAATGAATTAAAATTGATTAACAATCAGTGAATGAATGAAAGGTCAGATCATTCTTCTGACTCCAAAGCCCATAGTTGTTTCACTGTTACACACTACTTGTGCCCATGTTGTGAACTCTACTGGATCTCTATGCTCTTACGAAGGTTGAGACAAGAGGAAGGTTGTACACTGTAAGATTTTTTGCATATTCTTTTCTTTCCTGACCTTGCATTGTGACATGACAGATCCTCCCATCAATAAGTGGAACCTATCTCTCCTCCCTTTGCATCTGGGTCAGCCATGTCACATGGTTTGCCCAGTGAGTTATTGGCAAATATTATGCCAGCAGAGGAGCTGTCCCTCTCTTGCTGCTCTGGGAAACTCTAAGACCACCATGTGAAAAAGCCGAGGTTATTCTACTAGATGATGAGAAACATCCGATCCAGTCCTCCCTGTTGTCTCAAGTGACTGGATATCAACTGCCAGGTGTGTAGGTGTGACACCATCCTAGATTATCCCTCCTTCAGTTGACCTTTCAGATAACCACAGACAAGTGATCATGGTCAGCTGATATCAGCTGAGCTGGCTCGGTCCAGAAGAATCATCCAGCCAACCCAAAGAACTGTGAATCAGTGGTAGTTTTGGTTCACCAAGTTTGAGGGCAGTTTGTTACAGGGCAAAAGCTAACATAATGAGGCTGTACGGAAAGAATAAAAACTGGTCTTACTATAACCATGTCCTCATAAGTTCAGGTAGCCTTTTGAAGTATAAATATTAAACTCAAGCACAGAGAAGTTATTTTACAATGGCCACTCCTACAAACTCTATTACTAAGATGCCTCACTTGTTAGGCAGAAGAAGAAAGACTAGGCTTTGCTTTTTTTTTTTTTTTTTTTTTGCGGTACGCGGACCTCTCACTGTTGTGGCCTCTCCCGTTGCAGAGCAAAGGCTCTGGACGCTCAGGCTCAGCGGCCATAGCTCACGGGCCTAGACTCTCCGCAGCATGTGGGATCTTCCCGGACCGGGGCACGAACCCGCGTCCCCTATAACTACAGGCGGACTTTCAACCACTGCGCCACCAGGGAAGCCCTAGGCTTTGCTTTGATATGGTTGATTTGGATAATGAATCATATTGTGTACCTCGTAGGTGTTATTTGAGTGACAAATTGAAAATGAGTCACAACTTAAATACTTTGGTGGTTGAATTAGAATAGATGAAAGCCAGGGCTTGTCCTAAATGCTGACATCACAGGATTTGCCATGAGCATATAAAGTTGGAATAACAGCAGTGGGGCTGCAATTTTATAACGCTCTGTTTGATCCATGACTCAGATGAATTTTGATTTTGTAAATTATACTAAAGTTATGGCTGAACATCAGACATTTTAATATTGGATGGCCTATTTTGATACACACACTGACACACACCATATTATTTTGCTTAAAAATCATTGAAAGTTTTGCTGAGAAAAGTTTTGGCCTCCAAGCGTATTCCAGTGAATGATTCTAATACCGCACTAATCTGATACTTGAATTTGAATTGCCAATATTATAAAAATTTGCTGCCCATGCTGCCACTGTCGATGCTTACTTCTGCTAAACCAGATGTCTGTTATCTATCCTGCCACCTACACATTAAACTGCTAATCTCAGAGAAGAAAAAATGAAATATCTTATTTTTGTTTTTGTTGCTGTTACATTGAAGGATCCCTAAGATGTAATGCTGAGGCAGATTTTTATCATAACATAATTTATTATAACGTATTCACTTGTCTTCTAACATTCCTCTAAGTCAGTTTGGGTACTTTGAACTGTCGTGCCAGTAGCAATATGGTGCAATCTGTAGCTTATTGCTTCCCAACTGGAAAACCGTGTATGCCATTCTCATGCCTCCTATAAATGGTTTGTTTAGGCCACTTCAAAGTGCCATCTGCCAGTATAGGCACTACCATTGGAATGAGAGAGTTCCTCATCATTTACTAGAAAAGGAATTGTGCCCATACTAACAACAACACAAAGGACCAAAGAATTGAGAATGAAGTCTGTCTGTCTTTACCTCAGTTATGTGAAGACCTTAAAATAGGCTAAAATCTACACAGATCCAAAACATAGATGTTAGTCAAATGATACTGTTATATATTAAGATATTTTCCTCTTTGTCTCAAAGAACAGTATCTTAGGATCTCCAGTAAAGGGAACCTGGATTCATCTAGTCTTGGCCATATTTTTCCTGAGCCTTTGTTAAGTACTTTACATATTCTTCCTATAGTGATTTTAAATATATACAGAAGTCCTTGATTCTCCTCTCCTCAAGAGGTGCAGCTTAATTCCCCTAGTTTAAAATGTGGGCTGGACTTAGTAACTAACTTCTACTTAGGAGAATATGGCAGGAGTGATGGTGTGTGACTTCTGAGACAAGGTCATAAAAGACATTGTAACTTCCTTCTTGCTCTCTCGTGGCTAAATCCCTCTTGGAGAAGCCAGTGCCATGTTGAGAGGATGCCAAGGATGCCGGAGCAGTCCTGTGGAGAGTACATGTGGCAAGAAAAGGAGGCTTCCTGCCAACACCCATGAGAATGAACTGTTCTGGAAGCATATCTCCAGTTACAGTCAAGCCTCTAGATGACTGTAAACCTGACCAACATCTTGACTGCAATTTCATGAAAGAACCTAAGCCACACCACTCAGAAAAACTGCCTCTGAGTTCCTAAACCACATAAACAATACAATAATAAATGTTTGTTTTTCAACTATTACGTGTTAGGGACATTTTTTAATTCAGCAATTGATAGTACATCCATCAAAGCAAGCAGTGAACTCAGTAAAGCTATCAATTACAAATATTTCTCAGATGTTGATTGTCAATACCTTTCTTTTCTTAAAAATGGGTGGTTTGTCTGAAATGTCTTTTTCCTCCCTCCATAAAATGCAGTGAGGTTATTTTAGGGAAATTATAAATTTTATGATATAGGAAATTTAGAAAAAGGCTTTGTGTATAAATGAAATTATAAAGAGTGGGAGTTGATTGCACATTATATAAATATGTGTATAATTAGATATAAATATATATGTAAGGAGTTACCTGATTCAGGATGGTATTAGTACAAACTTGCTGGCATGTAAGCATCTTTTCCCCTGTATACATCCACTGTCATGTGAGGACATGTTTTCTCTTACAATTTGGAAAAGGAAAGAGTTTGGGGTTGGGAGACAATGTGCTAATAGTGGAACACTGAGTAAGATGTGAGAAACTGTGTTTTATGGCTAGCTCCTTGGGTTAGGTTTGATTTCCTATGGTAGAGAAGGACCAGAAGCTGACATAAGAAAGATTATCTCACCTACACGGAACAATCATCTGTGCTTGTGCCCAGAGTCCCATGAAATATGAAACGTAATTAGAGAAGAGGTCATTCTCCTATTCTTTCATATACACCATTGATATCTTGTATTGCTAGGTATCTTGGAATAATTTAAGATAATTGGAAGGTGCCTTATGCAACATGGGTTAGCATCCTTAGGATAAAAAAAGGAAGACATATAATGGGCAGTGGCAGGAAGGCTCCAGCATTTGGCTTCACGGGCATGGCAGGGGACAAGTAGACATAAAAGTAAGAGGAGAGGAACAGGGTAGACCCTGTGTGCTGCTGTGTGGTGACGGCAGTGGACAAGTTATTTGTTCATGTGAGACACTCTTCTGAGGATGCCCAGAAAAACCGGGGTATTCTTAAGTAATTTGGAGTCCTGTGGGTGAGTGAAAAGTGCAGTTATTCGTAGCTACAATCTGGGAGGTCTTGGACATACATTAGAGTTGATGAATATATATTTTCAGCTTCTAAATGTTTCTTTCCTTTTCTCTTCTTTCCTTCTTTCTTTGTTCCCTCTTTCCATGCTTCTCTCCCTCCCTCCCTCCTTCCTTCCTCTCTTCCTTCTTGTCTTTGTTTTCCTTCATTCTTTCCTCTGCCTAACCTCCCTTCTTTTCTTTCTCTTTATTTTTTTATTCAACATTGTTTGATTACTTTTGCTGTAGCATCTGGATGCACTGGCTGAATTAGGTCTTTGATTCCAGTAGTCTTTTTTGATATGGGCTTTTTGCTGCAGATACACACACACACACACACACACACACACACACACAGAAACACACAAGTGTGTGCGCACGCACACACACATCCTGTTTCACGTTAGACACTTCAAACTAGGGGTGCTTTTGACCTAACTCTAAGGTCTATCACACATCTTTGGAATTTAGAAAATTTAGAAATTAGATTCTAGATTCCAGTTAATGGGGGATTGAGTGTTGCCTTGAAGGCTTTTTATTGCTGCTGGTTGAAACTTGGCATGCATTTTGACATCCAGGTGCAATATTTCTTCCTGATTGCATGGCTCATAGTCACTTAATAGTGCATTGTTTTCCCAAGTAAAACTCAGTGGAGGTGCAACATCTGGTTTCTAGTGAAAAAGTCGACTTAATTTACTGAAATCCCTGGTGTGATTTACAAAGCACCAGTGAAGGTGGAACACTTTGACACATTGTGGAGTACTGACTGACTGTGTCTACATTGGCAAGGATTTCTAAATGGTTCATTTAAAGCAATCAGGGAATCTTTTATTTGGTACCACCCGAACAGCCAAAATGTTTACATTTCTAAATGAAAACCTTTTTCTTTGGGTGAAAACATTTCCAAAAAAAGTAAATGCTTTGTTCATTAAAGGCGAAGACAGTGTTTTCTTTTGAATGGTGGAGATAGTGAAATGTTTTCCAAATATCCCCAAATGAGGAAAATGCAGCTATTTGATAAATTCCTGACTCTGAACACCATCATTGGTAAAATTTCAAGCAATTGGATTTTCAGACAGACTATCAATTCTAGCGGTGGAAGAGTTAGATATTTGAAAACACAGCCAAATTATAATGCTGATGTGAAGAAAATTACCAAGGTATTTGAGATAAACCCTCATATATATGCATGATTTTTATATATTACTAACAAAACAGAATTTAAGTGCCTTGTTTTTTTCTACCATTTATTTGTTTCTGTGAGATGGTGAACTCAGATTTTGAGGTAATTCATATTTAATACACATTTACTGAGCATCCACTGTATAAGGTGGTGGGTACTATCAAGAAAAAAGTCAAAACTTAGTGGTGAGCTATGAACATGTCATTGCTATAATAATTTTTTTTTAACTTATACAATAATAGGTACAAGGAAGAAAATAGGTGGTTACTACCAGGTTTTATGCTTGTTGAGATCATCATAACAAAATCAGTGAAGTCACAGTGAGCCAAACAGAATAAAACCGAATTTTCTACAACAAACGTAAATGAAGGAATATGATTTCCTACAAAATATCTAAGAACTATTGTCTTAGGTTTAAATGATATATAACAATAAATCATTGTAGTAAAGGTAGAAGGCCACACAAGAACTTCATATAAACTTTACAATTTTAGTACAGAATAAAAATAAAATTGACCTGAAGTAACCTTCATGACACCATGGCTAATTATATTCTTAGTGACATCACAGTACCTACCTGGAAATATTTTTCAGATTTTTCTCTTTTCTATGTATCAACTCATAAGGTCAATAGATGTGCTCCATTTTCTTAGTCTTGTGTCAATACCTCCACTTAAAATTCACGTCATTGGTTTTGGCTTTTAAAATCAAGAATGAATTTGAAAGATTCAAACTTGATAATTTTCTAATTCTACATCTGTTATAAATTAGGATAGGAGCTGTCATATAAATTACTTCATGCAACTCTTTACAACCTCCCCAACCAATAATATTATTATTCCTTTGTAACAAGATGAAACACGACAGACTACATGCAACTGCAGTAGAAATTTAATAAGAAAGTGATAATACTTGTTTCTTCTGATCATCTAAATTTGCTGTAATAAAAAAGCATGTGTTTTAATCTGACTATTAAATGCAATGTTCCACTCCTCCCTACAACAAAATTATGTTTTACCCCATTACCATTTTGAGCCTTAGATTTCTTACATCTTAAATACAATTTCTTACCTTGTAAGATGTTTATGAGTATTAAACGTCACACATGTGAAAATTCTTGGAACTTATTAGCTATATACTAAAAGATTGTGGGGTTAAATAAGAAGATACACAAGATGACACTGCTGATTACTTTTACACTTTGCATGTGGACATATATAGATCATTTCCTAGAAATACTTGTGAAAGTTATGTAACAGGTACATGGTGGCTTCATAAAGTTAGTACTCCTTGTTTGTTTGTTCTGTTATGCTCTTATTTGGATTTAATTACCCTGAATTAAGTTGTTTACAAAATAGCATTCGCTCATTCATTCAACAAACATTTTGTGAGGACTTGTTATGCTGCTGGCACATTTTTAGTAGATGATATGGAATAATGTACCAAAGAAATGAAATTCCTGTCTTACAAATTTATATTCTAGTGATGTAGGAAGAGGAAAAAAACAAAGGAACACATAATACATCAGGTAAGTAGTTGTATCAGTCAAGGTTTTCCAGAGAAATAGAACCAATAGGGTGTGTGTGTGTGTGTGTGTGTGTGTGTGTGTGTGTGAATAAGGAGATTTATTTTAAGAAATTGGCTGACTTGATCATGGGGTCTGGCAAGACAGTATTGGTAGGGCAGGAAATTCAGTCAGGTATTGATATTGCAGGCTGGGACTGAAGTTTGTAGGGCAGGCTGATGGGCAGAAAGTTCAGGTGGGGCTTCTATGTTCCAGTTTTGTGGCAGAATTCCTTCTTCTTCAGGAAAACTCAGTTTTTGCTCTTAAGACCTCCATTTAACCGGATGAGGTCCATCCACATTATCAAGGGTAATCTCCTTCACTTAAAGTGAACTAACATTATATGTTAATCACGTCTACAAAATACATTCACAGCAGTGTCTAGACTAGTGTTTACCAAACAACTGGGCACTGTGACCTAGCCAGGTTGACACATAAAATTAATCATCACAGTAGTATTAAAAAAAGTAAAGCAAAATAAAGAGATGACATGATGGGGAAAGAAAAGTACTATTTCAGATAGGCTAGTTAAGGAAGACCTCTCTAAGGGTCAGTATGCCAACCAAAACCTGAACCAAGTGAGGAACAAGCTATGGAGAGACTAGAGTGTTGGATAGAGCACTTAACACAGAAGAAACTACGTTCAAAGGCCTTAAGGTAGGAGCATGGTTGGCATAGTTTATGAACAGCAAAGAGAACCTCTCAGTTAAAGTGTAGTGAGAGAAGAGGGAGTGATAGGAACACGAAGTAAGAGAAGTAGTCCAGGATAAATTGTGTAAGAACTTTTAGGCCATGGTAAAGGCTTTTATTCTGAGTGAGATAAGGAGCCAATGGAGGGTGTTGGGCAGAGGAGGGATATGGTTTGCAGTAGCTCAATGACACGAATTAGTGGCCTCAGCAGAAATGATATGTCTTGAATGCCAGTGGTAATTGATAAATAAGATATGTGGCATGAGAAAAGAAGGAGGAAGTCAAGGATGACCCCAAGTGTTTCTTTCGCCTAATTACTAGAAAAATGAAGTTGCCATTTACTAAAATAGCAAGCCAAGACAGAGCTGGTTGGGATGGGGGCACATAAAGAGTTAACTTGGAGATGCTTCTTAAGTATCCAAGGAAGATGTTCAGCAGGGATTAAGGGTAGTTATTAGAGATAGACAAGAGATTTCTGAATTTATTGATAGTGTTTAAACCCATGGGAGTGAAATAATCACTTGTGGAGATTAGAAAAAGAATTTAAAGAACTAAATCCTAGAATATTTCATGTTTAGAGTTTGGGAAAATGAAAAGATTCAACAACAATAGCAGCAAAAACAACAACAAATTGGAAGAATAAACATCTTAAATTTGGAAGTGTCAACACATGTAAAGTCTAAACATTTTATTCAAGGCAGTGTTTCTTAAACTGGTATGGAGTTTGCCTCAGACAGGTTTCATGTTCAAATATGTTTTCAATACCCTTTATACTATATCAACTCTGTGAAATTTTTGATGAATATTCCCATACTAAAGGCTCTGAGAAACCTAAGGGCAAATGAACCTATTTTAACTGTTAAACCCAGTATTTCAAACATGTTTTGATCATGGAAGCCTTTTATTCTTAATAGTAGCTGAGTAATTCCATGGCCCTGAAATTATTTTTCTGACTATGTTTCTTTGCCACATACTCTTAGAATGCCTATTTTGATATGAATTGCCTGTTCCTTTAACACTAATAGCTGCTAACATTGTCTCCAAAGGTTTTGCACCTACAATAATGGAGATGGGGAGAAGTGTCTAGACTTGGGATACTTTTTAAATTTAAAAATGAGTAGAACTAGGTCATAGACTGAAGAATGAAGGCAAGAGAAAGAGACAACTGAGGATGACTATGACTTTGGCCTTAGCAATTGGTGAAAGTTATTGCCTGTAACTGAGATGGGAAACACTTGGGAATATGAGATCAGGATTGCTTTGTAGGGTAGGGACTAAGAGGTGCCTATTTGATACCCAAATGGAGATGTCTAAAAGACAATTCAGCCTTTGAGTCACACTCAGAGAAATGTTACGACTAGATAAATTTGGGGGTGATGAACATAAGATATTTATTTATGTCCTAAATAGAATGAGATGTTCTAGGGTGAGAGTACAGAGAAGAAAAGATGTTATTACAGGCTGTACCTCTCCCCAGCGTATTGAAGGAGTGTTATAGATGGAATGGGAAATAACAGTGATTTTCCAGTAGAGTTTTGATATTATCTTTATGACAACAGATGACCAAAAGTTAGGAGTAGTAGAGAAAATATTACTAACATGTGAACCTCCTGCTATGCTCACTTGTAATCTTGTGATAGATGGTTCAACACAAATAATTTCAAGTTCCATCTCTTATACCTGTTTCTAATCTAGCCCTAACAGCCACCTTCTCTTTCTACTAAGAAGGAGTAAGTTAGTTGATTTAACATGGAATTGAAAATTGTCTTATATGCAATATGTGGGGAGTTGAAATGCAGACTCAGAGCATATTTTTGACTTTTAAATTTCTGCCAATCAAATAATTTATTCTGTGAAATGCCAATTAATTTGCTTTTTAAACAGTTCTTCCCAGTGCATTTCCTTGTTAACCAATTAGAGAAGTTGGATGATGTAGGTATAGTCATTTTTGTCAAATCTCACTAGGAATGCTTTTGCATTTTTATCTTTTTTTTTTTTTCTGCATTGATTATTGTTTGGCTTCATTGAATTAATGGTTTTGGAATCATTTACTCACAGTCTTAGATTTGGGACAGATTGAGTCATCAAACATGAAGGGAAGGCTGATAACATTTGGTAAAAAGGCTTGAATAGTTATGTTGATTTTTAAAGACAAAATTAAGCGGAGGGAAGTCAGAAAGTCAGATTTCATTAATATTAAGTAACTATTCTCCTCTTCACAGTTTCAGGAAAAAGGCAAGAAATCAGTCTCAAATTTCTCCACTGCAGAATGGTAGCATTGCCCTTGTGGGGGCTGCTTGCTTCTGTGTGGGAAATGAAGTTGCTCAGTGTTGGGTATGTGGTGATAAGTCTGAAATAGTGCATGGGATACAGATGATATTTCCTTAATATTACACAAAGGAATCAGACTCCGAGATTATTATTATTCAGTGCTATCATTCAGGGCTAACTGAATAATGGGCAGGACAAGGTTCAAGCGTAGCTCCCTCTTTGGCATCACCTTTTAGTATATCAGGCTCTTACTATGACCAGCTGATTCTCATGCTGCATGTCCATGGTCTTCCTCTTGTTACCTGTTGTCAAGAGATGTCATGCAATTAGTAAGAATCCACAAAAAAAAAGACACTATAAGAAAATAGAATAAAGCCATTGATACTGATGGGGCTCTGATAAAGCTTCCTGCTTCCTACATTTGTACTTTGCATACAGAATAAAAAGAATGAAGAGTCTGAAAGTAGGGCACAGTGTGTTTTCTAAGGAATTGGAATTTTGCCAGGGCATGGAAGAGTATAAGGTGTACTTGACTTTAGTGGTGCTTCAGTGATTTAACTGGACTATGCCCAAGAATACACAGAAGAGCCATCAATAAAAAAAAGCATTTTCTGATTATATAAGTACTACATGGCCACTGTAAAAAGTTTGAAAAATACAGAACTATTTCAAGAGATACCAAATCAACCTAATCCTTATAAAGAGACACCACTGAAATTATTTTTGGTGCATTTTCAATGCATTTTCCGTATACGCTTGATGGCACTTTTATAGAGGGTTTCCTGCATTTCTCTTGTTGCATTTTATTGTGAACATATTCTCAATTTATTAAGACTTGTTCATTAATACACATTATAGTGATGCAATATTATCACGTGATATATACTCCATAATATATTTATTTGTTGCCCTTCTGTTGAGGGTTGTTCCACATTTGTTGTGAATAAAATTGTGGGGAACATGTTGTTTGTTAAGCCTTACAGTTAAAATACTTACCACGTAAATATTAAAGGTTTTTTAAAAAACTTATTTGCTATTTTCTCACATTTGTCATTGAAGTTGACACAATCAGAAGAAAAGGGAATGCCATTTTTATAAGCCTATTCTTTGGAGTAGTTCATTAAAAATTGCCAATACTGTGAAATAGTTCACTGAATTAAAATGAGAGCTGATTGGTTTTGTAAAGATAAAACAAGTGTGCTTTGAGCCCAGCATTTTAGGCCTAGGGAAATAGTCTAATGCTGATTGCAAATACTTTAGCATGATTAAGGCTGATCTCTTCAGAAATAACCTCTGCTTTCTAGTTAAAACATGGCTGAACCAAATCCCCTCATGGATCTTTTTCTGGAAGTCTTGCTTTTCCCTTTAGGCATGATGTGAGTCATTATATTGCAGTTTTGATTATGAGTAGAATATTCATATTTACATAGTTGCAGACACCTCATCCTGCCATGATTAGAATGCACATGAGCAAGTAGATAATGATGGTGATTTATTATGATAAAACTAAATGAATGACTTAAATTCACCTAAAGAAGACTCTTTACTTTGAAGACAGATGGTATATTTACAGTTATTTATAAGCTTTATAGCTTTTTTTTTGTTTCCTTCTGCATTTTCTCAAAACATAGAAATGTTAACCCTTATAAATATGGAAAAAAGTAAATGGAGACAGTCCTATTAATTCATTCTCCTAGAAACTAAGAGAGAGGAGGGAAGAAAGGGGCATTAATTAATTATTTACACATAATATATTGATTCGTTGGCATGTGTTACTTATCATGACTCAAAACTGTATCAGAAATTTCAATATTTAGATACTAATAAGTTATATGACTCATTCATTGATCCATCAGCGTTGATGTGGATACTTGTATTACTGTTCATCTCTCTAGGTTACATAGGACAGATCAGAGTGACAGTTTACATTGATCATGAGGGTGAATTGATGTAGTAAAAATATTGTGCAAATGCCTTCTTTTTTATTAGAATGAAGCCACTGGGTTTCATTTTATTTAACTAAAATATGTTCTAATTTGTTAAATATTTTCAAGCATTATATGCTGAATTCAGTAGTTTCAAATTCCTAATATATCAGGTAAGATAAAGTAATAGTTTCCAGGAGAGGATTATTGGAGGCAGGTGTGATGTTGTGATTTATAATAATTATATATTTGGCCTTCATCCCTATTTCTGGCGCAGAGCTTCTAAAACCCTTGGAATTTCCAAAGTAATGAGAGCCCTAAAAATGTCTTTTGTTATGCTAATGAGGTAGCTTTTGGACCACACCTAAGGATGGGGGCTGGTTGCCAGGAGAACCAACCATGTGATTATAAGTTGGAACATTCAGTCCCACAGCTTACCTCCAGGGAGGGGAGAGGGGCTGGAGGTTGAATTGTTGCCAATGGCCAATTATATATTCAATCATACCTGTGTAGTGAAGCCTCCGTAAAAACCCACAGGGACAGGGTTTGGAGAGATTCCAGGTTGATGAACATGTGGAGATTTGGGAAGAATGGCACCCTCCCAGAGGACATGGAAGCTCCCAGACCTTTCCCCATACCTTGCTCTATGCATCTCTTCCATCTGACTGTTCCTGTGTTTGTTATATATCTTTTGTAATAAACCAATGATCTAGTATGTAAAATGTTTCTCTGACTTCTGTGAGCCACTTTAGCAAATTAATCAAACCTGAAAAGGGAGTCTTAGGAACCTCTGATTTATAGCCAGCGAGTCAGGAGTACAGGTTCTGAAAGGCAACAGGCGAAGACAGTCTTGTAGGACTGAAACTTTAACCTATGGAATCCGGTGCTGCCTCCTGGTAGGTAGTGTCAGAATTGAGTTGAATTATAGGACACTCAGTTGTTGTCCCAAGAATTGCTTGTTGGTGGGGGGAGCACCCCTCATCATAGAACTTGGTACTAGAATCTATTTAGCAGGCTATCCTAAATTTATTTGACCAAGGAATCTGACTTTGCGGTTTGGAAAAGGCTGTTGCATATACATTTCAACTCTTAAATCATTTTTGTCAAAGAGACTAATAAAAACCTGACACATCTGACGTATATATCCTAGGGTGGGCTCAATTATAGATGGGCTAAATAATCAATGCTACGATGTTTGTGGGAAGGAGCAAAACACTCCACTTGGTTAAAGACTGGATATCGCATTTTCCTGACAAGCAGTTACCACAAATTACCATCATAATTTGATTAACACACATGTTTTTATCTACTTTTTTTCAGGAACGATAATATTTTTATGTAATATCAATTATTAACATTTAAGAATGGATTAATAAAATACAAATTTCTCTTTTTGTTAGTAAGACCTAGAGGGAATGGGACTAAGGAAGGTGAGACTAAATGGGATAAATAATAAGGAAAGGCTTAAAACAGTTGTGCTCAAACCATGTTATGCATTTAAGTCCCCTGATAAGACTTTTAGACATGAAAATATCATGGCTCTACTGCTAACATTTCTGATTCAAATGGTCTAGGGTAGGGCTGAGGTGTTTTAAAGCTCTCATGATTCTAATGTGCAGTCCCGAATAAAAGTACAGCTCAGAAGGAGGGATAGTATGCAAGAGGTGTGCTCTCTCTATTAGGGAAAACTCCAGAAACATTAGGCACTGGGGTAAAATGGCCAAAAAAGAAAAAGTGGCAACGGCTTTAGGAAGTGAAATATAAAGGTCTTGTGGATCAAATTCCCTGAATCAACGGTGGAAGAAAAGTGATCCGTAGGCCCAAGAGCAGCTAGAACAGTTTCCATATTGCAGAAGCGTAACTTATACCCACTAAACAACAACTTCCTATTTCCCCCTATTCCCAACCCCTGGCAACTACTATTCATTTTTCTATCTATGGATTTGACTACTCCAGAGACTACATTTAAGTGGAATCGTACATTATGTGTCTTTTTGTGACTTATTTCACTCAGCATACTGTCCTCATAGTTCGTCCATTTTGTAGCATCTGTAGCATACTGCCACCCTCATCCCCAGGATTTTGTTGCCCAGAATAATAGAAATTGAACTTGATTATCACATAGAATGCATATCATATCTCTACCTCAGAGTAATTATATTGTAAAAAAAAAAAAGCGTAGTTGAAATTGGATTTTCGAAAAACTGTAAAATGTTGCAAAACGTGCATATTCATGTACTGATAATCCAGGAGTCATTTTATTTTCCTCTCAAGGGAAGGAAAGAAGAGAAGAACAGTAGAAAACATAGAGATCAACTGAGTTCTTACTGTTTCTGTGCCAGACCCTTTCATATATGTCACCCAATTTCACAGTCGCAACACAGTTTTAAGGTAGAGTATCCTCATTTATAGATGAGGAAACCAAGGCCCAGAGAATTTAGTTAGAGAGTATTCATTTGCAAAGCTTGGATTTAAAATGAATTCTTATTTCAAAACCTTTGCTTTATCTACATCATTGAATACAGGTGAGTTTCTCTGAATACTCAGTGTTGGTGGAATTTACAGAGAAATCTCATCCAAAGGTTTGTTACACTTATACCTTTTATAAAGTCCCAAACCAAATGATTTTCTAAAAACGGAGAGATTGTACTTCAGATGATGATTAAGAACTCAATTTTTAGCAAATCGTAGAAATTTTCTTCTGAAATAATCACGTCGTATCTTGGGTCAGAAAGTATTCCCCTTAAACTGCTTCATTCCTATTTTAAAAGTAGTAATTCCTTATTTTTGTTCTGCACCTCAAAGAGAAGCTTTCCCTTCAATTATATCAGAAGACCAGATTTCTACATTTATCTTACAATTAATCAATAAAGAAAACATATTACCTCCCAATCTTCAGTCTTCCAAAATTATTTCTTTGATCAAGATACTCTTTCCATCCCTAGTTCAAGGGAATTAGATCCAGGGAAGGCTTTTGTTTTGTTTTGTTTCTTTGCCCCTATTACAATTTGGCCTTGACCCTGCCTGATGTGTTTTAGGGCATAAGGACAACAGAGCAGGGGTCTCATTCAATGCCAGGCAGAAGGATGTGATAAAGTCCACATGGAATAGAAATGGGAGGAGAGTTGACATCTTTACAGAATGATGATGATTAGTAAAAACAGACTCTCTACCTTCTCCCCATGTTTTATTCTTTGTATAGATTCAAGGCTAGGACCCATGATCATCTTCTTAAATTTATTGTCTATAGACAGAAATACAGCAAATACTTTCAAAACAAATATATCTTATTACAGGGAAATTCTGACCCTTATGAAATGTTACATTATCAAAGAAAAAAGCTGAAAGAAGAGGTAACCTGAAGCTTATTTTATGGTACAGGTTCAGGCTAAGGTTGCAGGAATTAGCAAAATGTTTGAGGTTTAGCTGAGAATCAGCTTTCATAAATACGTCAAGAGAGGCTCAGACTGCATTGCATGTATCTTAAACCCAAGTAAAACACTTTTATAAATACGGAGAGGTGCATGGAAGATGGAGATAAGGGTATGGAATGTATGAGAGGGAATAGCATCCTGAAGTTTTCTGCTTCCACTATAGCATCTCAGACCTGATGAGAGATTCCTCATGGTTTTGAACACATGTGTAGTCTTCATGTCTGCTACCATAGGCACTCTTTTTTTAAGCCACTTTATTGAAATATGATTGACATTTTTTAAAAAAAGCTGTGCGTATTTAATGTGTACAACTTGATGAGTTTAGAGATAAGTGTACACCCATGAAACCATCACTACAATCTATGCCATAAACCTATCACCTCTAAAAGTTTCCTCCCTCCCTCTTATTTTTCATTATTGCTATTGTTGTTATAATTATTATTGTTCTTTGTATGTGTGTGTGTGTGTGTGTGTGTGTGTGTGTGTGTGTTTGTGTGTGTGATAAGAACATCTATTATAATCTTTACCCTCTTAGTCATGGATACTCTTTTCAGAAGTTCATCGTGCAACCAGTAGTTAAACAAGTAGAGGATCTGGCTTACATTTACTCACCGAGTCTTCTGTCCACTTGGTTTAGTACCACATCTGCAGTGGATGTTCTCTGATGGGCATTGACATTTAGTAAAATGAAACTCATCCTTTGTGCCCACATGCCTCTTTCCCAGATCTCCTTGTCATTGACCCTCCTACTATGCTCTCCCAGCCAGGTCACTGACCAGCCAGATAAGCTGCTTGAACCATCCATCTCAACAGTACGTGAGTTATAACACAAGACCCTTGCCAGAGTGTGGAGTGACCATAGGTTAGTTAACTCTTCCTTAATCTGTTTTATGTACTGCTCTCTCTGCTTACTTTGAACCAGGTCCCTCAGGATCCACTCCTAAATTACCCTCACTGATTCATTCAGGGGGTGACCTTAGGAAAGGGAATGAAGGAGAAAAGTAGGACAGGAGAAAAAGCTAAACAATAATGTGGTTTGGTCAGCTTCAGTATGATCCAATGAGAAAGCTCTGGACTCTGGAGCACAAATTACGACATAGAATCATTCTCACGTTTTCTTACTCTCAGGGATCAGCTAACTTTTTTGGTAAAAGCCTAAGTAGTAAATGTTTTATGCTTTTTAGGCTATTTAGTATCTGCTGCAACTGCTCTGCAATTGTAGTGTGGAAGACAGTATGTAAGACACAGCACCTCTGTGTTCCAGTGAAACTTTATTCCCAAATTCAGGTGATGGCTTGGATTTGAGCTGTAGGATTGCTGGAACTTGCTGTATTCTGCTCTATGGAAAAAATGGCTCCCATTTGGCTGAAGGAAATTCTCCAAAGAAGAGTACAACTGAGAGTTGTGATTGGCCAACACTGTCAGCAAATGATGGCTATCAGTGTACTGGCGGTAAAGGGGATCTGGATAGGACACCATCAATATCCAGTGTAGGCAGAGAACCAAGGAAGGCTTCTAGGAGGCAGTGATGACTGAACTTAACTGACTCTTTAAAGAGAGCTGATGAAATGACAACATGCACAAAGAAGTGAAGGCAGGTTACAGAGCTATGTGTGCAGAGACTACAATCTGTTTGGAATTAAATGTGAACAGTAGAAGAAAGAGGCTGTGGAGGGCAATGTATACTATCCTAAGAACATTGATTTTACCTTGTAGGAATGAAGACTCTGGGGGGTTTAAAGTGGAGACATGGGATAGTCTCTGCAGTGAAGATGCAGGAGCCACAACCTTTTGTTGCTAAGTCCATCTATCCATATAGAGTTTTTTTAATTGTATACTATCCATAGCATTTAAGAACACTTGTGTGTGTCAGTTCCATTTCAGAGCCAGTACGTGATGATCTAGATGCAGCTTTGGTGCTGCCTGCGATGGTGGCATATATCCTCAGAGACTTTCCAACAGTGAAGTGGGATTTTCATCTTTGATCAATATATGCTTTTGCCACCCAGCTTCCTGGAATTGCAGTAGATGTTTGAAAGGTGTTTCTCTAGATGTCAGGGTGAAGTTTATGACCATGAGATGGGGCATTTGCTGTTGCTAAATGAAGCCAACTGGTGTAGAAATAAGTCACACCTTGGTCTACTTAGTCCCACGCTTTGGCGAATAATTACAATCATTTTGTACCAAATCTCAGAGAACCATCTGTTCAAATCGGAGGTTCCCATAATGTAAACAGCCTTTTATGATCTTTTTGAAAAACAAATTACCAAGACACCCCTCCTTCTTTTTTGTGGCTTCCCTTCCTAAACCCTTCATTCTTCAATATTTAGGCCAAGGCCAAGAGAGTGAACCAGCCATGAATAACCTTTTAGGAATACTCTTTTGCACATATGTGGGCTGGTTTAGAATGGCAAAGCCCCAGAGGAAGGGAGAGCAAATACGAGCTGTATTGATATCTCAAGCTTCAGGTGACAATTATTTGAACCCGGGTTAGTCTCAGTGAGAGAATATTTAAGAAAGTCAAATCTCTAGGAAATAGATCAGATAACAGTGGTAGCCTCTGAAAGTAGGTCAGGGCCTGATATTTTTTCTCCTTTTTTGTATTTTCCAAATATCTACGAAAAATATTCATTACCTTTTACAGTAGGAACAATTAAAAACACGACATTTTTGATGTCTGAATCAGTTCTGTAGTTTAAAAAGTTCTTTGTTCACAAGCATGTGGCAGACATGTGCACAAGAAAGTTATTAACATGCTCTAATATTTATGTAATACTTTTACCCAAAAAAAGATGACTTCAGGTCTTTATACTATAATAGGAACAAATTTATTAGCTGTTTTGTTGGAGCCTAGAGGTCTATAAAATTCTGACATACAGCAATGTGCTGTACAGACATCAGTCCCCCAACCACTAGACTGTTGTTGTTTCTGGAATATACATTGGCATTTTCTCCCTGATACAGGGCAATGCAGTACTGAATATCATGTGTATTGATAGAGAAGAGGGTTTTTAGAGACCATGATCAAGCATTTTCTGGGAGTTATGGATTAACTTTACATTGTAAATTTTTATTGAACAGCAAGGTCCTGAGGAGCACAGTTAGGGCATTTTTAGAGAGCATATAACATGTAAAAATTACAAAATATTGCTAAAATCATATACATTACTTTTCCTGATTACTGTATAAAATAAGTAAATGTTATTTAATGATCATCATAGGGAAAAAAAATAGTGTTACTACTCTTGTCTCTCCATCCAGCATTCATAACTCTGTAGAGGTAAGGTAACTTGAACCCTACTTCAGACTGAACATCGAGGCAGCTTTATCAACCGTTGTCAGAATGCACAGAAAGCAGCAACCTCAGTTCTCCCAACACTCAGGCCTGTTCTAGTCAAGCACCACACATGGCAACTTACAGGAAAGCATAATAAATTTGTGGCATACAGATCACGACACAATTCTTATCTATAAGCTGTGTTCCATCTTACTCCTTCCAGTGCCCTATCCAACTTCATGGTCTTAAATCCCTTCCATCTCATCCTCCTTCCCTGTCAATCAAGGGAATAATTTCCGAAGCCCAATGTTCTTGGCTTTGAATTCCTTCATGACCTATTACAATATGATCAATTACTTCCTCTCCCCTTAGTTTTTTTTCTATATCCCATTTTTATAGGGATTCCTTTGAGTATGATTTTTCATCTATATCTACATCTGTATATAACTAAATTAACTATTAGTCTTTGCCCATTCTTTCTATGAAATGTATATTGCATGAGATGAGTTTAAAAAGCACACTTGCAGTATAAACCCAATAAGTGAACCAAAATAGTTGCAGAACCACCTGTCCAACAAAATTGTCTATAGGACCACTTGCCATTAAAGTTACCGATGCCTGAAAAAGAGTGGAGGCCAGGCTGAGTCATGAGTTACCTGACTGGAAGCCATTTAAAGTTTAAAAGAGAAGATGAAGGGAGAAAAGAAAGAAGAGTTAGGGATTTATTACCTGAACACTTGATTCATTGGATCAACTCTCTTAGTAGTTACTGTTTCTATAACTTCTCTATTATTGCTCCATTTCTCTACTCAAGAACTAGGTAAACACCACATTTTAGTGAATTAACCTTTTCAAACTCTTGCTGGCTTGTATGACATCTATTTTCCCAGGTCTTCCTCAGAAAGTAAAAGTTAGCATACATTAATTGCAACTCCCTTTATTTTGAACAGATATGGAGCTTCTAAATCCTTAATTACTGAGAAGCAAAATAGGATTTTATTGCTGCACACAATATTAGAAAAACTTCTTTACAGACTATCTTGAAGCCCAAGCTTTGCCACTGCAGCTAGAAAAGAAGTAATACTACCTTTCACCAAATATAACAGAAAAATAGTAAGAGGTGAACTTCAAAGGTGTATGAACATGTGAAGAGACGGATTCCTATCTGCAGTATTCTAGCTCTGGATTGGAAGGTACATCATTGCCTACCTACTCTAATGGGATCAAGGTCAATGGAAATGTGGCATGAGATTATTAGCTGGGAACAGATTAGGTTTTAGTGTCTACATTTTTGGATGAGCTGATCCAAACCTCCCCACTCCCAACTGAGCATATATTTGGATAATATAATATACATAACAGTATCTATCTATCTATCTGTCTATCTATCGATCTATCTATCTACTTATTAATTTTTTTCTAATGAGATGAGTATTCTTGGGTCTTGGTTCTTTGGAGGGGAGAGGAAGGTGATGAAGAGAATAACACAAGAGCATTTTTCTATCAGTCTGAAGGTTTGGTTTTATGCCCTCTGGAGAAATGGCTGTTGGAGTTGTATTTCTAAATAAATATGTAGCATTGCAGGTAACAGGAGCTAACCCAACCCCTGCTCTTACCACATACCAGAAAAGAGTTTGGGAATGACACGCTAAACATTCTAGGTCTGCCACTAACATTTTTATAGAGAACATCGTTGGTGGAGTTGCCAAAATAGAAATAGGGTGAATAGTTGCCTAAATAGGGTTGCTTAGGCATGAAATTATTAGGTGATTGCCTAAATGACAGAGGGAGACATGAGGGTTGGGAACAGCCCATGTCGAGGTGAAGAGCCACCTAACTTAAACTTTAATATGAATGGGGCTTATTTGTGCCTATGGGCTGGTAAGGTCTGGGGAAATATGGGTTATGGAAATTATAAGAATAATGTGTCTTACAGAACAAAGGAATTTATGAAGAGATAGGCCATCCTCAGTTTAAAGACTTCTTGTTTACAAACTATTTTCTTTTTACTTTCTTGATTACCTGCACATTTCTTCTTTCCTTCTGATCTGGCTACTCCTTTGCTTCTGACAGTTTTCCCCAAACTTAGCCCACTTTACTCTTTTAATGTCTTTTTTCTTAAAGAAATAAGGCAAAATAAAAAGTTAACCACACAAAAAACAAACTTCAACACAAGAGCACCAGCTTCTGTGGTCCTCACTGACTTGCTTCATTACATGTTCCGATGGATTTAGCCTCCAATGTAGAGACTGGTTTTGATGTTCAGTTAAATCCCTTGTATTCCATTCCACTACTTCTTAAGATCCATATTGACAAAGAGAAGGAGAGACAAGAAATTTGACTCCTAGTACAATCCGGTCTATCATCTCAGAGAAATCTCTCAAGGGAAAAAGTGTTTCAACTGGTAAAATCCATATTTCAATTTAATTCTAACTAAATTTATTTCAACACTTTAAAAGTAGCCTTTACATGAAACTGTATATATAAAAAGAAACCGCCTGAATGTTAACTGTGACTGACATTCAAACATCAAATTAGGATGAATAATTGAAGACTCAGCATGCTTCTTCTGACAGATTGCCAGTGGTCAGTCTGAAAGTCTCTCCTAATCAAAATATTGATGGAATACCATATCTATTTATGGGTTTCATGACTTAAGGTGATAATGAAAACTTACAGTTTTTTAAGTTAGCTCACAATATTTAGTCTGTTTAGTCTGGATCAAAAAAGGCTGAGATATAAGTTAATGGTAGTCAAATATAATTTCTCTTTTTTGTTTCTTCAAATATAAAGAACTATTTATAAACCTTTATAAACTTAACACTTTGCAAGAAAACCACTAATGACATGATGAACTTCATAATGAGCACTCAGATAATGGCTGAAGATTTTTTAGTTGCTTTGGCTGGAGGTCTTCATAAAAAACATGTAAGAATGATGCATTAAATGACCTTTTCCTATATGAATCAAATCATCTTCCTCATTCCTTTCTAGTATCACTGATTGTATTATTTTTCAACTATATAATATATTAATATAACATATAATATATTAATGTAATATATTTAAAATATATTTTATATATATATTATAATGTAATATATTTAAAATATATTTTTTATATATATATAAAAATAAAATATATATTATTTTTCAATTTATATATTGTGCTTGAGCACTGCTCTTCAGTAGACCTGTTTGTGATGATGGAAATATTCTATACATGTGCTGTACAATATGGTGGTCACTAGTTACATGTGGCTATGGAACACCTGAAATGTAGCTTGTTTGAGTGAAGAACTGAGTTTTAATTTCTATTTAATTTTAATTAATTTCAATTTAAATAGCCACATATGCCTAATGGCTACCATATTGGGAAGTACAGCTCTATAGACTGAATTTAGATTTTGATTACCTGTACCCTTAGTTGTTATGACTGGTTTTACTGAAATGATAACTTAAGCTTTAACACTGGAATGGAAGATAAGGGGTGTTAGCCTCTAGTGTTAGGGTCTGTATCCTCCTATAACATAGTTAATTGAAACAGTTTGTCAAGAAGGGATATCTATGATTTCCCTTTCTCTTTTTCAATTTTGAGTGAAGAAATTAACTGTCCATAGAAATTGTTGAGTCTCCTTACTGAGACAAATTCATATTATGTCCGGAAGATGATTTAAGGGAGTAAGATTGACAGGTGCTGTTTAAGCAGAAAAATAAAGCTCACATAACTCTTTGCCCATTAGTTTGGAATGTGCGATGGTGACATTTATGGAGAGACTCTCTCATTTCAGCTTTAGAGTTGATACTATTTCGCCAGCTGTTGGAAAAGTTGTCCCTCTCTCCACTCACCTTACAAGCACAACCCACTGGCTGGGCATGATTCACTTCTCCTGGGATGCAGAATGTTTCTAAAAGACTTGATTTATTATTTTTCTTTCTGTCTCTGGAACAGTTGTATTCAGAGAACCAGACACACTGGCTTGGTCTAGAAACTACAGGAGAGCAGAATGATAGGGTATTCTTCTCCACGCTCCACTTAGGGAATGCGTTCATTCCCTTTCTCTCCTCTTCCATGCATACGTCTCCCATGTGGCTGTGAAGGAGTTCAACTCAGTATTCATTTTCAAAAAATTTCATCCCCTTGTGCTAACAGTTTATTATCTCTTTTACTTTACAAAGTCCTGAAATTTTGCCCTGTGGTGTTTAGAAGTCAGTCACTGTTCATTGGAATGTTCTTAAGAACTTAATGATTAGAATTTTATGTTTTCTTTTTGTCACTCTGGGCTTAGAGCAAAGTACCCTTATAAATGTTGACTCAGCTATATCCACTTCTTAAATTAAAGTGGTATACTTTCTGTGTCCCAACTATTTGAAGCAAATACAGGAAACAACACAAGTGAAACAATTTCTTCCTGTGTCATGGTTTCATAATCAGTAGCATTTCAATGAACAAACAGATTCTTCAAACTTTAATGAAGAATGGATTAGTTGGTGGAATGGGGTAAATTTAGGCCTCTATCACTGGTTCTATTCTAGGGCCCTGGCAATACTTTTTGAAATTCATTAAGTAATTCTTTCTAGTGCCCAGGGTTTCACTATACCATATTTTAAGTGAGAGGTATCTAAATTATTTCAAAGGAAAATTCTGTCTTTTCGTGATTACATACTGTTACTCATTCCATTGGAAATTCACAGACATTGCTGCCATCACTCCCTCTCAACAGAGATTGTTTACAAGGAAATTAGATTGAATTTTGAGTGAGCAGGAGGTCAGTATACTTTATCTCTCTAATTTCATCTTCCATTGTCCTAAAATGACTTAAACTAGCTCGAGACACATGATGAAAGTTAACATTTATGTAGTAAACAGTAAGATAATTCTGTAGGGAAATTGGCATTTTGCACATGCAATCTTAAAATGAGTTTAGTTAGATAAACAAAAATAGCCTAAAAGCAAGCTTTGAGTTCAATGTCCTTTTGTTTCAATTTGGATTTATTTGAACTCTTCTATCTTTATCTACAAAAGACCAAGGAAATTCATTTAAATATATAATATTCACATAATTTATTCGTGCATTTGCTTCATGAAGGGAAGACAGTAGTTGAAATCAACAATTCTAAATTCCCCACAGTTGGGTTTCTCTGGCAGTCCAGTGGTTAGTACTCTGCACTTTCACTGTGGGGTGCCCGGGTTCAATCGCTGGTCAGGGAACTCAGATCCCGCAAGCCGCACAGCATGGCAAAAAAATAAATAAACAAATAAATTCCCCACAGTTGATTTTTTGTCACCTGTGGGTTGGGTCATCTGATCCAATCAAGGGGATTTCTGTAAGTGAAGTCCTCACAAGCCAAGAAGGAAACAGTTGTCACTTCTGGCTCTCTTTGTCTGATTTTCATTTCTTTCATTCATGGAACAGATATTTAAAGAGAACACGCTGTAGTACAAGACATTTCGCAATACTGTGAAGAAAGATAGACATCTTTGTCTTCAGGTATTCTATTCTAAGAGAAGGAGATATAAATGAACTAATATATTAATAAAATATATCAGTTGGGAATAGTACTATGAAAAAATTTGAAACAAGGAAGAGGTTAGGACATACCATGAAGGTAGTGAAGTGGCTGCAACTTTAAATATGGTGACCAAGAAATTCTTCTTCTTTTTTTTTAACATCTTTATTGGAGTATGATTGCTTTGCAATGGTGTGTTAGTTTCTGATTTATAACAAACTGAATCAGCCATATATATACATATATACACATATCTCCTCCCTCTTGCATTTCCCTCCCACCGTCCCTATCCCAGCCCTCTAGGTGGTCAAAAAGCTGATCGCCCTGTGCTATGTGGCTGCTTCCCACTAGCTATCTATTTTACATTTGGTAGTATATATAAGTCCATGCCACTCTCTCTTCTCGTCCCAGCTTACCCTTCCCCCTCCGTGTCCTCAAGTCCATTCTCTACGTCTGCATCTTTACTCCTGTCCTGCCCCTAGGTTCCTCAGAACCATATATATATATATATATATATATATATATATATATATATATATATATATAATTTTTTTTTTTTAGATTCCATATCTAAGCACACATTCTCTAGTCCATTCTCTAGTAGGTCTGTGTCTTTATTCCTGTCTTACCCCTAGGTTTTTCATGACATTTTTTTTTTCTTAAATCCCATATATATGTGTTAGCATACGGTATTTGTCTTTCTCTTTCTGACTTACTTCACTCTGTATGACAGACTCTAGGTCCATCCACCTCATTACAAATAGCTCAAATTTGTTTCTTATTATGGCTGAGTAATATTCCATTGTATATATGTGCCACATCTTCTTTATCCATTCATACGATGATGGACACTTAGATTGTTTCCATCTCCAGGCTATTGTAAATAAAGCTGCAGTGAACATTTTGGTACATGACTATTTTTGAATTATGGTTTCCTCAGGGTATATGCCCAGTAGTGGGATTGCTGGGTCATATGGTAGATCTATGTGTAGTTTTTTAAGGAACCTCCATACTGTTCTCCATAGTGGCTGTACCAACTCACATTCCCACCAGCAGTGCAAGAGTGTTCCCTTTTCTCCACACTCTCTCCAGCATTTATTGTTTCTAGATATTTTGATGATGGCCATTCTGACTGGTGTGAGATGATATCTCATTGTAGTTTTGATTTGCATTTCTCTAATGACTAATGATGTTGAGCATTCTTTCATGTGTTTGTTGGAAGTCTGTATATCTTCTTTGGAGAAATGTCTATTTAGGTTTTCTGCCCATTTTTGGATTGGGTTGTTTGTTTGTTTTTTGTTATTGAGCTGCATGAGCTGCTTATAAATTTCGGAGATTAATCCTTTGTCAGTTGCTTCATTTGCAAATATTTTCTCCAATTCTGAGGGTTGTCTTTTGGTCTTGTTTATGGTTTCCTTTGCTGTGCAAAAGCTTTGAAGTTTCACTAGGTCCCATTTGTTTATTTTTGTTTTTATTTCCATTTCTCTAGGAGGTGGGTCAAAAAGGATCTTGCTGTGATTTATGTCATAGAGCGTTCTGCCTATGTTTTCCTCTAAGAGTTTCATAGTTTCTGGGCTTACATTTAGGTATTTAATCCATTTTGAGCTTATTTTTGTGTATGGTGTTAGGGAGTGATCTAATCTCATACTTTTACATGTACCTGTCCAGTTTTCCCAGCATGAATTATTGAAGAGGCTGTCCTTTCTACACAGTACATCCCTGCCTCCTTTATCAAAGATAAGGTGACCATATGTGTGTGGATTTATCTCTGGGCTTTCTATCCTGTTCCATTGATCTACCTTTCTGTTTTTGTGCCAGTACCATACTGTCTTGATTACTGTAGCTTTGTAGTATAGTCTGAAGTCATGGAGCCTGATTCGTCCAGCTCTATTTTTCGTTCTCAAGATTGCTTTGGCTATTCGGGGTCTTTTGTGTTTCCATACAAATTGTGAATTTTTTTGTTCTAGTTCTGTGAAAAATGCCAGTGATAGTTTGACAGGGATTGCTTTGAATCTGTAGATTGCTTTGGGTAGTAGAGTCATTTTCACAATATTGATTCTTCCAATCAAAGAACATGGTATATCTCTCCATCTATTTGTATCATCTTTAATTTCTTTCATCAGTGTCTTATAATTTTCTGCATACAGGTCCTTTGTCTCCTTAAGTAGGTTTATTCCTAGATATTGTACTCTTTTTGTTGCAATGGTAAATGGGAGTGTTTTCTTGATTTCACTCTCAGATTTTTCATCATTAGTGTATAGGAATGCCAGAGAGTTCTGTGCATTAATTTTGTATCCTGCTACTTTACCAGATTCATTGATTAGCTCTAGTAGTTTTCTGGTAGCATCTTTAGGATTCTCTATATATAGTATCATGTCATCTGCAAACAGTGACAGCTTTACTTCTTCTTTTCCGATTTGGATTCCTTTTATTTCCTTTTCTTCTCTGATTGCTGTGGCTAAAACTTCCAAAACTATGTTGAGTAAGAGTAGTGAGAGTGGGCAACCTTGTCTTGTTCCTGATCTTAGTGGAAATGCTTTCAGTTTTTCACCATTGAGGACGATGTTGGCTGTGGGTTTGTCATATATGGCCTTTATTATGTTGAGGAAAGTTCCCTCTATGCCTACTTTCTGCAGGGTTTTTATCATAAATGGGTGTTGAATTTTGTCGAAAGCTTTCTCTCCATCTATTCAGATGATGATACGGTTTTTCTCTTTCAATTTGTTAATATGGTGTATCACGTTGATTTGCATATATAATATGGTGTATCACGTTGATTTGCATATATTGAAGAATCCTTGCATTCCTGGAATAAAGCCCACTTGATCATGGTGTATGGTCCTTTTAATGTGCTGTTGGATTCTGTTTGCTAGTATTTTGTTGAGGATTTTTGCATTTATGTTCATCAGTGATATTGGCCTGTAGTTTTCTTTCTTTGTGACATCCTTGCCTGGTTTTCATGTCATGGTGATGGTGGCCTCGTAGAATGAGTTTGGGAGTGTTCCTCCCTCTGCTATATTCTGGAAGAGTTTGAGAAGGATAGGTGTTAGCTCTTCTCTAAATGTTTGATAGAATTCGGCTGTGAAGCCATCTGGTCCTGGGTGTTTGTTTGTTGGAAGATTTTTAAGCACAGGTCCAATTTCAGTGCTTGTGACTGGTCTGTTCATAGTTTCTATTTCTTCCTGATCCAGTCTTGGCAAGTTGTGCATTTCTAAGAATTTGTCCTTTTCTTTCAGGTTGTCCATTTTATTGGCATAGAGTTGCTTGTAGTAATCTCTCATGATCTTTTGTATTTCTTCAGTGTCAGTTGCTACTTCTCCTTTTTCATTTCTAATTCTATTGATTTGAGTCTTCTCCCTTTTTTTCTTGATGAGTCTGGCTAATGGTTTATCAATTTTGTTTATCTTCTCAAAGAACCAGCTTTTAGTTTTATTGATCTTTGCTATCATTTCCTTCATTTCTTTTTCATTTATTTCTGATCTGATTTTTATGATTTCTTTCCTTCTGATAACTTTGTTTTTTTTTTTTTTTTTTGTTGTTTTTTTTTTCTTCTTTCCCTAATGGCTTTAGGTGCAAGGTTAGTTTGTTTATTTGAGATGTTTCCTGTTTCTTAAGGTAGGATTGTATTGCTATAAAATTCCCTGCTAGAACCGCTTTTGCTGCATCCCATAGGTTTTGGGTTGTTGTGTCTCCATTGTCATTTGTTTCTAGGTATTTTTTTTTAAATTTCCTCTTTGATTTCTTCAGTGATCACTTCGTTATTAAGTAGTGTATTGTTTAGCCTCCATGTGTTTGTATTTTTTAGTGGTCTTTTCCTGTAATTTATATCTAGTCTCATAGTGTTATGGTCAGAAAAGATACTTGATACAAATTCAATTTTCTTAAATTTACCAAGGCTTGATTTGTGACCCAAGATATGATCTAACCTGGAGAATGTTCCGTGAGCACTTGAGAAAAATTCTGTTGTTCCTGGAGGGAATGTCCTATAAATATCAATTAAGTCCATCTTGTTTAATGTATCATTTAAAGCTTGTGTTTCCTTATTTATTTTCATTTTGGACGATCTGTCCATTGGTGAAAGTGTGGTGTTAAAGTCCCCTACTATGAATGTGTTACTGTCGATTTCCCCTTTTATGGTTGTTAGTATTTGCCTTATGTATTGAGGTGCTCCTATGTTGGGTGCATAAATATTTACAATTGTTGTATCTTCTTCTTGGATCGATCCCTTGATCATTATGTAGTGTCCTTCTTTGTCTCTTGTAATAGTCTTTATTTTAAAGTCTATTTTGTCTGATATGAGAATTGCTACTCCAGCTTTCTTCTGATTTCCGTTTGCATGGAATATCTTTTTCCACCCTCTTATTTTCAGTCTGTATGTGTCTCTAGGTCTGAAGTGGGTCTCTTGTAGACAGCATATATATGGGTCTTGGTTTTGTATCCATTCAGCCAATCTGTGTCTTTTGGTTGGAGCATTTAGTCCATTTACATTTAAGGTTATTATCGATATGTTTGTCCCTATTCCCATTTTCTTAATTGTTTTGGGTTTGTTATTGTAGGTATTTTCCTTCTCTTGTGTTTCTTGCCTAGAGAAGTTCCTTTAGCATTTGTTGTAAAGCTGGTTTGGTGATGCTGAACTCTCTCAGCTTTTGCTTGTCTGTAAAGATTTTAACTTCTCCATCAAATCTGAATGAGATCCTTGCTGGGTAGAGTAATCTTGGTTGCAAGTTTTTCACCTTCATCACTTTAAATATGTCCTGCCAGTCCCTTCTAGCTTGCAGATATTCTGATGGAAGATCAGCTGTTAACCTTAGGAGGATTCCCTTGTGTGTTATTTGTTGTTTTTCTCTTGCTGCTTTAATATGTTTTCTTTGTATTTAATTTTTGACAGTTTGATTAATATGTGTCTTGGCGTATTTCTCCTTGGATTTATCCTGTATGGGACTCTTTGTGCTTCCTGGATTTGATTAACTATTTCCTTTCCCATATTAGGGAAGTTTTCAAGTATAATCTCTTCAAATATTTTCTCAGTCCCTTTCTTTTTCTCCTCTTCTTCTGGAACCCCTATATTTTGAATGTTGGTGCATTTAATGTTGACCCAGAGGTCTCAGACTGTCCTCAGTTATTTTCATTCTTTATTCTTCTCTGCAGTAGTTATTTCCACTATTTTATCTTCCAGGTCACTTATCCGTTCTTCTGCCTCAGTTATTCTGCTATTGATCCCTTCTAGAGAATTTTTTATTTCATTTATTGTGTTGTTCATAATTGCTTGTTTCCTCTTTAGTTCTTCTAGGTCCTTATTAAATGTTTCTTGCATTTTCTCTATTCTGTTTCCAAGATTTTGGATCACCTTTACTATCATTATTCTGAATTCTTTTTCAGGTAGACTTCCTATTTCCTCTTCATTTGTTAGGTCTGGTGGGTTTTTATCTTGCTCCTTCATCTTCTGTGTGTTTTTCTGTCTTCTCATTTTGCTTATCTTAGTGTGTTTGGGGTCTCCTTTTTGCAGGCTGCAGGTTCGTAGTTCCCATTGCTTTTGGTGTCTGTCCCCAGTGGCTAAAGTTGGTTCAGTGGGTTGTGTAGGCTTCCTGCGGGAGGGGACTGATGCCTGTGTTCTTGTGGATGAGGCTGCATCTTGTCTTTCTGGTGGGCAGGTCCACGTCTGGTGGTATGTTTTGGGGTGTCTGTGGCCTTATTATGATTTTAGGCAGCCTCTCTGCTAATGGGTGGGGTTGTGCTCCTGTCTTGCTAGTTTTTTGTCATAGGGTGTCCCACACTGTAGCTTGCTAGTCGTTGAGTGAAGCTGGGTGCTGGTGTTGAGATGGAGATCTCTGGGAGATTTTTGCCATTTGATATTATGTGGAGCTGGGAGGTCTCTTGTGGACCAGTGTCCTGAACTTGGCTCTTCCACCTCAGAGGCACAGCACTGACTCCTGGCTGAAGGAGCAAGAGCCGTTCATCCACACGGCTCAGAATAAAAGAGAGAAAAAGTAGAAAGAAAGAAAGAAAGAAAGAGAGAAAGAAAGAAGAGAGAGAGAGAGAGAAAGAAAGAAAAAGGAAGGAAGGAAGGAAGGAAGGAAGGAAGGAAGGAAGGAAGGAAGGAAGGAAGGAAGGAAGAAGTTAAAATAAAATAAAGTAAGATAAAATAAAATAAAGTTACTAAAATAAAAATAATTATTAAGGAAAAAAAAAAAAAAACTGGACCGATAGAACCCTAGGACAAATGGTGGAAGCAAAGCTATACAGACAAAATCTCACACAGAAGCATACACATACACACTCAAAAACAAGCGGAAAAAATAATAAATCTTGCTCTCAAAGTCCACCTCCTCAATTTGGGATGGTTTGTTGTCTATTCATGTATTCCACAGATGCAGGGTACATCAGGTTGATTGTGGAGCTTTAATCCGCTACTTCTGAGGCTGCTGGGAGACATTTCCCTTTCTCTTCTTTGTTCTCACAGCTCCAGGGGCTCAGCTTTGGATTTGGCCCTGCCTCTCCATGTAGGTCGCTGGAGGGCGTCTGTTCTTCTCTCAGACAGAACGAGGTTAAAGGAGCAGCTGCTTCAGGGACTCTGGCTCACTCAGGCCGGGGGGAGGGAGGGGTATGGTGTGTGGGGCGAGCCTGCGGCGGCAGAGGCCAGCATGACGTTGCACCAGCCTGAGGTGCGTCGTGCGTTCTCCCAGGGAAGTTGTCCGTGGATCCCGGGACCCTGGCAGTGGCGGGCTGCATAGGCTCCCCTGAAGGGAGGTGTGGATAGTTACCTGTGCTCGCACACAGGCTTCTTGGTGGTGGCAGCAGCAGCCTTAGCATCTCATGCCCATCTCTGGGGTCTGCGCTGTTAGCCGCGGCTCGCACCCGTCTCTGGAGCTCCTTTTAGCAGCGCTCTTAATCCCCTTTCCTCCTGCACCAGGAAACAAAGTGGGAAGAAAAAGTCTCTTGCATCTTCGGCAGGTCTGGAATTTCCCTGGACTCCCTCCTGGCTAGCCATGGTGCACTAACCCCCTGCAGGCTGTGTTCATGCCGCCAATCCCAGTCCTCTCCCTGCGCTTGCTTCTACTGAAGCCCGAGCCTCAGCTCCCAACCCCCGCGTGCCCCGGAGGGTTAGCAGACAAGCCTCTCAGGCTGGTGAGTGCTGGTCAGCACTGATACTCTGTGCAGGAATCTCTCCACTTTGCTCTCTGTGCCCCTGTTGCTGTGCTCTCCTCCGTGACTCCGAAGCTTTTCCCCTTTGCCACCCGCAGTCTCCACCCACGAAGGGGCTTCCTAGTGTGTGGAAACCTCTCCTCTCCTTCACCAGCTCCCTCCCACTGGTGCAGGTCTGGTCCCTATCCTTTTGTCTCTGTTTATTCTTTTTTCTTTTGCCCTACCCAGGTACGTGGGGACTTTCTTGCCTTTTGGGATGTCTGAGGTCTTCTGCCAGTGTTCAGTAGGTGTTCTGTAGGAGTTGTTCTATGTGTAGATGTATTTCTGGTGTATCTGTGGGGAGGAAGGTGATCTCTGCATCTTACTCTTCTGCCATCTTCTCCTTGTCCTCCTCATTGTAGTTTTGATTTGCATTTGTCTAATGGGTAGTGATGTTGAGCATTCTTTCATGTGTTTGTTGGCAATCTGTATATCTTCTTTGGAGAAATGTCTGTTTAGATCTTCTGACCATTTTTGGATTGGGTTGTTTATTTTTTTGATATTGAGCTGCATGAGCTGCTTATAAATTTTGGGGATTAATCCATTGTCAGTTGCTTCATTTGCAAATATTTTCTCCCATTCTGAGTGTTGTCTTTTCGTCTTGTTTATGGTTTCCTTTGCTGTGCAAAAGCTTTTCAATTTCATTAGGTCCCGTTTGTTTATTTTTGTTTTTATTTCCATTTCTCTAGGAGGTGGGTCAAAAAGGATCTTGCTGTGATTTATGTCATAGAGCGTTCTGCCTATGTTTTCCTCTAAGAGTTTCATAGTTTCTGGCCTTACATTTAGGTATTTAATCCATTTTGAGCTTATTTTTGTGTATGGTGTTAGGGAGTGTTCTAATCTCATACTTTTACATGTACCTGTCCAGTTTTCCCAGCACGACTTATTGAAGAGGCTGTCCTTTCTACACAGTACATCCCTGCCTCCTTTATCAAAGATAAGGTGACCATATGTGTGTGGGTTTATCTCTGGGCTTTCTATCCTGTTCCATTGATCTACCTTTCTGTTTTTGTGCCAGTAGCATACTGTCCTGATAACTGTAGCTTTGTAGTATAGTCTGAAGTCTGGGAGCCTTATTCCTCCAGCTCTGTTTTTCTTTCTCAAGATTGCTTTGGCTATTCAGGGGTCTTTTGTGTTTCTATACAAATTGTGAAATTTTTTGTTCTAGTTCTGTGAAAAATGTCATTGGTAGTTTGATAGCGGTTGCATTGCATCTGTAGATTGCTTTGGGTAATACAGTCATTTTCACAATGTTGTTTCTTCCTATCCAAGAATATGGTATATCTCTCCCTCTGTTGGTATCATCTTTAATTTCTTTCATCAGTGTCTTATAGTTTTTTGCATACAGGTCTTTTGTCTCCTTAAGTAGGTTTATTCCTAGGTATTCTATTATTTTTGTTGCAGTTGTAAATGGCGGTGTTTCCTTAATTTCTCTTTCAGAGTTTTCATTATTAGTGTATAGGAGTGCAAGAGTTTTCTTTGTATTAATTTTGTATCCTGCTACTTTACCATATTCATTGATTAGTTTGCTGGTAGAGTCTTTAGGATTCTCTATGTATAGTATCATGTCATCTGCAAACAGTGACAGTTTTATGTATTTTCCAATCTGGATTCCTTTTATTTCTTTTTCATCTCTGATTTCTGTGGCTAAAACTTCCAAAACTATGTTGAATAATAGTGGTGAGAGTGGGCAACCTTGTCTTATTCCTGATCTTAGTGGAAATGGTTTCAGATTTTCCCCATTGAGAATGATGTTGGCTGTGGGTTTGTCATATATGGCCTTTATTATTTTGAGGTAAGTTCCCTCTATGCCTGCATTCTGGAGGATTTTTATCATAAATGGATGTCGAATTTTGTTGAAAGCTTGTTTTTCCATCTATTGAGATTATCATATGGTTTTTATCCTTCAATTTGTTAATATGGTGTATCACGTTGATTGATTTGTGTATATTGAAGAATCCTTGCATTCATGGGATAAACCCCACTTGATCATGGTGTATGATCCTTTTAATGTGCTTCTGGATTCTGTTTCCCAGTTTTTTGTTGAGGATTTTTGTGTCTATAATCATCAATGATATTGGCCTGTAGTTTTCTTTCTTTGTGACATCTTTTTATGGTTTTGCTTTGGGGTGATGGTGGCCTTGTTAAAGGAGTTTGTGAGTGTTCCTCCCTGCTATATTTTGGATGGGTTTGAGAAGGATAGGTGTTAGCTCTTCTCTAAATGTCTGATAGAATTTGCCTGTGAAGCCATATGGTCATGGGCGGTTGTTTGTTGGAAGATTTTTAATCACAGTCTCAATTTCAGTGCTTGTGATTGGTCTTTTTATATTTTTGGTTTCTTCCTGGTTTAGTCTTGCTATTCTAAGAATTTTTGCATTTCTTCCAGGTTGTCCATTTTATTGGCATATAGCTACTTGTAGTAATCTCTCCTGATCCTTTGTATTTCTGCAGTGTCACTTGTTACTTCTCCATTTTCATTTCTAATTCTATTGATTTGAGTCTTTTCCCTTTTTTTCTTGATGAATCTGGCTAATGCTTTATCAATTTTGTTTATCGTCTCAAAGAACCAGCTTTTAGTTTATTGATCTTTGCTATTGTTTCCTTCATTTGTTTTACATTTATTTCTGATCTGATCTTTATGATTTCTTTCCTACTGCTAACTTTGCGTTATTTTTGTTCTTCTTTCTCTAACTGTTTTAGGTGCAAGGTTAGGTTGTTTAATTGAGATGTTTCTTCTTTCTTGAGGTGGGATTGTATTGCTATAAACTTCCCTCTTCCAACTGCTTTTGCTGCATCCCACAGGTTTTGGGTCATCGTGTTTTCATTGTCATTTGTTTCTAGGTATTTTCTGATTTCCTCTTTGATTTCCTCAGTGATCTCTTGGCTATTAAGTAGTGTATTGTTTAGCCTCCATGTGTTTGTATTTTTTACAGTTTTTTCCTGTAATTGATATCTAGTCTTATAATGTTGTGGTCAGAAAAGTTACTTGATGTGATTTCAATTTTCTTAAATTTACCAAGGCTTGATTTGTGGCCCAAGATATGGTCTGTCCTGGAGAATGTTCCATGAGCACCTGAGAAGAAAGTGTATCCTGTTGTTCCTGGAGGGAATGTCCTATAAATATCAATTAAGTCCATCTTGTTTAATGTATCATTTAAAGCTTGTGTTTTCTTATTTATTTTCATTTTGGACGATCTGTCCATTGGTGAAGGTTGGGTGTTAAAGTCTCCACTATGATTGTGTTACTGTCGATTTCCCCTTTTATGGCTGTTGGTATTTGCCTTATGTATTGAGGTGCTCCTATGCTGGGTGCATAAATATTGACAATTGTTATATCTTCTTCTTAGATTGATCCCTTGATCATTATGTAGTGTCCTTTGTCTCTTGTAATAGTCTTTATTTTAAAGTCTATTTTGTCTGATATGAGAATTGCTACTCCAGCTTTCTCTGGTTTCCACTTGCATGGGCTATCTTTTTCCATCCCCTCACTTTCAGTCTGTATGTGTCCCTAGGTCTGAAGTGGGTCTCTTGTGGACAGCATATATACGGGTCTTCTTTTTGTATCCATTCAGCCTGTCTATGTGTTTTGATTGGAGCGTTTAATCCATTTACATTTAAGGTAATTATTGATATGTATGTTCCTATTACCGTTTTCTTAATTGTTTTGGTTTGTTTTTGTAAGTCTTTTCCTTCTCTTGTGCTTCCTGCCTAGAGAAGTTCCTTTAGCATTTGTTATAAAGCTGGTTTGGTGCTGTTGAAGTCTCTTAGTTAGCTTTTGCTTGTTTATAAAGCTTTTAGTTTGTGCATCGAATCTGAATGAGATCCTTGCTGGGTAGAGTAATCTTGGTTGTAGGATTTCCCTTTCATCACTATAAATATGTCCTGCCACTCCCTTCTGGCTTGCAGAGTTTCTGCTGAAAGATTAGCTGTTAACCTATGGGGATTCCCTTGTGTGTTATTTGTTGTTTTTCCCTTGTTTCTTTTAATATTTTTTCTTTGTATTTAATTTTTGATAGTTTGAATTGTATGTGTCTTGGCATGTTTCTCCTTCAATTTATCCTGTGTGGAACTCTCTGTACTTCCTAGACTTGATTAACTCTTTCCTTTCCCATATTAGGGAAGTTTTCAACTCTAATCTTTTCAAATACTTTCTCAGTCCCTTTTGTTTCTCTTCTGCTTCTGGGACCCCTATAATCTGTGTTAGTTATTTCCACTGTTTTATCTTTCAGGTCATTTATCTGTTCTTCTGCCTCAATTATTCTGCTATTGATTCCTTCTAGAGAATTTTTAATTGTATTTATTGTGTTGTTCATCATTGTTTATTTGCTCTTTAGTTCTTCTATGTCCTTGTTAAACTCTTCTTGTATTTTCTCCATTTTATTTCCAAGATTTTGGATCATCTTTACTATCATTACTCTGAATTGTTTTTCAGGAAGACTGCCTATTTCCTCTTCATTTGTTTGGTCTGGTGGGTTTTTACCTTGCTCCTTCATCTGCTGTGTGTTTCTCTATCTTCTCATTTTGCTTAACTTACTGTGTTTGGGGTCTCCTTTTCACAGGCTGCAGTTCATAGTTCTTGTTGTATTTGGTGTCTACCCCCAGTGGCTAAGGTTGGTTCAGTGGGTTGTGTAGGCTTCCTGGTGGGGGGACTAGTGCCTGTGTTCAGGTGGATGAGGCTGGATCTTGTCTTTTTTGGTGGGCTGGACCACGTCTGGTGGTTTGTTTTGGGGTGTCTGTGACCTTATTATGATTTTAGGCACCCTCTCTGCTGAGGGGTGGGGTTGTGTCCTGTTGTGCTAGTTGTTTGTCATAGGGTGTCCAGCACTGTAGATTGCTCATCGTTGAGAGTAACTGGGTCTTAGCATTGAGATGGAGATCTCTGGGAGATCTTTTAACTTTTGATATTACGTGGAGTCGGGAGGTCTTTGGCAGATCAGTGTCCTGAACTCGGCTCTCCCATCTCAGAAGCACAGGCCTGACACCTGGCTGGAGCACCAAGACCCTGTCAGCCACACGGCTCAGAAGAAAAGGGAGAAAAAATAAAAATAAATAAATAAATAAAATAAAGTTATTAAAATAAAATATAAAAAGTAATTAGTAAAAATTAAAAAAAAGAAAGAAGAGAGTAACCTAACCAAAAAACAAATCCACCAATGACAACAAGCACTTAAAAACTATACTAAGAAAACAAACAAAAGAAACACCCCCCCCCCTGCCAAAAAAAAAGGTCAGACAGAACCCTAGGACAAATGGTAAAGCAAAGCTCTACAGACAAAATCACACAAAGAAGTATACACATACACACTCAGAAAAAGAGAAAAAGGAAATATATATATATATATATATATATATATATATATATATATATATATATATATATAAAGGAAGAAGAGAGCAACCAAATAAACTAATCTATCAATGATAATAAACTCTAAATACTAAACTAAGATAAACATAAAACCAGAAAGAAATTAGATGCAGAAAGCAAACCTCAAGTCTACAGTTGTTCCCAAAGTCCACCTCCTCAATTTGGGATGATTCGTTGTCTATTCAGGCATTCCACAGATGCAGGTACATCAAGCTGATTGTGGGGATTTAATCAGCTGCTCCTGAGGTTGCTGGGATAAATTTCCCTTTCTCTTCTTTGTTCACACAGCTCCTGGGGTTTAGCTTTGGATTTGGACCCTCCTCTGCGTGTACGTCGCCTGAGGGCATCTGTTCCCACCCAGACGGGACAGGGTTAAAATAGCAGCTGATTAGGGGACTCTGGCTCGCTCAGGCTTGGGGGAGGGAGGGGTAAAGAATGCGGGGTGAGCCTGAGGTGGCAGAGGCTGGCGTGAAGTTGCAACAGCCTCAGGTGCGCCGTGTGTTCTCCTGGGGAAGTTGTCCCTGGATCACGGGACCCTGGTAGTGGCGGGCTGCACAGGCTCCTGTGAGGGGAGGTGTGGATAGTGACCTGTGTTCGCACACAGGCTTCTTGGTGGCTGCAGCAGCAGCGTTAGTGTTTCATGCCATCTCTGGTGTCTGCGCTGATAGCCACAGCTCGTGCCCATCTCTGGAGCTCGTTTAGGCAGTACTCTGAATCCCCTCTCCTCGCGCACCCTGAAACCGTGGTCTCTTGCCTCTTAGGCAGTTTTGGACTCTTTCCCGGACTCTCTCCCAGCTAGCCGTGGCGCACTAGCCCTCTTCAGGCTGTGTTCACGCCGCCAACCCCAGTCCTCTCCCTGGGATCCGACCTCCGAAGCCCGATCCTCAGCTCCCAGCCCGCACCCGCCCCAGTGGGTGAGCAGACAAGCCTCTCGAACTGGTGATTGCTGGTCGGCACTGATCCTCTCTGCAGGAATCTCTCCACTTTGCCCTCTGCACCCCTGTTGCTGCGCTCTCCTCCGCGGCTCCGAAGCTTCCCCCTCGCTACACCCCGTCTCTGCCAGTGAAGGGGCTTCCTAGTGTGTAGAAACCTTTCCTCCTTCACAGCTCCCTCCAAGAGGTGCAGGTCCCCTTCCTATTCTTTTGTCTCTGTTTTTTCTTTTGCTGTACCCAGGTACGTGGGGAGTTTCTTGCCTTTTAGGAGGTCTGAGGTCTTCTGCCAGCATTCAGTAGGTGTTCTGTAGGAGTTGTTCCACATGCAGATGTATTTCTGATGTATTTGTGGGGAGGAAGGTGATCTCCATGTCTTACTTCTCTGCCATCTCGAAGGTCTCCCCAGAAATTCTTCTTTGTGAAAGTGACATTTATAGACATAAATGAGGAGAGGATGTGAGTTTTGCAGGTATCTAGAAGGAGAGTATTCCTGGCAAAACATAGTGATCAAAAATGTCCTGAATGGATCACATGCCTGACATGGATACAGCAAAGAGGCCAATGTGGGTGAACTGACTGAGCAACGCAGATGGTATTGTGTGATGAGGTCAGAGAGATGAACAGGGTAGGGGTGGAGGTTGGGCTATGCAGAGTCTTGCTGATGCTTATATGCTTATAGAGCTTTGACCTTTACTCTGAGCAAGACTGGGAGGTGTTGGAGCATTTTGAGCAGAATAAATCCATGGTCTGAGTTCTGTTCTTATAAGCTAATTCTGAATGCTCTGTTCAATAGTAGACTGTAAGAGAACTATGGCAGAAACTATTGCAGTAGAATCCTGGCAAAATAGCTGACTGGATCCAGGTCATAGTGGAGAAAAGTCGTGATATTCTGGATATATTTTGAAAATAGTGTAGTAGCTGATGCATTTAAAGTGGGGTGTTAGCCAAGTAGCTGATCCAAGGTTTTTGTGACCTGTTACCTACGCCGTGCTTCTCAGACAGTCAAGTGGAGATAATAGATGGGACTTCAGATACATGATTTTGTAGTCAGAAGAGAATCTCCAGGCTGGAGATTTCAAATTGGGACTCATCAGCTTATTTAAATTCATGAGTCTGGATGAGAGCTCTCCCAACTAGTGAGAATAGATAGACAAGAGAAGAGATCCACGAGTGCTCCCTGGGTCACTCCAGCTTTTAAAAGTTCAGAAAATCAGGGGACATAAGCAGAGGGAACAGGGAAGAAGTGACTGCCACAGGGGAGTCTGTTGGCCTGGAAGCAAAGTGAAGAGTGTTTGAAGAGGAGGGAATGATCAACTGTGTCAAATGCTGCTGATGGATTAAGTACTGAGGATTGAGAACTGACCTGTGGATTTAGCAGCTCATTAGAGGCCTTGACAACAGCAGTCGTGGTGAAGTCTGGTGCTGAAAGGTTGACTGTGATGTTAAGGGGAGCAGAGAAAGGAGATGGTAGCTGGAGTGGCCTGTGGGATGGAGAGAGATTTTTTGTTTGTTTTTAACAGGAAAAAACTACAATCATTGGACGGAAGTTTTGAATATTTGAAAAGTTTATTACTTGTGCATAAATGGAGGGGTTGGGCTTAGTTAAGAGAATGAGAAGGTATAGCCCATCCATAATCACAGGAGTGAAGGCCAGATACATGCGCTGCAGGTACAAGGAAGTAGGTAGAGGAATGGAAGGAGCAGGTGGAAATTTCCTCTTGGTTGCATTTTTTATATCAGTAAAGTTGGAAGTTTATCAGATAATGGGGAAAATAGCAGGAGTAACAAGAAATTTGAAAGAAGATAATCACCTGTGATAGTAGTCCAAAATGTTACTTGGATTTACCTTGTAAATGAATTTTGAGAAATACTATTGATTCTTCTCAAGAATTTTAAAATTAATATCTGTAATGTTTCACTATAAATTTAAATATTATAAAAGTTCCTGGCATATTGTAATTGTTGATATTTATAAATTAAAGTTTTGCATCATTTTTAAGATGCATTAATGGAACCTAAATTAAGTATTTCAAACTCACCATTATCCGTTTAAAAATATAAACAAGGTTTTCTCTCTCAGAAATGTTAACATTGTCTCCTTTTCTTCTTGAAATGGAACTTCAGAATTTGAACCTAAGGAGATATATTTATGCTTGAAAATATTTTATTACTCACCCTTTCATACTCCTCTGTAAGAAAACTAGGTATACAAATAGATTTTTACAGTTTAATGTGCTAGAAGACAAGAGTTTAAAAAGTAGTGAAACAACTTTAAAAGTATTTGTACTCAATCAATAAATGTAATGATATATAATTATGATATATAATATAGTTATATGTGTGCATAACTATCAAACAGTGTATTTGTTGGATCCTTCTGGAATCACACACACACCACATACCACGACTGAGTTAGATTTTCAGGAGGTTTATTGAGGGTGAGGTAGGGGTGGGGAAATGGATAATGCCTGCAAAAAGTAAAAGAGGGAAGAAAGAGATTTGGTGGGAGAGTCTCAAACCACAATGTATATCTGACAAAGTTTTGCCAACCCAACAGAGGCTGCCAAGCAAAAGTTGCCCATCAGAGAAATCTTCCCTTGAGCAGCAGTGACCAAGCCCAGTGATCAAAGCTTACTCAATCATTGGTTGAGGGCTGTCCAGGAAGAGCATGGCCTTGGCTGGAGAGCTGAAGCATCAGTTCATGAAGGCACTAAAGCTGGAGGTTTTCAGATGGCTGCAAGCTTTGCAGTTCAACAGAAAGTTCCTTCTTGAAGAGAGATCCCAGAAATGATTTTCCCGTCACTGCCACAAACATGCAAACTGTTATCAACAATGTATTCTTAATGAGATGGATGGACTTTTTGTATCAAAGTTTATATATCTGTGTGGATATATATTACTTTATTATTATAACAGTTTGCGGTTCAGCATCAATTACATCTTGTATAATTGTAAACCCTAAGAAACCATGTTCACAAAACAAGGATATTTTTTACTTCCTTTCAAATATATGCAAATTATCAAATGATTTTAAATCATTAAGAATTATTTGTAGTAATCTATCAGCTGACGACTCAACTAGGCCCTCCTTTAATTTTGGTGTAATTCAAGAATTAGAAAAAAAAATGCTTGCAATTTTTTCCCCAAATTATTAGTCGTTTAATTTCTTAGTACCTAAGAAATACTCTTAAAAAGATTTAACAAAATTTATTAAATGACAGTTATGCCTGTTACTTTTCATCTAGAGATCCCCCTGTTGAAACTGTATAATCAGAAAGGATTATAAAATTCTGAATGTTTTATCATATAAATATTTTTGCTAGTACAATTTTTGATAGTGTGTTTATTTTAAAATGTGTCCTAAACATATTTTCATCAAAACTTTTCAGCTATAGCTTTAGTTCATTCAGTTTACAAAACATATCTGTCAGAGAATCTAATTGGAAAACCAAGTTGTCATTTTCTTTTTTTAAAAAATAAATTTATTTATTTATTTTTGGCTGCATTGGGTCTTCGTTGCGGTGTGCGGGCTTCTCATCACGGGGCTTCACCTGTTGTGGGCCACGGGCTCTAGGCACGTGGGCTTCAGTAGTTGTGGCATGCGGGCTTAGTAGTTGTGGCTTGCTGGCTCTTAATCTTCCTGGACCAGGGCTCGAACCCGTGTCCCCTGCATTGGCAGGCGGATTCTTAACCACTGTGCCACCAGGGATGTCCCCAAGTTGTCATTTTCCAACCACCTGTCCAACTTAGACTTTTTTTTCAGAGTATTTTTATTTTATTTTTTAATTCAACCAGTACTATTAATGCATATCTTTGTGACATCTGTCTCACTCTAAATCCTAATTCTGTGATAAATAGATATAAGGCATAACTCTTGCCATAAATTTGTTATTTTGATTAGCAAGGCACTGCAACCTTCAATTTCTTATAAAACTGTTTGTTTCTATCTTATAGGACACTCCTTCAGGAGTGATTTTTTTTTTTTCCTTTGACAGTAGCAAGGGCAAGGAAGAGATAAGGTAGTTAAATAAAAATTCCCAGTGCTTCTGCCATATCACTTTACAATATATGTTTTATCATCTGATTTCAAAATACATCAGTGTTAGCCAAAGCACATTGTTTCTAAACACCACACTGTGCCCTTAACAGAATAATGTAGGAAACATCAATACATATATCCAACAAGGTGCCTTGTTCCCAAGGTTTCAAATTCTGAAATCATCCTTTAGTTTGATGCCCCACAGTTTTTATATATGGGTCAAGGCACCATAGTAAGATTCGGCATGGCTGTGAGATGGCTCTTTTATGAAGTGATAGATGATTACTGTGAAGAGAGAATAGGAAAGAATAAATTGACTGATGCCTACACACTGCAGACATGTTTTTAGATCAGCTTAGAGAAGAGTATGTTTGGAAGTCTCCCTCTGGAAAGTGATTTCCTGAGATCTATTCATGTTGTGGAAAAAAAAATACCTTTGTGTATTCCCTGGGATACATATACTCCAAAGGGAAGCCACTGGTCTGGAAGAAAAGGTGAATGAATAATCTAGTGCTTCTCAACTTGAAATGATTTTACCCCTCCTCCCCCTGCCCCCCCACCCCCTCCAGCCAGGATACATTTCGTAACACCTAGAGAGATATTTTGCTTGTTGCAAACCAGGGATGCTGCTAAACAATCTACAATGCGTAGGAGAGACCCCCACAAAAAAATTATCCAGTTCAGAATGTCAACAGTTCAGAGACAGAGAAACTTGTTTTAGAGCTTCACTAATGAATTTGATGTGCAAAGGCCAGCCTCATCAATAACACCTGGCAGTGAGTTAGAAAATGCAAACTCTGAAGTTCCAGATGATTCATTTTCATAGTAAAATTTGAAAGGCCCTGAACTAGGGAGATGCAGTAGCATTTGTAGCAGCACTGATGGTCCAGTTGGCAACCACTCAAAATGGGAAACTGTTTTTATAGTACATTTTTTAAAGTTTCATGTTTCTTCTTTCAAATTTGTAGGAAATGTGACAAAAATATTCTGAGCTTAGCTAAATATAAGGTAAACATTGTTCTTATGCATCTCTAAACAATGGCAATGAATTAGATCTAAAGCCTTTGTGAAAAAGACAATATTACACTTGAAATCAAGACATCCATTATAACAGAAACAGAGTAACCTTTTTGTTGTCTTTTCATGCCCAAAATTGAATTTAAAATTTTTAGGCTATTTAAAAAGACAAAACAAACCTGCCTCACACCCAGTTTACATGTAAACATTGCTTCCAAACTCATTTTGTTTTGAGTGATTTGTTTTCCCACAATTCAACCCAAGTCCTCAAGCCATAATACTTATTTTCTGTTACTTTTCCATTTAGAGTATTTTTCAACTAAGACAAGTGAAGAGGGGCAAAGCATATAACAGTTATTAAACTAAAATATTGTACATATCAAAAAATAAAATGCTGGTTAGAACTAAATTCATAATACTAACTCATTTTCATCCCCTTTAAAACTATTCCCTGGTGGTAAAGGTCATTAACTATTTCAGGTTGATAAAATGGCAATTGAAAAATTTCAATTTCTGTTCACTAAAATGAGCTCTAAATTCTATCAAGCTACTTGTATCTGACTTTTTCAGAAATGTCTAATATTCTTGAGGGGGCTTTACTCCTTAAGAAAATCTGGTATAGCAGAGAATATTATGTTTGAGTGAAAACTGTAGTTGGCTGGAGAAAAATGTTGAGTCATTTCATACAGAACTGTTCATATAAAATTTCATTATAGAAAATTTTCTTTCTTACTAGTATAAGTACCAGCATTTAAGCTTAACTTTTTAAATAGAATTCCATTGGGATAAAATAAATATTCAATCTATTTACAAATCTTCTGATAAAAATATTCTGCAGTGTAGAGATTTTAAAAATTCATTTAAAATCATCTTTAGGGCTTCTCTGGTGGCGCAATGGTTGAGAGTCCGCCTGCCGATTCAGGGGACACGGGTTCGTGCCCCGGTCCAGGAAGATCGCACATGCTGTGGAGCGGCTGGGCCCGTGAGCCATGGCCGCTGAGCCTGCGCGTCCGGAGCCAGTGCTCTGCAACAGGAGAGGCCACAACAGTGAGAGGCCCGCGTACCGCAAAAACAAAAACAAAAACAAATCATCTTTATTATTTACCTCACCATATTGTTACCCATTGCTTTATGCCCCAGTGCTGTAACAAACTGTTAACTGCTTTCTCTGACTTTGGCCCCTCCTCCTGCCAATCCTTTTGTGTACCTTTCAACGTGCCATTACTCTTCTCAGAACTCATGTGTACTCTTCCTTAAATTGATCCAAGAATATGCCTCAAGTGTAGGTTTATCTGTGACTGTCAAGATTCTTTATTGTGTAGCTACAACCTCTTCATCTAGCTTCATTCACATTGACTGTCCCCACCCTGGTTTGGAACATACCTTCTTCTTTTCTGTCCCTTACACATCTTATCAATCCTGAGTCTAGTACCTTCCTCGTTGTTTCTTTGTTTCCTAGCAAAGAATACCCTGGTTTCTTCCCTCTGCTGGTTCAAATCATAGTCATCACTGAAAGGCTGGCTCATAGCCCATATTCTCCATGAAACCCTCCCTGAAGGATCTACCTCTGGCTCATAATAATATCCATCTTTTTAAACATTTTTAGCAGTCAATATATTACCAAATGTATGATGGGAAAAAGGGCTTTTATTATTTCTTCACACTAGTCAATATGATGCAGCTGTGATTAAGAGCATGGGCTTCCAGTTATACCTAGTATGAGGTAATGTTTTAACTGATCATTCACTAGCTTAGAATAATGCTTAAGTTAATTCAGTTTTATGTGTCTTGGTTTCTTCATTTGTGTGACTTTACCTAACTGGTCAGCTCATTATGATTACTTACTACATGAAAAGTATTTGTCAGAGTGGTCAGCACGCAATTCAGGTTAGACATGTATCAGCATCCTCACCATCGTGATCATTGTCATTGTCATCATCTCCCTAATAGGATATAAGCTCATCCATTGCAGAGGTCAACTCTTACACTTGCCCTAGAACTCTATGCACATAATTAGTGTTGAGCATATTGCAGTGCCAGTGAATATTTAATTATTAATTCATTCTATTCTTATTCACCTCTAGCTTCTACTCCCAAGGCTGTGCCAACATTGTTCTAATTGTCTCATTTCAGGTAATATTAGGTAATGTAAAATCCCTTATCTTTATTTTTCCCCAAAGACAATGAACATCCTTATCAGAAAGAATATTGTAAGCTGGACATTTAGCATATATTCTCATTAGATCAAGTCTTTTGCAGACAGACAGAAGTAGCAAGTTTCACTGTAACCATTATAGAATGAAACTTGCTTACAGCAAACAACCTTCAGAGCACTGTACAACTTCATTCTGGGCATATTTTCATTCTACTTTTTGCATATGTCTATTTTTCTTTCAATGTCTCTAGAATATCATGTGCTGAGTTTATGTCCATTTCATGGAAGGTCATATAATCACTTCTACTAATTTATCACACTTTCTCATCTCTCCCTCCCCACTTCTAAATAATTCCAGCTATTTTCTTAAAGGCAGTTCATCTGTAAAATGAAAAAAAAAAATCTCCTTCTAAAAATGGCAGATCTGGAGAGCAAGCGGTGGGGATTAGGGAGGTGCTTGGTGGTAGAAAGCTTTGTTACCAGGAAATCTAGACTGAAAAATAGACATACCTGCATCCTTCAGAATAATGGGTCTACTTATGCATCTTACAAGATCTTGGGTCTTAGGATGTGTTAAAATATATATGGAGATTAATAGCCATATTATCTTCTGTTTTGATGAGATCCATGGGGACTACTATACACAATCATTGAAGACATAGTTATTGGGGACCTATATATTAAAGTCAGTGTATTGCATTTTGGAGGGTACAAACGTGATTAAAACCCAAATACTTGGGCTTCCCTGGTGGCGCAATGCCTGAGAGTCCGCCTGCCAATGCAGAGGACGTGGGTTCGTGCCCCGGTACGGGAAGATCCCACATGCCGTGGAGCGGCTGGGCCCGTGAGCCATGGCTGCTGAGCCTGCGCGTCCAGAGCCTGTGCTCCGCAACCGGAGAGGCCACAACAGTGAGAAGCCCGTGTACCACAAAAAACAACAACAACAGAAAAACCCAAATACTCCTAGTAAAAATTTATATTATCAAGACTATTACTTGAATCATGGCTACACTTTTAACCACTACATTTAGGGGATGTTATAAATCAGTCAGATGGTGAAAAATAAAAGGCATTTATAAAAGATTGTTTGAAGTATATAAAAATATTAAGCCAAGAGAGAAGACTGAACAACATATGTGATAGTTATTTTCAAGTTTTATTTACTGTATCTCAGGATTAGTCCAGAGAATATAAATAGGACCAAAGAAGAAAGGGAGGTAAATTTTAATTATGAAAAAGTCTAATGATTAGAGTTATCTATCCTTTAAAAATAGTTGTTGGCAAGGGAAAGACCTCCTGGGACTGAATAGCAATAACAAAATGGCTCTAAATGTTGAATATTAGGAATGCTGTAGAAGGAAATCTTGAATGTGATGAAAGATTAAGTTACAATTTCTCTAAAATCGCCCTCTAAATTTAGGAAATAATATTCCATGAAAGTTCAGACAAATACAAACAAGTTAATTTCCTTTTACTGTTAGATCCTTCTGACTTTTAATATTAACTTATTTATATTTTGAATAGAGTATATTTTAATTTTTGCCATGTCATAAAATATGAAACACTTATTCTTCTATAAAAATGTAATAAAAATTGATGGTAAGGTAATCTTATTGTTGGTTAAGATTATCTTACTGCATACTTTTCTTTGGGTTGTCTTGAGTAGTGGTCCTCAAACTTTCTTGATTGCGCAGTGACAAGCAATAACAAAAACAACTACAAAAACAAAACAAAGCTTGGACTCACAAATTGTGAATTGTATTTATTTCTGGTATACACATACACACACACACAGTAGAACTAATATTTTATATATATATATTATAAAATAGTCTTAAATAGAAATTTTCTAAAGATGAGTTAAAGAATGTATAATATATTTTAATAAATGTATCTCCTTTATTAATAGTGTAAATTGTTTTATTTTTAAGGTACTAAATATTTTGGCTCTCATTTAAAATAAATTCTATTTAATAATACTCATTATGATGACCTCATACTATTATTAGGGACATAAAAATGCAGAAAGAGGATATATTTTTATTGTTTACAATAAAGATATAAATCTTTACTTCAAATAGCCATCTAAATCATTTTGAAATTTTTTGGCCATCTTCTTTTTAGATGCATACATGAATTACACATTATAATTAAATTGATGAAGAGCTCATTCTAGAAGAAGTGATGGTTCTGCTATTTTATTGTTCTTTCCTTGTATACACTTTATTGTTACAGTAGTCAATGTACAATTTTTTGCAGAATTATGGTTAAGTTACCTGTCAGTTTTTTTCAGAGTTAGCTTAAAGTTAGATATTATAATTTTGTACTGAAGAAGAATAACAGAATAACAGAATGAGGAAGCCACAGTTAACTTATCCCCTTTGTGGAACCATACCCTTTTCCTTAAATACTGATGATTTGATAATTGATCAAAGGCTGTGGGGGATGCCAATGATGTTAGTGTCAATGTGTGTGTGTGTGTGTGTCTGTGTGTGTCTGTGTGTGTGTGGGGGGGGTTTGTGTATGAAAGAGGGGTGGGGGAGAGAGAAAGGGAAAGAGAGACTATATACATATCAAATATCTTCCCTTCTCACACTGCATCTTCTTTGTAAGCCTTGGGATGTGCGTACCTGAATTTTTAAACTATAGGGTTGGAGATTATTCCAATTTTATATTACATTGAATAAAGTAGTAAATTTGATGTCTTGTGTTTTGTGAATACATACTATGTATTGACTTGAAAGACAATATATATAATTTAATCTGACAAGTTCTTCTCCTATTTATTTTTTTATTTCTAGTGAAATTCAGAAATTCTGTCTTCATGTGAAGCTATTTTATGTGATACTTGCATAATAGTGAGCATAATATGTGCTTTATCATATATTTACAAAAGCAATGGATAAAACATGATAATCATAGGTGCTATTAGTCCGTTCTCTAGGTTTTTTTCAACTAAGGCTTTCACAGAAATTCATTGCTTTGATTGATATTTAGTTTGTTCTATGAAATGTATGAAATATCACCATGTTTTAGACTTTAAGGAATCTTCTAGGGCCTATCTTGTCTAACATCCCTTTGCAAATGTGGAAACAAATATAGAAACTGATGATATTGTATATTTTTCAGAGCCTCAAATCTCTCAATGGCTTTGGACTCAAGAGTAGATTTTTTTTTCTAGGTATGTCTTTTGTTAATAGCAAAATAATTCAACCTGTTACCTAAATTCCTTCTGATCACATATTATTCTCTGGATTTGACCAAGTCTCAAACCTTCACCCTATTGTCAGTGTCATAGCTCCACTGCGCTAAGGCTCATGTTTGCATAAGTTGGTTGATGAACTAGTTGGCATAGGAAGGTAATGAATTTTATGTGGTAGAATTACAAAAGCCATCATAGAAGGTGAATTGATTAAAACACACAGTAATTCCCCAGATGGGAGAGAATTGGTCTGGTCCCCTACACACACACACACACACACTGAAGAGATAGAACAATTATTACTGTAGAAAACAGTGAAAATGAATATTCTAACTAGGTTATTTTCATAGAGGGAACAAAGTTTCATCTAACTAAAGTAAAATGATAGGTGAAAGTTATTGAATGTTTACGTGGAAGAAAAAAGAAAGCTGGGATTAGAAATCAGGAATCTGTTCAGCTGGTCTTTATGGAGGACTTGAATGTACTTTGAGGAAACGAATGCACCAACACAATTCTAGGAACATCATCAGAAGAAATTGTAGATCTTTACTTCAGGGTTCATCAAAAACAACTGATTCAGTCCCACTTAAATGTTTGCTTCTGTTCCCTACTCCAGCTTCATGAGCATATCCTTTTCTTTTCAGTATTTTTTATTGTATAATATCTGTTTTCTCACCTGGGCCATTTTAAGTAGAATTAGAAAAAATGTAATCTCTTAGCATATTAATTGTATACATTATTTCCTACTGGTGGGGTAAATTTGAAAGAAGGGTCCCATTGACCTAGGTCCATTCCAGATCTAAAAACTAGGCCACTGGAGATCTGGCTAGATCTCAGTCCCCTCTTGTCACCCCACCCCAGCCCCATCCCATGACCACATAGCCCCATCTTTTCATTTCTTTATTGTTTCTCATTCTTCATAATTTTGGCTCTCATTAAATCTCATGGCTATGAACCCACCTCTGCTTGTTATCCTTTTAGTTTCAATTTCCACTACTAGGTTTTTCATTATCTCAGCATTTTCAGGTCAAATTTCTGAGAGAGAATTCAGTCAACTTCATCTTTTCTGAGCCAGAATATGTCACATATCTAAGAATTTGGTGCTCTAGGGTCAGCAGTGATCAAAAGCTAGGACTGTGGTCTCTTGGTTCTTTTGAAGAAGATATATGGATTTATGATTAAATGCTCCATAACAAAAATACTGTCCCTTATGAAATTCATTCAGTTTCTTTGGGACTGCTTTAATGAACAAAAGAAAAAAAAATCCTCATTACTTGCTTAAAGGAACATCCTTAAACCTAATCTAGAGCACTTTCTTAATTACTCAGATGCCATATCACTTAGCAAGTTAATTACGTACATTTTAATGAAAAAAAATTGTGAGTACTAAGTTAAAGTAAGAACCTTCTTAAAGAAAAACTGTTTCTCTACTTACAATATTTCTGATGACAAATGTGTGGATTTTCCATACGAAGCAATTCTCCAATACCCTGCAGACACCAACTGGGTGTCCTACAATTTAATTCAATTCTGATACTAACTACCCAAATTTAGTGCAGACCCAGCAAGTTAAGGGCTCAGTCCCAAATGCCTCTCATATCAGATGCCATGAGCCTTGCAAGACCGCCTCTCATTTCAGATGCCAATCGCAAGTAATGGGTCCCTAGGTTACCTACACTTCTGTCTAATTTGGCTACAAATCAGGGATTCCCATGACCTCCTCCTCAGGCTTGATGATTTGTTATAATGACTCATAGAACTCAGGGAAACACCTCATTTAATATTAGTAGTTTATTATAAAGGCTATTATAAAGGACACAAGTGAACAACCAGATAACGAGGTATGTAGGGTGAGGTCTTGGAAGTGTCTTGAGTGCAAGAGCTTCTGTCTTCATGGAGCTTAGGGTGTGTCACCCTCCCAGCATGTGGATGTGTTCAATAATCTGGAAGCTCTCTAAATTCCTTCCTTTAGGGTTTTTATGGAGTTTCCAACATATGCATGTTTGGTTAAATCATTGGCCATTGGTGATTGACTACGTCCCCAGTCCTTCCTCCATCCCCAGAGGTTGTGGTATGGGGCTGAAAGTTCCAACCATCTAATCACATCCTTGGTTCCTCTGGCAGTCAGCCCCCATCTTGAAGTTATCAAGAGTCACCTCTTTAGCATAAACTCAGGTATGGTTGAAAGGGGCTTATTATAAATTACAAAAAACATTCCTCTCACCCCTATCACTCAGGATTTTTGGCACTCTGTGCCAAGAACTGGGGACAAAGACCAAATATATATTTCTTCTTATGTCGCAAGATCACAATTCTGTTTCGAGGAGATTCTGCTGTGGCATACAGTAATTAGAGCCATTTATTTACCAGCCAGACATTTCTCATTCCATGGTGGTCTGCAGGTGGTGCCTTTAGTGTGGTGGTCCACATTGTCCCTTTAGTGGGGTTATACTCAAGAGGATGACTAAGACAGCTGTGAACTGGCAAGAACTGAGACTAACTTACCTAGAGAAACAAAGAAAATGCATTCAATGCACCATCAAGAAGAAACGGTAACTTTGATGAAGTTAACAGGCAATCCAGGACAGTTCAGCGTCAGTTATGAGTAAGTCAGATGTTAAAAGCTTGTTTAGCCCTAAATAAAGCACTATTTAAGGGGAATTTTTTTTTGTTTTGTTTTGCTTTGCTTTTTTTTTTTAACATCTTTATTGGAGTATAATTGCTTTACAATGGTGTGTTAGTTTCTGCTGTATAACAAAGTGAATGAGCTATACGTATACATATATCCCCATATCTCCTCCCTCTTGCATCTCCCTCCCACCCTCCCTATCCCACCCCTCTAGGTGGTCACAAAGCAACCAGCTGATCTCCCTGTGCTATGTGGCTGCTTCCCACTAGCCATCTGTTTTACATTTGGTAGTGTATATCTGTCCATGCCACTCTCTCACTTCATCCCAGTTTACCCTTCCCCCTCCCCATATCCTCAAGTCCATTCTCTATGTCTGCGTCTTTATTCCTGTCCTGCCCCTAAGTTCTTCAGAACCTTTTACTTTTTTTTAGATTCCATACATATGTGTTAGCATATGGTATTTGTTTTTCTCTTTCTGACTTACTTCACTTTTGATAATACAATTACACCTTCCTTTTACTGGAATTTTACATTTTGCATTTTTACTTTTTTATCCAGATGATATTCATCACTATTTGCCAGATGTATCATAGATACTAATATGCTGTTATTGCTTACACTCTTTCTAATCTTCAGAGCCACCTTGAAATGTTGGACTTATTCCCATTTTATGGAGGAAGGAATTGCAAATCAGATAATTAACTTCCCCACAATGTAGGATCAACAGTGTTTAGGCCCCAATCTACCTCCAAACATAGGTCCTTTCACTATATCATACTGTCCTCTCTTCCCATGTATTTAGAAGGAAAAACAAAGATAAAATATTTTTGGCCAATTGGCACTAGTTGTGTCAGAAAGTATGCATCTCTGATAGACATGGATTGATCATAAGATTATTCCTGCACTTTCCAATTCCCCTTATAATTAAGAAAAGAATATATCGTTTTACTCTCCTACCATTATCAGGTAGTTCCAGCTTAAAAGAGTATGCTTAACATGAATTTGCTGAATAAGACATCTGATTGCATGTCTTCTACACACAAAGACCTTGAAGAAAGTTATTTGGTGGAAAATGCCCTAAATGAATTCAGGAACTTCAATATGAATGAAAGATTCAAACAAGGAAGGAAAGGAAAAATGTGCTCTAAAGACTTTTTTAAGACTGACTAGGCTTTTCCATTTGTGTACTGTATAAGATTTTACTAGAATGTTCAAAATTAAACCACATTAAAGTAATCAAAGCACTCTTAGAAATGACTTCATAATAATGATTGGGACTTGAAGATACAGCTGGTTTTGGTTAAGTACTGCCTATTGAAAATTATTTGAAATAAAGTGAAAAGTAAGAAAAAAATTTCCTTCATAATTGTTCACATTTTAGAACATTAATATAGGGTGTGATCAAGTGGTAAATATGGCACACAAATATATTGCTGTAGTTTTAAAATTCAGTGTCCCTTTGAAAACATACATAATGAAAGGCCTGAGAATTTGGTATGGCTACTTGTATCAATCAGATACTGCCAGATTTTGCTGTCCATGTGCCAGCAAATTTCTCCCTCATTTTGCTCCTAACTTCTCAGGCAACCAAATTATGTACAGTGCTCTTCTCCCCCACTTCCATCTCCACCTCAACCCCTTCATTCAGAGGGTTTTGTTTATCAATTTCCAATTCTTACATGAGGGAAGTTTAGACACATAACTCCAAGTATGGCCTGATTTTGAAGCCAAGCCCTGAGTTGAATTGGCCCCTGACTCTTCTTCCTGGACAACCTACTCTTAACTACTCTAAAATATGCCAGACTGAAGACGTTAGCATTATATATGTTAGATTAGCCATTATATATGTTAGCATTATATATGTTAGATTAGCATTATATATGTTAGATTAGCCATTATATATGTTAGATTATAATGGAAGTACTATGCAGCGGACCAAGAATTTTAGTTTCACTTTAAATATACAATTAATACCAGATTAGTTAATGCATTTTATTATAGGTATGTCATGATTTAGAAAATATTTCAAAACAGTAAGGACTCAGAGTAATTATATTCATGATGATAGTGATGATAATATTAACATTAAAAATAGCAATAATTATATGTTACAATTTGCAAGCATTCACAGATTTTTCAGGGAAAAGAAGTATTGAAGACATAAATCATCACATCTATGCTATCTCATCTGTTTGGATTGATCAAAAATATGTAATCTTCCAAAAACATTTTTCTGTTTTTTTTTTTAAGTATTTGCATATTCCCATTCCATTTATTTGGAAGCCTATGGTTAGTTATCCAAGATACCTGCCACACAGATCTGTTCTATCTTCTTGCCTGGATGACCCTTCAAGTATTTCTAATTTCTTGGTGGAAGTGTTCTGTTCTACATTTTCCCCGGCTCATTTTCGCCCTGGCCTCTGTCCAGCAACTCTTTCTCTTTCTTGCATTACTTCCACAACCTGAAGCTCTGACTTACAAACTTCCACTCACTTGTGTTTTTCCTGAGAAAGTCAGATTATTTGTCAAGTACACTGAATGAAATGCTCAGCCAAAGTATCTTTCTGGTATTGAGACGTTGCAGAAAGCTTGCTGAAAACAGAGACTCTGTTTCTTTTTTTCCATCTGTAATTTGCCACATGATCTTCAAAAGTCCCCGAAAGAGAACCAATAATGATTTTTATATATTTACTCCAAAAGACAGGAATCCCTGTCCAGATTAACATCAAAATATGTGCCCTAACTTAAAGAGAATAGGCATAATTTCAGCTTAGTTCCCTCCTTGTAATTCCTTTCCTGATGTCCTCTCACCATGCTCCAGCGTGCTAAAAATATGTAACAGATTGAAATTCCTATCGTTTCTTCAGAATTGCATTCTAATCTTTCAGCCCTTCAGTCTGTGCTATGAAATTTGCTTAATTCTTAAATGACGTATAGTGTATGACCTCTGTATCCTCCCTCTCCTCTCCTTTCCTCTCTCTCTCTCTCTCTGACTTTAAGAATTATGTGCAAAATTCTGTTGAGATTTATGTGAAACAACACCCTACTTTCAGAAACGTTTCTCATAAAAAAAAAAAAAAAAAAAACCACAAGAAATGCACATTCTTGGCTAACAAACTTTTAAATGCCCTAACAGAAAGTGGAAAATTAAGTCACTTGAAATACTTCTGAATAGCTAGCTTTTGCAAAACACACAGAGGCAGAGAAAGTTGACCAAATAGTTCATCTCTGAAGATTTGATACCCTCCAAATGCATTTACTCACCTCTGTCATATTTTTGGTGTGTTTTTGTCATACATTTATAGTTGTGTGAAACCAGGAAGGGGTTATGAATAGTAGGTAGAAGAGATAGAGTGATATAGAATCACGCTGGGTGAAAAGGTCTTTATGTTTTGGATCTTAAACAAAGAAAAAGACATTCTAGGGCTTCCCTGGTGGCGCATTGATTGAGAGTTCACCTGCCGATGCAGGGAACACGGGTTCGTGCCGAGTCCGGGGAGATCGAGATCCCACATGCCGCGGAGCGGCTGGGCCCATGAGCCATGGCTGCTGAGCCTGCGCGTCCGGAGCCTGTGCTCTGCAACGGGAGAGACCACAGCAGTGAGAGGCCCGCGTACAGCAAATTTTAAATAAATAAATAAATAAATAAAAAAGACATTCTATTCTTAGGAGAATAGGTTAATATGTAAAGTATTAAGAACATCTCGTAATAGCCATAAGGAACCAGAGGGGTCTTTGTACATCTGTTTTAAAACTATTTTAAAGTATAATTTCACACCTAAAATAAAAATCCTAAATTCGCTACTATCACTAACACAGTAAAACAAGAATATTAATTACATTATATACTTTCAATTCCACAAAACAGTAATTCTCTGTACTCTGAAGACATGCCAAGACTACAAGAATTTGAATGCCACAGCACACCTGCAAACCAGGCCAAAAGGAAAGGAAAAGTATATATGAGTACTGTTAGTTTATTTTCTTAAGTGGCAACATTTAAAAAAAAAAGATGCATTAAAAACATATGAACTTATACATTCCAACTATAAAAAAAACAGAATTAAGCTAATATTACATTTCAGTAAATATAGAATAAATCACAGCATTATATGTGTATATCGGGGTCTCTAAATTATTTGAGATAAAAAAGATTTAGCTCATGCACTGTGGTATAAAATAAATGAGTTTTTCTGGATAATTCTGGAAAGGCAGAATATAGTGTAAATGTCACAACTGTGAGGCTAATAGCAGAGAAAAGAGTTGGAGCTAAATCTTAATGCATTGTATGAATGCCTGTGCACACACAGGAAATGGGAGAGGAGAACAGAGGATTGTTTTACTTTTAAGAACCATTTTCTGGATACATTTTGGCCCTACTTCCTCAGTGAAAGATAACTTCAGGTTGGATAATTTAATAAACTAGGAACAGAAAAATGTGAGGGATCAAAAGAACCAGCAGCCAGTTAAATCAGAGTGATCCACAGGACCTCCAAAGAATATAATAATGATAACATATTAAATAATATATAAAATATATTAGCAAACTTCTAAATAGTTTATAAGCAGCTTAACCCATGAAGGCCAGATTACTCCTATGTAAAACAGGGATAATAAAGCTAGGATCAATATATGGGAGAAGCACCAAAGTACTGTCTGGTACACAGTAGATGCTCAATAATTGAGTGCTGTGATAACAATAATAATTACACTTGGTGGCAGTAGTTGTAGTAATAATTACATATTATTAAATACATTCAAGTTTCTGTCTCACTTGTTCTTCCAGAAAGACCTTTGAAATATGTAGTTTTTCAGTTTGTATGTAAGATAAAGTGATTTGGACAAGAGTCATAAATTTAAAAATTATAAATTAGACTTATAAATCATAGTTATTTATTAATTATAGATACATAAAATTTAGGTCTCCTGACCCCATGTATCATCTCTCCCCCACCTCCTCCTCCCCAGCTGGGATTAGAGGGGCAATTGATTACATGACCATGAGCCTGACTTTGAGTCCCTTGTATCATTGCTACTTGGAGTGTGATCCCATTCTAGCAGCTTCAGCATCACTGGGAGCATATCAGGAAAGGATAACCTTAGGCCCATCCCAGACCTACTGAATCAGAGTCTGCATTTTAACAAGATTTATAGGTAATCCATACACACATTATAGTTTGAGAATCACTGCCTTAAAACATTAATTCTCAAACTTGACTCTACTCGAGGAACTTAAAAAAAAAATACTGATGTTCTGGATTTGCCTTGGACTGACTAGATCAGAATTTATAGAGGTGGGTGGGTCAAAGCATCAGGGTTTTGTGTTTTGTTTTGTTTTTGTTTGATAAGCTCAACAGCTCCTGGTGATTGTTTTGTGCAGCCTGTGGTCTTTGTAAGTGGGTGGCTTAAAGAAAATGTAAATGTAGAAAGGATGCAGAGCACTTACAGGACAGTTGCCCAGTTGGTCAACTTCAATAATTCAAATGGGACAGGAAAGAATAAAACAGAACTGGTAATTTCAGTACACAAAGAACAAGGTAGAGTCATAAGGCTTTGCATAGCTAAGCCCTGCCCTACTTCTCTCTTCGTCATTTCCTGGCATTCCCTTTAGGTTATGGTCCAGACATACACACTCCTCAAACTCACCATGGTCCTGCTCAGGTCTTTAGCCACCTTTTGGAGATAAGATTGCCTTTCTCTCTTCTCAGAATCCTCACAAAAACTGGAAAAAAAGACAAAAAAAAAAAAAAAAAAAAAGAATCCTCACAGATCCCAGCCTCACCCAGCTAACTTCTACTGCTCTGTCTCAGAATAAAAGAGGCCATTCCTGACCCATTGCACCTGTTGAAATCAGGTTCCCCAGTCTTATAGAATGCTTTACTTCCCTTCAGAATGTTTACCAATACTTTAATTATGAATTTATTCATATGACTATTGACCTCTCATTCAACCACAATTCCCAGAAGGGCACAGGCAATTTTGTCTGTGTTCAAAATATAATTATAAGCAAGAGTCTGACAATCAAACTGAAATATCTGGAACAGGATAGAAAGCTCAGAGATAAACCCATGCAGCTATGGGCAACTAATCTATGATAAAGGAGGCAAGAATATACAATGAAGAAAAGACAGTCTCTTCAATAAGTGGTGCTGGGAAAACTGGACAGCTACATGTAAAAGAATGAAATGAGAATACACCCTAACACCATACACAAAAATGAACTCAAAATGGATTAAAGACCTAAGGCCAGACACTATAAAACTATTAGAGGGAAACATAGGAAGAACACTCTTTGACATAAATCACAGCATGATCTTTTTTTTTTTTTTTCTCGCACGTACCTCTCACTGTTATGGCCCCTCCTGTTGCGGAGCACAGGCTCCGGATGCGCAGGCTCAGCGGCCATGGCTCATGGGCCTAGCCGCTCCGCGGCATGTGGGATCTTCCCGGACTGGGGCACGAACCCGTGTACCCTGCATTGGCAGGCGGACTCTCAACCACTGCGCCACCAGGGAAGACCCACAGCATGATCATTTTTAACCCACCTCCTAGAGTAATGAAAATAAAAACAAAAATAAACAAATGGGACCCAGTGAAACTTAAAAGCTTTGGCACAGCAAAGGAAACCATAAACAAGATGAAAATACAACCCTCAGAATGGGAAAAAATATTTACAAACGATTCAGTGGACAAGGGATTAATCTCCAAAATATACAAGCAGCTCATGAAGCTCAATATCAAAAAAATAAACAACCCAATCCAAAAATGGGCAAAAAACCTAAAGAGACATTTCTCCAAAGAAGACATACAGATGGCCAATAGGCACATGAAAAGATGCTCAAAATCACTAATTATTAGAGAAATGCAAATTAAAACTACAATGAGGTATCCACTTCACACCAGTCAGAATGGCCATCATCAAAAAATCTAAAAACAATAGATGCCAGAGAGGGTTTGGAGAAAAAGGGAACCTCTTGCACTGTTGGGAGGAAAGTAAATTGATACAGCCACTATGGAGAACAGTATAGATGTTCCTTAGAAAACTAAAAATAGAATTACCGTATGACCCAGAATTCCCACTACTGGACATATACCCAGAGAAAACCGTAATTCAAAAAGACTCATGCACCCCAATGTTCATCGCAGCACTATTTACAATAGCCAGGTCATGGAAACAACCTAAATGCCCACTAACAGATGAATGGATAAAGATGTGGTACACGTATACAATAGAAGGTTACTTAGCCAGAGAAAGGAACGAAATTGGGTCCACATTTGTAGAAATGTGGATGGACCTAGAGACTGTCATACAGAGTGAAGTAAGTCAGAAAGAGAAAAACAAATATCATATATTAACACATATATGTGGAATCTAGAAAAGTGGTACAGATGAACCTGTTTGCAAGGCAGAAATAAGTCACAGACATAGAGAACAAACGTATGGACACCAAGGGGGGAAGGTGGGGGTGAGATGAATTGGGAGATTGGGATTGACATATATACACTAATATGTATAAAATAGATAACTAATGGGAACCTGCTACATAGCACAGGGAACTCTACCTAGTGCTCTGTGGTGACCTAAATGGGAAGGAAATACAAAAAGGAGGGGGTATATGTATACATATACATATGATTCACTTCACTGTACAGTAGAAACTAATACAACATTGTAAAACAACTATACCCCAATTAAAAAAAATCTAACTGAAATATTAACATGATTGAACTAAAATATAGGTACAAGAACATTTACTGATGCATTATTGTAATTTAAAAACTAGAAAATTCCCTAAATTTTTATCAGTAGAAAAATAGATAAATTATGGTGCTAAACCTAATGGAACCCAAGACAATAATTAAAATGAATGATGTAGATAATACAGATATATATGAAAGGGCATGAAAAATATCTATGATCTATAATTTTTTTTAAAAAAGCACATTGCAGAAAAAATTTATAAAGTATGATTATATTTTATGTTTAAAAATATGTATGTTTTACATGAAGGCATATGTGCATGTTCATGCACAGATACACATACATATGTATGTTTTCCCTTGGGCACACTGTTTAACTTTCTGTTCCTGTATCAGCCAGTGCTCTTTGTACCTTGGGGGCCATTGTGGTTGTTACCTAAAGCATAATACTCTTTTATTTCCTTTATTGGGTGACTCCTGTGTGACTACCATATCTCAGCTCATTGCTAATGAACCCACACTCCCTTCATTATACATCCCTATACCATGAATACCTCTCTTTTGTCATATTCATCCCAGTTATTACTTTACAATCATTTCTGTAACTTCTTGGGGGCATGCTTATCTGTTCCACTGGGTGGAAGCTCTGGAAGGCTGCTGTGAGGTCAATGTGCATATCTTTGTACCTTCAGAGTCTAGAACAATGTCTAGTGCTGTATAGAATCAAAGCTAATTATTTAGCTAATAAGTAGCAAGCCAGAATTTAAACCAAACTCAACTGCATTCTAAAACTTGTGCTCTTAATTAGTAATAAATTACCGATTAAAGTTTCAAAATCATATTTTACTAAAACAGAAATACCAAAGCCAGGAAACACTTCAGTGAGCACTGTCTCTGAACTGTTATTATTATCTCTGAGGAGGAGGGGGAGGGATCATGAGAATTTTCTTATCTGTTGATGATCCAGTAACAACCATTGGGAATTCTTTCACTGATAACCTACATGATTTTATACTGGTTTATAATATCTACCTTGTGATTTGCCAAAGTCAATAGTTCTGATAAATTCTGTCGATTGCTAATGCTTTGTTCCCGTGGGAGATTGTATTCTCACCTATCCAAGGAATTCAAGCATGCTCAGTTCCATAGACAGATAGTAATGACATCAATTAGAAAAAAAAAAAAAAAAGAGAGACCTCAGTCAAAATTGGAACATCGTTTTGCTTGGAATTGAAGCAAAATTAGATTATAAATCTGTGCATATTTAGGTTGCCTTTAGCATTGACCTTAGATTTGATCTATAGACAGGTCATGTGCCTGGGTAAGTAATCATATAGAGAGGTAAAGACAGTCATTCAAGATAAAGGCATTCTAATGTTTCCTAAAGTTGACAGAAATACCACATTTTATTCTTTTCTAAAAGGAAATTTATAATTGTACCATCAAGATTTTCACAGACACACTTGCCTCCTGTCCCCTCAAAAAACCTTTTTGGCTTAGGACAAAACCCATTAAGATTTGAATTGTAATATGATTTGAGCAAAAGTGCAAAGAATATTATTTTTAAAGTTTATTTTATATTCATATATATGAAATCGTACTAATATTACATGAATTAGATGAACATCATATGAGTCATAAGAACATTATATAAATTATAGGTATGTGAGAAATTGCTCACAAGGCCTACAGGGTTTTCTTTTGAATAGTCTCAGTGGTGGTAAAACTTGGTTCCAGAAAATCAGTTCCACCCTTAAAATTTAGTCTGTCTATCTGTCAACATGTCTGTGTATTTATCTATCTATGCACACACACACAAACATACACACACATGCACACACAAACATGCACACTGACACATACACACATATATATGCACACATACTTACCCTCTCTTTCTATATATATAGGTGTATATTTTTTCATGTATAGATATAGATTTCTTTGAAAAGTCATTATTGTCTAGTGGAAGAAGAATTAGATTTTGCAACAGAGGACTCACCCTTAGTTCTGGCCCAAACTTGCAAGGACACCCTGGCTAAAGCACTCCATCTTCCTGCTTCCTGCTTTTCTTGCTTATTACTTCATATGATAATTAAGGGCAGGAAACTGAATGACTGTTTAGTTCTGATATTACCTAGTTTTACCTTCTTTTTCTTTTCCTCTCAACATACACCACATTTAAAGAACATTTTCCCCCTCAGCTTTGAATTGATCTAAATCTTACAAGGAGGTAGTTTTATTTATAATTAGCAAAGATTGTTATTTTGTGTCTGAGAAAGGAAAGACTGGAGAAATATCCAGCTGTCTTTTGCACATCAAATGTCTCTCATGCATGACATTTTGATGAGTTAAAGTATAAATGAATCAAAGGTAGACTTTGTACTCCTTAAAATTCACATGGGGTTGCATACTGGGAAGGATGTGTTTTAGTGTGCTATTCTTAAAACATTTAAAAAAATAATATGACATCTGCCAAATATCAAATAGAGCAGTGTGTCTTCAGGGGTGTGTGTGTGTTTGCAGACAGGCTTTGTGTTTACATGCATGTATATTATAATAAAATCATAAAATAGACTTTTTACCAAAAGTACTGGAAAGTCTATGTCCAAGGAATATTTGATCCTTCAAAATAGTCACCATGGGAGGCTCTAAATTTATTCCAATCAGGTTGTCATCACACAAAACAGTTCAGGAATTTCTTTTTAGAATTGCCTACAGTGTCTTCTTTTGAATATTCTCAGTGGTGGTAAAACTCTGTTACAGAAAATCAATTCCATCCCTAAAGGTTAGTCCAAATACAATTTGAATTGGTGTGAAATTTGGCATAATGCCTCTCTGCTTAGTCCTCACTGAAGAACTTATTCCTGGCAGCCACAGCAGCAGAAGTACCTCATTATAAAGCTTTTTCACTTATAAGATGGCCCCATGGCATGGATCCCAAATGTCATGTTCTGATAGGCCCCATTTGGCACATTGGTAAAAAATTAAATACACTGTATGCTTTAAATCTGAAATGGGAATGCAGTGGAATGTGAGAAATATTTCTTTTCGATTTGGAAGGCAAACTCATCAATCAACCATTAGATAAATGGTGCATTTACTTTAGGCCTGTCGATAAACAGATCAATTAACATAACCAGATCCTGTCTGTAAGAACACAACTGGATAATACTTTGCCTTGACCCTATTAAGAATTCAGAGGTTTTTTTTCTAGTTGCCTAATCAAAATATCTTCATTTCAAGAAAAATACTAATTGATAATTATAATAGAAATATATATATATAGGTCTCTGTCCCAGTTCCTGGAAGAGAACTCCTAAAGTCTTGCAATTCCCTAAGTGGTAAGAACATTAGGAATATCTTTTGTTCTAATATTTAATCTTTGATACTAGTTCCTGACACAGGGATCCTAAATCCCTTGGAATTTTCTGGGTGATGGGAATGTCTTTTGCTCTAATGAGTCAACTCTTGGTGGGCTCCTGGATAGCTTCAAGATGGGGGCTGGTCACCAGAAAGACCAAGTCATGATTAGATGCTCGGAATTTTCAGCCAGTAAGGGCAGAAGTGATGGAGGCTGAGTTAATAACGAATCATGCCTACATGATATAACCTCCATAAAAATCCCAATAAACAGAATTTGAAGAGCTTCTGGATTGGTAAACACATCCATGTACTGGGAGGGTGTTGCATTCAACTTCTCAGGGACCTTGCCCTGTGTATCTCTTCCTGTGGCTGTTCATCTGTAGCCTGTATCATATCCTTTATTATATAATAAACTGGTAAATGTAAGTATTTCCCTGAGTTCTGCGAGATGTTCTGGCACATTATGGAAAACTAGGAAGGGGTTGTGGAACCCCTATTTATAGTTGGTTGTTCAGAAGTAGTGGAGACAACCTGTTATTTGTAATTGTCATCCAAAGGGGCAGTCTCCTCAGATGGAACCCTTAATTTGTGGGATATAATGCTAACTCCAGGTAGATAGTGTCCGAATTGCACTGAATTGTGGAATGCCCAGCTCGTATCCAAGAACAGGCTGGTGTGGGAATAAACCCATGCATCTGGCATCAGAAGTGCTGTGAGTGTAGTACTCATGTGAGAGTAAAGGGGAACACAGGAGGTTTTCCTCGACAACTTTGAATGAATCCTGTCATATTTAAAAATATTCTCCCTATTTTTGAGTGTGAGATACTTCTTTTAGGTTTCTTAAAAATGGAATCCATCAATTTCTGTTCAATTCAGATTTCCATGGGATTTTCTGTTCCTATTAAATGCAGTGGCATTATTCCAGTCAATTGGAGGAGAAAAATCAATAATTTGTAACTCTGTCCCCTTAGTCCTGATGTCTGGTCAGTCCCTAAATGTGCTTGACTTGTCCTGACAGCAGTTTGCAAACTTGTCTTCCCTTCACTATTCCCCTTGTCTAGCATGGACTGGTCATTACCTTTGGTCTAGATTATTACAGTTGCCACCCTAACATAGCTCTCCAGTCCCAGAGTATTTGCATTCTTTAAACTAAAACAGTATTTAGGCAGCTTTATTTCTTTATTTTTAACAAAGTGATTTCATCACTTAACTTCCCATTCAAACAAAAACAAAAACAAACAAAGAAAAAATCCCTCAGAACTCTCCATTGCCTTTTTAACTGTAAACACATCCTGACTGATGTACAAAGACATCCATGCCTTCACCAACCCTTCCAATTTTACTTACCATTATTTGCCTTCAAATATTCTGCATTCCACATTAAACTGTCCTCAGATATTCCTGTTCCCATGAGTTTTTTGTCATGTTATTCCCTCAGCCTGAAAGTACCATGATCTTTGTATTTCATGTTTATATTTTTTTAATTTTTTGAAACACAGTTGTGATGTTGTGCTTATTTGGAGGTTCTATCTTCCTCATCTGATTCATACAGCAAAATAATTTTTCTCCACTTTTTACTCACTAGATTGCTTTTTTCCTCTTATTTATTTATTTTTTTTAAATCTTCCTTACTCATTGAGAGCTCATTGAGGGCAGAAACATGTCATTATTCATTTTTTGTGACCTTTACTGTGGCTTTCACAGCTTAGGTGCTCAATAAATATCTGTTTCATAAATCTAAGTATATGGATATGACACACACAATGTTTATATCCTTAGAAAGTTTCTCAAGCAGATGGTAGTTGCTATAGGAATTCAGAAACAGTGGGAAGAGAGAACGTTTTGATGTTCAGTGCTATCGTGTTCATGTCCCTTCCAACCAGAGGGAGTGCAAAGGAAGGAGCCGAGAATCAGAGACTTCTTCAGTTCTTCAGACTGTACATGGTATCCACATCACCGAGACAAACAGCTTAATATCTCAAGGCATCAGTTTTCTCCTCTAAAAATGGAGATGTTCTGCTATGTATACTATCGTTACTATGTCTACTCATAGGGTTTTGTAAAAAATGGGATAACATCCAACATCAATTGATAAACTTTAAAACATTATACAAAGAGAATTTTTTTTTATTTTAACATCTTTATTGGGGTATAATTGCTTTACAATGGTGTGTTGGTTTCTGCTTTATAACAAAGTGAATCAGTTATACATATACATATGTTCCCATATCTCTTCCCTCTTGCGTCTCCCTCCCTCCCACCCTCCCTATCCCACCCCTCCAGGCAGTCACAATGAAACTTGCAGTTACTAAATATCCATCTCAGATTTACAGTTTCATAAATGTCAGTCTCCTATTAACAAACTTGTCTGGTGTGATACTGACCAAAGGGGCCAGTATCTTTCTTTTCCCTTTCTTTTTTTCCATTTCACGTGTAATTTATATATCATTGGTAGTATTTTATGTATCATAAAACTTGAAAAGCCATTATCATTTTCAAAATGTGACTAAGTGGGAAATTCATTTTATTTAGGGCTAGTGTGCTGATTTAATATCCATTATTTTTCCCTAATCAGTGTGAGCTGGAAACAGCACATTTCTTCTCCAGATGCCACTGAGTGTCAATCATCACAAGCATGAATTTTATTTGAAGCTACATTTTTAGCCAGAATATAATTTGATTTCATATTTGTCCTTGATTTAGCTATCAACAAAATGGAACTAATAGATGGGCAGAAAGAAAAGATGATTTTGTTTTAAATGAGAGGTAAAAACAAAAAAAACAAAATAAATAGCAGTTTTATATTCTGATAATGTCATTTCTTATTAGATGTTTAGGAGACTCTCACCCTCAAAAGGCAAACACCGATAGCTTAAATGGAATCTTACCTGAGGGGAAGGCAGGGGAGAGCTTTGAAAGGCAGTCACTCTATGTGGGAAGATGTAGTTGTGCAAAGCTTGACCGTCTCTTTTCGGGAAGTGTTACCTTCCACTTGAAGGAAGCTCTTAATTTTTTGTCTTCATTACTTGTATGCAAGCAGCTGTGCTCTGTTTCTCTCCCTTCCCCTTCATCTCTTAGTTTTGGAGTCAGGCCAGAATTTTCCAAATTTTTGAAAGTAAAAAAATAGCATATAATTTTTTTGAATTAAAAAATACTTTACTGAAAAGCATACAAAGAGTATTTTGCATAAGCTTCAATAAGAAAACCCCTGAATTTTTACTGATATTTACATATTCTCAGCTCCAGACTCTTGCTTTCACATCTAAATCTTCTTCCCACCTCTCCTTTTTCAAAGAGGTAAATGAAATATAGCAGCTACCTAAGATGTGATAGACATCTGGAGACCAGAAGACCAAGAGTAGACAAATAAAAGGAGAATGATATAGAGGATAAAACATGTTATTTGAGTTCAGGTAACTAACTGTCTAGAGGATTTGGTAGCTGTTAAAAGTCAGGTCCTGTTTTGGATGGCCCGTGTGGTAAGGAGCAAATTGCTACGAGGAGGCTTGGTCCCAACCACTGGCAGGCATTAAATTTTAAAAGCCCAGTCCTTTGGACCAGAATTCAGGGCATGATTCCTGGATTTGGTGATGCATTATAAACGGTGGAAGAAATCTAGAAAATAGAAGAACTGGGATAACATGAACTTAATTTAGGCCAAGTGTCTTGGGCGGGGAAGTTTGAGTTGGGATTGAGGGACTCTATGAAAGAAGGGATCCTGGACATCAAGGTTTTGCATTAATATCACCAACTCTAAGCTTATAGTAGCTGATGCTGAACTTACTGATGTTTGGAAATAGTGGTAAAGTTCAAGTACTGAATTCAACTAAGAATGTGTGACAGGAGAGGAAATTTTAAAGGAAACCCATCTTTTATTGGCTTTTCAATCTTTTATTGAAACTGTAGTATTATTGAACCATTTTTCAGGGAATTAGGGTTTGTGTATGTTCAGTGATCTAGCCAGCTCTCCATATGCTCATACTGACAAAACAAGTGCTCTTGTCTACTCTTTGTCTGAATAGACAGTTGCCTGTGTAGGTACATTGGTAATTATGAAGAACTGGCATAAACTAAAAACTAAAATTCAGCTTTATCTATGTGAAAGAAAGATTTGTGATAATAAATTGTATTTTGATTAACATTGAAATGCCTCCTACATATTTGTTTTGATAATTACTTCACCAGAAGGAACTTTTTACTTAGATTTTTCAGTAAACAAGTAGGGCCTGTATCAAAAATTTTGTTATTTTCCCTAAAAGTAAGTTTTCTTTCAATTCCTTTCTTCTGACTCACACACACACATATGTTAGTTTGCAGTGAGTGCGTGAAATTTTATACAATTTTATTTGCCTCTAATGTATAAAGTAGGAACCAAAACTTGAAGGCTAAAGTTAAAAATAGGTGTGATATTATTAATCTCATATTATCACTGGAAATTTACATTAAAGCTGGAACAAACGTTAATGAATGCAATATAGAAAGTGGGGGGAAAGGTGGGCAACAGTTTTATTCTGTTTTTCATCTCAGATGGCATTTAAAAAAATTACTTGTGAAGACTGCATTTGTTTTTATGACTATGTCTTGGCTGTGCCATATAAATCATTCTCTAATTAATGATCAAAGTAAAAAAAATAATTAAAATTGGTTGTTTGGATGAATTGATCCAGTTTATTAAAATAGATCAGTCATTTCCATCAAAATAGTTAATCTGGGAGCCCTTAAATAAATACTTTATGGAGAGTTACCTTTCTTATTCAAATCAGAAGACCATCATATATCATTTGTGGTTAAAACCTGGACTTTTCTGTTGTCTTTTGGGTTGTTTCTCTGTAGCCTGGGTAAATTACATCATTTAACACACATATCTTAGGTAAAATTGCTACTTATGTAGCCAATGAACTAGAATCCAACCTGATATGCAAGAAACATTTTTCCCAGGATACTTAATAATTAACATTCAAAAATTGAGCCTGAGACAAAACTATAAGTGACACTTTTGATTTCTTCAAAGAAGCAGTCTCTTTTACCAGGGGTTGTTAGATAACAGGAACTTCATTATACTTCTGCTTCCTCTTGTGGTATTCATTTACTGTTAGAAAGTAAAGCATGAAAGACTCTAATAACATTTTAGTATGATTTGTTATTCACATTTTATATTTTTTATTTACCAAAACACAAAAGACTGAAGTTCATACTGTTGATTTCAAACCACAAATTTCAATATAGAGAGATGTATTTAGTGTGCTCATGTGATTGAACTACTTACCAAGATTCAATAAAAAATGTAAAAGAAATTAACAAAGTCAGTAAAGGAAAATATTTTTACTTACCTTGCATATTAAAAACAAAATTTCTGAAAATTATTACAAACCTAGATAGTATTTACTGATACAATGACAGGGTGCAATAAACCTATGGTTTTAACACATCAGGACAAGATTACATAGGTAAACTGATCTTATATTAAGACCATCTTATTTTAATTTGGATTATTTAAAGTACTGGAACAAAATAGGTATTTTGGTTCCCTCTCCCATTTCTCTCTTATACCTTCCTCATACAGTTACTCAGAGACAATAAGGGTTGCATGTATGACAGTTGGTCTCTAACTGATAGCTCTGTCAAATATTTGAACTGCATAAACTCCTTGAATGTATACAATTAGCTTTAAATCTCAACAACCACAGATTCTATATAGGGTGTCCTATTTGAATCTCCAATACTTTAGAATTGCATGAAGTTCAGTTCAAATGGAAAACTAAAATAACTAAAAGCTTTAAGTTTTGGAAATGGCTGTGGATATATTTGAATTTTATCTAAAACAAGTTTTTGGAACATCATCAGAAGAAAACATGTGTGTTTTGGATACAGTTAGTTACCTTCCACTCTGTTCTCCAACATGTGTTCCTTGGTTCTGCTACATGGTCATGCAACAGCAATTCTAAATAGTATTTTCTGCCCCCAAACATAAAATATTTTAAAATTTCCTCTCTTTCTTGTTATAAAAGAATATTATCCATAATAGAAACATGAGGAACTTCTGTGCCCAGAAGAAAATCTTATGCCAACCTTTTAAGATCATCAACAGCAGGAAAATTAGATTGATATATGTGAATAAATCAACTTCCAGACCTATGCATGTAGAGTTAATAGCTTTAATTTTGGGAAGGTGGCAATATCACAAAAAACAAACAAAAAAATAGTTTATTCAAGTGATAAAATATAGACAAGGAAACTGGCCAAAGGAAAGATAGCAAAAATTACATAGGGAAGACCATAGCAACATGGTCTCAGGAGACTGATATTTACAAAATTGTTCCTTGTCCCTAACTACATAAATTTGTGCATACATGACTACTTATAAATGTACATAACAGGAAATCAAATGAATTTTAATATTCTGACATAGATTTTCACAGTCCAAATGTGCTTTAGTTTCTTTCTAGGTACCAGATAAAAGAAAAACAATATTCTAGGATTTATTTTGAATATTGAAAACTGGGAATGGAGAGGGTAAAGGTAATATTTCTTCCTTTCTTTACACAATACATCATTCCTTTGGTTTCTTTGCTAATAAATTTTGCTGGCAGTTTCATATGATAGATCATTGTGAGTGGGTTAGGCCGCTTGGGAGAGTTTCTTCCTTATGGACTTCGTTCCCCTACTTACTTGAAAGATGCCAGGAGGAGTGGGCATGCACCAATATGTTCATTTCTTCAGTTGTAGGCGTGGGGTAATGAGAGGCAGAGCTGTGCAGTTCTGTAAAAGGCTTTAGAAAATAGGAAGAACTGACATATCACTAACTAATCTACAAGATGGACCTTTTGTCTCTATATAATGTCCTGTCCTGGGTAAGTACTGGAAAAACTCATTTATCTGTTAGGATAATTGAATATTAAAGATTTAAATCAGAGCTTAGCATTTTGTAGAGATGTATATCCTGGGAACCAGGGCTTTGAACTATATTCCTCCACTGACTTTTAAAGTAGTGAACAAGAAAGGAATTAAGATATGTCATTTCTTGGGTGAAGTCACTTCATGTGGAAAGTAATCTTTGAAAAGATAAAAACAATAGAATCTTCCCACAAACAATTCAGTCTTTGTGAAAGCAGACAGGTGATAAAATATCTGTTTCAAAGAATTCAAAATAACTAAAGTATCATTAAAAGGTACAATTTTTTAAACAAGACTGCTAAAAGAATAAATTGCTAATATCATTTCCGAAAAAGACTAGGAAATAGAGTGCCTTACTTATGCATTTAGTAATTTGAAATGTTATAGGCATCAAACATTAAGTAAAATATTTCAACATTGTTAAAAATAACTATTTAAAAATGATTAAACAGCTTCTCTATTATTATTTTAACCCTGCATATATGTTACTAATACTTATATGTATCTGAAAGGGTCATTTCATTCCACTTAATGTGACACAAATCTATACCTTTGATTAGAAAAGCAGTATTTTATCTGTCAGTACTACATCTGGTTTTTCCCTCCTGGGAGCTCTCAAATTCATAGTTAAAAACCAAAAAATGAACCTGACCAAATTTGTCTGCTGAGTTCGTCTAGCTCAGTAGTTCTCAAAGTCTTGTCTCTGAAAAAGCAACATCAGCATCACCTAGGAACTCATTAGAAATGCACATTTTCAGCCCCGCCTGAGATCTACTGAATCAGAAATTCTGGGGATGGAGGCCAAGAACAAAGCCTCCAGGCACTTCTGATACACTACTAGAAGTGTGAGAACACTGCTCTGCAGCAGGTCAGCATATCCCCCGGTGCTTAACCTTGGGAACTAAAATGGCTTCTTCACTTTCAAGGGCCAGAACTGCCAACCCCACTCCCTGAATGTCTGCTAGGCACTCCTTTCCATCCTCAACGTCCTGTTCAAATTTTTTCTGAGTCTCATTGCTTCAGTGCTAATTCTGAAAATTGCAGCCATAGTACTATACATTATACTCTACATAGACCTATACATAGTATCCACATACATTGTATGCTACCCTCCTGAAAATTATTTACATTTAAATCTGAGCCCCATGAAGATATAGAGTGATTTAGCCCTAAGTGTTCTTCCTTTTTAACACCATGACATGTTTCAGATTGTCTTCTAATTATATTTTTGGGCCAGATTTACACAATTGACTCATTTATGCATACTACCTGTGAGAGTTAATGACACATACTAATATAAGAAAATTTCTCAAATTGATTAATTCAGTAATAAATTAAGAAATGGATAAATGTGTAGTGTATGTTCTTCGAAGCTATTAGACATAAAATTTTGGAGGGAACGGAGGTAGACACAAATATATACTGAAGTAGACACAAATATATACTGGCAGAAAAGCCAAAGTTTTCATGAATTTTTTTTTATTTTTTTATTTTTTTTTATTTTTTGCGGTACGCGGGCCTCTCACCATTGTGGCCTCTCCCGTTGCGGAGCACAGGCTCCAGATGCGCAGGCTCAGCGGCCATGGCTCACGGGCCCAGCCGCTCCGCGGCATGTGGGATCTTCCCGGACCGGGGCACGAACCCGTGTCCCCTGCATCGGCAGGCGGACTCCCAACCACGGCGCCACCAGGGAAGCCCTCATGAATTTTTAAGGTAAATGTAAGTACAGAAATATCAGGATGGGGCTGTGGCTTTAGAATTGTCTCCCCCACTGGATGTAATTGAATGAAAAAGTTTTAGAAGCCCTTGTGAGGTTTAGGTAAGTTCCCCAAAGCCCCTTTTAATTCAGACCATAGCATTTCATCTTACAGAAGCACTGACTGTGTTGAATGGCTAGCAGGGGCTTAAGAGGAAAGGTGCCATAAAGAATTTAGTACTTAGAAAAGGGGGGTTGAGAGGGAAACTTCAGTGAAATATCTCTTTCAGTGAAGTAAATTAAGATCTATATTCTATGCTCTTTTACCATGGAGGAAATATCTTTGAGAGAACTCAGAAGATTCCCCCTCCAAAAAATGGTAGGGAAATAGACATGTATGATTTTTTTCCATTGAAGTTTATTCTGTCAGGTATAGCAAATCAAAGGAGAGAAAGTTAGTTTTCAAAAAAAAAGAGAACAAAGTAAGGAAAATAAAGCAAACTAATTGTCAAGATCCTCTCTGCCTTAGACCCAGATGGTTCACTTTTTCCAAAATAGAGACAGTTCTATGGCCAAATGCTTGGGTGTCGCTCTTGAGGAGAGTAGTTTGTTGATAAGGTGCAGTTCCTCTGAAAAGTGACAGGTGCTCAGAATTTCAGCTGATAACTCTCTCCCTTTTAAACAGTTATAATTTAACCTGAAAGCTAACTGCTGATAGGTAGGCATAATGGGTAGCAATCAGCTAATGAGATACTAACTCGTTTTATTTGTTTTGGAATTAACTGAGTGTGAACAATTAGGGCCATTGGTGTGACTTGTCACACTATCTTTAAAAAAAAAAAGCAAGACTTGCTAGATCTTTAGAAGGATATATGCCCAATTGGATACTTTTACACTTAGAGACTGAAAAGAGTTTCGGGAACCACTGTATATAATAGTAAAGGACTGCCCAGAATGCATTTAATTAAAGGCATTGTCTTTATTTTCTGTTGCTACTGTAACAAACCTACCACACACTTAAAAGCTTAAAATTACAATTTTTTTATCATACAATTATGGTGGGTAGAAGTCAGATGCAGGTTTCACTGGGCTCAAATCAAGATGTCGGTGGGTCTGCATTCCTATCTTGAGGTTTTAGAAGAGAATCTGTTTCCTTGCCTTTTCCACTTTTTAGAGGCTCATGGTCCCTTTCTCCACCTTTAAAACCAGCAATGTTGCATCTCCCTCTGACCATTCTTCTGAGGTCACATTTCCCTCTGCCTCCATTTTTAAGTCCTTTTTGATCACATTGGGTGCATCTGAATAATAATACAGGATAATCTCCCCATCTCAAGGTCCCTCCCCTTAGCCACATCTTCAAAATCTCTTTTGCCATAAAATTCACAGATTTCAGGAATTAGGTCAAGAACATTTGGGGACATCTCTTATTTGATCTACCACACACATTGGTGAAAATCCCAGAATTTTTAACCTGCTTTACCCCTCTGACTACTATTTGCCTAAAGTTGGCTGCTCAAATCTTACTAATATAAAATATTTTGCCTTTTTTTTGAGGAAATACAATTGGATGATGTGGTCTTCTAATGTGCATTACCTTTAAAGTATAAGCGGAGAAATTGGGGGAAGGTAAATTTTTTAATTGTTTCAAGCACACATTTTGAGCATCAAGTAGCTGGTTGACATCATTCTAGATGTTGTGTATATGATGATGAATGAGATATGACTCAGTTTAGCTTATGCCCTGGTCCTACCTAGTCTCCCCTTAGGCGAAACAGACACAACGATGGTAGATTCTCTAATGTATAATATAAAGATAAGTAACCAGGTGCTCTGATTCATAACAAGAGGTAATTTAGACTTTTGTTTGGGGTAGAGGCTCTGAGCAAGTAACATTAAAGCCAGGAAAAGTGCTAGTGGTGGAAGGTATCAAAGGCCCTGCATTGATAATAAGCTGTCTGTGTTTGGGGAAATGAAGAAAAATCTCAGATTATTGGTATAGCTGGAGCATAGACAGGAGGAGAGTGGTGAGAGGAGGGATTGGTAGGTAGTCCCTTTTGCAGAATTTGAATTGCATTGTAATTCAAAGAATAACACTGAAGGATTTTTAAGAAAGAGCTCAGAGCTGATTTATATTCTTAAAAATTACACTGAAAATGGAGAAAAGATAATTAGGAGATAAAGCCTTTAAAGAGATAATTGAATTAACCCAGGTGAGAAGAAAATGGTGATTTAAGTAAAAAGGATATTGGTAGAGATAGACAGATAAAGATCTCATATTTTGGAAATAGAATAGTGATTTATAACATAGTGTCAAGATTTACTCTCAGATTTCTGATTTTAGCAAGTAACTTGATGGACATTTAATTTACTGAAATTGGAAAACTATTTCCCCATTTATGGGTTCTGGATGATCTTACAGCAATATTTACAATTTTGAGGAGTCACAGACCAAGTAGAAAAATTCAAACACAAAATTTTGCATGCAATTTTTGAGGGTTAACAAATCTCCTAAACACTCTATTTCACCAGCTAGATTAAAAAGCTTAAAGACCTTCAGCAAATTGAACTCTCCTTCTCTAAAGTAAACTTCTACAAATACAAAGATCTAGTGCCTTTTTTAAGAGATGCACTTTAGTTCTTTTGTGATCTAAAATTAATTGTATTAAAATTAGCTCATCTAATTCTGTCATTCATGATCTGAGACCTACCTTGCATCCCTGGTAAGCACAAGTTTTTATGTATTTGTGCTTTTATCGATTTCTCTTCTTATATTTGGTCTTTTCTTATGGCATTTCTATCCTTTCAAAATATACCTCCATGAGTCCCTTATCCATGAAGCTTTTTCTTAATTTGCCAGTTCACATTAACCGTTCCCTTCTTTAGCTCATTAAGGTATTTATGACCCTATATGGTCCTCAGAAAAAAATAGGCTCACTGAATACAGGAACACAGTATAGCATCTTTGAGTCTCTTTTGTAACCAGTACAAAATAAGCCTTAATAAATAGTTATTGAATATAATGATTTAATTGAATTGATTTCCTATATTTTCCCATAGATAATAGTACACCTTCCAAAGATATAATTGTTAAATAGAAGATTCACCTAATAGCTTGCAGAAAGTGTTCCTCTGTGAATAAAGATACATCATTTAGTTTCAAATATAAATCTTTGAAAACTGACTTTTAGTGGAGTCAAATGATCCCTTAGAAGTGTGTGTTGCTGCAGTGATCACTATGACCTTGCATCAGGCATCTGGAATTTAACCAACACTGGTGGAGTCTTGGCAGTTTCTTGGTATGTGCAGTATACTTTGGCTTTCCTTTAAAGGCTGATTAACTGTGAACTTCCCTACAAATTATCTTATTAAGTGATCTATAGTAACAGACTGTGAGCTATTAAAACAATTATTTTTGTGGAATTTGTGTGATTTTTCTACTTCTAAAACAAATCAAAACTAATTAAGAAATTTTCAGGGAAAAACTCTCAACTGAGACCATACTGTTTCAGAATATGTTATCATTAGACAAAACCTGAATTAACATTTCTCTTTTCACTCTCCAGCAGAAACAACTTGTATATGTGTAATTTAAATTCTTTAGCATGAATCAGATGTTTCATTACAACAAATTAAAGGTTGCTAAGAAACAGAAGTTGTGATCTGTCAATAGGGGACTATTTAAAGCACCTCAAAATAAAATGTTGTTATCAATGAAAGTCATTTGGAACTCTTAGTGACAAACATTCATTATTGGTCTGGGGGATATTTGTGGTACAAATGAGCGTGCTCATTTTATATTGCATTAAAGTGTATATTGCATTAAAATGTGTTTCTTAGTTGAATAAGTACAATGAAGAATATAAGTATAATGAAGACATATAAGTATTTCTTTTTAAAAATAACTAACATATTTCATGAATATACATTCATTTATCTTCAATTGGTACAAACATATTATTTTGATTCCTTTAAGTTATATTTAACAATGAATAATAAAGCTACTAGACTCTTAGATAAAAGGTAGGTCTACCCCTCATTGTATAGTTTATGAAGTGCAATCATGTGGTAGTAAGACTTGCCAATTTCCTGTCCTGGAATAAGTGACAGTTCTTTACCTTGAGCACAGATCCTCTGATTCCTAAGCTCAAATTTTTCAATGACATGTAAGAATTAGACTAACTCAACTGCTTTAAAGTACCTGTTTGACTCCCAACTACGTCTCTTTCTAATTCTTACATGCCTTTAAAAAAAATCTGAGCTCATAAGAAAATTTAAGAAGCCCTTTTACTGTGCCTCATCTGGTTCTTTTTCTCCAGATGTGCCTCATCTGGTTCTTTTTCTCCCCCTCTCCCCAGTTAACAGCAAGCTTTTGACTAGGAGTGATGGTCACATTCTCTATCAGTAGGTATCCTCTACCTATCAGTGTCTATCTGTGACTCAAGACCCAACCAATCAGGAGGAGAGCCTGAGGCACACAATTAGCATGGTCATGCCAGGGAGTTCTGGCTTCACTGTGGCTGACTTAAACACGGGGGAAGTTCTTGAAAAGTTAGCATTCCAGAGGGTCACTGGGAGGCTGGAAAAGCAGGCTTGAAGATGGAAGACACTAAGATCTGATCTCTGAGCTCTGAAGGACTGGGAAGCATCAGGACAGGCTGTGTCGATTCTGGCTTACTGGCTTTTGCAAATAACATTCAAGATATAAAGTCTCAGACAATTGACTCTGTGGAAGGTGTGGAGGAGGAAGATTCAGTTGCTTCTACTAACTCTCACTAGGAAAGCAGGCCAACCAAGGAAAGATAACTTCTCCAAAGGAAATAATGGTGCATTTAGGAGGGAGATGGGGTTCTTGATAGCAAAAGAAATGATGCCTTTTTACTACTGTTTATATAATGAAGCACATGGTATATGATATCAAGTCATAATCCTTAAACCTTAGTTGCCTACCTTTCCTTGTTCTCTCATTGTTATTAGTCTGTATTCTAAGAAATGTAGCAATTGTTTTCAGTATTATTTATCTGGCATCTTGCTTATATTATCTATTTTATTGTATCATAGTATCTATTATATTGTATGTATATATATATATACACATATACACATATGTATATAAGAAAATATTGGATAAAAAAGAAAACTAATACTGCAAGCAGTTTGTGATTAAGCATCATGTAAGCTGTTTGCCCATAAATACCAAAGAAAATCAGAGGAGGGGGCTCTCAGGACAAGTGAGGCAATCACATGTATATAGACCATAAATGCCAGAAACACTTAAACTGTATTCCCAACTCTGCCACAAACTATCAACATGACCATCCCTGTAAATGACAAGTCAGTTTACCTTTGTAGCCTCAGGTCCTATATCCTTCAAATAGGGATATTAATGTAACTAACTCGTGGAATAATTGTGTAACATGCAAAATGCTTATCACAGTGCCTGCATATAGTAAGTGCTCAAAAGTGTATACTGGAATTATTCATATTAATATTCATTATTATGAAGTATTATTAGAAGTGGTATGGTTTAGGTAGTGAAGTTCAAATTCAGCAGATGTTTCTCAAGGGCTGGCTCTAAAATAGCCCCAAAATAATCCACTGAGAGTACCACTGCACTGATGGTAATTGTTACTGTGGGAAATTACAAACAGGAAACCTACAGCTCATTATGGTGTGTTGTTTGCATATTACAAATGCTGAGCTGTATAATCTGGAATAAAGACAAATTGACCTCCAATTTTTTATTCCAATCACTGCTGCAGCTGTTCAAAATACCTCCTCCATAGCAGCCACACAAAAAATGTTCTTGTGTTTGTAGTTAAGCTGGAATAGATAACATTACTTCTCAGCCAACAAATTTCATGCTTTGAGAGTTGTCGCCAAATATATTCAGATCCAGTGCTTCAAATTAGGAATTGAAAAAGGAGTTTGATAGAGAATAAGAATGGCATCTTCTCCCTGTTCGTTCCCTGGAATGCCACAGATTGACTTAGTGGGAAAATTTTATTTTGACGAAAACCAGGAGAAATTTCATAGAAACATTTAAGTACAACTTTCATTGAATTTGGAATGGGAGTTTCAAAGAAGGATAAAAAATTTCTTTGTGAAGGAGATGATCATTTTGGAAGTGATTATACAATAGATTTTTTTTTTTCTTAAGAAAAAATTCCTTCATCTTGAAATGTTTTCAAAATGTCATGACCTTCACTGGCCCTTTAACTTTATCTGGAAAATATCTACAGATGCCAGTCTTTGTGTTAGCCCAACTTCTCCTCTGCAATATTAAGTCTTTTATGAAGCACCTACTGAGTGCAACATGCTTGGGAACAAAGATGAGACATATACAAGAAATAAAAGACAACCTACATTCTGTTTTTTCAATGACTTCTAAAAACTGTGGAGTATTTCTCAGAGGTTTTCAGATTAAGAATTAATAAGATTTATAGACATTTTTCTGCTCATAGCAAAATCAATAATATGGAAATAACATTTTATTTATTCTATAGTTCTGTATATTAAAATAGAGTAATTTTTTTCTATAGTTGATCATGATACTGTAAAAAGCATTTTGTTGTAGTCAGTTGCTTGGTAAATTTCACTGAGGAAGTTTTAACATTTTAAGTATTATTTTTCTGGAAATTATTCTCAAGGAATTGTCTTATATTGCTTTCACCTTACAAAAAAACACAGCTAATTGAAATTTAAATTGTATTTCTCTTGGAAATAAGTAAAGACTTTTACAGAAAAACTTGCATGATTAATTTTAGTTTCTTTTTTATTTCATATTAAATTCCATCCTATTATTTACCCTTAAAATTATAAATTGTTTTCTATTTTTATTGAATATTATTCAGCAAACTAAACAAAGACTGACAAGGACTGTTTCTTATTATAGAAAATTCAAAGAATAAAAGAACATGTGGCCTTTGATTTCTCATAGATCAGAGCTTTGTCATAAAATTTATCTAACTTCTGTGTTGGTACTATGATTGTAATAAGTTTGAATTCTAAAAGGATAATTTGCAATATACATATATTCTAAAACTATTACTTAGATAAAGATCTTTGGAAACACCACAGTTTCTTCAATAATAAGGACACCTGTCAGCACTTCTCAAAGAGATGCTGGAAATATATTGAAGGTTTTTTTAGACACATTTGAAATAACATGACTAAAATATTTTGTAAATTATTTTTTTCTGGGATTTCTTTCTAACACCCAGAATTCTTATTCATTAATGACATGTTGAGATTCCAATGTCTAAAATGTGTTGTGTGCACATAGTGACACCAAACGGACTGAGAGCTAATTGTCAACAAATACCCATTGGTTAGTGTCTACAGTGACACAAATGAAAGAAAGGCTTAGCATGTGAATCATTTACATTGTCAAGAGGCAGAAGATTGTTATGTGATTTAATCCCACCCACCACATCCTTTTGCCTTTGTCCATGTTTCTTCTTCTTCTTTTCTTTTTTTTAAGAACATATTTTTCTCACTGAACTACCAAGGTATGTCATACCATCATTTTTTCTAAAGCTTTTAATGTACATTTTTGAAGACTTTAACTTTATAAAAAGTGTTAACCTTCACCTACGTGGGTTTTTAAAATTCAAAAGTAATTGTGATGTAACATAATGTTTCAAAGAGAGCATGAGGAATAGAGTTACATTTATGCATGAATTTCTGCTTCACTCCTTACCAGATGTGTGGCCTTGGAAACATCTGTTAATCCATTCTAAATCTCTGTTTTCTCCATTCCAACCAATACTTAGAATTGGGAGGATTCACTGATATAAAGGCTATAAAGCATCTAACAGAAAGCATGTAATAAACACTAAAGAAATGTTAGCTGATATTTCCATGCCCCATATTATGAGAAGGCAAATCTGGGTAATGGGCTTGTTGCCAAAATTTTGCTGGATGAGATACGGTAGTTGTGAACAAAATGGCAATTTGGGTGGATCCTATATGAACCCAAGAGGCAATTCAATAGGGTGATAAGTTGATAATATGCAAAAATATAACTTCAATTAACATACAGCACCTCTTCTTTTCCCTCATCAAATTCAGAGAAAAACTGATGTAATACTCTTTTGCCTTTATATAGGAAAGATTAACTATTATTCTTTTCTGTTTTTCCAGACTAAATTTATATAGTCTGGTAAGGTATATCCTTTTGAGATAACTTCACAGAAATAAAAATGTGACTAGGTAGGAGGAACAGGGAACAGAAAACATAGAGCGTTCTCTGACATAAATCATACCAATGTTTTCCTAGGTTAGTCTCCCAAGGCAGTAAAACAAATGGGACCTAACCAAACTTATAAGCTTTTGCACAGCAAAGGAAACCATAAACAAAACAAAAAGACAACCTATGGAATAGGAGAAAATATTTGCAAATGATGTGACTGACAGGGACTTAAATTTCCAGAATATACAAACAGCTCATACAAGTCAACAACAACAACAGCAGCAAAAACAAACAACTCAATTGAAAAATAAGCAGAAGACCTAAATAGACATTTCTCCAAAGAAGACATACAGATGGCCAATAGGTACATGAAAAGATGCTCAACATCACTAATTATTAAAGAAATGCAAATCTAAACTACAATGAGGTACCACTTCACACCAGTCAGAGTGGCCACCATTAAAAAGTCTACAAATAACAAATGCTGGAGAGGGTGTGGAGAAAAGGGAACCCTCTTACACTGTTGGTGGAAATGTAAATTGGTGCAGCCACTGTGGAAAACAGTATGGAGGTTCCTCAAAAAAACTAAAAATAGAGTTGCTATGTGATCCAGCAATCCCACTCCTGGGCATATGCCCAGACAAAACCATAATTTGAAAAGATACACACACCCCTATATTCATAACAGCACTATTTACAATACCCAAGACATCAAGACATGGAAACAACTGAAATTTCCATCGACAGATGAATGGATAAAGAAGAAGTGATATATATATGGAATATTACTCAGCCATCAAAAATAATGAAATAATGCCACTTGCAGCAACATGAGTGGACCTAGAGATTATCATCCTAAGCAAAGTAAGTCAGAAAGAGAAAGAGAAATACCATATATCACTTATAGGTGGAATCTAAACTATGATACGAATCAACATATCTATGAAGCAAAAAAAGACTCACAGATATAGAGAACAGACTTGTGGTTGCCAAGCAGGAGGGGTGGTAGGAGAGGGAAGGAATGGGGGTTTAGGATTAGCAGAGGCAAACAATTATATATAGGGTGGATAAAAAACAAGGTCATATTGTATAGCACAGGGAAATATATTTAATATTCTGTGACAAACCATAATGGAAAAGAATATGAAAAAGAGTATATATGTATATATACATATATATATGTATATATATATATATGTGTGTGTGTGCATACATATAAATGAGTCACTTTGCTGTACAGAAGAAATTAACACAACATTGTAAATCAACTATACTTCAATAAAGTTAAACAAAGACAAGAAAAAAAAGAAAACACAGAATTTGATTTATTTGGACTTCCTGACCTTCTACTTTAGGCCCACAAGTGACCTTGGTAAGAAGTTATTTCTTAACAAATTTTATTTAGAAAGAAGGCAGTGGCAGTTAATAATCATATGCTGTTTCATTAATTCATGTATTCATGCAATAAATATTAAGCACCATTTTTTCATTATGTCCTGTGCTATGGGGTGGAGATACAATGATGAATAATGGAGATATTGATTCTTCCCTCCTTACATCTAAAATATGAAGAGGTAAATAAGATTCCTGGTGGCAGAGATAAAAACAGATTTGTGGGAACCAGTGTGTGGTGGTCTGGGAGCATAAAAGGGGCATCTCACTCAGCCAGTAGGGAAGCAGGGCATTCAAGGAAAGTGGTATGTAAGAAAATACCAACTTATTGAAGGCAAGTGCACTTCAAAGACAGAAAATGACTCTGCAAAGGCTTTGCAGAGATATTTGGGAAATTTCAAGAACTGGCTAGAGTTTATGTTCTAGAATGAGACATAGGAGTGATAAACCTAGGAATTAATCAAAGGTAAGCTAATACAAGGCTGCAAAGGCCACATTGGCACATTTGAAAATGATTCTCAGGGAAATGGTGAGAGAGTAAAAGATCTGCAGCATGCATATGAAATTATAAAATTTTGCTTTGAAAAATGGAAACCATTGGACAAGAGAACTCTTAATTCTTGAAGTATATTTTTTGTGGGTTTTTTTTTGATCAATATATTTAGTTTCTATAATGTAAGTATTTAGAGATAAGCAACACAAATCTCCCACCTTTAGTATTAGGGTTCATAAAGCCTCTGATATCACACAAGTTGGTTAACTTCAAACTTTTCCATAAAAGTCAAGATATTAAGGCCAATATATCTTCACCAACCATCTCTTCACTTAAACTTTTAAAGTTATGTTATTTCCTAACTTCACTGTCACTGATAAGGGCCCCCTCATGATCTCTCTCTTAGGTGATCCTTACAGATGAGAGAGTTTCCAAACAGAATGTTTTGTTTGCGTAAAATTCATTTATTAACAAATGTAAGAATGTTTTGTTTGTTTGGGTCTATGTCATTTGAAGTCTTAACTTTCCCATTTCATGGTCTCTGATGAAACCTGAAAGACCAGAAATTAAGTTTTCACTGATAGTCAAAATGTGTCTGTAATCCAAAGGCATCACCATCACCTGGCTACTTGTTAGAGATGCATATCTTCAGTGCCCATCACAGACCTACTGAATCAGAATTTCTAGGAGTAGATCCCAGGAGTCAGTCTTTTAAGAGGTGATTCTTACATGTGCTGAAATTTAGGAAGAAATGATCTTTAAAAAAACTTGTAAAAAATAAATGATGTTTATTTTAAAAATGATATTAAAAATTGAAATTATTGAGACTCGACACCAAGAGAATAATCTGTAAAAGAAAAAGAAAATATTCTATGAAAGCCCATGTTAAGAGGATGAAAAGACAAGCTACAGACTGGCAGCAAATGACAGACAAAAAGCTATTATATAGAATATATAAAGAAATCTTAGAACTCACTAAATAAAACAAACCCATTTAGAAAATTGGAAAAATAATTGAACAGAAGTCTTTTATCTAAGAAGATAAACATATGTCAAGCAAGTACATGAAAATATATTCAACACCATTACCCATCAAGGAACTACAAATAAAAACCATGATGATTTATCACTACACACTTTCAGAATGGCTAAAATTAAAAAAAAAAAAAAAGTGACAACATCAAATGCTGGCAAAGATGAGTAGAAACTCGTTCTCTCATACATTCCTAATGGGAATGTAAATGGTATAGCCACTCTGGAAAACAGTTTGGCAGTTGCTCATAAAACTAAACATGGAATTACCATAGAACACCATAATTGTACTCTTGGCTGTTTATTCCAGAGAAATTCAAACTGTGTTTACACAAAACCTATACACAGATGTTCATAGCAGATGAACACAGATGTAATAGTCCCAAACTGGAAACAATACTGATGTCCCTCAACAGGTGACTAGTTAAACAAACTGGTACAAGCATACCATGTATGCTACTCAGCAATATGAATGGAGGAAGTATTGATACATATAATAATTTAAATTCCATTTGTATGACATTCTTGAAATGACAGCATTTTATAAATTGAGGATAGATTAGTGGCTGCCATAATTCAGGGACAGTGGAAGGGTGTGTGTCAAAGGGAAATGGGTGTGATTATAGAGGGCAACATGAAGGATTCTTGTGCTAGAATTGTGCAGTGTGTAGACTGTGGTGGTGGATACATAAAGCTACAAACATGATGAAATTGCAGAGAACTAAATTGTCTAGAAAAAAAAAAAAAAACAGGGCTATTAATAGCAACCATGCAGTGGGAACAAATGTGGTTCACAGAGATCTACTCTGCAAATTCAGAACATTTTGCCACTGAGAAGGAACCAATGGCCAGCACAGCCTCTGTTGATCTCCTGCATATTTCAACAGCTTTCATCACATGGGTATTCACATTTGTAGACACCATCTACCTGAAGCTCTTCCGATACCCTATCTCTACTGCCCCTGCAGGAGCCCAGGAACCCCACCAACAGCCAGCCTAGACCTTAGTCATAATAATAACATAGACAACTATACACCAACAGTTTGGATAACCTAGAAGAAATGGAAAAAATCCTAGAAATATACAAGCAAACAAGACTGAATTATGAAGTAATAGAACATCTGAGAGAACCAACAGTGATTAAGGAGATTGAATCAATAATCAGATACCTCCCAACAAAGAAAAACCCAGGACCAGTTGGTTTTATTGGTGAATTCACCAAATATTTAAAGAAGAATTAATGCCAGTTCTTCTCAAACTCTTCAAAAAAGTTAAGGAGGAAGGAAGACTCCCAGACTCATTTTATGAGGCCAGCATTATCTTGATACCAAAGGCAGATAAATACCAAAAAAAAATTATAGACCAATATCTTTGATGAACATGAATGCAAAATTTTGCAGTAGAATATTAGCAAACTGTATTCAACAGCACATTAAAAGGATCATGCACTATGATCATGTGGGATTTATCCCTGTGTTGCAAGGATGTTTCAATATATGCAACTCAATAAGTATAATATACCACATTAATTAAATAAAAGATAAACATCATATAATTATTTCAATAGATACAGAAAAGCATTTGACAAAATACAAAATTCTTTTCTGATAAATATGCTCAACAAGTTGGGTGTAGTGGGAATACACCACAACACAATAAAGGCTATATATGGCAAATCCACAGCAAACATTATACTCAATAGTGAAATGTTGAAACCTTTTCCTCTAAGACCAGGAAGAAGACAAGAATGTCTACTCTCATCACTCCTATTCAACATAGCCCTGGAATTTCCAACCAGGGAAGTAAATAAATAAATAAATAAATAAATAAATAAATAAATAAAATCATCCAAATTGGAAAAGAAGAGGTAAAATTGTCTTTGTTTGCAGATTAGATTTTCTACATATAGAAAATCCTAAACACTCTGCCAAAAAACTTTTAGAGCTATTAAATTCAGTAAAGTTTCAGGATACAAAATTAACATACACAAATCAGTTGCATTTCTACACACTAACAACAAAACATCTGAAGAAAGAAATAAAGCACAACCATTTACAATAGCATCAATAAACAGTAAGTACTTAGGAATAAATTTAATGAAAAATGTGAAAGATATGTCTGTACACTGAGAAGTACAAGGCTTTGATGAAAGAAATGGACGAAGACACAAACAAATGGACATATTTCCCATTTTCATGAGTCAGAAGAATTAATATTGTTAAAATGTCCATACTACCCAAACCCATCTATAGATACAATGAAATGCCTATCAAAATGCCAACAGAACTTTTCACTAAAATTTATATGGAACCACAAAAGACCCCAAATAGACAAAGCAATCATTAGAAAGACAAACAAAACTGGAGGAATCACACGTCCTGATTTCAAAATATACTACAAAGCTGTAGTAATCTAAACAATATGGTACTGCCATAAAAATGGACACATAGACTAATGGAGTGGAGTCAAGAGCCCAGATATAAATTCTCACATATATAGTCAACTAGTATTTGACAAGGGGGTCAAGAATACTAAATGAACGAAGAGTAGTCTCTTCAATAAATGGTGTTGGGCAAACTGGATGACCACATGCAGAAGAATGAAATTGGACCTCTGTCTTACACCATTCACAAAAATTGACTCGGGATGAATTAAAGCCTTATACATAAGACCTAAAACTGTAAAACTCCTAGAAGAAAACAGAGAGAGAAATCTCATTGATACTGGTCTTTGCAGATTTTGGGGGTGTGATAGTAAAAGCACAAGCAACACAAACAAAAATAAGTAAGTGGGACTACATCAAACTGAAAAGTTTCTGCTTAGCAAAAGAAACAAGAAAATGAAAAATAACCTACAGAATGGGAGAAAATATTTGCAAATCATATATATTCGATAAGGGGTTAATATCCAAAATATGTTAAGAATGTATACATTCAGTAGAAATAAAATAAAGCAACCTGATTAAAAAAATGAACAGAGGAACTGAATAGAGAGTTTTCTAAAGAAAACATACAAATGGCCAACAGGTACATGAAAAGGTGCTTGACATAACTAATCAACGGAGAAATACACATCAAAACCACAAGAATATATCATCCCACACCTGTCAGAATGGCTTTTGTCAAAAAGACAACAAATAACAAGTGTTGGTGAGGGTGTGGAAAGAAAGGAAATCTTGTGCACTGTCGGTGGGAATGTAACTTGGTGCAGCCACTATGGAAAACAGTGTAAAGCTTCCTCAAAAAATTAAAACTAGAAGTATGATACTGAAATCCCATTTCTAGGTATATATCAAAAGGAAATGAAAACAATCTCAAAGAGATAACTCCACTCCCATGTTCATTATAGCATTATTCACAATAGCAAAGAAATGGAAACAGCCTATATGTCTGTCAGTGGATAAAGAAGATGTGGTATATACATGCAATGGAATATTGTTTAGCTATGAGAAAGAAAGAGACTGTGCCATTTGCAACAGCTTGTAAGAGCCTTGAAGTCATTATGCTGTGAAATAAGTGAAATACAAATACCACGCAATATCATTTATACATGGAAACTAAAAAAGCTGAACTTATAGAAACAGAGAGTAGAGTGGCAGTTACCAGGGTCTGAAGGATGGGGAAACAGGGAGATGTTGGTGAAAGGATATAAACTTCCAGTTGTAAGATGAATAAGTTCTAGGGATCTAATATACATGATTATTAGGGCTAATAATACTGTATTATATACGTGAAAGTTGCTAAGTTATTGCACCTTGAATAATTGTAATTATGTTACATGATGGCGGTGTTACCTAACCCTATGGTGGTAATCATTTTCCAATATGTAAATATGTCAAATCAACAGGTTGTAAACTTTAAGCTTACAAAATGTTATATGTCAATTACATCTCAATAAAACTTGAATAAAAAAAGAAAACCAAAGTAGGTGCTTCAAGTAATAAAGATTCATTGTTTCCTTTGTTAATGACTTATTCAGAAACTGAAGAAAATAGAAGCTAGTTCAAATAATAGAGTAAAATATACAGAAATATTTGTCTTCCTTTCTTACACACTTCATGCTTTCTTATTTTTTTCAAAAAATAATGAGAATAACAGTTTTCTTATTATCCAGTAATAAAATCTAAATGTAGATTGATCCAAAATTGATTCTGAATTTTGAAAAGAACATATAAGGTTGAAATCTAAGGGAAATACCTTGCCACAGTTCTAGTAGGAATGGTTGAGAAGTCATCTGAAAAATCCCGTAAGTCATTATTTATTCAGGTCCAAATAAACTTATAGTTCATTTCTTTCTTAATTCATCAAAACTAACTCATTCCTTTTGTTTTCTGGCTAATGTTAAGCATAATTTGAATGTCAGTCATCATTTTGTCTTCAGAATGGCTTTGCTTGTTCTATTGCATAGAACTCGAGGGTCACAAAAGCCATGGACACTGAAGCATGACTAAAGGCAGAGGAAGGCTGTTATGTTTCCACTTAAATTTTCTTTTCTGCTGAGTCTAAGAAAGCTCACTCCCTAGAAGATGCTTTGTCTCAAAGAATAAACAGATCAGATGTTTTTCTTGACATCATGTCTATTTCATTCCTTCTGCCTTGCATATGATTAGTCAAGAGGATGGGAGATTAGTGATTGTTTTTGTATTTTGTTAATTGGCACAAGTTACCACATAGGTACTCGGCAGACAGAACAGATGATACATGACTCAATAAATAAACTGAGAAAGCACTGTACAAGTGCCAAAACATTTCATGATAGTTGGCATGTTGAATTCATCTTGTGAAAAAAATATTTGCTATGAAAATCTTTCATCAACATTGTAAGATGAGACTTTATGATAGATTCCTATAAAAGGGTTATATAGAGAGAGAATTGTTTTTTAATGATGAAGATTTATGAATGGAAAAAAGTTCTTGGCATCTTACTCTATCCACAATGATCCTGTCTTCAGTATATACAGAGAAAGTCAGTCCCACTGAGAGGTTGAGACTGAGTTTAGCTTACTTTTTCCTTAAAAAATTGTGAGGACAGTTTTGTAAATTGCATCCAGTAAAAGAATGAGCTATAATGAGGGGACTATAACAGCTAAAGTTCTCCACAAGATGACTCATTACCTTAAAAGACTGTTTCAATGCTTATAATGTGATACCTTTTTATCTTTATGTGCAATAGAATCTTTGTCGCAGTGTATGAAAACCCTTGAGAGAAAAAGGGAAAATAAAAGCAAACTATTCTCAGGAAACTACTAGAGCAGATTCTTCATATTCACTTAGATCTGGGTGGATTGAAGTTAATGCATGCTACTCATGAAATGTGATAGTCTCTTGGTTCAAGACCAAAGAAAATATGAAGATTGAACTAGAGTTTATCATACTGAAGATAGTGTTTACATTTATCATCATAGGTTTGGCTTCTCGGGCTGCTTTCAGTGTTCTCGTGAACTGACGAGGAATCTGACTGAACTACCCAAATGTAATTTGCTCTATTCTCCCCTAAAATCCTGGGCATCAATAAAGCCCATAACTGTGACTTAAACAATAGCCATCAGCAAACCCAATTCTGCATACCTTACTTAAGCCTGAAGTACTCTCCCTGCTTAGGGATTATGTGATAATTTCTCCAATAACCATTTGGCCTCGATTCATTGTAGAGTAGTCACAATTTGGGGAGATAAACACCAGCACATCAGAGGTGAACTTTAGGACTCTGTGCTTCAGGATCCAGGCTTAAACCAACTAGGGCATAATATTCTCCTAGTTATAATAAATTCTCAGGACCAAACTGAGGTCAAAGAGACATCAGAAAGGGTTTCCTGGGGATTTTGTTCCCTCCTTTATGTGAGAGAGCCATATTATGGGATGGTCTCTTTTCCTCTGGTTTCTTTTGCAGAGATTGAGTCCTAGAATTGTTACAGCTATTTTGCTTGAGGAAGAAACCAACACAGATTTAACTAGAAGCCCAGAGGACTGCAGAAAAAAGATAAAACCTGAAGTCCTCCCTTCCTCTGGACTTCCCAATAAATAAACCAAAACAATCCCTTTCCTTTAAAAGACTTTGAATTTGGTTGTCTGTTATTTGCAGCCAAAGTCATTTCAATGTGTATACCTCTCTGCTCATTCTTCAAAGTTTAGTTCAAACCTTGATTTCTTTATATTGATAATCACTTTCTACTGATAATTTATGGAGTTCTTACAAGATACCAGGTGCTCTTCTGAGTATTTCGCGTGGGTGGTGAGAGGTCAACAGCCTAGTGAAATTATTCAATTATATCCTAAAATTTGTAAGATTACAGAAATATTAAGTAACTTCCCCACGGTCCTACAAGTAGGTGGGAAAATATGTTTAAACCCAGGCAGTATTGTTCCAGAAGTTTCATTCTCAACTATTACATGATACTGTCTCATTATATACTAATCTCATATTAGATCCATATAAGCTCTTCTTTTTGAATTTTTGGCGTTTATTGTCTATTTTACAGTTAATACCTGTTATTAAATTGCCCTGGGCTATTTTCACCCTATATTTTTTACCTAACCTATTTTTTTTTAAACATCTTTATTGGAGTATAACTGCTTTATAATGTTGTGTTGGTTTCTGCTGTATAACAAAGTGAATCAACTATACATGTACTTATATCCTCATATCTCCTCCTCTTGCGTCTCCCTCCCACCCTCCCTATCCCACCCCTGTAGGTGGTCACAAAGCACCGAGCTGATCTCCCCGTGCTAGGCAGCTGCTTCCCACTACCTATCTATTTTACATTTTACTTAACCTATTTTATATTTATATTTATGTTTCACATGTGATCCTTCCTTTTTGCCCAATTCATTTGGAATAGACTCGGGTTTGCAGTACTCTTATATTCTATAATGTTTTGTAAACACAATGAATTCAGTTTGCATAGCAATATTGATTCAAAATCATGACAAGTTTTGCTATGATAAACTTAATCACCATGTTGTAGCATACTTGAACAATAGACTAATATTAAGGCAACCTCCTTCTCCACTTCCTCCCCTTTCCATACAAAATTGGAAATCATAAGACAGGAATTTCTTCAACATCCTTAACTCACTCTCACCTAAATTCACCTAAATTCTCATCTAAATTCAACCACCCTAATCATCACTTTCCCTTCTCATACATTTTGTATAAGACAAATTCTATCATTACTCTGCTTCCCACCCCCTTTTGCCTGCCAGGTGACCTTAGTTCATTGGCTCTTACATCTTTTTTCTTATATATTCAACTTTTTCTCTCTTTACTGACTCCTTTAGCTTATAAACAATGTTTAAATCCTATCTTCATAAAAACTAAAAGGAACACTCTCTTCTACACCAAGGCCCCACTTAGCTTCTTCTTTAGAACTCATCTCCTTTCATAGCCAAGTTCCTGGAACATGTCTTCTTTCTCACTTTCTATTCCTAATTCTTCTGCCTCCAGCTCAAGGAAAACTAAATGTTTGTTGCTAAAGTGATTAGCCTTAAAAATGAGTGGGCTGTCTCTTTCATTGGTTCCCATTAACTGCTTCCTTTTGGAGTTTTCCTCTCCCTGAGCTTCAACATTCCTATATTTTCTTGTTGCTTTCCTATTAATCTGCTTCTAGATATTACTCATGGGATTCCCTTCCTCTGTTAATACTTTAAATACTGTTATTTCTTATTCTTGTACCTGGAGATTTCATTTATTCCCACTTTTTTTTTCTACTTTTATTGTTGATTTGAAGTGGCAGTTTTTCAGACTTTCTGAAGAGCAGAAGTCCTCTCCATGAATTTTCTCTTGCCTGAGACCTGAAACCCCAACATTAGTACTACAACATGGAACAAAATATTTTTATTTCTATAGGAATGAAATATAGCCTCTTTTATTTATCTTTCATAGGAATAATGGTCTTGAACAATGTTGGTTCTGTGTGGTGGATATCAGAAAAGTGTAGAGAGGAGATTATAGAACTCAGTGGTGAGGATGTGAGGGGTAGTTTTCACCTATTTGATAATTTTGTTGAGAACTTCAACTATCAAAACAAATCATAAATGTTTCAAACAGATGTGTCACGCTAAGGAAACTTTGCAATGCCTACTTTTAGGCTATATCCATCTACTGCTGAAACAGGAAAAGGAAAGTAAAAGCAATCTCATTATTTGATATAAAATATCATACTGTAAGTATTCTAATACCCTGTTTTCCTTCGGCTTTTTTTAAGATATCATTGATATAAGGCACTGTATAAGTTTGAGGTATATAGCATAATGATTTGATACATCATGAAATGATTACCACACTAAGTTTAGTGAACATTCATCATTTAACATTGATATAAAATAGAAGATAAAAACATTTTTCCTTGCAATGAGAACTCAGGATTTATTCTAACTTTCATGTATTACATACAGCAGTATTAATTGTTTAAATCACTTTATACATTACATCCCTAGCACTTATTTATCTTATAACTGGAATTTTGTACCTTTTGACCACCTTCATCCAACCCCTCTCCCCCCAACACCCCATAACCACAAACGTGATTTTTTATGAGTTTATTTGTTTTCTGAACTATAACTGACCTACAATACTATGTTACTTCCTGGTGTACAACATAGTGTTTTGTTACTTCTGTACATTACAAAATGATCACCATGATAAATCTAGTTATCATCTGTCACCATACAAAGATATTACATTATTACTGACTATATTTTTTGCACTGTACATTTCATCCTGTGACTCATTTATTTTGTAACTGGAAGTCTGTAACTCTTAATTTTCTTAACTTATTTCACTCAACACCCCCATCCCTCTCCCCTCTGGCAACCACTTATTCTCTGTGGCTATGTTTCTGTTTTATGTTTGTCCATTTGTCTTGTATTTTGGATTCCACATATACATGAAGTCACAATGTATTTGTCTTTCTCTGTATAGCTTATTTAACTTAGCATAATACCCTCTAGGTCCATCCACATTGCTACAAATGGCAAGATTTTACTCTTTTTTATGGCAGAGTAATATCCCATTGTGCGTATATACCACATCTGCTTTATCCAGTCATTTATTGATGGAAGCTTAAGTTACTTCAATATCTTGGTTATTGTGAATAATGCTGCAATGAATATAGGGGTGCATGTATCTTTTTGTTTTCATTTGAAAAATACCCAGAAGGGGAATTGCTGGATCCTATGGTAGTTCTACTAATTTTTTGAGGAACCTCAGTACTGTTTTCCGTAGTGGCTGCTAAATGCTCTTAATACTTGACAAAAGGAAAAAAAAAAACAAACTTTGAAATGCTAGGTGGGAGTGCTGTCTTCTGTTTGTGATATGTACTCTGACTTTGGAATTTGTCTGTTCAAATGATTTTCCCCATGAAGGAAGAATTTTAAAACTTACAAAGAAAGAGGGGTGTGATGGGAGGGAGGGAAAAGAAGGAAATAAAAAAAAAATATATATGGAATTCAGTATGCTGTAATTTCAGACCTCCTTAATGGTCTTAACTTACAGAGCACATAGGAGATGAAAGAAAGAGGGAGAAAAGAAAACTTGCTGGTTCTTAATGGATTAACAAACAGTCTCTTAATAAATGCTGCTATAGTGTTTATAGTACAACAAGGGGAGCCCATGTTACCTTTAAGTTGTGCCTTTCCCATGGCCTATATTGTCTAATCTTATACTACATTTAATCAAGTTCGATGGGCTGCATAACAAAGGAGGAATTCCAGATAGTATTTGTTCTCATTCTTTTATTCCCTGGGTAGATACAGGGAAGAGGCAAAACATGAGTCTGAGGAATGAAGAAGTTTCAGCATAATGCACTGACCTCTAGAGCAAACTCGTTCCACATGAGAGTGTTCATGTTAATAAAAAGGTTAGCATCATTAATTCCATGATCTCTTGTTTTGACAGCCAAGATGAATCGGTCTGTTTTCTTAAACATTCTATCCTCTTTCCTGGATAGAGATCACATCCACAGTCATGGCAGTGAGTCAATTAATACAATTTCTTGAAAGGACATATGTAATAATGACCATCAGACAACATGAGAAAATATTCAGTGTGTTCATAATCACATAAATCTTTACAATGATTTCATAAATGTTTACAAAAATTCCTTCCAAATCTTTTCCTATATCTATACCTACTGTTGAAGTCACTGAGAAAGCTGTTATAATCATTGTAAAATATGCAAAGTAAAGAGAATTACAGTGACAAAGGAGCTATATTCTCTTCATGTTCCAGTCTAAATATAAAAATTCCTTGTGAATTTATTGCAACCTTGAATCAGTATGTTTTCATGGCAGTGCTTTCCAGATATAGAGAACCAATAAACTTTTACATTGCTTAGCTAACCTACTAGCTCTCTAAAGCTATAATGAGCATCAATAATAATTTTCTAAATGACTTCTTAGAGCCATAGAATTGAAAAAGTCAAGTCCCAAAGATCAGAAATAGATTGTAAAAGGGGAAGGGTTGCTAATGGCCCCTCCTTTTTTGTGTTGTACTTGGCCCAGTGATTGAGGGGCATAAAAGGGAAAGTATGAGTGGAAGTGCATAAGCTAACGGTTTCTGGGAAAGATAGACCATGAATAGTCAGATAATGAAAACACAGAAGAGATGAGGGTGTCAAAAAGAGACGGCATGTACTTCTCAATTTAGCACAGGTCAGTCCTTTTTTTTTGTTTGTTTGTTTTTAAATTTAATTTTATTTATTTTTTATACAGCAGGTTCTTATTTGTTATATATTTTATACATATTTGTGTGTATATGTCAATCCCAATCTCCCAATTCATCCCACCACCACCACCCACCTTCCACCTTCCCCCCTTGGTGTCCATATGTTTGTTCTCTACATCTGTGTCTCTATTTCTGCCCTGCAAAATGGTTCATCTGTACCATTTTCCTAGATTCCACATATATATGTTAATATACGATATTTGTTTTTCTCTTTGACTTACTTCACTCTGTATGACAGTCTCTAGATCCATCCACATCTCTACAAATGACCCAATTTCATTCCTTTTTGTGGCTGAGTAATATTCCATTGTATATATGTACCAGTTCTTCTTTATCCATTTGTCTGTCGATGAGCATTTAGGTTGCTTACATTGACCTGGCTATTGTAAATAGTGCTACAATGAACATCGGGGTGCATGTGTCTTTTGAATTATAGTTTTCTCTGGGTATATGCCCAGTAGTGGGATGGCTGGGTCATATGGTAATTCTATTTTTAGTTTTCTAAGGAACCTCCATACTATTCTCCATAGTGACTCTATCAATTTACATTCCCACCAACAGTGCAAGAGGGCTCCCTTTTTCTCCACACTCTCTCCAGCATTTGTTGTTTGTAGATTTTTCTGATGATGCACATTCTAACTGGTGTGAGGTGATACCTCATTGTAGTTTTGATTTGCATTTCTCTAATGATTAGTGATGTTGGGCAGCTTTTCATGAGCCTCTTGGCCATCTGTATGTCTTCTTCAGGGAAATGTCTATTTAGGTCTTCTGCCCATTTTTTGATTGGGTTGTTTGTTTTTTTCATATTGAGCTGCTTGAGCTGTTTATATATTTTGGAGATTAATTCTTTGTCGGTTGATTCATTTGCAAATATTTTCTCACATTCTGAGGGTTGTCTTTTCATCATGTTTGTAGTTTTCTTCGCATTGCAAAAGCTTTGAAGTTTCATTAGGTCCCATTTGTTTATCTTCATTTTTATTTCCATTATTCTAGGAGGTGGAGCAAAAAAGATCTTGCTGTGCTTTATGTCAAAGCATGTTCTTCCTATGTTTTCCTCTAAGAGTTTTATAGTGTCTGGTCTTACATTTAGGTCTTAATCCATTTTGAGTTTATTTTTGTGTATAGTGTTAGGGAGTGTTCTAATTTCATTCTTTTACATGTAGCTGTCCAGTTTTCCCAGCACCACTTATTGAAGAGGCTGTCTTTTCTCCATTATATATCCTTGCCTCCTTTGTCATAGATTAGTTGACCATAGATGCGTGGGTGCACCTCTGGGCTTTCTATCCTATTCCACTGATCTATCTTTCTGTTTTTGTGCCAGTACCATATTATCTTGATTACTGTAGCTCTGTAGTATAGTCTGAAGTCAGGGAGTCTGATTCCTCCAGCTTTCATTTTTTCAAGACTGCTTTGGCTATTCAGGGTCTTTTGTGTCTCCATACAAATTTTAAGATTTTTTTTCTAATTCTTTAAAAAATGCCACTGGTAATTTGATAGGGATTGCATTGAATCTTTGGGTAGTATAGTCATTTTCACAATACTGATTCTTCCAATCCAAGAACATGGTATATGTCTCCATCTGTTTGTGTCATCTTTGATTTCTTTCATCAGTGTCTTATGGTTTTCTGAGTACAGGTCTTTTACCTCCTTAGGTAGGTTTATCCCTAGTATTTTATTATTTTTGTTGCAGTGGTGAATGGGATTGCTTTCTTAATTTCCCTTTCTGATCTTTTGTTGTTAGTGTATAGGAATGTAAGAGATTTCTGTGCATTAATTTTGTATCCTGCAACTTTACCAAATTCATTGATTAGCTCTAGTAGTTTTCTGGTGGCATCTTTAGGATTTTCTATGCATAGTATCATGGCATCTGCAAACAATGACAGTTTTACTTCTTGTTTTCCAATTTGTATTACTTTCATTTCTTTTTCTTCTCTGATTACTGTGGCTAGGACTTCCAAAACTATGTGGAATAATAGTGGCAAGAGTGGACATCCTTGTCTTGTTCCTGATGTTAGAGGAAATGGTTTCAGTTTTTCACCATTGAGAGTGATGTTTGCTGTGGGTGTGTCATCTATGGCCTTGATTATGTTCAGGTAGGTTCCCTCTATGCCCACTCTCTGGAGAGTTTTAATCATAAATGGGTGTTGAATTTTATCAAAAGCTTTTTCTACATTTATTGAGATGATCATATGGTTTTCATTCTTCAGTTTGTTAACATGATGTATCCCATTGATTGATTTGTGTGTATTGAAGAGTCCTTGCATCCTGGGGATAAATCTCACTTGATCATGGTGAATGATGCTTTAAATGTGTTGTTGGATTCTGTTTGCTAGCATTTTGTTGAGGATTTTTGCATCTATATTCATCAGTGATATTGGTCTCTAATTTCCTTTTTTTGTAGTATATTTGTCTCATTTTTGTATCAGGGTTATTGTGGCCTCATAGAATGAATTTGGGAGTGTTCCTTCCTCTGCAATTTTTTGGAAGAGTTTCAGAAGGATGGCTGTTAGCTCTTCTCTAAATGTTTGATAGAATTCACCTGTGAAGCCATCTGGTCATGGAATTTTGTTTGTTGGAAGATTTTTAATCAGTTTCAATTTCATTACTTGTGATTGTTCATATTTTCTATTTCTTCCTGGTTCAGTCTTGGAAGGTTATATCTTTCTAAGAATTTCTCCATTTCTTCCAGGTTGTCCATCTTATTGTCATAGAGTTGCTTGTAGTAGTCTCTTAGGATGCTTTGTATTTCTACGGTGTCCATTGTAACTTCTCCTTTTTCATTTCTAATTTTATTGATTTGAGTCCTCTCCCTCTTTTTCTTGATGAGTTTGGCTAAAGGTTTATCAGTTTTGTTTATCTTCTCAAAGAACCAGCTTTTCATTTTATTGATCTTTGCTACTGTCTTCTTCGTTTCTATTTCATTTATTTCTGCTCTGATCTTTATGATTTCTTTTCTTCTACTAATTTTGGGTTTTGTTTGTTCTTCTTTCTCCAGTTCCTTTGGGTGTAAGGTTAGATTGTTTATTTGAGATTTTTCTTGATTCTTTAGGTAGGCTTTTATTGCTATAAACTTCCCTCTTAGAACTGCTTTTGCTGCATCCCATAGGTTTTGGATAGTTGTGTTTTCATTGTAATTTGTCTCTAGGTATTCTTTGATTTCCTCTTTGATTTCTTCAGTGATCTACTTGTTATTTAGTAATGTATTGTTTAGCCTACATGTGTTTGTTACTTTTTCCCTGTAATTGATTTCTAATCTCATAGCATTGCTTGATATGATTTCAATTTTCTTAAATTTACTGAGGCTTGATTTGTGACCCAAGATGTGATCTATTCTGGAGAATGTTCCATGTGCAGTTGAGAAGAAAGTGTAATCTGCTGTTTTTGAATGGAATGTCCTATAAATATCAATTAAATCTATCTGGTCTATTGTGTCATTTAAAGCTTGTGTTTCCTTATTAATTTTTTGTCTGGATGATCTGTCCATTCATGTAAGTGAGGTGTTAACATCCTCCACTATTGTGTTACTGTTGATTTCCTCTTTTATAGCTGTTAGCAGTTGCCTTATGTATTGAGGTGCTCCTATTTTGGGTGCATATATATTTATAATTGTTATAGGTTCTTCTTGGATTGATCCCTTGATCATTATGTAGTGTCCTTCCATGTCTCTTGTAACATTCTTTATTTTAAAAATCTATTTTATCTGATATTAGTATTGCTATTCCAGCTATCTTTTGATTTCCATTTGCATTGAATATCTTTTTCCATCCCGTCACTTTCAGTCTGTATGTGTCCCTAGGTTTGAAGTGGGTCTCTTGTAGACAGCATATATATGGATCTTATTTTTGTATCCATTCAGTGAGCCTGTTTCTTTTGGTTGGAGTGTTTAATCCATTCACATTTAAGGTAATTATTGATATGTATGTTCCTAGTACCATTTTCTTAATTGTTTTAGGTTTGGTTTTGTAGATCTTTTTCTTCTCTTGTGTTTCCCACTTAGAGAAGTTCCTTTAGCATTTGTTTTAGAGCTGGTTTGGTGGTACTGAATTCTCTTAGCTTTTGCTTGTCTGTAAAGCTTTTGATTTCTCCGTTGAATCTGAATGAGATCCTTGCCAGGTAGAGTAATCTTGGTTGTAGGTTTTTCCCTTTCATCACTTTAAATATATCATGCCACTCCCTTCTGGCTTGTAGACTTTCTGCTGAGAAATCAGCTGTTCACCGTATGGGAGTTCCCTTGTATGTTATTTGTCATTTTCCCCTTGTTGCTTTCAATAATTTTTCTCTGTGTTTAATTTTTGTCAGCTTGATTACTTTATGTCTTGGTGTTTTTTTCTCCTTGGGTTTATCCTGCCTGGGACTTTCTGTGCTTTCTGGTCTGGGATGGCTATTTCCTTTCCCATGTTAGGGAAATTTTCAACTATAATCTCTTCAAATATTTTATTGGGTCCTTTCTCTCTCTTCTCCTTCTGGGACCCCTATAATGTGAATGTCATTGTGTTTAATGTTGTCCCAGAGGTCTCTTAGGCTGTCTTAATTTCTTTTTTATTTTTTTTCTTTATCTTGTTCTGCATCAGTGAATTCCAGCATTCTGTCTTCCAGGTCACTTGTCCATTCTTCTGCCTCAGTTATTCTGCTATTGATTCCTTCTAGTGTATTTTTCATTTCAGCTATTATGTTCTTCATCTCTGTTTGTTTGTTCTTTAATTCTTCTAGGTGTTTGTTCTTTAATTCTTCTAGGTATTTTTAAACATTTCTTGCATCTTCTCGATCTTTGCCTCCATTCTTTTTCTGAGGTCCTGGATCATCTTCACTATCATTATTCTGAATTCTTTTTCTGGAAGGTTGCCTATCTTCACTTCATATAATTGTTTTTCTGGGGTTTTATCTTGTTCCTTCATCTGGTACATAGTCCTCTGCCTTTTCATTTTGTCTATCTTCCTGTGAATGTGGTTTTATTTCCACCTCCTGCAGAATTCTAGTTCTTCTTACTTCTTACTTCTGCTGTCTGCCCTCTGGTGGATGAGGCTATCTGAGAGGCTTGTGCAAGCTTCATGATGGGAGGGGCTGGTGGTGGGTAGAGCTGGGTGTTGCTGTGGTGGGCAGAGCTCAGTAAAACTTTAATCTGCTTGTCTGCTGATGAGTGGGGCTGGATTCCTTCCTGTTGGTTGTTTGGCCTGAGGCATCCCAGCACTGGAACCTACCTGGCTCTTTGGTGGGGCCGATGGCAGACTCTGGGAGGGCTTACTCCAAGGAGTACTTCCCAGAACTTCCGCTGCCAGTGTCCTTGTCCCCACGGTGAGCCACAGCCACCCCCCGTGTCTGTAGGAGACCCTCCAACACCAGCAGGTATGTCTGGCTCAGTCTCCTATGGGGTCACCGCTCCTTCCTGTAGATCCTGATGTTCACACTACTTTGAGCATGCCCTCCAAGAGTGGAGTCTCTATTTCCCCCAGTCCTGTCAAAGTCCTGCAGTCAAATCCTGGTAGCCTTCGAAGTCTGATTCTCTAGCAATTCCCCCTCCCATTGCCGGACCCCCAGGTTTGAAAGCCTGACGTGGGGCTCAGAACCTTCACTCCAGTGGGTGGACTTCTGTGGTATAAGTGTTCTCCAGTTTGTGAGTCACCCACCCAGCAGTTATGGGATTTGATTTTATTGTGATTGTTCCCCTCCTACCATCTAACTGCAGCTTCTCCTTTTTCTTTTGATGTGGGGTATATTTTTTGGTGAGTTCCAGTGTCTTCCTGTCAGTGATTTTTCAGCAGTTGTTTGTGATTCCGGTGCTCTTGCAAGAGGGAGTGAGCACATGTCCTTATACTCTGCCATCTTGAACCAATCTCCACAAGGTCAGTCCTTATGCACAGATATATTTTCTACCATCGTAAATTCTACCCACATGCCAACTTGTGTATCCCAGCCTCAAATTGTCAACCACTTGCCTAATCAAAGCAGACCTGGATTTTTGTCCACTTTTGTTGCAGTTTCTCTTAATTGGCTACTCAAAAGACATTTCCAACCTCCTTTTCTTTTACCACCTCCACAAAAGGGGCTGGAAAGCCAAATATTTACTTTCCCAGTATCTTTTTTGTTATAATAAGTATTTAACCCAGTTCCAGCCTCTGAGAAATAAGCAGAATTCTGCTTATGGGGAAGGTTTAGTTCTCAAAAAAAATTGTTTCCCTTATATAAAAGCATGTGGTGAATTTTCTGCACCTGTCCATTCTTCTTTCCTTCAGAATAGGTGATTTATCCATAGCTGCTACATGCTCATATCACCACGAGGTAAGTGGGGAAAGACCAACAGTCTTAGGATGGCAAAGTAGGTAGACAGAAAGATGACATGCTTAAGTGCTCAAACAAATGCCAGCAAAACCTACTCTCAGATTAGGTATGTACACAAAATAACTACTATTGTTTAAGCCACTGTAGTCTGGTTTTCTGATTGTTACAGCTCAATATATGTTTGTGTGATTTAAGGTCTTTTTCAAAGAAATATTTTTAGCATTTTGTTAATGATAAGCATATTTGATTTTACTAACATAAAGCTCCACAGGATATGCTTTTATTTTTTGACAGAATTATCATTCTGATCACATTAAAAAAGCCTAGGATATCTACAAACACATAGGAATCTCATCTTATATAAACAAAACATTTTAACCAACTGATACTTCGTAGAAATCTTGGTGGAATTTTATATTTCATCTCTATCATCTCAACATAGCACTTGTTTTATCAACTCTTTAGCCTTATGGTGTGAGTCTGTTTGTCCTCTCTGCATTCCCTGTAGTGGTAATAAAAGGACATTGCATGATTCATGGATTGTAGTACTAAAACAGGCATGTAGAATTTTTTTTTAATGTGACTTCATTTTGTCATGCAGTAAATAATTTTAATAATTATATTTTTATGGCTTGGCATTTGATAGGCATCTATACTTATAGTGTCTGCACATATGGCCAACCCAAATTTTTTCCACTGCTCTTGTGCCAGCTCAATGAAGCACAGCCCAATGCAATGAAAAGAACACAAGTGTGAGACACCTGAGTATGTATTACCTACTAACTCTGTGGCTTCAGATAATTTTATCAATCTCTGCTTAAGCGCTATCCTTTGTATAACACAGAGATAATCTTGTATATTGCTGTTTTACAATTAAATGTGTCGTAAAAATAATCCATTATAGAACTTAGCACACATTTGACTCATTGTATGTCAGTAACTTTCTATATTTTCCCGATATATTCATTTATTGTTGTTGTTGTTGTTATTAAATGATCCATGCTTATTGAGGTAAAATGTATAAGTCCATTAGTATTGGTAGAAGCAAAAGAATATACCCCCAGTCTCTCATGTAGTAATCTGTAGAGCACAAAAGGTAAAATAGAAATAAATTGTGAGTATTTCCTTATTATATAGTAATAATGATTGACATGTGGAAAGCTGACCATGTGTTTGACATCTGCTAAGGCTATGAGTGGATTACTAATTTTAAACCTCTCAAAAACCCTGCTATTAAGCTACCATTTTGATCATATCCATTTTGCAAATAAAAAAACTAAAGATTCAGAAAGTGTAAAGAACTTACTCAAAGTCCAATAGCTCATCAGTGTTGGAATTTGGTGAGCTTAGTATTTGAATGAAATCTCCATGATTCTAGAGTCTACTCTTCAATTCTCGTTTATACACTGTCTGGAGAGTAGTTGATAATGTATAATTGATTGAATGTCATCAAATGGAGGAATATCTCCCTGGTCTCCAGAAATCCTTAAACATTTTTTAAACTGAAACAACCCATTTTTATATTCTCTTATTTTTTAGAGGAAGGTGATTATATCAAATAATACATCAAATAATGATCTGATTATGATCCATATGGCACATAGTTTAACTCCTTTGTTAAATATTGAAAACACAACTTCTCAGTAGAATGGTGGTTATAAGAGGCCGGGAGGTAAAGGAAAAGGGAAGATGCTGTCAGAAGGTACATATTTTAGTTAGAAGATGAATAAGTTCTAGAGACCTAATGTACAGCATAATTAATTATAATGTACTATATCCTTGAAATATGCTAAGAGAGTAGTTCACAGCTGTTCTTACCACACACACAAAAGATAACTATGTGAAGTGATGGATGTGTTAATTAGCTTGATTGTGGTAACCATTTCATAATATATATCAAAACATCATGTTGTTCAGCCTAAATACATACAATTTTATTTGTCAATCACACCTCAGTAAAGCTTAGAAAGAAATAAGTAAACAGAAAACTTTATCCTGAAAGAGAAAAGGAAAACAAAACATAGTTTCTCAGATTTTTGATAATTCTGAAAGTCAAGATTCAGTAGCTTTTATGCTGTGTCAACATGCAGGATGAGATCAAGACACCAAAAGCCAAAATCTAAATTATGTTCTGCCGGCTTCAAATAAATATTTCATTCCCAGCACCCAAGGATTTCCATATGTGACAAACAAAAATTTTTAAATAAATAGCTTAGTTTCATTTATTCATATCCTGAGGAGATGAATGTAAGCAGATCTAAAATCTTGCTTAACTTTTAATGCATTTTTTAGAAAAGATGTGAATTGTGAATAGGCTGTTGGAAGCGAGCCTTATAAATCACCTGAACTGTTCCACTATTGGTATGTCTTGGAGTCATTATGATAATTGGTTAATGGTGTATTTATTCTCACATTATTGGATCAGCTCCAGGGATAATCACTGATGAGTTTCAAAACTCCAGGAGGATTTCTGTGCAGAGGTAAATGAATTAAAAAACAAGATTAAACAAATTACTTTTATTTAAATTCAATTTAGGGGTAATCGTTCTGTCTTGGGGGTCTTGCAGCAGTTTTCAGAAGTGATAAATTTGCTTTAGTTTGCTAACTTGCATTTCCCTAGAGGTGAGAAATTAAATCATTGGTGATAAAAACCAGAAAGGAAGTCATTCAAACTAAAGTTCATAGTAGAATTTCCCACCTTCATGCTCTCTTCTTTTGGATACCTTATCTTATTTAACATGGTCTTTGGAAACTTGATAAATAGGAAAAAAAGAACCATTTTCAGGGCTTCCCTGGTGGCGCAGTGGTTGAGAGTCCGCCTACCGATGCAGGGGACACGGGTTCGTGCCCCGGTCTGGAAAGATCCCACGTGCCGCAGAGCCGCTGGACCCGTGAGCCATGGCCGCTGAGCCTGCGCGACCGGAGCCTGTGCTCCGCAACGTGAGAGGCCACAACAGCGAGAGGCCCGCATACCGCAAAAAAAAAAAAACAAAAAAAACAAAAAAAAGAACCATTTTCAGAGACAAAATCAAATGCACATTACTTAAAGGAGTTAGGATTTCCAGAAACTATACAAACACTACAGTAGAAAAAAGCTCATGTGTATTTCATTGAGGGTATCTGCCCTGACTGGACACAGAAAATACTGACAGTATAGTGCTATAATTTTCATGTAAAGCTACTAGATATGGTTAAGTAATAAAAATTCAAGACTTTTTACCTCAATGTGCTTCACTGGATTAATTATTTTTTAGCTGTCTGATATGATAGCATTAGAGCTCATTTCCTTTGACATGAGGATATGTATACTATTCAAGCGTAAATATCACTGGAATAGATTTATAAATTATTGCATCGAACATGTGCTCCATGAGATAAATAGGAGTTCTCCAGACATAATAACTTGAGATAGGGAAAGGGATGCAGGGAGAAATGAATTTCATAAGGTTTTGGTAAGTATATCATTTAAAATGAGATTCAACTACATATTGAGGAAGATCTAAATAAAGGTGGTTTGAACAAGAAGTGAGCTCTACCATAAAAATATTCTCGAGCTAGGTGTTGCAAGTTGGTGCAAGTACTTGGTTGTCATCAGGGATCAAGGACTCTTCTATTTTTCTGTTCTAATACCCCCCTTTTCCCCTAATTTACTAACTTGTTGAAGCAATGAATGTCACTGATTGAATGGGTAGAGGAGAAGAAAGACAGTAGAGAACGAGTACTACAAATTATCATTGCCATTTTTCAACTCTTGGTGTGCAGTAGAAACAAGGGGAAGCCAAACCACCAGAAATCAGGAAGAACAGCAACAAGAGAGTAAAAGGTTTAGCCTCCCCATGGAACTGAACAGAGATCTGTAGAACCTCAGGCAGCTCTGGGTGCCTAGGGCCTTCTGTGTAAATGGAACTCAATTAAACTCTGACTTCTCTTACTTACCATTTCCCCATCACTTTTTACTCACTCTTTAGCCCATCCAAAGGATAAACAACTTGTTGCTCTTATAGTTTGCGTAGCCATAATATTTGGACGGCCATTTGGATCATTTATAATTTTATAGAAGCCACATTTTATCATTTGTGTCTAACAGTCCAAATCATAGATCAAAAGATGCCATAAAAATTGAGTTGTATAAAATAGATAAAATGAGATGTCATTGCATGAACAATTAATTTAAAGCCCCCTCACTGCTTTTTACATAAGATGCTGTCATGATATTTCGAATTTCTTCTTGAGGACTAAATAATCTAGTGGACTAGATACATGGTTTGTGACCTGGATTAAAGATCTTTTGTCTGTTTAGCAGTTTGTTGTTATGGGTCCACATACAAAAGAGGCAGTGAATTTTTTCTTAGTGCCCACTCTAATAGATGGAATAAAAGAGGTCCTATATAAATGTTTGTTGAATAACTATATAAAAAAATTAAAGAATACTTGGGAGGGTCACTATAAGATAAAGGTTTAAATTTCATCGTCATTAGTGTATATGAACTATCTAGTTGCTATGTTCCTTCATATGTACTATAAGCTGATTCTGTACAGAAAATTAGAACAAAACTGCATTCAACTTTTAAATAACTGTCTTCTTGGAGATCACACCATTGCTGAATAATGAATATCATTTGATTGTTCTTCCCTTCTGTCAAAAAGAGTTAAAGCTAGTGAAATACATTCTTTAAGAAAATGTGTGTACCATATGTGGATGACTTATCATCGTGCCCTCTTTAAAAAGTCCAAGTATATGAAAATCAGAGATAGTACAGAGGTGCAAGTTCAAGAATGATACAGCTTTTTGAAATCCTATGTAAATTGCTTTCCCCTCTTTACAATTCCAGGAGAGAATAAGAGAGCAAATTTTTGCAAACTTGCCAGTCCTTGGATCTTTGTTTGTCTTACGCATGGTCCCACTTGGGGTCTAATGAGCCAAGGCTATTATACATAAGTTATTGTCAGGGACCGTGCATTGGATAGTGGCAGAGAAGTGACTCAGAAGTGACCATTGCAGAAATGTGCAGAAGTTTAAAGACCAAGACCACTCCTATCATGATATATAATAAGGTCATTAGCTACTGAAATCACCACTGCCATTCAGGTCAGTGGGAGGGGAAGGAGTTGGTAAAGAGCAGTCTTACAGCACCATGACTATTTTTGCCTATTGAGATTCATATTCTTTTAATTTCACCTTGGGAAAAAAATGACTGGAAGAGATAATAGACTACATTTCATCCAGATCTTATCTTTATAGAGATTCTTAAGTTTTAATATAAATAAATATCACTTACTGGCCCTAAAAATATACTCCCACTCAAGTGAGTCTGATTCAGTAGGTCTCTGATGAAACTCAAAGAGCTGCAGTTGCAGTAATACCCCAGGTAATTTTAATATAGATAGGTCCTAGACCACACTTTGGAAAACACTGATTTGCGGGAATGTAAGCATTTCTCATGATCCAAATATAGAAGCTCATTATGTTTGTATTTTAATAAAGAAACAAAATGTATTTTCCCTTTAAAATAAATTATTATGGACATTTTCTTAGATATGTAATTATGTACATTAGTATGGATGATTTCAGGGATATAAAACATCCTTCACCTCATCCCACATGACCTGGTAAATCCTATGCAGAAGGGTTTAAATACTAACTTCCTATAATACAGCATTGGTTTTCCAAAAATGAAGTCTTTAAATGTATTGGTAATAAAGTTTGTAAAAGGAATGTACATTTAAAATATGATTTCACCTCAGGCAGTATAGAAGCACTACTTTTCTGATTGTTTTTCTTGCTTTGATTCCTAAGGAATGTTTGAATAAATTATTGAATGACTGGCTTTTAAAATACCTACAAAACTTACAAGTCTGAAGTAAAGAATATTATTAAAATGTAGAGCATTTAAATCCTTTATTATATTTGCTCTCCTTATTTAAGGATTTATTATCAGCTTGGAAGAGCTTCAGAAATTTAGTTGCTATTTGCTCTCTATAGGTACCTGTAGAGAAGATTCCTAGAATGGGTTTAGGTTGAAATCCCACATCACTCTCAGGTTTCATCAGAGAGAATTTAATCTCTAGGGCTGGGAACAATCTAGACAAATTACTTCCACAGGAAGATAACACAACCCTTTACCGACTCTCAGATTCTTCACCTGCTGCCACGCCCTGAATTCTCCCTTTTACCTGGACCTCTTCCTCTAAAGCAGCTTCTCTGGCTTCCTGACTCCAGCCAACTTACCCATTTTCTCTTCTAGAAAAATTTTCCTTCTAACTTCCAAAGTGCATTTCCAGTCTATCATCTGACAGGGTATTTCCATATCTGAAATACATATACTTCTAAAATTCTAGGCAAAATCTAGATTATGGAAAATCTAACCATATTTCAGATAAAAACTAATTCTTATTATTTAATGTCTTGGGGACAAGTAATAAGATAGGGTTATGATGAGATGTGGCAAATAATATGGCAGATTCAATCAGTTTAACCCAGGAAATTCTTCGGGGCATTCCAGTATCACAAAATCAGAGTCTGGGACTTCTTGTCAAATTAACCCAGGTTTGTGTCCTGGCCCTTCCATACACGATCTTTGACAAATCATTTTACTTCTCTGGATCATAGTTACCTCATTTGTTAAAATATGGTTAATGATATTTATTTGATGGATTATTATAGCAATTAAATTATACTTTGCATGTAAAATCATTATTAAAGTGAAATTTAGCTTAATGTATATTACTTGCATTTCATGGCTCATCTTTAATTTTTAAATTGTTTTTTGGATGAACCTGCTAGCATTGTCTTTATTACATTTTTTGTTAGGTGTCTGGTATTTTGTCACATATATTGGTGCAAAAATCGATTCAATTTATTAATTCAAAAATATAGTTATTTTTAAATGAATAAATATACATTTTAGATAAATATATATATATATATATTTTATATGTCAATTTAAATAAATATAATTTTTAACTAGTAGTGCAGGACCAACTTGGATATTCCAAACTGGACTCAAGGTTGAGAAACTACTTATATGATAAGCTGCCATTATGTATTTTTTTCCTTAATTCTTTACTTTTTTTTCATTCTTGGATGCAGGATGTAAACTGTAGAATGTGAGTGATAGAAGGATATTATTATTAATCACTTCATATGGGCAAAAATACACAACGAAGCAACATATGTATTTGCCTTTCGAAGTGCCATTCCTTTCCTGGAGTTCTGTTTCAGATGGTGACATTCACCACAATGCAACGAGACCACATCAAATTGCACACATGGAGTCATGTTAGAAGCACAGATGAAACAACATATTTTGTTTTGTCTACTCTCATTAGAGGCATGCACAAAATAATTTGTTTACCATCCCAGGATCAGAGTTGATAATTTACTAATGGCTAATAATGCCTTTCTGTGTACTCTGAGTTAAATGTCTCCCTTTGACAGGAAAGTTAATAGAGAGTAATATTTTTTTTAATCAAAAAAACAATGCTTTCAACTTTCTGATTGTATGTAGACTCAGAGAGGATGTGCAGTGGGGTCAGAGCTTAAAAACATCCCTGCATTCTTGTTTTTAAAATAATGCTTGTAATGTGGGGAAACAAAGTTCAAACTGCAAAAAAATAAGATTAAGAAGACCAAGCGTTGCTTAATAAATTGGCAGGCATGTCCACATGCAAGGGATTAACGTAGCTTCTACAAACTTGGCAGTATATGCACTTAATGTCTGTTTGTTTCTTACACACACACACACACACACACACACACACACAGACACACACACACACACACACACACACACACACAAAACACCATTATGCACCAGGCCTGAGAAAAGCATTTCAGAAGATGCTGGTCAAAGTTCTACCTACCTGGAAGGTTCCATACTAGTAGCTGTTTTATGGAGTCTTCAGAACACCTGCTGAATATACTGAGGCATTTTCTCATATGCTCTTGAGAAGCCTTAAGTAGGAGAAACAATTCTTATAACATGTCCTGTGAAATGTTTGTAGTCCCAATTAGCAACCACTGGAGTGATTTACAGACCTTGGAAATGTTTGCTTGTCAATGCTTTAAATGAAACATATTATCCAAGGTTTGCCTCAGTCTACCCATAGCAGCTGGAGTTTGTGTCATGTTTGATTCATTCTCCTTGGTTTACTACAACGGAACACTTAACAGGTGGATAGAAAATAAAACAGCTTGTGTCAGAAGAATAAATTATGTCATCAAGACCTGGGCATTATTTAATAGTCACATATTTATATGTGGCCTGTTCTAGCAAAAGTTCTAAAACTAGTTATAGCTCCCAGCAGGGAAGATCAATTTGCAATTCACAAATCACTTATGTTACACTTTTGTTGTAAAAAATGATAATTTGTTGGTTTAAATAAAATCTTTTTTTTTCCACAAATATTTTTTTAAACTGAAGTATAGTTGATTAACACTATTGTGTTAGTTTCAGATACAGCAAAGTGATTCAGTTATATATATATATATATATATATATATATATATATATATATATATATATATATACACACACACATATATATGTTGTTTTTCAGATTCTTTTCCCTTACAAGTTATTACAAAATATTGGGTAGAGTTCCTCGTGCTGTAGAATAGGTCCTTGTTGTTTATCTATGTTTTAATTTAATTTAATTTATTTTTTTTAACATCTTTACTGGAGTAAAATTGCTTTACAATGGTATGTTTCTGCTGTATAACAAAGTGAATCAGCTGTACATATACATATATCCTCATATCTCCTCCCTCTTGCATCTCCCTCCCACCCTCCCTATCCCACCCCTCTAGGTGGTCACAGAGCACCGAGCTGATCTCCCTGTGCTAAGCAGCTGCTTCCCACTAGCTATCTATTTTACAATTGGTAGTGTATATATGTCCATGCCACTCTCTCACTTTGTCATATCTTACCCTTCCCCCTCCCCGTGTCCTCAAGTCCATTCTCTATGTCTGTGCCTTTATTCCTGTCCTGCCCCTAGGTTCTTCAGAACCTTTTTTTTTTTTTTTTTAGTTTCCATATATATGTGTTAGCATACGGTATTTGTTTTTCTCTTTCTGACTTACTTCACTCTGTATGACAGACTCTAGGTCCATCCACCTCACTACAAATAACTCAATTTCATTTCTTTTTATGGCTGAGTAATATTCCATTGTATATATGTGCCACATTCTCTTTATCCATTCATCTGTCAATGGACACTTACGTTGCTTCCATGTCCTGACTATTGTAAATAGAGCTGCAGCGAATATTGTGGTACATGACTCTTTTGAATTATGGTTTTCTCAGGGTATATTGCTCAGTAGTGGGATTGCTGGGTTGTATGGTAGTTCTATTTTTAGTTTTTTAAGGACCCTCCATACTGTTCTCCATAATGGCTGTACAAATATGGAATGCTTCACAAATTTGCGTGTCCTCCTTGCACAGGAGACATGCTAATCTTCTATCGTTCCAATTTTAGTATATGTGCTGCCGAAGCAAGCACTAAATAAAATCTTTTATCTCAAGTATGGATGCTGGTGTTTGAGAGTATCAGTGCTCTTAGCCACTGACAGAGCATACAGAGTATAAAATGTTGGGGTTTTATGAAATGTTCTTACATTAGCACTATTTTATAAAACTGGATTCTATGATTTAAATAAAAAGAAATGTATGGATTTTATATTATATCCTAAAGAGGGTGCTAAACTGTTAATACACCAGTTAGTCTTCCTTCATGAAACATTAGCCAGTATTGAATGCTCATCTTTGGCTTACTGTCTGTATCCTTTTTTTGTCAGAGTCAGAGATACATTTGTGGGAATGCCTTGACATGATTTTAAAGGTAACCTGCCTAGATGGTTTTTTTTCCAGCCAAAATAATACCTTTACTTTATTATTTTTCCTGTTGAAGTAGTGTTGATTTACAACGTTGTCTCAATCTCTGCTGTACAGCAAAGTGACTCAGTTATACACATATATAAATATATATATGTTCTTTTCATATTTTTTCCATTATGGTTTATCCCAGGAGATTGGATATAGTTCCCTGTGCTATCCAGTAGGACATTGTTTATCCATTCTGGATGTGTTTAATTAGTTAGAAGGCAGTGTAGAGAGCTCAGGATTTGGAGTAGGAGCTCTGTACCCATGCTGCCATACTTTTTCCACTCTTTACCTTACAAGTGGCTGTGAGATTTCAAGGAAATAATTTATGCAAAATAGCTCCAATGACATCTGGAACAGAGGATAGCTCTGTATCCATAGATCTGATTCCATTTTTGAAAATAATGTCTGCTGTGTGTGCTCTCACTCTGAGATTAAAATTTTTCCCTTTTTAATTTTCTCAGAAAATGTTCCCTGATGTTTATGTATTTGGATACCACAAATGCACATGGGTAGACACACACACATGTGATTCATTTTGTTGAAATTATAAACTCTCTAGAGTTCTGTTTCCTAACCTAATCTGATCACTGATTGGGTTGTATTGCATTGTCCCTAAAGGTCCTCCATAGCTCTTTGATGGTTATTTTATGTGTTAACTTGACTGGGCTGAGAGATGCCCAGATAGCTGGTAAAACGTTATTTTTGGGTGTATCTGTGAGGATGTTTCTGGAAAAGATTAGCATTTGAATCATAGACAGTAAAGAGATCCATCTCACCAATGCAGGTGGACATTATCCAATCCAATGAGGGCCTGAACAGAACAAAAATGTGGAGGAAGGGAAAATTCGCTGTCTCTGTTTGAGTTGGGACAACCAGCTTCTCTTGCCCTCAGATATCAGTGTTCCTGGTTTTGGAGCCTTTGGACTCAAACTGGGACTTACAACATTAGACCCCCTGGTTCCTATTAAGCCTTCAGGTTTGAACTAGAAGTACAACACCAGCATACTTGGGCCTCCAGTTTGCAGATGGCAGATCATGGGACTTCTAAGCCTCCGTAAATAGGTCAATTTCTTATAATCTCTCTCTCTTCCTCTCCTCTCTCTCTCTCTCTCTCTCTCTCTCTCTCTCTCTCTCTCTCTCTATATATATATATATATATATATATATATATATATGGCACATATCATTGGTCTGGTTTCTGGAGAAACATGACTTACCACAAGCTATAAAAGTCTACTATGATTCTAAAAGAAAACCTCTGTGAATGTGTTTAAAAAAAAACAGAGAAAGAAAATTATTTCAGGATAGGTGGTGTGAAGGAGGTAGGAGGTGGAGGGCTAACAGTAGGTAAGTTAAATCAGCTTTACAGGAGCTGGTATAGTATCTATCTTGTTAACTTTTCATTAATAATATCTAGCACATATTATGCACTTGAAGTTTGTTGAATGCATCCATTCATGCCTAAGTGGATGAATGAATTGGTAGATGGAAAACTATGACAAAATTCAGTTTAAGGAGACACAGATCAATTGAAACAAGATTGTGAGAGTAGTGACTGAGAACATGACCTATGATGTTATTAACGCCTGAATTCGAATCTTAACTTTGATAATTATCAGCTATGGGATTCTGGACAAGTAACCAACTCCTTGAGTCAAATTTCCTCCTTATAATAATTCTAGGTAGTGGGTATTACTATCTTTTCCCATGATGACGACAATGAGACAGGTTAAACACTCTGTACCTGCCTCACAGTAAGCAGTGTGACGATGAGGGTGAAGATTATAGCTTAAGAGCAATATATAATATGTATGAAGTTGTATAGTGTCTATTCTTCAGTTATTACCTTCAGCCTATTATAGAAATTCGCCCAACAGACTTGTATTTCTCTCATGGATCACTTAAACGAAAGGCAGTGTGACCATGTGACAGACTCATTTTGATCTCCAACTTGGTTATAGTAGTTTGCTTGCCAGCTTATGCAGTTTAAAGCTTACATTAGTTATCTTTTTCTGCTATTAATACCTCCAAAACGTAATGGCTTAAGACAAAAAAAAAAACTTTATTATTTCCTGATTCTGTGTATCCTCTGGACAATTCTTTTGGTCTGGGCTAAGTCATGCCATCTTTCTGGGCAGATGGTGATTGGGCTTGTTAGTCTAGCATGTTCTCTTTCACAGGTGAGAAGTTGGCATGATGTCACCTTGGACCACAGCAATGACTTGCCTATGTGTCTTTCATTATCCAGCAAGCTATCTTGGGCTCATTTCCATGGTCATGGTTATAGAGTTCAAAGAGAGAGCAAATCCCAATGTAGAAGCACTTTCAAGTTCTACTTTTGCTATTTTTTTCTAATGACTTCTTGGACAAAGCAAGTCACATGGCCAAGTCCAGATTTAGAGAGTAGAAAAACACATAAGCTTCACCATTAGCTTGGAGGAGTTGCAAGATCAAGGGTATTATCCATACAGGTGTTGGAGGAATTTGTAGTCATTGTAACCATTGTAGTACTGCAATCTACCACACTCTGTTGAATGTGGTACTCACCATTCACTGCTAAAACTGACCATAATCCCCTTCAAAATCAACTGTTCTATGCCTTCAGCATCCATGAATACAGTGGCTTGCTCATGGTAGTTGTTGATTACTTTTAACTGAGAAAGGAAGAATCTAAGCTTTATCTAGTCATTCTTCCTTTATAATTCAGTTTTAATTAAAATACTTAAATTTTATTAACTTTAAGGTACAAAATATGAGTCTTATTCAAGTACATAGAAAGACTGTTGTGTAGAAAAAGGCATTACTTTTATTTTAAAAGGCTTGACATTTGCTCTCTAACAAGTCATTTAAACTCACTGCATCTGGTTGCAAAATAAAAATGGGAACTAATTTGATTTTTCTCCCCTGTGAGACAAATGAGACAATATATGCGAGAATTGCAATGTGTTAACTGTTATAATGTGAGACAAAATATCTTAATAATATATAAGGAAACAAGCAATGTCTTTGAATTTAATTGTTTTAAAAATGAAACCTTGTTTATCTAGTTTTCTATCTCCATGTGCATTTAAAGACTTGTAATAAAAGCCAGTTACCTTTTGATTAATTGCATTATAAATATGGAGCCAGTATGTATCAGACACAGTTTAGGTACATACTCAACAGTTTTACTAGCATGAATTTTCCTTGAGTCTTCTAATTTTTTTGTTCTCTGGGGACTTAAAAGAAGCATCAATGTAACATTGATTCTTAACTAGGGTGAATTTGCCCCCCCCCCCCAGGGTACAGTTGATAATGACTAGAAACATTTTTGGTTATTGTAACTTGGAGAGGTTGAGCACAGGCAACTAGTGAGTAGAGGTCAGAGATGCAGGGGACGCGGGTTTGTGCCCCGGTCCGGGAGGATCCCACATGCCGCGGAGTGGCTGGGCCCGTAAGCCATGACCGCTGAGCCTGCGCATCCAGAGCCTGTGCTCCGCAACGGGAGAGGCCACAACGGTGAGAGGCCCGCGCACCGCAAAAAAAACCCAAAACAAACAAACAAACAAAAAAAAAACAGAGATGCTGCTAAACATCCTACAATGCAGAGTGGTCCCTCCAACTCCCCAATAAAAAGTTACTCAGCCCAGTATGTCAGTAGTGCCAAGGCTGAGAAACCCTGCTTAACTGAGTGAAGAATTTACTGTGAGGTCATGATTTTATAGAGAAAGCAGTTGATGATGAGCATGATGATGGCAGTGTTACAGAGGACCAGACGGAGAGAGGCTTCTTTTCTATTCCTCCTCTCCAGAAGTGGCTACCCTTCCACAAAGGACAGGATGGTAAGGAGCAATCTCAAATCTTTTTACCCATTGAGTGAACCCTGCCCTTCTGGTACTTCCCAGTGCTCACTTATTATCTCAGTGGTCTTCTCCCTGTCCAGCTTTACACAGCATTTTCTTACTGTTGTTTTCTTTAAGCATTATCTGAGCTACTGACTGGGGCTTTAAAATTGATGAGGTACCATCAGCAATTTCCATTTTTATTAAGGGAGCAGAGGCGAGGGGGAGTTGAGTTCTGGAGTGTGTTTGGGAGGTGTTTGTTTTGACTGTCTGGTGGCTGCATACCAGCCTGAGGGAGTCACAAATGTCACTGCTGTGCAATGGTATAATTTTCCTGCCGCTCCAGAGAGTCTTCTGTGTTAATCTCCTGGCAAGTCTGGCGACTTTCAAAATAGAAGTTAAAGGCAATTCCATGGAGCAGTGAAAAAAGATTCAAGGTCCCCATTCGTATTTGTGAGGACAGAGAAAATTGCTATGTGCAGTTGGCCCTTTTCATTATTGAGAACACAGAGCAGCTCGGCTTTCACCAGGGCTAATTGATTTTCACAGCTGGTGCAAGAAAGTCTAAGGATGGTATGGAACTTAAAAAGTCCCTTTGTCCAGACACTGAAGCTCATGGGTTCTGCATGGACTTAAAATTTGGGCTTCAAGAAGAGATGCTGAAACCTTCCGAAATAACCTTGGGCACCAACCGGAAAAGAGTTACTTGTTCATAGAATGCATGGTGTGAGTGGGTTATGGCCTGCCATATGGCATCCCTTCAAATTCATTATTTTCCCTTTACATTAATTATGTTATGTGGTACAAACCTGATTTCACCCCTGGTACCAAGTAATTCCCCCATTTAATATGACATATTAGATGATGTTGATGCCTGCCTTTGCCTTATGGATGACAGAAGACACTACCTACTGACTAGAGGTCAGTATCATAGGTGTCTGCATCATAGGCTTTTTGTTTTCTAACTGAATTTCTCTACTTTATGGGCTAATTGGTTTATGTATTCCTTATTATGAAAAGCTGGAAAGGCAGTGGAAATCTGAGGCAGAGCTTCTATACAGAAGCAACAAAGCAAGGATGTAGTTGCTAGAACTGGGATAAAAGGGGAAGATTTGATCACATGTAATGTCAGTGTCCTAATGGCCTGAGCATCTTAGGAGAGGTAGCACAGTGCAGTAAAAAGCATGGGCATCAGGTCAGATCATTCTGGCTTCCATTCTGAATTTGGCCACTGAGAAGTCAAGGGATCTCAGATGAGTTCCGTTAGTTAGGGTCATGAGATATAAAATGAGTGTAAAAGGGCCAGGGATGTCATAGTCCTCAGCATGCTCTCTTCTTCCTCTTCCAATTGCCTCCCTGGAAGTTAGGTTCAAAGCCTGAGTCTTGCTCATCAAAGCCTACTTGATGTTGAGTCTTGAACCATGATGGAAACCTTCTTGTATTTTCAGCAACAACAGAATTGGTCTTGTATTTTGGGATGCAACTGGAGGATGTGTATAAAACACAAGAAGTTGTGGGCAAATACATCACTAAATCCAGTAAAGACTATTATCTGAAGCAGCAGTCAACAAACATTTGACCAGGGTCCACTTATACAGAGGCAGAGAACCAGTTGCCTTTCTTCAACATATTTTCACCTTCTCTTTGAAAAAAAATAACTGGATGACATATAGTTTAAAAGGAAAAAAAGTAAACTATTTCTTGTGGCACATGAGCATTGCATACTATTTACTTCGTAAACTAAAGAAAACGTTTAGTTACGTACTGTTATGCTAGATGACAATGTTCACAAAATTACCTACACATTAGACTTGACTCCATATTAAAGTGATTTAAAATCACACTTTTTTGGCAAGGTATCCCCAACAAAGTATAAACTCATAAGCACCCTGGGTGTTGACAGGTAGTAAGTTTATATCTACTTTGATATACAAACATATATAAGGAATAAGAGTGGGGGATATTTGCAGTGCATACTGCCTTAAAGTCTAGTTATTGGAAAAATAGTGATAAAAAATAGTGATGACTCAAATATTTATCAGTACACAATTTAGTGTTGTCTATGGACTCACAATAAGCAAAATTAATAATGATAATGCTGAAGGAAGGTTATTTTTAAATTAAAAGGAAAAATATCAATAATTGAACTCCACGTATTGCTAATGTGTATTGACAGGAAACATTCTTATTGAAAATTGCCAACTTTTAAAACTTTATGGATATGCTTGCATAGTAGGAACTTTATAGCATTGTGCAGCAGACAGAATTAATAGTAAAATACTAGTTGTAGTTGCTATTAAACTGCACTGATGTGCAGCTGTGCCTATTTTGCAGTGAGACCCCAAATGCTTCCTTATTTGGTATCCCTGTTAAGTAACTATGATATCCTCTCATTTTCCTTTAAAATACTTTAATACTTCAGATAAAATTACATATTAAAGTTGTATAGCTTCCTATAGTTAATTGTCAGGTGAAAGTCTTAAAAATAGTAGAATCTGCACAGAATTGTAACAATTACATTTTTAGCTATTATGATTCAGATATTTTTGGTATACTTTTGTGCTCTCCACTTTGTTTCACTCATTTACAATTAAACTCATAACTTAAGAATTATTGACATGTTGTTTATATAAATACTTTAAAAACTGAAACTGCTTAATTTAGTCAAAATGTAAATTTGACATTTCTGACTACAAACTCAGAGCATATTTTTCAGATGTTCTCAGTTCCACTTCAGTTCCATTTGGCTTTAAAAAGAAAGAGAATTGGGCTTCCCTGGTGGCACAGTGGTTGAGACTTCGCCTGCTGATTCAGGGGACACGGGTTCGTGCCCTGGTCCGGGAAGATCCCACATGCCATGGAGCAGCTAGGCCCGTGACCCATGGCCGCTGAGCCTGCGTGTCTGGAGCCTGTGCTCTGCAGCGGGAGATGCCACAACAGTGAGAGAGGCCTGCGTACCCCCCCCTCCAAAAAAAAGAAAGAGAATTCACACCTGATAAACAAGCAGTGAAATCCAGACATATTCAACTTGTATAATTAGACTCTATAATCTAAATAGGCAATGTCTAAATTGATACATTAATGTAATTTATCACTATAAGTATTTGTTGAATTGCATAGAAATCTATCCTTGAGGGGCTGCTAATTGTAGCTGTTCCATTATGAAAATATATTCTGATATTTTTATTTGATTTCATAGGTTAATCCACTTTCTCCATTTTTTAAAGAATTTTATATATTTTAAGTAGGAAATATTTGAAGATAATATCATATTCTTGACTTTTTTCATTAAAGAAATGCCTAGCCCCTTGTGTTCAGAATGAATCCTTGTTAGATATGTTTTCTGAGTCTGGGGTATATTTGTGCTCTGTGGCTCCTTATCCTTTGAGACCAGGGAACAAAATGTTTTCTGAGTACAAACAGGATTGCAGCCAACCTAATGTGACTGAGACTTTATCTTGAATCTCAGCTCAAATCCTTCCCATTGGTAATGGCCACTTCTGGAGGCTTCTGTAAATGTCCTATTAATAAACCAAATGTCTCTTAAAAAATTACAGACTTTGCTCTTTACTAGTCCCTGCATGTACTCCTTACTGAAAATCCTGGCAGTATTCATTCACAATATTTACCAACAGACATCAAAAATAAAAGAAGAAGTGAATTAACTTATTACTCTGTTCCAACTCTTACACTCTTGCCACTATTGATACAATTTACCGTGGATACTTTCTTTCAGCCTTTTCTAGATTCGGATCTAGACCCTCGACTTGAATTTGAAGAGGCTGCCACAGCAGTATCACCTTTGTTTGTTTTAACTTTATGTGTCCTCTCTTGAGTTTTTGTCTTGAAAGAGCATTGTAAGAAATAGTAACTAGACAATGGTTGGAGAGGACACGATTTTTTTCCCACTGGCATTTACTTTCTGTCTTTTTTTAGTCATGTATTCATTTATTCAATAAACATGTGTTGAGTATCAGCTATGTTCTAGGCACTTTGGATACATGAATGAACAGTTGCCTTCACAGAACTTACTTTCTAAAGGGTCCTGACAGACAAAAGGTATCAAACATCATACATAAGTAAATTAAATAACTTGTACAGTGATAATACTGCAGGAAAAGAGAAAGTAGAACAGAGTAAAGGACAAGAGTGTTGGACAGGTGAAGGAGGGGTAGGTTACACCATTAACTAATACATGGTCAGAACAGGGATTAAAAAATAACTTAATGGAGATGAGGAAATTTGCTAAGTAAATAACTGGCAGACGTGGGACTTAGGATAAGAGAGTAGCAAGTGCAAAATCCCGACAGTTAAATCTGCCTTTAACTTTCATTAACTTCCACTGATTTACTCCATAAGCATTCATTGCCCACCTAAGAGATTGCAACTCTGTAAAACTGACCTCAAGAAAAGGAGAAACACTGTACACATAGAGGATAAAATACTTAATTTCAGATAGAACAAAATTAAAATAACTTGGAGAAGGCAGCATGGAACTGAGGAAATTATGTCCATAATATCACTGTTCATTGCTACATCCACCAGTTCCTAAGACCGTTCTTGGTACTTAGAAGTACTTAATAAATATTTGTGAAATTAAATATTAAATGATCTGTTATGTAAGATCCTTCATGATCCGGCCCCAACCCCAATTTTATTTACTCTATAAAATGTCCTAGATCCCAAAATAATTTATTTTTAATGTCCTTCTTTATTTCTGCTTTAGGCAGTAAATTTAAACTTCTACTTTCTTTTTCTCTTCTGTAAGATAGAGATGACGTTAATAATATTATATATCTTGAAGAGTTCTCATAAAATTGAAATAATTTACTACATTTATGGTACTTAAAATTTTCCTGGCCCATAAGTAATGCTACATAAGCGTTGACTCTCATTACTCTTTGTTTCTCCTTGTAGAACTTAAAGTTATGTAAGTATTTGACTGTGGTATTTCTGTCTCCTCCATAGGTTGTTGTTTACAGTTTGAGGGCAGGTTCTAGAACAGAATTTAGGTCATAATTCAACTATGTATTCAACGTAGTATCTTGAAAGTAGTAGTGATTCAATACAGGAAGAAGGCTTATAGTATACATGTGTACATCCATCAGAACACCCACTGAAATATCACTTCACTAGAGACTCGTCTGTAAAAGTCCTGTTTATCCATTCACTTATTCAGCAAAGGTACAGGCAATGGGAGTTGTTTGCCATATTCATTATTAGAACTGTCTTCACTGTGTTATTCTACAGTATTGTGAGTCTATATTTGAAACTTTAAAATGTCTTATCCCATCCTCTCGCTATGATTCACCTGGCTAATAAATAATCAGTCCTCGTGAAGAAAGCATAAGGAATTGTGTGGGAAAACAGTTCAGCATTCAAAGTGTAGGGATTCAGTTGGCCACATTCCATCTTTAAGACAGAGCTTTACAGGGAAGAAGCAGAGGTACCCTCCCATTCCAATTCTTGTAAAACTATCACAGCTGTGGAAATCTGAGGGCAGAACAATTCTTTCACAAAAGAGAGGCCTATATTTTGAAAAAAATTATTTTGTAACCATACGTAGCAAACACCAACAATCATAAAACCTACTACTTAGTGAAAAACATTGGGTTTATGACTAATCAATCAATCAACACTGATTTATTGAAAACTCACTGCATGTTCAGTCTAATAGATGCTCAATGGGAGAGGAAAACAATGTATTTATTATTTTCCTTATTTATGAATGTCACATTTCATTTTAAAATGTAATATGAGGCAGCCTGTGAGAGTACTAGTTTTAAATAAATGAAATGAGCATAAAAATAAGACTAAAACAGTAGGTAAGAATAATAAAATTACATGCAATATAATTCTGGACAGATGCTAGTCATGGACTATTAATTTGATTTTCTAGCAGCCAGAACAAAGAATAAACAGCCAGAGAAAAGAAGACTTAGAAATGTCGTGGTAGCCATGCTTTTGAAGACAAAACTTAAAGAAAACCCATGAGGACAAGTGTTTTATTCAATTCTGTAGTCTCTGTACCAAACACCACATTTATTGAGCACAGTAGGCATTCCATAAATACATAGAGTTAGCAGGGGGTTTATTTTTAAATTTGACATTAAATTGCACGTATTACACCTTTAAAGAAATAACCTATATAAGAAGATGAAATAACATGAAATCAGAACTGTCTCAAAAAATCCACTACATATTGTCAGTATTATCGCTTCCTTCAGAAAACTTAATGCATTAAATGAGATGAGATCAACAAAATAGTATTCACTGAATTTTAGAGGCTTCAATTTCTTATTTATAATATTTTAAAGAAATATTCCACTTCAAAGCCCAGACATAGGGCCTTAACCCATCTTATGAGCAGTATTTTTTTATTTTTTTATTTTTTTCGGTACGCGGGCCTCTCACTGCTGTGGCCTCTCCTGTTGCAGAGCACTGGCTCCGGACACGCAGGCTCAGCGGCCATTGCTCACTGGCCTAGCTGCTCCACGGCATGTGGGATCTTCCCGGACCAGGGTACGAACCCGTGTCCTCTGCATCGGCAGGCGGACTCTCAACCACTGCGCCACCAGGGAAGCCCTATGAACAGTACTTTAAAGTAAATAACTAACTTTTTTTTTTTCTAATAGATAAACTCTGCTTCTCAATTTATTCTAAGATGTATCACAATTTAAAGTTTCATGAATGCTAATGAAGAGCCAAGGATAAATCTAATTAAATTTTATGTCAGTGTAGCTTTCTAATAATTGCCCTTAATTTGGAAATTAAAAAAAAAAATCTCTCTTTCTCTCTTTGATGAACCAAATCGCAGCACAGTAACTTATCTGCCAACACTCAATATCTGGAATAACTGAATTTTCTGGAGCTTACCATTTCCCTCTCCTTTTATCCTGGAGATGACTGGATAAATATATCCTGCTGGCTTAATAAGTTATATTAAAACTCAGAAAGGGATTCTGAAATGGCCCAAATCACACTACCACAACAAAGGTAAGGTTACAAAAACTCAACATCCAAATCCCTTGCCAGTGGACCTCTGATAAGGTGCCTTTCATTCTAGATAGGGTTAAGTGAGCGTTGCTGTGTTTTTTAAAACTTTCTCTTTCGGACGACTAGAGGAATGCCACCTGGAACGCATTATAAAGGTTAACTTAAAAAGCATCCAGAGACAGGGAAAGAGGCCTTCTGCCTCACCTCCTTTCCTGCTTTCCCTGACCAAACAGCTGAGAATGCTGATCTTCTGAAAAAAAAATCTGATCAAAACCTATTCACTAGAATTGATAAAATGCTCCATTACCTCAGGATCAAAGAGAAGTCAAGAATAAATTACACCGAAGGGGACCTGGAGAGCCCATTGAAACCCATCAACAGGCAGGCGAGTGACAGACCAGGAAGCAATTGTAGAGCCATCAGCCTAACTGCCTGTGAAATCTACCCTGGACCCATGCTCTGCCACCCGGAGAATATCATCTCTCGATGAGAGCACCTGGGACCTGTCAGTCATCCAAGCCCAGAGAATTAAGACTTACATTATAATTGTCTCCACTTCATAGCCTTAGTTGTCAATGAACTGGAAAAGTACTAGATTCAAAAACAATTTGCGTTTTAAAGGACTCCAGGAAATAAAAAATGATGTGATTTCTTATGGTTGTTAAGATAGACATGCAGAACAAGTTGTATTGAAACTTACTAACAATGATATATTTTGTTTTTAATGGTCGTTCCTAAAATACTATCCAAATTATGACCCTCAATATTGCTAGGTAACTAGACCGGAGGGACATTTTCTATATACACAAATGGTTTTTACCATCATTTTTCTGATTTAACAACATATTTTGCTTAAATCACAAACCAAAAATTCATTAACTTTTGAATGAATCTTAAAGAAGTTACATGATTTATTGATAAAGACGCAAGCCGATTAGCAAAACAGTTCATTTTGTTTTATTGGTATTACATTTTTCCACTGTAGTTTGTTCATTTCTTTTAAATGCTGTCCATTTTAGGGTCTTTATTCTAACAGCAATATAATGTTAAACCCTAATGACTAATCTTGAAAAGAGTACAACCTATTACTAAATTAACAGCTTCACCAAACCTTCTTTTAGTAAAAATGAACACTATTCCCAGAATATTTAGAGGCCTAAATGACTGAGTTTGGAATGTGATAGCACATGGCTGGTTTGCAACCATGGGTTTGAAGTTGCTGTTTATAGTTGAGTTGACTTTTGGAAACATCTGTGGATGTATTTGATTATTGATGAATCATAGCTTACAATTTCATAGCACTTTATAATTTAGAAAATGTTTTCACATATGCCATACCATTGGATCTTCATAATCACTCTATGAGACAGATACTCATGCTGTTATTTTCTTCATATGTGGCCCTTTCTTTATATGCAAACTGTAGCTCATGGAAATCAGAGATAGTAACTGTTCCTGAATACAACCACACTGCTAGTCAGTGGTAAACCTGGAGCTTGTGTCAGGGCCTTTATGTTCTAAAGCCTCTGTTCTTTCTACTCTGTCTTGCAGATCTTACCAAGTAAAGCAGATGTACCACTGTTGTCAAAACGTAGGCAATTGTCTATTTGCCTAATGTGCTTGAATAGCTTCATCATCTAACGCCTACCTATTGCTACTATTTATTAGTTTCATATAGCTATGTAAAATATTTTAAATTGTGGTTTGGTCAATCTTAGCCATGTTCAAAAGCTGCCTATATCTCAGCCTCATGGGAATTGCACATGATATTTCAAGATCAATGAAAGTTTGATGGTACCTGTTATTGTTTTTCTCCCCATTCTCTATTTGTTCAGCAGAAAAACAAATACTATGTATGTGTCATATTTTTCCAGTAGCATGCAGTCTAATCCTGTTAATGACAAGAACTTGCTCGTTAAATCAATTTAAAGTACACTTTTGACACAGATGTAGTTTTTCTTCAAGGATTTGCCATCTTTTTTTCTTTGTGTCTTAGCCAAAATTTGGCATTAGCAGTTTGTCTTTGATTCTTATCTTCCTTTCAGGAATGACCATCTCCTTATACCTATAATAACCTTGCCTTTGCCAAAATTCCAGAATGATTATGCCACTGGTGTTCAAAGAAATACCATCTATTGAATTTCTCCTGGGTTCAGCCAGCTGGGTTCAGTCACAATTCCCTGACTCAAATCATACCCAGACAGATTTAACTGTCCTGTGTTTCACTTCCTTACATTCTGTTGTCCCAACCCTGCTACTCAGGTTATTCTCAACCTGGAGCAACATTTCTTAATCAATATTTCTATAGCTGCACTTTGCATTCTCTTTCCTCTCAATTCATATTTACCATGTTTTTGTGATTTATGATATGAAAGGATTTGTTAGTTTGTTATATTACCCAGCAACTTCATATAGAAAAATTTTGGCTGCAAAATTGTATCTCTTCCTCCGAAAAATACTTTCACTTTGCAATTGTTTTGCAAATAATTTATTTTTATACTTAATCTAACTTCAGAATTTTAAATGCTATACAATACAAAATGACAATAGGAGAGAGGATTTTGTTTGGCTGGACTCAAATATTGAGATTTTCCTGTTTAGAAAGAGTGTGTGGTCCAGTTGCTTGAATGGAAACACCATATTTGAAACTATGGATGAAGCCATTGACATTTCCCCCCAGAATGGCTTTCAGTGATGGTTATGGTTCAGTCAGTGACAAAAGCCATTTTATGTATTTCAGCAGAATTATGTAGTCCCAGGTCAGATGGTTTAAACAGTAAGATTTTAAAATGGAACCTAAATAGGTTTTTTCTTCTAGAGCTAGAGAACTTTGGAAAGTTTATACTAAGGCAAAGTCCATATTGGAAAGGTGTTTCTTCATGTAAGGTGTAATTGATGAGAATAAACAGATACTGAATGGGATCTCTGGAGACAGGGAGTATTCCTACCCAATAAAAGAAATATTGCTGATACTGGGTGGCATTTAACCTCTGTTTTACTTCACCACAATCAGAAGCTCCCTGCTTCATCGTTGAACAATTCCCTGTTGAGCCCAATTGAACCTCCTTCAACATCTCAACCTGTAATCCCACTTCTGTCAAATGGAGTAACAGATAATGAATTGATTCCTTCCTCCACCAAAAACCTCTTTACAGTGAGCAGAAGTATTGGTTCTCAGCCACCTAACCCCATTCCCCTCACCCCATATTATTTTTTCTTTGGTCAATACAGCTTAACAGTCTTCCAAGTAAAAATGTTCTGGGTGTCCTGAAACCACCCAAGGAATTCAAGTTAAAAATCCATTATTTAAAAGGAAGAAGAAAGCTGAAGAGAAAGTAATGTGGACCTTTCTAGTAGGTGGCATTAAATATGAGGAGCTGTGTTGGAGCATAGTGGGATTTTAGTGCTCCTTAAATCACAAGAGTGATAGATGCTTTCTCAGCCTGCTCATAAAGGCAGTCTCACACAAAATGCTAATTTTCCATGGGTTCTCCCATACTAGGAATGCCAGTAATGCTTGATCAGCTAATTTAGGGCCAAGTGTATTTCAGTCAAGAGAACAGTGATGGGATATCGAAAAAAAAAATGTTTTTTCTTCCTTCTTTCTCCATAACATTGTTGGCTTTATCCACAAAGCACATTAAAATTACTCACTGACTCTTGAGAAATAAGCAAATCAGGCATAAGTAATGCTTTTTGGGTGGTAGGAGGAGGGGAGAGAGGAAGGGAAGGCTGAGAACACTGAAACTCTACCCCTCCAAATAATACATGAAGGACTTCCTCTCTTCCTCAGAGCCATGGCTTTCTCTCACGCCCCATTTCCTTGCAGCTAGTAAACCCTAATGAGATAGCAGTGCTTGTGCACTTTTGTGTTATACAGCTGTTCTTTTTCACTTTGACTCCTCCAGTGACTAATTTGTCACTCTCATTACATGCACTCACTCCTTCCTCTCCTCCCTCTTTTCATTTTGTCATTCATTCTCATTCCTGTGATCCCATTATTGGTCTCTCTCTCTCTCTCTCTCTCTCTCTCTCTCTCTCTCTCTCTCTCTCACCCCGGGATAAAGAAAGCAGAACATTTGCACTCCATTATCATCACCTGAGGGAGGCTGCTACTTGAGTGACAGAAAAAAAAAAAGGGTTAGGGGATGTCATAATGCTTCTTGGGTTTGAAAAGTCAATCCAACAAGTTAATAGCAGGCATACAACATGGAACATATTGAATGATAATAGTGGTATTCTAATTGTAGGAATTCCCTTTTTCTACCTCCACCCCAAGTTAGCTGGTGTGACTGTAACTGTAGTTGGTGTAACTAATGATGTTTTTTTAGAGGTGCTCACTTTGAACATCTATACACAGATTCAACATGACTGTGCCAGACTCATAGAGACTTCTGGCAGCGTTTCTGGAAGAAAAAATAAAATAAAAAGGCAGTGCTATGTGAAACTTCTCCAATCAAAAGTCAGAAGAGTGACTTCTGGTCTCTTATGTGAAATGCTTGATAAAGAACAGAAAGAAATTTAATATCAGCACATAACTTGCAACCACTTTTTTTTACTTTAAGATTCAAAACAGCAGGAAATAGACTGCTATCTAAGTTTTAAAACTCATGAGTAGTTTATTAGAAATTTAATCCATTTGTTTATGATTCATTGACACTGTGCTCGTCAAAATAGTGTTTGCTCAGGGTGATAGTGGATTGAAGAAGACTTCAAAGATGTTTTTAATTTTTTTTTTTACTAGGAATTTAAGGGTTGCCAAGAGTAAAAACAACCTACACTACGCAAATTCTTAGTTTGCTCCCAGCTACAACATTGAAAGTAACTCTCCTCTAAGAATGTCGGACCTGATGCATTTACTCAGGCTTCTTTCTTCCTTGTGCGGTTGATAGGATTGTTTACGTGAACTAGAAAACTTTCCATTCCCTTCCATAACTATGACCCAAAAAGGGTAAAATGCTATTTCATCACTTGAATATTTTGAAGATGGAATTAGGTCTGGCCTTTCTTAGTGGCCAGAATTTATTTTGTTCTCTCTTCAAAGAAAGCATTTGGCAGGAACTAATGTACAGAAAAGACAAAAAAGACAGACATTAAACACTACAAGATGTGAATTGAATGGTTAGAGGGTAATTTGCAGATCTTGCTGACAAGAGATACACGTGATACTGGGAAACAGCAGAGAGGTTTAGATTAGCTGTGTGATGAAGGTGATTCCTGAGAGGGTGAAAGTAGAGGCTTTGCAAACTTTTCCTTTTGTGTTTTCAAGGACACGTTGAAATTGGGGTTCTTGGGCAGTGGTTCTCACAGTTTAGGGATATCCTATTGTTCTGTAATGCAAGAACACCAAATCTTAATAAAACTGAAGGGAATAATTGTTTTGAATGAGACAGAAATTAGGAATAGGAGAATAAATTCATATTTTAAAAATATCACACTATCATTATAAAAGTACCAATGACAAATAGACCAGTTTATTTTGTTATCTCTGATACTTTCATAGACAGTGATTTGAAGATCATCTGTCCTTTGAGAATTTGCTTCCTAATCTCAAATCAGCCCCAACTCAGTGGCAGTAGGAATTTCCATCCCATTAAAGATAATTGGCCCTGATGGACTAGAATGCTTTAGAATGATGCAGTGTTGAAGCCTTGCTTTTCATATTGTTTCCCCCCAAAGCTGTAGTGATATTTGCAGAACGACAAGAGGGATTGGTTTTGTCTCAATCACCATCTTCACTTGCTGACCTATATGGTTAGCCACCTACCATGAAAGATCTGACATCAGATCTTGCTCTCATAAAATCAAATTTTACATGGTAATCAGGGGGATCTTTTTCCTATTTATATCAGCTTTATTGAGATATAACTCACATACCATAAAAGCCTCTCCTTTAAAGTTACATTTCAGTGTTTTTAGTGTATTAGCAGAGTTATGCAACAATAACCTTTCATCCTCAAAATGTCATGCATTTACTGCTTTTGGATTTTTTACATAAATGGAATCATACAATATGTGGTCTTTTATGATTGGCTTCTTTTTTTTTAGCATAACATTTTCAAGATTCACTCATGCTGTAGCTTGTATTAGTATTTCATTCCTTTCTATTGCTGAATAATATTCCACATTTGCTTATCCATTCATTAGTTGATGGACTTTTGGGTTGTTTTCACTCTTTGGCTTTTATGAATAATGCTGCTATAAACATTTATATAAAAAATTTATATGTATATTTGGTTTCATGTCTCTTGAGTAGATATTTAGGAGTACAATTGCTGGGTAATATGGTAACACTATGTTTAGTATATTGAGGAACTGCCAAACTATTTTCCAAAGAGATTGCATCACTTTATATTTCTATCAGTAATATGAGGGTTCTGATATCTCCACATCCATGCAGCACTTGTTAGTGTCCCACTTTTTAATTATAGCCATCCAAGTGGATGTGAAGTGGTATTTTATTGTGGTTTGAATTTGCATTTCCCTAATGACTAATGGTGTTGAGTATCTCTTTATGTGCTCATTGACATTTGTACATACTCTTCAGAGAAGAGTATTCAAACCCTTTTCTATTTTTAAAAGTTGGATATTTGTCTTTTTATTGTTGAGTTGTAAGAGTTTTTAAAAATATTTTCTGGATAATAGCCCCTTCTCAGATAGATGATTTGCAAATATTTTCTCCTATCCTGTGAGTTCTTTTCACTTTTTAAAATAGTGTCATTTGGAACACAAAAAAATTTAATTTTGATGAAGGCCAAATTGCCTTTTTTTTCTTTTATTTCTATGATTTGGGTCACATAAAGGAAACCATTGCCTAAATCAAGATCATGAATCTTTACTCTTATGTTTACTTTTAATAGTTATATACTTTCAACTCTTACATGTAGGGTTTTGAACAATTTTGAATTAATTTTTATCTAGGTAAGGGTCCAACTTTATTCATTTTCCTGTGGATATTCAGTTGTACAGAACTATTTGTTGCTAAGATTATGCTTTAGACATTCTTGTCTGAAATCAATTGACCAAAAATGAGAAGCTTTATCTCTGTACTCTCATTCCTATTCCATTGATCTATATCTCTGTATTTATGACAGTATCATATTGTCTTTATTGTAGCTTTGTAGTGAGTTTTGAAATTGTGAAGTATGAGTCCTACAATTTTGTTTTTTGTTCTTCTTCTTCCAGATTGTGTCAGCTATTCCAGATTCCTTGCACTTCTATGTAAATTTTAGGATCAACTAAAAAGGCAGCATGGATTTTGAGAGGGGATTATTTTTGAATTTGTAGATCAGTTTTTTTTAGAGTATTGCCATCTTAACAATATTAAATTTTCTAATTCATGAATACAGAATGCCTATCTATTTAACTAGGTCACCTTGAGTTTCTTCCAGTGATGTTTTAGAGTTTCCTGTGTATGAACCTTTTACTTCTTTTGTTAAGTTTATTCCTAAGAATTTTATTATTTTTGATACTATCGTAAATGTACTTTTTTCTTAATTTTATTTTCACATTATCATTGCTAATGTAGAGAAATACAATTTACTTTGCATATTAACCTTATATCATGCAAACATGCTGAACAGTTTAGTAGCTATAATAGTTTTTTTTGGAATTCCTTAAGATTTTCTACATCCAATATTATGCTTATGTGAAGAGGAAAAATTTTATATGTTCTTTATTTTCCATTATGGATGGCTTTCATTTCTGTTTCTTGCCTGATTCTCTTGGCTAAAACTTCCAGTGCAGTTTTGCAAAGTGGTGAGAATGGACATCTCTGTCTTATTCTTGAGCGTGGGAAGACAGCTGTCAATCTTTCACCATTATGATGCAAGCTGTGAGTTTTTCATAGATTGCTTTTATCAGAAAGGTTCCTTTCTATTTCTAGATATTTTTAGTGTTTTTTTATCATGAAAGGTCATTATTGTTTGTAAGATGATTTTCTGCATCTATTATCATGGGGTTTTGCCATTTATTATATAAACATGGTGTTTTATATTGATTGATTTTATATGCTGAAGCAACTTGCATTCCTAGGATAAATCTCAGTTGGTCATGCTATGATCTTTTTTTTTTTTTTTTTTGCGGTACGCGAGCCTCTCATTGTTGTGGCCTCTGCCGTTACGGAGCACAGGCTCTGGACGCGCAGGCTCAGCGGCCATGGCTCACATGCCATGTGAGCTGCTCCGCGGCATGTGGGATCCTCCCGGACCGGGGCACGAACCCGCGTCCCCTGCATCGGCAGGCGGACTCTCAACCACTGCGCCACCAGGGAAGCCCTGATCTTTTTTATATATTGCTGGATTTAGTTTTCTAGCATTTTGTTGAGGAATTTATGTCTGTAAGAGATATTGGTTTCTTTTTCTGTCTTTGCTTTGATATCAAAATAATATTGGCCTCATGGAATGCAATGGGAAGTGTTTCTTCCTCTTCTAGTCTTTGAAATGGCTTGTGAAGAACTGATGTTAATTTTTCCTTAAATGGTTGTTGTAATTTGCCTTAGAAGCTATTTGAGCCTGGGTTTTTCTTTGAGGGAAATTTATTGAATGCTAATTCAGTCTTTATAGTTGTTATATGTCTATGCTTATTTTAAAATTATTCTTGAATGAGTTGTGGTCCTTTGTGTCTTTCTAAGAATGAATCAATTTCATCTAATTTATCTAATATTTGGCACATGTTTGTTCACAATATTTTCTTATAATCTTCTATATTCCTCTAAAGTCTGTAGTAATGTATCCTCATTCATTCTTAATTTCATTAATTTGTGCAATCTCCCTTTTTTTCATGGTTAGTCAATCTAAAGCTTCATCAACTTTGTTGATCCTGTCAAAGAACAAATTTTTAGTTTTGTTGATTACTCCCTATCATTTTTCTGTTATCTACTTCATTTATTTCCATTATGATCTTTATTATTTTCTTAGTTCTGGGAATTAGTGTCATATTCCCAGATTCTTGAATATTCAAATGGATATTCAAATGGATATCATTCAAATGGATCTCTATAGGGAAGTTTCTGGGATTAGTGTCATATTCCCAGATTCTTGAATATTCAAATGGATATCATTCAAATGGATCTCTATAGGGAACTTTCTGGGATTAGTGTCATATTCCCAGATTCTTGAATATTCAAATGGATATTCAAATGGATATCATTCAAATGGATCTCTATAGGGAACTTTTAAAGAATAAACATGAAGATGAATAAAGAATGAGTGTGTAGAAATCTCACTGTCAACTCTGCACCAATTCTTTTTACAATAATGCTGGATAACATGGAAAGTTCGCCATACCGTAGTCAGCAATTAAAATGGAAAGAGCTAAAGATAATGAGTTTTTGATAGATGGAATACTGTGAAGATTTTTAAGATGGCAAATAATTAGGTCTTATAACGTCTTTTTTTTTTGACTAGAAGTATGTACTCTGAAAAGACCTATGTATTTTGGATATCTTACTTAAACTAAGCATCTTCCTTGCTGCTTCCTGATCCCCACTGTGACCCTTTCAGCATCAGAGATATTCCAGATCCAGATTTTCTCTTAATGGCCTCCCCTCACTTTGTTTCTAGGTTCTGCTAAAGGGAAGCCCAAGTCAGAGCAATGCCTATTATAGAAAGAAAAAGATAAAGAAGCAAATCAATCCAACGTAGGAAAGAAATTCTCTAGGGATTTTAAGGTTCAGAGGAATTTGTCACTGGATCTTTGACTGGTGGTCAATGCTAAGAAATGTGCAGGTGTTTGAACATATTTGTAATTTCTATTAAAAAAAAACCCTAAAATTCTCTGAAGATGATTTTCCATTAGGCTATCCAGTGTCCATTAAAAATTTGAACATAAAATGGTCTTGTAAACAAACTTTGCTTTAACAGGACACATTGGATTTTAAAAATAGCAAAACATTTTAAAAAGCAAAGCCAAATAATCATGAATATATTACTGTTTGGCTCAAAAGAGTACCTAGAACAGAGGAGTTATTGATCCATTTTTTAAATAAATGAGTATATAAGTGAATGTATATATATATATATATATATATATGCATGCATCTACATGTATAAATATATTAATTAATTAATACATGAATGACATGAAATATGTGGTCAAGTGGTAAATTGAGTTGAATAATAGTTTGATTACTTTTTCCCTGAATCATTTATATGGCAATGCTTACAAATATACATAAAAGCCATTTCACATAGATTTTCTAAAAATATGTATCCTACCATATGTGAAAATAGAGCAAGTGATTTTTGAAATGTTATAAAACAAACATCATAAACTATATTGTAATAGGCTCTTGAAATACTATTTTCCTTAACTATAAAATGTTGTATGGTAGTGTTATAAATACCTTGTAATTTAATACCTCTTGAAACTGATCATCAAAATGAAGGTATAAATGGCTCTGAAGAAGAAGCCATGTGGAAACAGGACTGTGGAGCACTGGCTTTATTCTGGCTGGAGAGACAGCCAAAGGGAATATGTCATTCTCTTATAGAAATACTAGGAATGGGGATGTGCCATTAAGGGGAAGACTTTCTGTAAGTAGAATGAAATGGCACAGTGATGGTATTCTTGATAAATAAATTTGATGAACAGTACTAGATAATAGAGCAATGTAGCATTGGATGTCAGAGGGTTAAAGAAGGAGTTAATATCAAACCATATCATCTCACACCAGTCAGAATGGCCATGATCAAAAAATCCACAAACAGTAAATGCTGGAGAGGGTGTGGAGAGAAGGGAACCCTTCTACACTGTTGGTGGGAATGTAAACTCATACAGCCACTATGGAGAATAGTATGAAGGTTCCTTAAAAAACTAAAAATAGAGCTATGATATGATTCTGCAATCCCACTCCTGGGCATATATACAGAGAGAAACATAGTCCAAAAGGATACATGCACCCCAATGTTCATTGCAGTACTGTTTACAATAGCCAAGACATGGAAGCAACCTAAATGTTCTTCAACAGAGGAATGGATAAAGAAGATGTGATAATATAGATAATGGAATATTACTCAGCCATTAAAAAGGATGAAATAATGCCATTTACAGCAACATGATTGGACCTAGAGATTGTCTTACTGAGTGAAGTAAGTCAGACAGAGAAAGAGCAATATGATATCATCAACATTATATGTAGAATCTTAAAATCTTAAAAAAATGAAACAAATGAACTTATTTATAAAACAGAAACAGGCTCACAGACTTAGAGAATGAATTTATGGTTACTAGGGTGAAATGGTGGGGGGGGGGAGGGATAGTTGAGGAATTTGGGATTGACATGTACACACTGCTATATTTGGGATGGATGGCCAACAGGGACCTACTGTGTAGCACAGGGAACTCTGCTCAATATTATGTGACAACCTAGATGGGAGGGGAGTTTGAGAAAGAATGAATGCACATATGTGTGTGGCTGAATCACTTTGCTGTACACCTGAGGCTAGCACAGCATTGTGAATCAACTATACTCCATTATAAAATAAAAAGATAATAAATAAATAAAAAATTTTTAAAACCCTGTAATTTATTTTATCCTGTAAACATAAGACTTAATTAACTATATGTGAATTATTAGAACAAGCTCATCACTTATACTAATGGGAAGAGTTCTACTTTCCTGAAAGTAACATGTGCTCTATTTGAAGTTTCAACCTGCTTTACTACTGGGCAAACAATCTTTTAATTCATGTACTCTTTATTTTTTTTTTTTAAAGGATCACAGTTTGAGAGGATCCAGAGGGAATATATGGGAAATCTCAGGCTTGAACTTTCTAAGATGATAGCATTTTAAAGAAAAACAAACTAAAGTACAAAGCAAAAACAAAATCCAAAAGTTAAGTCTTTAGTTCATAGTAAATTCATTACTGTGGACAGGTTTCATCAGTCACAAAACTCACAAGATGTAGCTTGAAGGATGAGTAGATTTTTTTAAAATTCCTTTTGTTTGCCTTTTTCCTCTTCCCTTCTATCTCCCAATGCCCCCTTCCTTCTTCTTCTTCCCTTTCCCTCTCTTTTCTTTACTGTTCTCTTTCTCTCTGTCTCTCTCTCTGTTTCTGTCTCTCTCTCCCCCACCCCGTTTGCTCTTAAAAAAATGTTATTATTTGGTGCAAAAGGTACCACTTTTTTCTTGGGTGACCATGGTATTTTGATGCCCATTACCATATTTGTGACTTCTCATGCTCTAAACTTCATTTTAAGTCTCCAAATTGAGGAGTATGATAGAGCTGCATCCTATAAGGGGCAGCAAGCATCAGGACACTGTCATCAACATTTTATTCATTTTTTTGGTGCAAGAAATGTTATCTCTATTCTCAAACAATTTTATAAGTTTAGTGAGTGTTCTGGGATAATTTTGTTATTGTCTAATAGAATAAAAACAATTAACAGGTAGAGAATTGTGTTAAAGTTTTCACTGAGAAATAGAACAGAATTTTTTCCTTTCACAAATTAGTTGCTAGGAATAAAATTCGGAGATGTAATAGAATTGGATACAGCAAATCTCCCATCTCAAACTGGATACGCTTGTACAGAACTAATTGGATTTTAAGCCTCAGTGATAAAGTCAAATGGAAAATTCTGAGGTTTTTGGAATTCTAATCCTAGGTAATCATATACATAGTTACTTGTATATGAATGTGTGTTGAATGCATGAGTGAACTACTTAACTGTTGATGATTCTTCTGAAATAAATGACAATGTGCATAACCACCTCTTTTTTTCCCTTTTTGGGAAATTCTTTTACTTACCTATAAACTTAGCAATACATGAAAGCATTATTAGTAAACATTTATCTAGCATCTATGTTTTTGAGTTGGGAGAGAGTTTCAAAATATTACCTATTAAGATTTAGAAGAGCACCGTGTAATCTTTAATGGTTTCAAATACCCCACATGCTTCTGTGGGTCAACAGGAGCTTCATAATTATCTAATATTTAGAATGCATCTTTCACTCAACTAACTAAATAATTCAACTTACTCAATTATTTTCTTCATTATACATTTTTTTCACATCAAAAAGAATAGGGATTAATGCCAAGAAGTTACATACTAAATTTTTTTAAGGATAAACTTCCAGATAATTTTTTGAAACATATGTTTGAATATGGGTAAGCTTGAAAGTTTTACACTAGGTTTGGCTTTTCCCTAGTCAGGTATGAAGGTAAAATGCGCACACACACACACACACATATACACACAAACTACAAATCACGTAGGAAAAGACCTATATTATCTGCATTTCACGAGTAGTGAAAAGCACTTAAATTCTTAAAAATACTTTTTATTATATGAAACTGAGGGTTCATTCTTAAATGAAACTCTCCTTACAAAGATTTCATTAAAGGATTAAGTAACAAATATTGAAGACTACCCTGCTGCATTCCTGGATTTTAGAAGTTGAGTCATCTCATTTAGTGATGTGATCTGGGAAACAGGAAACAAGGGTAGTTTTCACAGCTCCTTGCTTCCTTCTGATGTTTGAGATTTAGAAGTTTAGGACTTATAGATAGCCTTTGCACGTGGCCACATCAGAGAATCTAAGAACAGTGGGAGTGAACTTTGCTAACCGTTATAGTTCCAAATGTCTTTGAAACAGAAAAAATACACTCTAATTCAGGAACAAAGTCTATAGTTGGATACCCAAATTTAACATGGTAGAATTACAAGTGTGATGAGTTTTAGGTGTAGTCTAGCCCAACCTGTTCATGTTCTTTTTGAAGAAACTGATGTCTAGAGTGGATTCATGATTGACCTTTAGCCACAAGTCAAGTAACTAACAGTACTTGTCAATGTCTGGCTGACCCCCTTTGCCAAGAAACTATACTTTAATAATAAAAAGTGTCCTGGAGGAGAGAAGACCTGAGAGTTATATATTCATCCTTACCAGGCTGTTTCATTTCACCTTATAAGCAATTGATTAAGTGGCCTTAAGTCCATTTGGCCATGAGTGTGATACAATTATAAATAAAGGATGGGACAATGAAAGCCAGAAGCTAGATAAGGAGGGCTGGATGGCTTTCAACAGTGTCCACTACAGTAGTGAAATGCAGTTGCTCTGTGGAGTCTTGAAATTTACCATTACTCTTTCCCCCCAAACAAAGCAAGCAATAAATAAATAATACAAACAAAACCAAAAAATGATTTTTCTATTTTCAGAATGTTTTATAAAAGAATACTGTGTTTGCCTTTATATTAAAATATAAAATTGCTGCTACAGAAATATGTCATTTTAACAACCACCCGGTGCCAGTGATATAGAGTAAGCCATAGGCAGAGTGTAGCACATAGAACACTGTGGTGACTGCCTTCATGCACATGAAAAGGCTGTACACATTCATTGTCATGGTCGATTACCAACTGTGTTGTTACTCAAAAAGACTTTATTTTCTTATCCAGGGCAAACCAAGGACTTTTGTGGGCTTTTTGGCTCTTGGCCTACATTTTACAGGATTCTAGGGTTGTGTTGAGAATTCAAAATGTGTAAGAGGCTCTCACTCAGGCAGCCAAATCACCAGGTAGAAAAGCTATAACTAGATGATGTTAGTATTTTCTCCAACAGCTGACAGACAGAGCAGCTGACTTTCAAAGAGTTGTTTTCATTAACTTACCTCCCACCCAGTGAAACTCAATTTGGGAAAAATTCCTCCACTTGCCTAGTATCAAATCTTCTTCCCTAAGGTCTTAGTAAATGGGGCCTGGTAAAAACGACACCAAAGGGATTCCCTCATTTCAGACCAGTTTGTTCCTTTAATGAGGCTGAGCAAATCTTGGTGCTAATTTAGAAAATTCACATATTGCATAGTGGTATTCTTCCAGTATTAATGGCCCCAAGATATACTGCTTATTCCTCCATAGATCATACTCTCTGCTCCTGTTTTCAGAATTAGTCCTGTTCTCCCCTCAGGTTTGCAAAACCTGCAGTAAATGTGTCAAAGTTGAGCTGGGGAGTGTGTTTAGATGGAGGGGTGCGAGGCACTTCCACATATTAAACACAAGCAACATATCTATTGGCCAGGATTCCATCTTCTACTCCCGAGATGGAATCTCTGGCCGCATTGGAACAGGGCCTCAGGGCCTCTTCTTGCAGGGTCTCTTTATCACGACATCTATGTGAACTGAGTTTTCATGTATTACTGACACATTTGGGCCAGAAATGAGAAAATAAACACTAATACGTTAAACACACATCTGAAAGAGTGAAAAGAGTAGAAAGATTTCAGTTCAGGAGAGAAGGGAGGGGTGTCTTATAGCAATATTCAATCTTGATGTAAGTTAATCTGAACCAGTAGGTTAGGAGATCTAAAACGGTTTCTTAAGGAAAAAAAAAATACAGGAAAACAAAAGAGGCAGTCTCCTTGGAGAGTGTCAACGTACAGAGAATGGAAAATAAAAAGCATAGTATCTAGATGTGAACAAGAAAAAAGGAAATGACATTATGACTCTCCATTGGATTCAAGGTGATTTTGAGAATGGATCAGCAGTTGAACCTGAAGTATAGATCCAGCACTGAACTGGATCTTTGGGGATGGCATGGAACTGGGTAAAACACAATCAGTGTTCTTGAAAACAAGACAGTCTCCTTTATTTGTTATTCTTTAATTCTAGCTCATTTTATTATCTATGGTGTTCCATTTGACATTTTATTTAATGTTGATGTTATCAAATAACTGGGGGAAAGGTCACAAACATCCTGGGTGAAAGCAATTCCTTGAGTCCATATTGGACCTTTGGATTTTGATGTGTCCTCCAAATCCAACAGAGTATATACTCAGATTTTAAAAGTCCTGTGTATATCATGCTAAGAAGAGTCAGCCCCAAATTAGATTGCATGTGTGCTGAAATGTGGCAACTAAGTCAAATAGTTAAGAAACAAATTTTGTTTATACAAAAAAATTGTTTTGCCTTAATTTTTCTTCTTAAGTATCATATAGAGATGCATGGTGATGATGTCAAATTTCACTCATCAATAGCAACATTTTACCCAGTGTGGTGTGGCCCTCTGACGGGACAAAGTGCCCATTGTCCAGGAGTTAGGATGGTGTCATGGAGCTAGAACTTTTAGATATTTTTAGCTTTCCAAAGAGACAATACAAACTCATGCTCATTCCTAATTTGTTGGAAACAATTGCCATTTCTAGCCAGTGCATACTTGGCACAGGCAAAATCACATCCCATTTGTCTTTTCCTTTACATCATCTCCCCTTAGTCCCTGTTTTTTCTTTGCTTCTATGCCAAACAGATTTTGTTTTAACTCCTTGTTTTTATTTTTTTTTTGTAACCCATCACTAACTTCATAACCCTCGAGACCCAAGAAGTTAATGTGTGGCATACAGATTTTGTCATATGCTTGTTCTTCCCAATTGTTATTCAAATTGCCAAATGGGATTTGATGGCTAACCACCAGCCCAGAAAACAAGCTGGGCAACAGGCACATTGCAAACCAGAAGGACCAGTACCAGGATAAAAATTGATCCACAGACTTGCAATTTGTAGCCAAGAAGGGAGTTAAATGATGCCCTCATTAAGATTCAGAAAATCAGTGTTTTGTGGTAGGGTAGCCAATTAGAATAGCTCCAAAGGTTTAGAAAAAATTTCCCACCACTACCACTGTGGCAACACTATTAACAAATAAAAAGAACAGAATTGTTTTCCCTTGGTTGTTAAAAAATTAAAATTTCTCACTTTGTGGCTGGCTGCAATCTAGATCCACATTTTTCTTTGAAGGACAGTGTTTTATAAAATGCTTTATTGTATGTGCCAAGACCAGAAGCAGATTCTTAGAGGACCCAAAAAAGTTTAAGCCAAATTTCTCCCCAAGAGAGAAGAAGGGAGATGGATTGTGAACAGTAAGAATAATAAACTAACTCTGAAGGCCATTGGAAGATACTCATCTAAACATGTAAATGTACAATATAGTAAGCATTTAAGAGGCCCAAGCCAAAGGATGAATGGTCCTACCATGCTAACAAAAATACCATAATTTCATAATTCATTCTTAGTGAGTGCTCCAGAGAAGTCTCTTGACTTAATGTACCCTAATCAAAAGATTTTTTCAAGATATCTCTGCTGGAACGTTTGGTGATGGGGACCATTGATTCTTTTCTCTCAGTTGTATATGTCAACAGTTTCTCTTCACAGCTACCTGGGTCCTGGGCTCTTCCTTCAATGTCAGGAGGCATCACAACAGTTGTATCTGTTAGGATACTTTGGGTAGCAAGATACAGAAATCCAAACAAATTAACTCTAAAAATAAGAGAATGGACTGATTCATATGACTAAAAAAATCAAATGATATAATGGACTTCAGGTATAGTCTTCAGGTAGGTAATTTGGGATATGATGCTATTTCTTTGAAAATTTTTACCTCTCGTCTACAATTTAAGTTTCATCCATAGGTAATTTTTTTCTCACAGTATCAAAATTATTTCAACAATATTGAAGGGTCTCCTGCAAGGCATACATAGAAGCCTTCAGGTCATTCAGACTCAAGTAGGGAATTTGAATCCCTGACCTCATGCTGTTCTTTCACCTCTTGGTCCAGTGACATAAGAGCAACAAGCCAACCTTAATATATTCACATTAGTTTTCCAAAAATGTTCAAAAGTATCATATATACAGCAATCCAGCTCCTTCTTTTTTTTTTTTTTGTATTTTTAAATTTTATTTTATTTATTTATTTTTTCAGCAGGTTCTTATTAGTAGCTCCTTGTTTCTTAGAAGTGGTTTATTAGGAGTATCCAGTGAAAGTATTTTGTATATCTCTATTGCCAGATCACACCATGAACTATCTACTCCTAGAAATAGAGTCATTAGCATCTTTAAATCTAATCACATGAGAAAGCCAATTTCAGAGACTCCAGAAACAAATTAGGAAACTCATCCTTAAGATTCTATTCCTCTATAATCATTCCTGATAGCAAAATCTGCATTAGTGAGGGTTCTCAAGAGAAATAGAACCAATAGTTTAGATAGATAGATAGATATGTGTGTGTATATATATATATATATATATATATATATATATATGTAGATATATAGGTAATGTATATACATGTCTATATAGGTATACCAATGTATAGATATATATGTACATATATCTGTATATAATGTACATATAAAGTACAGTAGTAAATAAAATACTAGTATTCCCCTAGTATTTCATATTTACTGTATTTTACAAAAGTACTTATCTGTGAAGGACTCAAAAATAATAAAAAGAGAAAAAGAAACCTCTTTAACCAGAGATATTTTTGGGAATCACTTGTATAGAACATTTTCTTTCACTGGACAGAATTAGCCACATACTCAAACGTGATATTATGTGTGCCTAAAACTAAAATGTAATGACCTTTAATGGCATTGATATGCTGGATTTTTGAATAAGGAGAAAATTGTAACCAGGAACCATGAGAAATATTAATCAATAGAAATAGGCTCAGAAGTATAGAAATGACAAAGTTAGCATATAAGAACTTTAAGACAACTATTATAAATATGGTTAAGAAAGTTATGGAAAGCATAAGTATAATGAGAGGAGAAATAGAAAAAAAAAAGAACTATAAAAAAAGAACCTAGTGGAATTTCTATAGTGAATACTAGAATATCTAAAATGGAAAATTCACTATTTTGGTTTAAGAGCTTATGAGACACTGAAGAAAAGATAAGTGAAAATGAAAGAAAAATAGAATGCATCCAAATAAAAGGGAGAAAAAATGGTTTGGAGAAAAATGAAAAGTCCTCAGTTACTTGAAGGGAAATATGAAGTGGTCTAACATATGCATAATTGGAATTACAAAAAGAAAGACAAAAATACTTATAAAACGTAAAATGTGTTTTCTAAATGCAATGAAAACAATAATAGTTCAGATCAAGTAAGCACCATGAGCCCTACTGAAAAGAAGCAGAAAGAAAATACCCCAAAGGTCATAAAAGGAAAATTGATGGAAACTGGAAAAAAAATCTTAAAATAAGCCAGAGGAAAAAAAGAAAATTATATATGGAAAACAAATATAAGAATAACTGATGACTTGTATAAAGAAACAATGCATGACAGAGACAACAGAACAAAAATTTGTAGGTCAACCCATTCAAACCACACAAATAAAAAGGTAAAAATGTAAAGCCAAATACATGTAAGAGAATTATTCCACCACACTTGCACTACAACTACTATAAATGGAAGTTCTTCATTCTGAAAGGAGATGGAACTACATGCGAACCTGAAGTTAAACAAAATGCACATACAGAGACACTGTGTTACACATGAGATTTTTTTTTCTTGTTTGCTTATTTCAATTTTTCTAAAAGAATGGACTATTTAAAGCAAAACTAATAATATATTGTTGAGGTCTTAAAATATATAAAAATAAACTGAATATTGATAATATAAAGAAGGATGGGAATATAAAACTATGTTGGAGTGACACTGAAGTGGTACAATATTTGGGGGGATTATACTGTGATAAGTTAAAAATGTGTCTTATAAACCTATGAGGAACCACATACACACACACACACACAAGTTAAGAGAGGAGTGAAATGGAATGAAAAGTTACTATAATAATTCAAAATAATACAGGAAAAAAATATACAGGAAAAAAATACATGGTACCACTATCAAGATGGTAGAATTAAACCCAAACATATTTATAATTATAATGCATTTAAATAAACTAAAACATTATATAGCAAAAATTGTCAGAATGGATAAAATGCAGGACTACACTATATGCTGTCTACAAGCAACAAAATATATGAGATATTTATATTTTAAATAAAAATAGCCATATAGATTAGAAGTAAAATGATGAAACAGACATGTCATGGGAAATGTAATCATTAAGTTGATGAAGCAGCTATATTTATATCGAATAAAGTTGGCCTTAGAACAAAGAATTTTACCAGAGGTAAAGAGCATGCACATTATATTGATAAAATTATTAATTTATGAAGAAACAATACTAAATATGTGTGCATCAAATAAGAACAATTTGAAAGATAAACCAAAAATTACGGAACACAAAAGAAAAATAAATATTCCATTTTAGTTGGAGATTTTGAGAATTATGAAAATACATAGAAAGTGTGAATTTTGAAGGTCTGAACAACACTGTTCTCCAACTCGATATCAAATTTTTATAGTACACCACACCAAACAACTAAAGAATATACATATTGTTCATGTGCATGTAAAACATTCTGGACTGTATTCTGGACCATAGCACAAGTCTCAATAAATTTCAAATAATTGAAATTACTTGGTATTAAATTAAAAAGCATTAGTAGAACATCTGGAAACTAATGGAACAAATGTATAGAAAGTAAGCAACCCTATTTCATATAACTCTTGGGAAAAAGAAGAAATCACAAATAAAATTATAAAATGTTTTGAAATGTTAGATAATAAAAACTACAAAATGCAAAATTTACAGGATACAAGTAAAGCATTGCTTACAGATATATTAATTATTTTATGTTTATATTAGAAAAGAAAGTTTTGAAATCAGGCATCAAAGCTCTACCTTAAGCTAGGAAAAGAAGAGCATATTAAACCCAAAGGAAGTAGACGGGAAAAAACAAAAATAAAAAACAGAAGAATAGAAACCTGAAATAAAGAAATTGGGCAAATAATAAAAATCAATGAAACCAAAACCTGGTTGTTTATAAGGACCAAGAAAATGATCAAGAAAAAGTGAGATCTATGCAAATTATGAATATCAGGCTGGGCATTAAACTGTAGGCAATACTATAGATTATACAAATAGACATTATAAAGACAATAAGCCTATATTATGGACAATTCATAGCAACATATTTGACCACTTGGATGAAGTGGACATACTTCTTGAAAGACACACATTATGAAAATTGACAGAAGAAGAAATAATCTGAGTAGTCCAGCATAATTTCAATAATTAAAGTTTAATTATTAATAAACACTTTCTGACAAATTCTAAGCTCAGAGAGTTTTATTGGTTAATTCTATCAAATATTTAAGAAAGCTCTTTGAGAAAATAGAAGATCAGGGATCATTTTCAATTCATTTATGAGTTCAGGATTACAGACAAAGACATTAAAACAATGAAACAATACAGCTTTCTTCAATAGCCCTCATGAGTACAGATACAAAAACTTTTACAGAATATCAGCAAACAGAATCCAGCAAATGGTAAAAGTAAGTAATTTGTCTCTATCCACTGCCTCCTCTACTTCTGACCTGGTTCACAGCTTGAGCATGGAAAAGATTGATGTAATATGTTGGACACCCTCAAATTAGAAAGAAAAAAAAACAAGAAGGAAGGAAAGAAGAAAGGAAGGGAAGGAAGGAGAGAAGGAATGAAAAGAGGTCTATAAGAATACAGAGTGTGGTAAAGGGTAGGAGGAAGGACAAAGGAAGTAGAAAAACTGAAAATTTTATGATGATTTCAGAAACATAACCACAAGAATCTTTCAATACCATTTTTATTTGAGAAGTTGTGTTTTAGTCTAGGCCCTCTATTAAAGTGACTGAAATGTAACTCATACAGGCTTAAGTGAAACACTTTCCCCCCTCCAACACACACACACACACACACACACACACACACACACACACACACACAAATAGGTTTATTTAAATCTGGAAAGTTTGAGATATTCTGAAATTCTCATAAGGATTAAGTCTCTCTATCACCTTAAACAATTTTTATTTATATTGGCTGGATTCTCAAACAAGCTTGCCAGGTTACTATGAAAAAGCCCCCAGAAACTCCAGAGTCACAAGGTTCTTAGCACCAGCAATCCCAGAAGTAAAGAGAAACTCATTACCGACATCAATAGTGAATGCTGCAAAGGGGCTCTGACTTGCTGTGTGTTTAGGTCATGCACCCATTTCTGGAACTTTGATAAATGTTATCCACACACGTATCTCTCATTGGCCCTCTGGAACATCTGTCCTCTTCAAAATGGTCAGGGCCATGTTTCGATGATGCCATCTGGAGAAGGGGAATCTTCCAGAAGGGGAAAAAAAAAGTCTCAAAGGTAAAAGTAAATGTCAGAGTTTATTTCATTCTTGTGTTTCTTTGTTAAGAATCTATGGAAAAAACATTGTGAATGGAGTTAGAAGACCTATGATATAATCCTGGCTAAACAACAGGCCAAAAAGTGCATGCTATGGGCCTACGTTTTTCCTCATCTATCAAAAGAGATAAATGCAAAACAGTCACAATAACAACTACATTTATTGAATGCTTACTTGACAGGCAGTTTTAATATACTCACCCAATGAAAAAGATCAAGTCTCTAGATATGATTATGAGGATCAAGTGAGATAAACTAGGTAAACTGTGTATCATAACACCAGGCACTTAGTAAGCACTCAGTGCATCTTAGATATCATCATCATTACTGCTCCAGCTGATGGTATTAAAATTTCAATAAGAAAATATGTTATTTGCTAGCAGCTAATACAGCCTCAATAAATGTTAGTTAAATTTGAATGTTTTAAATAGTATGTTGACAAATAGTTTTCAGTGACAAATTACACTATTGTGTACTATTATAATGAACTAAACTAATGGTATTTGTAAAGATTGTAACAGACTAGTACAATAAATGATAGTGATATTCTAAATTTTCTTTTCATTTCCTCAAGACTTTTTGTCAAATCAACAAATCCTATTTTAGAATAATCTTTTTTAAAAAGTATTTTCTATTTATTTGAGTGTGCCAATAGTATTAAAACAGTACAACTAAAATTTAGATGATCTCTTTATGTAACAGAAGATATCAATTCAAGAACAAGGGCAACTTACAAATGACATTAATGAGAATAAAGTGGAAATAATGGCAAATGAAATTATGTTGGCTTTGGATTAATGTTTAACAAGAGGAAATTCATTTTATTCCTCAAATACAATTATAGTGCTATTAATCCCTATTTGATGATCAAAAAATGGTCCCAGTATGACTGGAACATAGAGGGCAAAAATAGGATTGCATTATATTGAGATTGAAAGTAGGCATAGATTAAGTGGTGCCACATAAATTAGCCTGACATTTTTAGAATATATCTCAAGGACAGTGGGAAACCATTGGAACATTTGACATGATCAGATTTACATTTTCAGTAGGTTTATCTTCAACAGTGTGAAGAACGATTGGAAGAAGTCAATGCTGAAGGTGATCATTTCCAAATCAGTTGCTGCTGTCAATGAGTAAAATGATCTTAGCATGGAAGAAGGTGGCTTTGAAGATCTGAACAAACTTGCTAAATACCGTTAAAAAGATTCACAGACACGTACATTTCAGATCTAGTTGGTTTTATTTAGTGAATCATGAATAGGGAAATATCCAGTCTAAAAAAATAGAGAGGAGCTTTGAAGAGTTGTACAAAGGGAGAGGGTTTTATTGACCAAAGTGAGGAGGAATGAAGAAGTTACCCTGGGCAAATGCTGATTGGTTAGCAATGTTACTTTACTTATATGGGGCGAAACAAAGTTTCAGAGCTAGGTTATGATAAACTAAAGCTGTGCAGGCATATTCTGACTGGCTGGCTTTACATTTTGATTTCTTAACCTTGAGGCATTTACAGGCTTTAGTTTGGGTTTGCTTACATAAGCTGCTAAGGTATAGGAACCACTTGAGTCTATTGGCTTCCCTGTTTAATTTAACAACACTTAGAAAAATTGTGAATTATGATATTTTGGATATGTCGATAAGGGAGAAAGAGTGTCCAGAATCACTCTCAGGCTTCTAACTTGTTTAACTGGGTATATTGATAGTGTGATTTCCTGAGACAGAGAACAGATAAGGCAGATGAGGCAGATAAGGCTTGCTGCATATTAATGAAAACCTGAGCTTTACATGTGTTTTGTTTGAAGTCGATTAAAATAAAAAGGTTAATTAAGCAATTGAACATATAATTCTAGAATTTTGGAGATGGATGTGAAAGGCAGATATGGGAAAACACCATGACAGTGGATGAGATCTCCTGGAGAGAAAGTACAGCTTGATAAGAGACATGAACTTAGCACAGAATTTCAAGGATTTCTACCACTTAATATTATACAGACAATGTTTTTGATTATGAAGCAATAGAAAAAGCTCTAGAGTATAAAACAGCATTCCAGGATTATGATCTCATTTGTTTTTTTCTTTTTTTTATTACCAACTTTTGTAGAAACTGGGGCTAATCAGTTAACTTTTCTGGGTCTTAGTTTCATTATTTGTAAAATGAAAATTAAATTATATCAGTGCTTCTGCTCAGTTATTTTTTTTTAAAATCAGACTATAGGACCATTTCTGATCAATTGAATTAAAATCTCTACAAGATAGGCCCCGAAATCTGTAGTTTCAAGAAACACCCTGAGCGGGAACATGTGTGTTGCATAATTTCTATAGATCCTCTTTCATTTAAAGTTCTATGATTCTATAAGAATATGCAAAAAGCCATGGACAATATAAAATAAAAGAAACAATAAAGATATCAAATCCATTGCAAAAAATGATTTGAATTTAAATATCTTTTGTTCATTTTTTATTCAAATTGAATGCCTCACCTTTAGATTTGCATCAAAACTTGGAACCATATGTCTTAAAGCTGAATGGCTTTAGTGTCTTAAATGGTTTGCCCCCTGTGGGAACTAAATTTATAATTGGTGACTGACTGACTTGCTTAAATCCTTGATTATAGGAATTTCCTCTATAGCATGTTTACTAGTTGACATTCATGGAGTTTCTTTTGCTTTTCTTAGAATGTTTTCTTAATAGGATATATTTATTACCAATTTATCTGAAATAAAATTAAGTGTTAGCTCCTTACCCTGTTAAGCCAAGCAATCCTTAAGAGCAAACAATGAGCGGAGGTTCAAAAAAAAAAAAATAAAACAAGCCATCATTATGGTTTTGGGAAGTTAATTAGAGCACAAATTAGCAATGGTTCCTATAATGGTCAAATGTTGAATTGTTCCCAGAAGTCAAAGAAACTAATCCTGATGTGAGTTTCCCAGGTTTCTTAGGGTTAAATTGTTAGACGTAGCAAAGTAGTATTCATATGCAGGATAGGACCAGTAGGCCAAGGAAGACCAACTTCAGTAACTTGCAGATTGAAGTATAAAAACATGGCAATTTCATCTGGGACAACTCTGGACCAATGATGATTATGTTTCACATATTGAAGTGAGAGCATTTGAGTATTTCTACTCACTTTAGATAAAATAGGTAAGTTTAAGTCTTCAGTGATGGTTGAAAAAATTAAACAGTTTTCTCAAGACTCCCAGACTCATACACATTTAGACTGATAGTGTCTCTGGATGGTTGATATTCCTTATCAAGAGCATTGATTTTAATATAAACACTTCTTTACATATTTTTATGCATGTCACTCTCGCATAAGTAATTCCATAAATAAATAGTATACACACTTGAATTTCAGACCTTGTCTTAACTGATTCTTTGAAGCAGCAGCTATCCTGGTGAGAAGCTCTGGCTTTTTTCTTATAATAGGCCATAAGTATTTTTTTAATTAATTTATTCAACAAACATACACCGAGGGCCAACTTTGTGTCAGGCATAATGTTAGACAGTGAGAATAGCAAGAAAAAGGCAGACACTTTTATAAGTTTATGAAAACTTATGAAGTTTATGAAACTAATGCCAAGATACTTGTATCATGCTGTATTGAAAGTAAATGCTGAGACTTCATGGTCCAGCAATGTTAGAGTCATCATTATTGAACTAACCCACGTGCCATGAATAATGAGAAAACTAGACGAGATTTTCAAGCACTATACAACAAGCAGAATAAGACTATGATCTCCAGAAGAAGGAAAACCAAAGATTGTGATCTCTACAATCACCTTGGCTTTCTGCCTGGAAGCACTTCTCAGTCTACACTAAAGGGAAAGAAATTCCAAGGTGAGTTTATCAGTCATACTTACAGAAATGGGAGGTCAGGGAAGCAGAGGTGGCTAGAATTTGCAAACCCGAGTATTACAGAAGATGGAGCTACTAAGAGAAAGAGCTTCAGAAATCTGCATAGGAGTCTCCTTGAGTGGCTACATGCACATAAAGATATGTGCAGAGGTGGAAAGAAAAAGTTAAACATTCTCAGAGCTCATACAGAGTTGGGAAAATGTTTGATTTCCATCTAGCCAGAGTAGGGAGACCTTGTTTTTGTTTTTTAATTAAATTAATTAATTATTAATTTTGGCTGTGTTGGGTGTTTGTTGCTGTGCGTGGGTTTTCTCTGATTGCGGCAAGTGGGGGCTACTCTTTGTTGAGGTGCTCTAGCTTCTCATTGGAGGGGCTTCTCTCATTGCAGAGCAAGGGCTCTAGACACACGGGCTTCAGTAGTTGTGGCACGTGGGCTCAGTAGTTGTGGCTCATGGGCTCTAGAGCGCAGGCCCAGTAGTTGTGGCACATGGGCTTAGTTGCTCCTCAGCATGTGGGATCTTCCTGGACTAGGGCTCAAACCCATGTCCCCTGCATTGGCAGACATATTCTTAAACACTGCAGCACCAGGGAAGCCCAGGGAGACCTTGTTGATTAATTAGAGCTATTAGTAGATGCCCCCTAAAGATCACCTTTAAAAAGGGGCTATTTAGCTCTGGAGTAATGCCACTATAACTAGGCTTAATAATAAATCTTGAAAGGATTACATTGATCTACAAGAAACATAAAGGCCTTATAAAAACAGACTTCAACACTTTATAAAAGCAGACATCAAAATCCAAACACGGAACAATGTAACATTCACAGTACCCTTCATTCAAAACAATGTGTCACAAATAAAGAAGCAGCAAATCGTAACCGTAACCAGAAGAAAAAATCCATCAACTGAAGCAGACCCAGACATGACAAAGATAATGGAATCAGCAGAAAAAAATCTTAAAAAAATCTATTATAAATATGCACAAGGATTTAAAGGAGGATATGAACATAATAGAAGGATAATAAAAGATATAAAAAACAAAATGGAACTTTTAGAGAAAAAAAACAAATCTGAAAAGAAAAATCTATTGAATGGGACTAATGCCTATTGGATACAGCAGAAGAATTAGTGCACTTGAAGATATGACAATAGAAAAATATCCAAAGTGAAGGATGGAGAGAGAAATATTAAAACATAATGAACATCTCAGTGGATCTGTGGTAGAAATTCAATGGGTCTAACATGGAGATAATTAGAGTCACAGAAGGAGAGAAGAGTGAGGGAGGACAGAGAAAAATATATAAAGGAATAATGGCTGAAAGTTTTCCAATTTAATGTAAAATATAAACTCATTTGATCAAGAAACTTCAAAAATACCAAATAGGATAGACATATAGAAAATACCCCAAGACATCAAAATGAAATTGTTGAAAAACAGTGTTAAAAAGAAAATCTTGAAAGCAGACTAGGGGAAAAGGTACATTACATAAAGAAAAACAGAGTAATTTTCACCAGAAACTATGTATTGTAAGTCAGACATAAATAAAACGTCTTTAAAGTGCTAAAAGTTTTTTGTTGCCAGTGATTTTTAGTGTCAAATCCAGTTTTCCCTATGATCTTTTCTAGCAGTTTTATAATTTTATGTCTTATGTATGTCTTTAATCCATTTGAATTGATTATTTTTGTATAGTGTAAGATAAGGGCTCACTTTCTCTTTATTTTTGTGGTACATGGGCCTCTCACTGTTGTGGCCTCTCCTGTTGTGGAGCACAGGCTCTGGATGCGCAGGCCCAGCGGCCATGGCTCACGGGACTAGCCGCTCCACAGCATGTGGGATCTTCCCAGACCAGGACACGAACCCATGTCCCCTGCATCAGCAGGCGGACTCTCAACCACTGCGCCACCAGGGAAGCCCTCACTTTCTCTTTTTCGCACATGATTATTCAGTTTTCCCAACACTGTTTATTGAAGAGACAGCCCTTTCCCTATTGTGTATTCTTGGAATCCTTGTCAAAGATCACTTGATCATATATGCATGGATTTATTTCTGGGCTCTCTATTCTGTCTCATTTGTCTCTTTGTTTGTCTTTATGCAAGTACCATACTCTTTCAACTACTGTAGCTTTGTAATATGTTTTGAAGTGAGCACGTGTAAGGCCTACAGCTTTGTTCTTTCTCAGGGTTGTTTTTGCTCTTTGAGGTCCTTTGTGGTTCCATATAAATTTTAGGATTTTTTTCTATTTCTATAAAAATGCCATTGAGATAATGATAGGAATTGCATTGAATCTATAGATTGCTTTGGGTAAAATGAACATTTTAAGAATACTAGGTCTTCCAATCCATGAACACAGGATATATTCCCATTTGATTGTGTCATCTTTAATTCCTTTCATCAATGTTTTTTTTTAGTGTATAAGCAGAAAAATAATCAACAAAGTACAAAGGCAATGTACGGAATGGGAGAAAATATTTAAAGACCATATATCTGATCAGGGGCTAATATCCAAGATATATTAGGAACTCCTAAAACTCATAACAAAAACAAGCCAAAAAATCCGATTAAAAATAGGCAAAGTACTTGAATAGACATTTTTCCAAAGAAGACATACAAATGAACAACAACTATATTAAAAGATGTTCAACATCTCTACTTATCAAGAAGATGAAAATAAAAATCACAATGATTTATCACTTCACACCTGTTAGGATGGTCACTATCAAGTACACCATAAAACAATGAATGCTAGCAAGAATGTGGAGATTAGAACCCTGTGCATTGTTGGTAAAGATGTAAACTGTTGCAGCTATCATGAGAAACATCATGGAGATTCCTCAAAAAATTTTTAAAAAAGAACTACTATATAAATATTTAATGAAAAAAACCTAAGGAAATTATTTGCCTGCCTGCCCACAGGAATCAAAATGTTAATGGAAATAAAAGAGAACAAGATACCAAAAGGAATCTTGTGTCTATATAAAGAAATGAAGAATGCCAGAAATGGTAAATGCATGCATAAATAAAAAATAGATTTATATCTTATTTTTTAATTTCTTTGAAAGATAGCTGTTGAATGCAGGAGTAATAACAGTGTATTATGGGCTTTATAATATATGTATAAGTCAAATGAATGACAATAACATATGAACTGGGAAAGTAGAAATAAAGGCCTACTGTGAAATTTCTTTATTAATCCTGAAGGTATATAGCATTATTTTAAAATAGAATTTAATAAGTGAAAGATGCAAATAGTAAACCATGCATCTACTACTAGAATGTAAAACAAAGAGATGGACATAACAATTAATGGTGAAAATAAAGTAGAATACCAAAAATTCAATTTAAAAAAGTATTAAAAGAGAAAGGAAGGAGCAAAAGACAGATAATATGACTAGGAAATATATCTAAGAAGGTAGACATTAAATGTAAATGATGTGAATAAAGCCATAAAAAGGCAGGGATTGTTACACCATGGGGAAAAATAAGCAAGTTGTTGTATACAATGAATATACTCCCTAAATAAAGACAGATTGGTAAAAAGTGAAAGGATGGAAAAACATTCAGCTGATGTTCATCAATAGGTGAATAGAAAATAAAATTATGGTATATCCATACAACAACATATCATGGTGTAATTAAAGGGGCAAATTAGGGATACATACAAAAACATGAATAAATATGAGAAATATTAATTTGAGTGAAAGATGTCAGATAGAAAAAGAGTACCTGCTATATTATTTCATTTATATGAAATTCTAAAGTAGGCAAAACTATACTACATTGTGGAAAGCATTTGGAGCTTTCCTAAGGCCTTGGGTGAGTGTGTGTGTGTATGTGTGTGTGTGTGTGCGTGCACGTGTGTGTGTTTCGAGTGTGAGATATAGATTGCAAAGGAGCATAAGGGAATTTTTCATGGTCATAATAGTTTCTATTTACTAATTTTGGTGGTTATACAGATATATATATATTTATCAAAATAATGAATTCTACCTTTAAAGTAGGTGCATTTTATTCAATGTAAATTGTACCTCAATAAATTGTTTCAAAAATATATATTTTCCTGAAGAATTACTAAAATAATGGTAGCTAACACTTATTAATGCATACCATGTCTGGGATTTGCTAATCACTTTACTCATATTACTGTATTTAATCCTCATATCAACTATGAGTCAAATCAAATATTTTTTCCATTTTACTTAGGAGAAAACTATTAAGTAACTTGCCCAGTGTGATTCAGCTAGTATCACCCAGGATTTTGCTCAAGAAGGCAGGTAAACTCCATCACTACACTCTTCTACCTGTCAGTGGTTCTATGAGAAGGATGAATGGAATTGACTCTATGTCTGTAATGGCTAAAGCAACTTTGATGTGACCCTATTCAAAGCAAGGACATACCCTCTTTCTCTCAATCTCTCTCCAAATCTGGGCTATTCTAGTGCCATTATTTTCAAATTATTTTAAAGTTTTCTGTTTGTACTGTTTACCTTATTTCATCCATATTTAACACATACTACCTATTCCCAGATATTAGGTTTACTCATGGATTTTTAACTATATATGTTTTAGGGTTTATTGTTTACATTGTTTCATGCCCACTTCATTTTCCCCTAAAACGGAAGTCCTCTTATAGTTTAGTTTGTTTATTATATACTTCCAGCATTTTCCTCCGATAGGTTAAATGGCTGATACAGTAATTTTTTGACCATATTAACTTTTCTCCTCCTGAACAGATGAATGATATTGGTTGGTAATAGAATTCTTAGGTAGAGTCATTTTGTCTCAGTAGTACTTTGATGTTATTCTGCCATTTTATAACAACCAGTGTTGCAGATACTGGATAGTGTGATGCTAGTATTATTTACTTTGCCTCCGTAATATTTTTTTTTTTTTTTTTTTTTTTTTTTTTTGCGGTACGCAGGCCTCTCACTGTTGTGGCCTCTCCCGTCGCGGAGCACAGGCTCCGGACACGCAGGCTCAGCGGCCGTGACTTACCGGCCCAGCCGCTCCGCGGCATGTGGAATCTTCCCAGACCGGGGCATGAACCCGTGTCCCCTGCATCGGCAGGCAGATTCTCAACCACTGCGCCACCAGGGAAGCCCCACCAAGACTTTTATCTTCCCATCTGGAAATGGATGGGAATTGATTCTTATAAGTGAATGTATAATTCTCTGAAAGTAAAATAAATTGCATCTTCATTTAGAATGTGGAGACTATTTTTACTTAAATTTGAAATAATTCATAACTTTAACATGAACAAGATTCCTTTCCTATAACATTCCTGAATGGAATCCAGGGTTGAATATGAGCCCTGGGTGATACTGACTTTATGTTATTTGGAAAGTGCCTAGAGTGGTGGATACAGAAATTTCAGAAACTAAAACACACACACACACACACACACACACACACACTCCTAGGTTATCTCTGTAGATCAGATGCAAAAATTATCCCAGTTCTCCACTCTGCTATACATCTGCCTTTTGCAATGTCACTTTGTAACTTCTGCCATTAAAGAAGTCCATTTTCTTCCTCATTGAAGCTGGGGTGGCCTTGTTTTGTCACATGGAATGCAGAGTAAGGGATACTGTGCCAATTCTGAGTCTAGTTCCAAAGAGAATGTGAGAATGTGTGCATTTCTTCTCTCTCTCCCCCCCACCTCCCCTTTTTTTCTCTCGCTATATGTAGCTGACCACTATGAGAATCGACATAGATTAGCCTGCTGGAGGTGGACAGACAATGCAGAAAAAAAACATGTTATTCTAGCCAAAGCCCCTGACCTGTGATAGAACCAGTTAACATCAGCAAAGCCACCCAAGCTACCAACAGCTGTCCACAGGGGCATGAATTAGCACACCTGAGAGCAGAATAACTACCCAGCCATTTTGCAGACTTGTGAACCACACAAATTCCTATTGTTTTAAATCACTAGGATTTGCGGCTTGTTCCTTGTTTGGCTGTTTATTCCCAGCATTATGGTAACTGAGGACAGAAAGAGCATCTAAATTAAATGTATTTCAGAGATAAACTGAGACTAGAGTGCAATTCAGTGCTACTTACTTTATACTCAGATCTGTTCATATTAGCCCCATTTCATTTATCCAACTTCTGGGCTTATCCAGATAGTTTTATGAAGCAAACAGAAAGAGTTCTCAATTCTTCTTTCATGTGTTATGTTTATATGATTTTCATTAGACTTGAAGTGTGTGCAGACACATCATAATTGTAACTGCACTGAAATATGTGAAAAGGCTTTCTCTGATCATGATGTAAAAGTAAGATCTCTAAAGTGCCAGCAATCTGAGATACCACCTTGACTCATGTCACATTTGAGCCAGTTTAAACATATTCTCATTTGGGGCCATTTGTATAATGTTTTCTTTAATTATTTGAATAGATAATTGCAGAGTTAATAAACTCTCACTTCGCATAAGACATTCGTCTTATTAGCCACCCACACACCTCCCTTATGTGCACCCCTAAACTCCTGGTCATTCCTCCCAAGACATTTATTTTATTTTAGTGAAACATCTTTTGGTGGCAAATGAGAAAACTGAAATTATAAACAGTCAATTCAAAAAAAAGTAACTTTCTTAAAGAAATTTAGTGGTTCATGAAACTGGCGAGGATATGAATAGATTTGGCCTCACGCACATATGACTGGATCCCGTGAGCTGAATGATATTATTTGTATATAATTCCGTTTCCCCATCTTGACTCCCATTCTGCAGATGAACTGGCCTAATTACACCAGACTTCTCCTAGTTGTTGACATGGCTACTGGAAGCTCTCAACCCAGAGGAAAGAAAGGAGCCCCCCTCTCATCTTCAGTAAGGAAAATTCCAAAGCAGGACTCAGATTATCTTGCTTGTTTACATGACTATTCCTGTTTCCACTTCTTGTGATCTAGAGGATATTATTTTACAGTTGTCTTGGGTCATCTGCTCAAAGCTATGTCAGAAGGATATTGTGATGGGTGACTGCAGAAGAACAGTGTGAATGCAGAGGGGAGAATATTTTGCCAAAAATGTGAGATGTTATTACTAAAATAAGAAGTCAGTGATGGTAAGACCTAAATGACAGATGTTCACAGAGTCCCACTAGATTATGTCTCTTTGATAGGACTGTGACAACACAATTTCATTAATTTGTATTAGAGAGGGTTTTCCAGCTGCAAGGCATTTGTTACAATAGGCTGGTAACATTACTGTTATCATTTTTATAATAATAGTTTTATAAAACTGAAAATCATTCAGCTTAAATTTATTCTGAAAATGGAGGGAAACTTTTAAAATCACCACTTAAAAAACTTAATCCTGTTCTATACACATTTCCTAGTGTATTTTGCTACAATAAGACGTGAATGGAAATTGCGTAATGGTGAAAGGCTTTTTATTCCTGATTCTAATCATATCCTAATTTTATGCCTGGTTATGGAAGAGTATATAATTAAAAAATGAAGCAAATGAAATTTTGGTGAAGCATGGGATCCATGCAGAAGTTTAAATAATAAAACATTTAATAAAAGTGATATTATGTTCTATGGTATGATATACAATCAACTTTTTAAATAGTGATTGCAGTCTTTTTTTGAGATCTGTGGCATACAACAAGACAATAAAAATTCAAGCAGTTTCACAATTCATGAATATTGATGCCATTAAAGCTATAAATAAAGGATATTTATAGATATGAGTATTTATCCCACTATTCAGATAAATAACTTTTCATCAAATACTGTTTTTACATATATATTTTAAAATTTATAGTCTAGGCAATATCATTACTTTTAGCAATATGTATCCATATACTGGGTAAAGAATTTACTTGTGAAAACTACACATGAATGCCAGTGATTAAAAAAACATGATTTAGATAAACTCCTTTGATTTATATTTATTCGTTATGTCTTGCTAGTACTCAAGCCATGGATATTTAACATTTTCATAAATTTACTGAAATAAAGTGATTGCACAGATTTTTATTTTCCTATAAAAAAAAAGAGTACATCACCAAGCTCAGGTATTATCAGAGCACTCTGGCAATCACAAGGAAGACCAAACAAGATACTAGGGAACTAAGATACTAGGGAACTAAGAAACTATTAAATGTAACAGTTTATGCATCCAATCATAAATATGGTAGTAGAATGCACCAGATAGAATAAAAATCATAAGAAATATTTAAAAGAGTGCACTCAGGAAGAAAAACCAGGAAGATTATTTTAGAAATCGAAGTTTACTGAAAAAATAAAGGAGTGAATGAATGAGTGTTCTGTTATTTGAGCATTAATTGTTTATCAAAGCACTGTGAGGGTGCATAAATGAATATCTCATTACCTGACTTCAAGACTATTGTTATCTATTATAAGTAGAAATATACAAAGAACTATATGTAATAAAATTATAGAAGTATTCATGTAGGCAGGCTATAGCAAATTGAGAGAGAAAAGAAGAAAGAAAATTCTCAGTGTAATTAAACCTGAAATGATTTCACCATCAGGGGTATGAAGATATTAAAAGGAAATACACCTTAACTTCTGTAAATATTTGTACTAAAATGAGTGTTACTTTTGAAGAACACTCTCAGAAATGAAAGAAATCCCACTCTCTAGAGCCTTTAAGCTATTCAAATGCTTTATAAATTAAATGACTTGACCTGAATAGAAAAATGAGTTATAGTTTGTCAGAACATTCAGGGAAGAGAGGTAGGCATACAAACAAGAGTTCTCACTCTCCTCTTATGAAGACATGTGAGTGGAGACTAGCAATCTTGAGACCGCAAGAATAGTTAGCAAACTAACTGGAGTCTGGGGTTTAGTAAGGCTGGAGTGGAGGATAAGGGAAACAGAGCAGAGCAGTGAGTCACACAAAGAACTAAGAGAAAGGCCCAGAGAGGTTGAGGCAGGTCATACGTGTCTTCATTTGTATTCTTTCTTTGTACCTTATTCTATAAGCAACATAAGTTTGCCAACGTGTGTTTTAAGCAAGTCAGTGACATGACTTGATGTGCATTTCAGAAAATTATTCTTTCAGAAGTTTGGAGCAGTATTCGTCAAACAGGTTTTTTTTTTCTTTCTTTCTTATTTTGTGACAAAATTGATCCCATAAAATATTTTCAATGCTTTTAAAAAACTATATGAAAAAGAGAGGGCAGTCTTGGTGTCAAATGAATTTGAGAATCTTTTTATTGAATAAAGATGTATGACAATATCACAACTTCAGTTATGACTCTCCTAAGGAGAATAAAATTCCCTGCCTATTGTAGATTAATTTGTTAAAGGAATTTTTCCTTCCAGAAAATCTGTGAACCTTAGATTGGGAAATGCTCTTGTAGAAGCTGGAATGGAATGTACCAGTCTGGAGATGGGCATAACTCTTAGGAAACATTGAAATATTTGAAGCAAATGGTAATGGGGATTAAAAGGGAAATGATAGCATGGTTAGGTAGACTGAAATAGATTCTGAGGTGGTAGAGTAGACAAAACCTACTGTTGGATATGATTGGTCAAGGAAATTGTGAAGTCACATTATTCTTTGATTATGTTGTTTATTGGTGTTATTTATTGCTGCATAACAATTTACTTGAAAATATATTGGCTTAAACAGCACACATTTATTATCTCACAGTTACTGTGGTCCAAGAATCCAGGCACAATGTAGCTGGGTTCACTGCTTTTGGGTCTCTCACAAGTCTGCAGTCAAGGTGACAGCTTTAGGCTACCATCTCATCTGAAGGCTCCACTGGGGAAGGATCTACTTTCAAGCTGGTTTACCTGTTTGTTGGCAGAATTCATTTCCTCTTAGGCTGTTGGAATGAGAGCTTAAGTTTCTCTCTGGCTATTGTCCAGAGGTCACTCTCAGTACCTTGCCACGTGGACTTCCCCATATGGCAGCATGCTTCATCAGAGTGAATGAGCAGAGGGAGTGTAAGCAAAGGAAAGATTGCTAGCAAGAAAGAAGTCCCTGGATTTTATAGCCTAATCTTGGAAGTGATACCCAATCACATTGGCCATTTTCAATTTCTTTAAAGCAAGCTACTAGGCCCAGCCTGCACTTAACAGGAGGGAATTAGACAAGGGCATGAATAATAGAAGACATGAATCATTGTGAACCATTTTAGAACGCTGCCTGCCACATTATCTAATGGTTGATATGAAAAGAAACGGGCTTTTTCCATAGAAAGAGAGATGACAAAGCAAAAATAAGAAAGAACAAAAACACCAAAAAACCCCCACAAACCCTTCTCTACCTTTAAAGTGAATTAAACTTTATTTCTTTTATAAGAACTGAAGATTGTTGGGCAGCTACCCTTTTAAACTACATGATGCACTAAAGCATTTTTGTGATTTATGGAGTCCATGAGCTAAATCTGATAAGTATTTGTGCACTCAACTGTGAATATTTTACAATGTGTTTAACACACATACAAGCAGAGATAAACACAGTTAGTAATTAGAAAGTTTGTACGAAGAACAGCTTTTATTTTTACTAAAAGCGTTCTTGAAACAAACTTTTTTACTTTTGCATTGTAACACAACACCATCATTCTCTTTTTTTCTCTCCTTTTAATGTTTTACACATGGTGTGAGAAACCATGTGTTCCTGGTTAAAGACTTATTGTTTGCTAAATTGTTGTGGCCTTTTAAATTCTTCACACCCCTTTATCTTCTCACCCCCACCTCTCAATATTATAAATACCCATATACATGCATTTTTCAACTAATAGGATACTCAGTCCCCTGGGTGATCACACTCAAGGCAGTTTAAAAGAATGTAAACATTAGTATGAAGAATTTGGTCTGTGTTTCAACTTTCTAACTCTAGCTCCAGTCAGCGTAGGTGGGATTAATGATTTAACCCAACCATTTCAGAGTTACCTACCTTAAGTCTGAAAAGAGTGGTGTCTGGAAATCATAATTACTGATCACATTCTGGTCAAAGGTTGACCATTTCTCATTTACAGAGACATAGAGATCCATTGCCCCAGTGCTTTCCTAGATAAAGTAGACTGGCCTAAATCTAGTCAACATTAAGTAAAAGACAAACTATTTGTGGTGTGTGTGTGTGCGCGCACGCACACATGCACACACACGCAAGTGAATTTTGTGTAATCTACTTTGAAATGTCAGTGATATTCCATGATAATTTCAATGCTAATGATCTGGGGGCACAAAAAGAACTGAGACTTAAATGTTCACCTTAGACAATTCACTTAACTAATCTGAGCCATGATTTTGTCATCTATACAAGTACAGTAGTGATAATATTTATCTCAAAATTATTGAGAATTTTAAATAATATGCTGTGAAATAGTAGTAACTATTAGAAGATCAAAAAGCAGAGGGCTAGGGTAGTCTAAGTGAAGGAAGAGGCTGGTTTACTCTGTATGCTCAGAAAAGGTCTCTGTGTGGTAGCAATATTACAGCTTACAGCTGAATGGGAAAAGAAACCAGACTGGCAAAGATATGAGAAGGAATCTTCCAGGCTGAGAATATCTGGAAAATGCAAAGGAGATAAGGCAGGGACAAAATCAGTATGTTTGGCTAAAAGAAAAAGACCCATGTGTCTGCACTGTACCAAGTTGATGATGAGGAAAATTGGAAGAGGACAAAAAGCCAGGCCAGGCACCTTATAGGTCATTTAGGAGGTTTAAACTTTATTCTGTGTGTAATTGGAAGCAATTGAGAGTTTTCAGTAGGGAAGTGATATGGCATAATTTACATTCTAAACAAGATTACTCTGGATGGTCTGCATGAAATAGATTGGACAGGAGGTAAAGATGAATTAAAAAGTTCTGAGAGGGCTTCCCTGGTGGCGCAGTGGTTGAGAGTCCGCCTGCCGATGCAGGGGACACGGGTTCGTGCCCCGGTCCGGGAAGATCCCACATGCCGCGGAGCGGCTGGGCCCGTGGACCATGGCCGCTGAGCCTGCGCGTCCGGAGCCTGTGCTCCGCAACGGGAGAGGCCACGACAGTGAGAGGCCCGCGTCCCGCAAAAAAAAGTTATGAAATGATTTAAGTAGTTCAGTCTACAGAAGATGAGGTTTTGGAAGGTGGAAGACAAAGGAGATGGAAAGAGATGGAAAGTTAAGAGGGAAAATGGAAGTGTATGGTGTCTCTAAATGCAAGAGAATGTGGTTGAAGAAATAGAAAGTGGGCATCTACATCAAATGCTGCTGAGAGGAAAAAGAAGATAAGGATAAAGAATTGTTTTTTAGACGTAGTGGCATACAGGTTAATAAGAATCTCAGTTAGTGCAGCTTCAGCATGTTGGATATGGAAATCTGGTTGGATCAAGAGGAAGGGAAACAGGAAGGACAAGTCGTAGAGCAGCAATAATAGTTAATGCTTTAAGAGGTTTTACTGGGAAGCGGATCAGAGACATAATGGAGTTGAAGGATATAGAAAGAGAGTTGTGTTGTCAATTTTTAAAATGGTAAATCTAAGAGCATGTTTATATGCCACTGGGAATGAATCAGTAGAAATGGAGAAAATCATGATTTAGGTGAGAGGAAATAACAGTAATAAAACTCTGAGAAAATCAGAAGGAATGGAATCCAGAGTCCAATGAAAAGTTTGGACACTGACCAACTTGTCAAAATGTCATCTTTTGAATCAGAAAGAGAGCCAGAGAATGTGAGATGAGATGCAAGTAAGATTGTAGAGTAGGAGTAAAATAAAATAGATTCCTTCCAATTGCTTTGAATTGGTGGGAGGAGGGATGTGGTATTTAGATTTTAGGAGAAAGAGGAAGATATAAAATAAGTATTACATTAGATGCAAAATAAATTTTAGAAGGGGATGGAGCGAGATTGTCTATTTGGTATTTGAGGTGCTGATTTTAAATTGTGATTGGTAAACTTAGTTTTACATTATCTCTAGCCATGTGTTTTTGCTTGAGTACAGATCCAGAAAGGTAGGTGCTTAGGTAGATTTAGTGTTTTCAGGCAAATACAACAGAAGCAGAAAGGGTCAAGGGACTTGAGGATATTTTCAAGGAATTTTTATAATGAGGTACCATAGAATCTAAGCTGAGTAGAGAAGAAATTAATGACCTTGAGAGGATGACTGGTAGAAAGACTAGGGCAGACCAGTGGAGAAGACTTCTCGATAAGGCAAAAGGACTGTTATAAAAGAGAAGAGTAGACCACCTGAAGAAGTGGAGATGGCGTGAGAAATTTCAATATTAGACTTGAAATTTCAGAAGTAAGGTAGTGATGACAAAATCGATGCCATGACCCTGATAATGGTCAAATTAAGATGAAGTAATAGACCATTGGACATGAGGAGGCCAAGGAAATTTAAGCCCTGAGTGTTGTATGGATTATTCAGGGCATCCAATATATTGAAGTCACCAAGAATGGTGATAAGAGCAAAGATGGAGAAAGTCGAGTATGAGCCAAGTGGTGAAATCTCCAGCAAGAAGGTACATTGAGGAGGTCAAAGAATTAGAGCAACAAAGAAGGACAGTGGTTGCTCTTATTGTGTGATATACAATTCAAAAGAGCTGGAGGTTTTGAAGGAGGAAAAGAAAATGTGATATTGAAGTGTGGAAGGGAGGAAGAAGGATATCTAACCCATCTCCAGGCCCTGAGGTATGTAGGGAGTGAGAGCAATAAATTGGTCTTCACTATGAAGAGCTGGGGGCTGTGTTTATCAAGGGAGAATTTTCTATTAATCCATAAAGGTGAAGAGGACATTTGGAGGAGAGGCTTTGGAAATAGGAATTTTCAATGCTGTGCAAGGCAGAAGACAAACTCTGAGTTTAGAGCTGTATCAAGATGCCATTTTTTTTTTTATCTCATCTCTGATGATTTAGTTTAAAATAGGGATGCATAGGAACTTACAATATATTACAATAACTGATTTGCTGGGGAGTAAGCTAGTAGGAATATTTAACCTAGTTATTGAATGAAGGCAGGGATTCACTTAAATGCAGAGATACAACCTCAGTAATAATTAGTAGGAGACAACTTTACAGAGATTCTTGGATGGAAGAAGCTGCTTAGAGCTTGTGTTGCTCTTTTTTCATTCCTAATATAGCCATCCCTTTGCATTAACTGGAGATTGGTTATCCATGGATGTGCAATGCCCTTTTATAAAATGGCATAACAAATGCATATAACCTATGCAAACCCTCCCGTACACTTTAAATCATCTATAGATTGCTTATAATAACTAATACAATGTAAATTCTACATATGTGGTTGCTAGTGTGGCAAATTTATGGAATTTTCTGTAATTTTTAAAAACTACTTTGATCTAAGTTTGGTTGAATTCAAGAAAGCCGAGCCTGCGGATATGGAGGACCGACTGTATTATTTGTTCATCTGTATTTTTTGAACAATCATGTCAGGTGTTTATTTATTTTTACTTTTATAGTCTTTGCAAAGATTTATCTTTTGTCTTTTTGGATTTTCTCTGTTGTGTTTCTGGTTTTATATCCCATTGATTTTTCTTTGCTTTATTGTCATTAATTCTGCTTGTTTTGGTAGTTATCGTTGATTGTTGTGTAATTACTTATGTATGGCACATTGCTCATTAATTAACAGATTTCTTCTTGTTTTAGGCTGAAGTGTATCCCTTCCAAATTCATATGCTGAAGCCCTAACCCACAGTTCTTCAAAATGTGACTATGTTCAGAAATAGGGCCTTTAAAGTGGTGATTAAGTTAAAATGAGGCCATTAGGGTGGACCCTAATCCAATCTGAATGGTATCCTTATAAGGAGAGAATTTTGTACTCACAGAAGAGACACATACAGGTGAGGACACGACAAGAAGGTGGCCATCTGAAAGCCAAGGAAAGAGGCTTCAGGACAAAGCAAGCCTGCTGACACCTTTCTCAAGATGAGAAAGTAAATTTCTTTTGTTTAAGCCACCAGTCTGTGGTACTTTGCTATGGCAGCTCTAACGACTAATCCACTTCTTTTCTACTGAAAACATGTAAATACCATACATTTTCCTCTAAGTGCCATTTAAATTGTATCACATACTTTCATAGGAAGTGTTTTTTATGATATTTCAGTCCCAAATATTTTCAATTTTTCAGTATGATTTCTTCTATGATACATGAATTATTCAGAACAATGTTTATATATTTTCCAACATAAGGTTTTTTTCATGTATTTTGGTTATTGATTTCCAATTCAAGGGCAGTATGGTACAGCAAACATACGCTACATGATTCTAACTCTTTTAACTGTATTGAGGACTTGTGACCTCAGATAACACCAACTTCTGTAAACGTTGCATGTATGCTCTGAAAAATATGGATACTCTCTTTCTTGGACACATGGTTGTATATCTGTTAAACTGAGCTTCTAATTTAGTTGTTTAAATTTCCTATAATCTTATAAAAATGTAGTCTTTTGTCCTATGAATTATCAATAAAAATCTGTTTAAATATCCCACCCCAATAGTGGATTTACCAATTTCTATATTCTACCAATTTGTTTGTGTGCGTGAGGTTATTTATTAGGCTCATTTAAATATGTATTTATTATAACATCTTGCCTACTTGAAATTTTTATCTCCAGTAATGTATTTATCTTAAAGTCAATTTTGTTTGAAATCATCATAGCACATCAGCTTTCTTTTCTATAGCATATGGCTGGTTTATGTTTGCCATCTTTTTTGTTGTTGCTCGTTGTTCACGTTCGATTTTGCTCCTCTAATTGATATAAATACATTTTACATTTTGTATGCCAATCCCAAAGTTGGATAACATACTCTTGATTATGAAAGACATGTTAGTAAAAAAATGGAAAATGAGAGAGGAAGAGCTATTAAATATAACTCCAGCCCTGCACCAGCAATTTTATTCCCCATCCTCGCCCCCATTGACAATCTGATTTCCTTCTCCTGGTAACTTCAGTCTCTTACCCAGTAGGACTGCCCAGAGCTTGCTTGATCAAATAATTTTCTCTTTGTCCAAGAAAAAAATTTTGCCTTAACTTTGGCAGGGAGGATACTGCCTGTGTACCAGTGTGCTCTGTTGCATGTATAAACACATCTACAACATTAGCAGCCATCTTCCCAGTAACTGAAACTTTATATAAAGTTATGGCATTGAATTGGTGAGCCATATGATGCCACATAGTTCTGAGTTTTTGACAGTCCAGCATCATTTGTTTTCAAAGTGCCATGATTCTGCAGTTGAAACCAAACAAGACTCTTTCTTAAATTAAGAAAACGGATTATATTTGTGCTTTATGAGTTAGAGGAAGAGAGTGACTAAACTATATAAAAAAAGAACAATGCAGAACAACTCTGGAGATATATTTAGAAAAATCGAAAAAGTCATTGGCTACTTTCCTGAAATGGTGTAGATGGATTTGTCAGTAGAGACCTTCTGTGAATCATCATGACAGGCTGTTCATGGCAGGCTGCATATGGGTACCACCTTGCAGGATGAGCTAGGCAGATTAGTAGACCTCTTCATTTCTTTGGAATTTATTTCTCTATTTTTTATGATTTTGCTAAATCCAAAGATGGATAATTTGTACATTTATTATAAAAATATTCTGGAAGATAGAGTATTTATTCTTATAAATCAGTACATTAGCACTCTTTTCAACAGAAGAAAATAAAATGTCTTATTCTATTTGGAGATTATATTTTGTTTTGCTTCTATTTACCAAAAAAGGCATGTGTTGGGTACTATAACTCCATTGAAAATCTACCACATTTTAAAAAATATTTAAAATAAAAATAATTTAAAATTTAAAACTATTTTCTGACGTGTCTGTTGATGAGCATCTAAAACTGCTACCTGGAAATTGAGCTATTTGTAATGAGGTGGATAGACCTAGAGTCTGTCATACAGAGTGAAGTAAGTCAGAAAGAGAAAGACAAATACCGTAAGACAAATACATATATATGGAATTTAAGAAAAAAAAAATGTCATGAAGAACCTAGGGATAAGACAGGAATAAAGACACAGACCTACTGGAGAACGGACTTGAGGATATGGGGAGGGGGAAGGGTGAGCTGTGACAAGGCGAGAGAGAGGCATGGACATATATACACTAACAAACGTAAGGTAGATAGCTAGTGGGAAGCAGCCACATGGCACAGGGATATCGGCTCAGTGCTTTGTGACCACCTGGAGGGGTGGGATAGGGAGGGTGGGAGGGAGGGAGACGCAAGAGGGAAGGGATATTGGAACATATGTATATGTATAACTGATTCACTTTGTTATAAAGCAGAAACTAACACACCATTGTAAAGCAATTACACCCCAATAAAGATGTTAAAAAAAAATAAAAAAATAAAATAAAATAAAACCTCTACCTGAATTAGTACATTGGCTGTATATGACATTTCACATTGCAGTCATATGGTCTACCATTTGTTTCATGTGCTGGAATGATACTGTCAAGCTCTTAATTTAAATCTGCAGTTACTTTTGTCATAATATGAATTGGTAAGTAGAAAATAATTTTCATTTACAATTAATAAGTCACAAAGTAAGTGACTTTGTGACTTATTAGTAGTAATAAATTAATACATAAATATCCACTAATTATATTATTGCAAGCATTTATTTGATGAAATAGAAATTTCATGAGTACATATTTAATTGCTATAACAATATTTCAGTGAGGTAGATCATTTTTAAAGTTTTTACAAATTCTGTGTTATGTTACTTTGCTGTATAGCATTCCTTCACTATTTAAAGAAATACATCTTCAAAGAATTATCAGCAAAAAATAAAAAGCAATTAGAGATGAAAATAAAATACAATTATCTGGATAAGTGAATAAAGTTTTTGAAAGAATGGGTGAAATTCCAGAAAACAGGAAATGACTTCAGGGCTACTAACTTGGCCATTATATGGTAGAAGATACTTCACTAACAGGACAGGATATATCTATACTTTCTACCTACATGTCAGTCATCATGGATGAATTTCAGGAAAAACAGGAAGAGAGACTATCCTAAAGACTTCATTGAAATAAATATGCTATTTCTGATACAGAAAAAATGACATGAAATTTGAAATTTCAGTATTAAATTATTGGTCATTTTGTCTGAAAGATGGTATATATAGGAAATTTTTAGACATATATATTTTTCTTGCATATGTTGAACAAGTGATCAGATCCTAGTTACTTGTTCTGCCTCCAATTATTTTTGTTAAATTTTATTGAATTGCAAATATTTTAGAGGTGGAAAATAGTCGATTAAAGAATTAGAGTGGGTATAAAGATTAACAGTTTTATCACATATTCATTGTAACAGGAATTAAAAATGTGCATTTTCAATAGATTGAAGTATAATAAATTGAAATATGGTTTTTAAAAACACTAACAACTGCCTTTCTGCATAACAAAATTATATGGAAATGAGAGAAAAATGCTGTTTTTGAATGCATAATCTATATGATTCTGTTTTTGGCGAGGCCATGTCTAGCACTGAGATGATCATTCCAGAAATAATGTGAGCGTGGGAATTTTCTTCACTTGACAGAAACCAGAATCGAATTTGATAACATTCTGGCAGAATTTTATGCAGAATACAAACATTGATACCAGAAAATATTTCACATTGTTTTAGGCATTGATATACAAAATCAAATGATCAAAGTAAGAACAGATGCAATGATATAAATCACACTGAATTAAGAAATACTAAATATTACTGAATTATCACAAACCCTGATGTAAGTTATACAGAGGAGGTAATTATTTTGCACATTTTATGAATAAATATATTGGGGGAAATATTCATTACTTGATTGGAGAAAACATATACAAATTGTTAGTATGTCATTTAGACAAGTAATACAATGCAAAAATAAATTTAAATGAATGCTCCCCAACTCATTTTATGAGGCTTATAAAATCTTATTATCCAATAAAAGACCCTATGAGAAAGGAAAAATGGTAGGCCAACCACATTCATGAGATCACAGATATCCCAAACAAAATATTGGCTAAAAAATTCCAGAACAAAAAATCTGATACAATGTATTGAAAATAAGTTAGTTTTGTGGGTTTTCTCTATTGTACTTATGACTGTAATATACGACTTATTCAATTTTAAATACTTTCTGTAGTCAATGTGAACTCTGTTAAGGAATGTCCGTTCTGTTCACTGATAAGCCCCCATACCCAGACCAGGACCTTATATGTAGTAAGTTGTCAATAATTGTATGTTAAAGGAGTCAACCTCAGAAATTAATGTAAATGAACGTTAGAAAAAAAATTATAAATATAATTCACCAAATTAAGTGATTAAACTACATGACCATGAATCTCAATATATGCAAATAAACCAGTCATAAAATTCTACACTTGTTTTCTTTTAAAAAAACAAAACAAAAATAGGGAAATTTCTTAACCAGATTAAGGATATCTACAAAAATTCAGACATCATACATAGTGGTGAAATAACAGACTTTTCTCTTAAAATCAGGAATAAGAAAAATATGCTCACTGTTCTTTCTTATTCAAAATTTTCACTCAACATTCGAAATACTGCAGAAAGTATAACTGCCTACACAAAACCCAGTAAAGATCTACACATAATTTTATTCAGAATTAATAATGGAGTTTATTAAATTTATATACACCAGCAACAAATAGGAAACCTAATTTCAGAAATTACTTTTAGCAAAATAAATACATGAATAGAATAATCTTTCATAAAGAGATCTATATGAAAAACATACAAAAATATTATTGGAAGTTATACAAGAGTATATATGTGTATGCATATGTGTTTATGAATGTGTGTTTACGTATATATAAGTAAATAGAAAACAATACCATGCATATGGAAAGAAAAAATCAAAATGCAAAAGATGGCAATTCTACCAAGTTGATCTATAGAGTCCGTGAATTTTCAATACATATTACAATGGAATTCTTCACAGAACTTGACCAAGTAGATTCTAACGTATATGAAGAGGAGTAAATGGGCCCATAAGAGCCAATACAGTCTTTAAAACAAACAAACTGAGAGGACTTGGACAGTTAACTTTCAAAGTATCTTATAAAACCATAATAATATAGTGTTTATTGACCCAGACACAAAGCAGGTTGACCAGTTAAATAGAAAAGAGGTCCAGAAACAGACCCTCACACGTATGGAAATTCATAACGACAACAGTAGCTCTGTAAAACTGGCATTAAACACCACTTCATAGTGGTTGGCTAACTGGTGCTTGATGGAGGAAATTACACTGTATGCTATTCCGACAAAAAAAAATTACACAGTAAATGATTACAGCTAAGCATTATAGAGCATTTGCGATGAGTCAGGAGTTCTGCTAAGCCCCTTATCTCTTTCCATTTCCAGACTTACCCTTTGATTTAGCTACTATTTTAGCTCCCATTTTAAAAATTCAAACAGTACCCAAAATTGCAAAGCTCAGGAGTGTCAGAGCCAGGATCTAAACACTGCTCTCCTCACCCAAATCCATGCACTCATTTTATATATTTCTCCTTGAGAAACATTAATGATAAAAACCAAACCAAACAAACAAACAATAATTTATTTCAAAATAAATACAAACTACAATGTCAGCATGTTCAGAATTTCAATTAAATACAAACACTAAAGAATCATAAGTTGAAGTAATATGGGAAACCAATGAGATAAGGGATATTTCATAAAAATACTAATTTTTAAAAGATCTTGTAAACACCTAAGTTGCATTAAAAGGGAATTTAATAATATCTCATTATATGCCTTCCTTTTATTGATGCTTATAGTGTTGCTTTTAAATAGAGGCCTAATATCAAAAAGCACATATTCTAATCATGTGAAACTTGCAAAGGGAAACCAACAATATGAAAACAACCAAAAAAAGAATCATATTTTATTGCAATGGAAAATTGGCTGAATTTTGACTTTTTATCTTATAAACTAACTTTTCTTAGAGGAACTTTATAAAGCTTGTTTGTGCTGAGAGACCTTTAATAGCAAAACCTGGAAAATGTTACCTATTATTATCTTAAACTATTGTATTTACCTGTTATCCTTATAACACTGCCAGGATAAAGAGTCTGTCAGTGTTTCCATTTCATTTCGGAATCAACCATGACACTTTGCTCTGGGCTAAAACCTGGCATGTGAGTCTAAAGTCAGTTTTATTTTTCCTTAAATAAATGTTGAAATACTTTTTAGCTAAGCCATTTTGGTTAGAATAGAACATAAATAAATGTAACTGACTCCAGATGCTTTTGGTGCCCACTGAGAAACAACAGAAAGGATATATATTTTCTTAAAAAGTAAAACATAAACCTAAAGCAATGACCAATGTGCACATTCACTTCATACAAACCGTGTGTCTTACTTTAAATTTGTGCTTGCTTTTAAATTATTCTAAGGCTACATGAAATTCAGCTTTCCCAATGTATTTATAATAACTCACAAAATTTAGATCTTTAGGTAACATTTATTTAATTCTAGATTTTAAATAAAATGCATATATCAGTAATTATTGAATTAGAGTAATGCAGCATTATACATGCAAAAATTTGAAAGACCTTAAGGACACCCTTGCCTAATAAATCTGGTAAAGATAACCCCTATCCTCTAAGCTTTCAAATATATCATATAACCATTGCTGTGTGTTGACTCAGCCTTGGAGAAAGACACCCAGCAGGTTGGCAGGATAAAAGCTTTCCTGTTTATTCAATAATGTGCCTCCATAGGGGGTACAGTGGCAATCAGACTGGCAGGTCTTAACATGGTGCATAAATATTTCCAAATCCACGGAGCATACTTAGAAATATGGAAAAAGTGAGACAGACCACCAGCAGGCGTCAGACTCACCTTGAAAAGTCCTAGACATAACTGAGACAGTCTGCTCAGGGGTCACCCAGCACCTTCCTTTGTATGTTTTGCTGGCACCATTGCAGCCCTCATTACTCTACTTCCTACCTAAGCATCTAAATGTGTCACAGCATTTAGTAGTTGGATATACACAGGTGAACTCCCCCGTATTTCGTCAGTTTGGGGATATACGTTTGCCATGAGGTCCAAGTTTGCTAGGAACAGCTATCTTTAATCACTTGTTCAGGACTCTGTAGTAGTCATCGACAGAACCAACGTGGCTTTGGATTCTCAGAGTACTGACTCAGGTTCCTAAACATGTCATTTTCAGGTTCAGAGAGAGATCTTCACTAAGGAAAGAGGGGTAAGGGAGAGTAAGTAAAGAGCTAAATGCCAAACTAGACCTATAAAAGCATTGATTTTAAATAATCAGTTTAAGGTTTGGTGACATGTTAGGGTTGAATAAAATAAGCATATTTTTCCTCCTTCCCTTTCTTCAGCAAGCTCTTCACCTTCTAAACTCAACTTCCCCAGCTGTAGAAGATGAATAGCAAGAATTATTTCTTCCATTATAGAATTGTGAACTTCTAGTAAGTTACTGTAGCTTAAATATTCATGGAATTATAAGACCCACACAAGCAAAAGTTAAAAAAAAAAGTAAAACAGAAAGTAGAATTTTTTTAGTTAATATATATTAGGGAAACCTCTAATATTATTGATATTGAATTGATAAAGTATGGTAATATAGTGGAGCAAGTAGGTGCTATTACTGTCCCTACCATGAACTATCTGTGTGATCCTAGAACAGACACAACCTCCATGAATCTCAAATTTCTCATCTGGAAAAGTGGATTTGTCACTTAATCCAGTAGGGATGTTGTGAGAAATAAATGAGATAGTGCTCAGAGAATTTATAAATAAAGAAGACTTTACTGGGAATAATGTCATGACTCATTTATTGACTTTAATAACATATTTATCAGTTAGGACTCAATTCAGCAATCTGAAGCTTAACCAAATAGACACTATATTTCCTCACATGATAAGAAATCCAAAGGTATGCTCACCATAGCTGAGATGGTGGCTCATACTGCCATCGGGGTAGCAGATTTCTTCAGTTTTTCCTTCCCCATCCTCTTGGCCTGTGGCTTTCATTCTCCTTGTCACAAGATGGTTGTTCCATTTTCAGGTATTGCATCCACATTTCAGGCAGGGAGAAGATAAACAGCAAATGGACAAATGCTGCTGCCAACTGAATCTATTCATTTTTATCACTGAAGCAATGGCTTTTTCGATACCCATACGGGATATGCTTGTTTACATCTCAATGCTACAAATCAGCCAAATGGGTACTCTCAGTTTCTAGGTACTCTGAAAAGGTGGCTATTTCACCAGGGCATGTTACAGTACAGAATAAAAGTATGGTTCTTTCATAGAGGTTGTTTATGGAGTAGACCTCCATCAGTCAGCCACATACTCAAAAGTTAGGGTAATGCCTATGTTATTTTGAATTTTCAGCTTTATGTATCTCAGGCTTCCTAAATAAGTTATAGACTCTCTGAAGACAGGCTCCAGCTTTACTACTTCTCTTGAAAGTGTCACAACATGCTACACAGGTTTGTGTATATTATAGAAACAAAATAAATATTATTTTGAACAGTCTGGGTTAAAATGATAGACTGTCTATATAAATATAACCCTTGGTGAGTCATCCACCTTCAAAACTATTTCTTTTTCTTTTTTTTTTTTTTTTTTTTTTTGCGATGCGCGGGCCTCTTACTGTTGTGGCATCTCCCGTTGCGGAGCACAGGCTCCGGACGCGCAGGCTCAGCGGCCATGGCTCACGGGCCCAGCCACTCCGCGGCATGTGGGATCCTCCCAGACCGGGGCACGAACCCGCGTCCCCTGCATCGGCAGGCGGACTCTCAACCACTGCGCCACCAGGGAAGACCTCTTTTTCTTTTTGTCTCCCCAACTCCATGAATATCCTCCATAGATTGTTAAACTACTCTCAGGGATATTACTCAAAGACAAGGCATGGCACTCATAATTTATTGGGGACATCTGTGTGGAAAGATTCTGTGACTCAATAATTCTCCAAACAGGAAATGGTATTTCAGTGGCATTCCTATAACTATAGGCCTTATATGCACCAAAGCATTCCTTTACAGCTCCCCAAAGTATAATTATTTTGGATTTATTCTTGGCCTTTATGAATGCCTAAGAGAACATAGCTCTATTAAACTTCTTTGCTTCCCTCAGAACTTTAGCCCAATGGACTAGAAATATACCTGACCTAGAGTATTATTTATTAAGAATGCCCTCTCTTCTAGATTGTTCCTATAATGGGTGACATTTATGTGATATACAGGTAAAAGGATCATAAAGATGTTTATAATAGGCTTTCCAATTGTTAAGAGACTAGGAAGTAGGAAGGTATTGGAGCAAGGCTTATTAATTGAATTGTTTACAAATGAGGTCCTTAAGTAGGAATTTGTATAGTGTATGTAGGACATGCTCATATAATTTATGTCTAACGAATGAATATTTTATGTCTAATAATCTCCACTTCCTTTGTCAAGTGACACTCATATAAACAGCTTCTTAGGAAGGGTCAAAGGGTTAAGTCTCTTTCTCCTCTTGAATTTTTTAGAAAATAATCTATTTTATGAAATGACTTGGCATTTTCAGTCTTTTGGTATAAACGCTTACATCTAGGGAAATTATTAGAGCTAAGATTTTCAGCATGCTGTTTTCTGGATGAAGCAGAGAACAGCTTCCAACTGTTATTGTTCACACACACACACACACACACACACACACGAGCTCGCGCGCACGCGCGCACGCGCGCACGCCCGCACGAGAGATTCTGTAATTCAGACCCTGGAGGTTTTTCCTCATCTGAGGCCAGTTTTACATCTTAAACATGATTCTTTTAATTCAGGGATTAGCCACCACCCCACCCATTACCACTTCAGGTTTCAAACTCATTTAGCAATGATTTCCACCCTTAGTAAAATGTATTCATGAGGTGTACATGACATCTTGGCTTATTATACAGCCAGATTGATTAAGTAGGTTCACAGAATGAGATGACTGAAGGAGAGAACATTATAATTACAGATCATCATGCCTTGATACCCAACTCTAAGGTTACTTTGCAGATTAATTCATTTAGCCTCCTATCATCCCCCAAAATAGCATGTAATACTTTTTTTCCAATAATTTAATAAGATAGTCTCATGCTGGTTTTATGTAATCACATCCGATTCATGCAGATTTCATTTGTATGTCAAATGACTCCAAAATTTACACCTCGATCCATGATATCACATTTGAATTACATTCATAAATGCCCTAAACCATGCTCTCAAGCTCTCTGAATTGTCTCCATCTCTTTGAATTCCCTATAAGGTCTAGCTTGAACCCATTCACTTGTGTCCGTCTCAATGGTACCCTATGTATGAGGCCTCCATCAACATCTTTTGGACCACTGTGATAGTCTCCAAACTGGGCTCCCTACTCTATTCTTCTTCCCTCTAAAACATTTCCTACATGGAAACCAGAATAATCTTTAAAAAACATAAGTTAAAAAGAGCTCAGTAATCTCAGGGGTTTTTTGGAGGAATGGGAGAAAGTAACAAGCCAATTCCAAAATTAATACAGAATATAAAAAGCCATCTTCACAAAGAAGAACAGAGTTGGACAATGTACAGACCCGAGTTCAAGACTTATTATAAACCAAGGTCAACAGGTAGATTAATGAAACAGAAAGATAGCCCAGAGAGAGAGAGTCACTCTTATATAGTCATTTGATTGTTCTGAAATTTTCAAGAGAATTGTCTCCTCCTCTAGCTGTATTTAAAATATTTATTTATTCTCTAGGGTTTCAGGGTTTCATGCTATCTCTAGCTGTGGCTTTCTTTTTATTTATCTTGTTTGTAATAGTGACACATTTTATAAATTCTGGGTTAGTCCTTTCTTCCTTCCTTCCTTTCTTCCTTCCTTCTTTCTTTCTTGCATTCCTCCTTTCCTCCCTTCCTTCGTTCGTTCGTTCCTTCCTTCCTCTCTCCCTCCCTCCCTCATTTCCTACCTTCTTCCCTCCCTCCCTCCCTCCCTTTCTTCCTTCCTTCCTCCCTCCCTCTCTCCCTCCTTCCCTTCTTCCCTTCCCCCTTTCCTACCTTCTTCCCTCCTCCCTCCCTCCCTTCCTTCTTCCCTTCCTTCCTTCCTCCCTTCCTCCCTCCCTCCCTTCCTTCTTTCCTATTTTCCTTCTTCCGTTCTATTTTTCTTTCTTCTTTATGGATAACAATAGCTGCCCATAGTTGGTTTCTGCTAGCTCTTTCCTACAACTTCAATAGAGAAGAATCTGGCCCAATTCCCTCTTACCTAGCAACTCTTATTAAGAAACAGGCATAGAAACAATCATGCAAGTATTCTGTAAGGTTAAGTCATCTCTAAGTCTATGTTATGTGAGTTATTCCACCCACCTTGCACTAGAGGTTCCTTTGAGATAAACCAATCATTTCTAGACAGAAGATTTTGTCAGTCTTATAATCTGCATTAGAATCTTTCAAATTTCTGACTGAATACAAAACTCTTTAAGAGATCACCTCTTGGGCACTATTCTGAAAGGTGAATAGTGAAGGGCTAAATAAATTCTAATTGTCTGTTTAGACTAAACTTTCCTAAAATATAGGTCAAACATATTTTTTTAGAACTCCAGTATCTAAAGTAAATAAGCCATAAAATTACAGGAATTTCAAAATAAAACATCAAGCACCAAGATTTTCATGTCAATTGATGTAATAAAGGAAAACTTTAGTACTGATTAGCTACCTTTAGAAATATACTGCAAATCCAGTCTGTGAGAGGAAAAGCATATTAGGGAATATACAAATTATATGAGCAAAAATTAGACATCTGAAAAAGAGCATATCAGAGTTTAGCAAGGAAACAGAAATTACTTGAGTATTTAAATCAGAACTGGAATACAGGCAATTGGTTAACCGGGTGATAAAATAGGATAATGAGATGACAGCAGGAAGTTATCACCACCCCTCCACTGGTGGGACAGAGTGAGGAGAAAGCATCACAAGAACGGGAAGTTGAGGCCACGCCCTGGCTTGTCCACTGGGAGCTGGAAACTTGAAGGAGATGCAGCCACTGCCAGAGGAGCTACCTGAGAAGGACAGGAAGGGGAGAGAGAGTCTGGTGTTTCCTCCCCTCACTCACCTCCCTTCACCTCTAGGCTCCTGCTTCAGCCTCCCCTTGGCAATTATGGGGGTAGCAGCCTGCAGGGAAGGATGAGGGCACCTGGACTAGAAATTCTCATTCCTTCACAGTGAGGTCATGTTCATGACCTCTCCCCACTCCTACTCCAAAAACAAAAACAAAACAAAAATGGAGAGCTGTTTTTTTGCGAGATAAGCTTTAGGATGCAAAGTTGTTTTTTTGTTTTATTCTTTCTGTTTTTGTTCATTTTTTAAAATTTTCCTGAAAACAGTAGGAATTGTAACAAGCAACAATTGAGAAATTTCTTGTCTCTAATTTCTATCTGATTCATGCTCCTGTCAATTTTAGCACTAATATGATAAACAGATTCAAACCTTTCTGATTGGTTAGATTGGTATAACATATCCACCCTTGCCCACCAATTTTAACACTAACAAAACAGAATTGATCTTCCTTCGAAAAAATGTTAAATCTTCTTAAAAACATTTCTGTTTGTACATTTTCCCTAAAACTAAATTCACATTGGTTGAGAGTCTGGAATGATTTAACTCTCTCTTAATTAAAAACAACAAAAAATTTCAGTTCATAAATATATGAAGGTTTCTAAATTGGAATTTGCATATGTTAATTAGGGTGTTCAAGAGCAACATTTGGTACTTATGAAATGCTTAACTCTGTGCTGAAAAGAACTTGGAATAACACTTAAATACAGAAGAGACAAATTTTCCAAGCTCTCAAATCACTTATTAAAATTGAAATCATGTACTTGTCATCACATGGAAATCAGTAGAAACACATAAATAAGCTAAAAGTCTAAAATTTAGCTTTAAAGGTTCGTTTTTCTCTAAAACTACTAGTTTTGGCTTCAAAAATCAGATATTTAGTAAAAGAATTGAAAATAGAAGAAAATTACTGGTTGGTTCTATCTGGATTTACAGTAATTCTGACAAGTTTGTATTACTGAACTCTATTTCAATGTCATAGAAACGATTTTCCGTATCACAGAAAGAGGAATTTATAACTAAGGACACAAACATAATCCTTAGCCACTGCAAAAGTGTCATTTGCTGGTTTACATGATAAATTGAGACAAATTCAGATTCTTTATACTGGAGTCTTAAAGCACCTATAAAAACAACATAATTGGACGAATTGGAACTTTTATATTAAGAAAATATTGTACCTTAGTGATCTTCTTATTGCTAAACAACTCACTAGGTTTTGGAGAGTAAATGAGTCAGTCTAGAAAAATATCTTGGGGATTTTGCCACTCATGATAAGGTAGTTGCTGAATATTTTTATTTTGTTTTTAGGGAGATAAGGAGGTATGTTACCCTTAACTAATTTACCTCTAAAATGACCAATGGGATCCTTATCATTTGTGGCTGAGTTGATTTTACCATTGGTTGTTATAATTACTTTAAATTGCTTAGAAGTTATTATCAAGATATACAATAAGTCCTATGCAATCTATCTGTAGATGATACTGTATAGATTACTGTTACATTCATTTATACAATGCATTAATATTTGGCTCTTGTAGAATTGGCTTTATTGTCTACACCTCTGCCATTTTATTCAATGAGTTCCAATTTATTAGGATGTTTAGATACATAAGGAATCCAAATTCAAATAAAGCAGGAAAAATTGAAGAAAAAGTAAACATTATTAAGGAACCAGTCAGGAAAGCAAGGATTGAAACTCTGGGTGGTCTTTTAGGGCCCATCAAATATTTTCAGTACAGAAGACCACACAGAGGATGAGAAAAACAAGTATTTTATTATATTGTTAACAATCCTTTCCAACAAAATTTTTCCAGTTGTTAAAATTTAATTTCCTTATGTGTATGTGTATATCTTAGAACTGTGTCAGGAAGTTACTGGGAATTCTTATCAACAGAAAAAATAAAACCATAAAAACTACACTCTTTGGAAAATTTGAGGATAGAAATGATCATCTCATCTACATCTATTCTTCCTAGTTTTCTATGTTTTTTTAGGTACCCTCATTTAGGCAAAAAGCTCATTTTCCCTTTCTTGATTTCTCTCTACCTTAAGACACTGCACTCAGCTGTCTTCTTCACAATACCTGTTCCCCTTACCTTTCCATTTCCACTTCTGTGTATTATTTCCTAAGTCAGTTGAAAGTTAATTTAATAAAGTTTATTTTGCCAGTGATCATTAGCTTATTTCCTTTTAACACAATTCAAAAACTATCAGAAATTTGTATTTAGACTTTCAGTAATATAGCCCCAATGTACATTTCTAAATGTTCTTCCGTCATTTTCTTGGTCATCTCACATATGTGAACACAACTGGTCTCCATTTCCTGCTCTGCTTCCCCACTGGGAAATGCCTTCCTTCCAATATGGCATTGTTCTTGTATTAAGCAATTGAACAATATTTTACAGCCTAAATTGTGATTTTTCACATAATATAGCTAATTTAGTTCTCACAGTAAGTCTGTATACAATAATAATATAGTTGTAATAATATAGTTGTAAATATTTTACATTTTGAACACACACACACACACACAAACTTGGGCTAAGTAAGAATGAGTGGGATGCCAAAGATTTACCTATTGATAACAAAATAAAATATATATTTAAAATTTTCTACAGGGACCTGGAAGCTTTGTGGGGTCAGAGTCAGATGTATGCATATCTCAGTGCAAACTGTATACAGCAAATCATTCTACTACTGGAAGGACTCAAAGATCATGATCTTTAATTGCTGCCTCCCCCAAATGTTTAATGTAAGTATGTATATCTTACAGGGCACTTAATAAAAATTATGAAATGAAAAAAAAAGGCAACAAAAAATCTCTAACTAAAATGGTTCAATCCATTGACCCTGAAAAACGAATAAACAAAATATCAAACATTTTAATACATTAACTCATTTTAGAGTATACTTTATTCTAATTTTATCTTCTCACATAATTACAGAACTCAGAAGACCATGATTGAGGGTTATTTTCTTTCTTTCTGACTACCTGTTTTGGTCTTCATTGCATTATGTGACATACATGTTTTTCCTTAGGTATTACCCAGTGATCAGAAAGGTTGCTAATGAAATATGGCAGAAGCTGCCTCAGGCCTGTTTCTCGTCTGGAACATGCTGCATTGCAGCCTCTTATTTATCCTGATGAATTGACAGTGGAACTCTAGAGACTTAGTTCAATTTCCTGCCTTAGACAGGCACTGTGAATATTAACCCCCCGAAATTGTTTCCCTAAAAGATGGTACATATCATGGCTTTCCAGGATAAATGTAGCCATTCTCCCCCGCTTTTCGGGTGTTTTTCTTTTTTAATTTTACAATGAAAACAATTCTATTTTAATCTGTCTTTCTCTTTGCACTCATAAAGGGGCCATGCTTTAAGAACAAAGTGCTACACAGCAGTTTTCGTCATCCAGACATGATAGTAGTCCACACAGAGCTTCAGGAGAACCTAGGTTGCAGAATGACTATGGACATATGTTATCATATTCTTTATAAATTACCAACAAGGAAAGTTCCTTCACAGAATAGCTGCAATTACAATTTTAATATGCTGCTTTAGGGTCTCCTACTGACCCCTAAACACATCGAGACTCTGTGTTGATAGCCAATGAAGACACTCACTCAAGCCGGGGGCACGGTGGGGGTACATTCAGTACTCCTCACAGGGCACTACAGACAGCTGTTGATGAAATTTGATTCCCAGCTCATCGTCTGTACAGTAGAAACTTTATGCACTGCAGAGGGAGATTATAACACAGCAATAAATGCAGATTGAATTTTCTTTACAGGTCCCCAGACCTTAATCCAATTGGGTTAGTATGCCATCCTAGAAAACGCCACAGGGCTAAAAAGATAAAGAGGATAAGCTGATTGCTTATGAAAAGTTATCCAGAAGCCAGGTTCTTACTTTCACCAGCCCTTTCAAAACATTCATTATTCCTGTATTGTGTTCCGTTATAGAGGAAGAAAAAAAAATTGACAATTTTCATGTCCAAATATTCATGATAATTTGGGCTGAGATGAAACATAAAGACACATTGAACAAGTTAATAATTGAGTGTTATGGGAAAGCTAACAATGTATCCATACTTCAAAATTATATTAACTATTTGGTTAACATTTCTTTAGAGGAGCAACTGAGTCTTGTGTGGGAGATTTATTGAACGTAATAGGGCAGAGCTTACTGTATTGTGTCAGGTTCAGTTCTTGCCCTCAAATTATCTGTTTGTTACCAGGAACTATCCTTTCTAGGCCTTCTCTGGCATAAACTTTGGAAATCTTATGTCTCTTTCAAGTGATTTATCAGTATTTTCTTCCTAAGTTCATAAAATTCCCCTCCTATGACTCCTAGTAAATACAATTTTCTCATTTTTATTAATTATTTTTCCAGTGATCTTTTCATACCAAAGTGATAGAAGTGATATTTCTTTTATATAGTGGGACCTGGGAAGAAAACTGATACCACCATCACAACCTCCACCACTGCCACCAAAAACACCACCGTTACGACATTACCACTGGGATACCACCATCTTTGCCATCACTATCACCATCAAAATTACTGGCATTCTAGCACCATATATATCTATAAAACAAGTTACACACAAAATTGTTTATACGGGTGCAGTGCTTCTCAAACTTAAATGAACATATGATCAGTGGAAGATCTTATCAATATACAAGTTTTGATTTATTAGGTCTTGAGTGTGGCCTGTGATTCTGCATTTTTAAAGAGCTTCTAGGAAATGCTGCAACTGCTCCTTTATGACCAGCCATTGAGACAGAAGCTTTTGCTTGATCCTATACAGAGATAATTATAAGACCCAGATCGGAGCTCTACCTATGAAAAGCTTACAACCACATTAGAAATCTCTTTTAAACACACCCAGTATGTATAAATCTGAATTTACATACAAGATAAATTTGGGGTAACTAATGCTACAAAAGGATTCCCTATGATATCCCATTAAAGAACAACTCAATTAATGTTTTAAATTTGAGCCTCATAAAAATGGGATTAGCATAAAACCACTCATTGGCACAGATTTTTATTTAAGGTGATATACTTAAATAAAACAAACATATGTCCCAATAAAGACAACCATGTATAAAAGAAAGTTAGCATAGGAATAATATAAAAATATTAAATAGATATAGGAGTGTATCATAAGACAAATATACTAAAGAAATGGGTAGAAAGTAAGCACATATGGTTTGCAAAGATCTCAGGAAGACTAGCTTGAGATTTCCACTGGTCTATTGATGGTTCTATGGCCTTTGACTTTCAAATTCCTAATCATTTTTTATCTTCTCTTTGAAGCAGATGTTTTTTACCTAGAAGTTAGTCTAGGAGAGAGCAGAAAATAGAATTGAGGTTTTGCTTCTGCATCTTTGAGATGCAGCTTTATTCTGTATTATTTTATTTTCTCCTACTCTTTCGACATGCAGAATTCAGGAATATTCCTCACTGAATTTACAGGTCAAAGGTTCTATATATTCCATTGATACAATTGTGATATGGACAATAGGGAGATGTTAATTCTCTCTGCCCAGAGTAGGACATCTTATTCTGATTTGCCTGCTAAGGTCTGTATTCATTTTTACCTCCATGTCGTGGCTGTCTATAATTTTCTTTTACCTCATTCATTTCATTTATGCACCTACTTTGAAAGCTCATGTATGCAGATATGGAGGTATATTATCTCTCTTCCTGTTTCTAGCTATTGTTTCCAAATAGACATCTTTCAGATTTAGTGACTAAGCCTTTAGATTTCTGTTTCACATATTCTTCTGTATTTGCAGCATGAACCTGAATTACAATTTCTGAATGGTGTGTAGCCTTCACTTCCTAGATGCAGACAGAACAAATTTGCCTGTTTCTCAAAGGGATAATCAGAATTTATCCTCCTCCTGGGACAAAAGCAAATCAAGCCAGCTTATTTAGTTCTGTTTTAAGTACCAGTGAGCTGGTTTAGACGAGAGAAGAATGCTGCAAGGTCCGTATCTAATTCTTCTAACAGATGTGTTCAATCCTAGTACATTTCAGCACATTGAGATGTAAAAATAGGGACTGATGTTGTTTTTTTTTTTTTAAGTAAACTGTGCCTTTTATTCCATGAATAACTATTCGAACACAATTATACATTTCAAGTGGTTTGTGTGTTTTTAATAAAGAAAGAACACAAAGATCACATCATTCAAATGGAAATTATTTTTTCATCTAATCTTATCTAATGTGATGGTGACAATCTTACAGCAAAAGAATACTTGTCAAAGTTAATAAGCAAGGTTGCAAGAATGTTTGCATCTTCCCTGGCATCTTCATAAATATGACAGCTGCCTCAATTATTAAATGAGAGTGTACTCTGGCATCAGTAATTATTGCTGTGCCTGAGGTAGAAGATTAATAAAAAGTGAGTTTATCATAATTGCACAGCAATAATAAGGTGGGTCCTTTGTATTCTGTTAATATACACTGTTATCTTATTATGAGAATTATGCCCCTCATATTCAAGTTAAACAAGTGAAAAAATCCACCCCTGAGATTAGGGTGTTATTTTGATTAAATTGTTGTGTATGAACATAGATGGGTTTATATTTGTAATCAGTTTCTGTATCTTGAACATAAGAAAAATTCTCCATCCCTTTGGATGGTTTATATAATTCTTACGTAATTTTTATGACCTTGCTAATTATAAAAGCACTGAGTTTCAGGTGCTCCTTAAGTAACAAGAAGAAAGATTTGAACACATAGGGCATATTCTAAAACATAACAAGCAAACAATAAGACCATTATTTCAGTTCTGTTCTGAACTGCACATTTATCTATGCTACTGCAATCAGATGCTGCATGGCATTTCTGTGGTAAAGATTATGTCAGGATTTGGAAATGGAAAAGTCACAAATCCAAGTCATGAATCCAAATGAAAAAAATCACACTTTTATTTACTTATTTAGTTTTGTAGCTGAAACTAAAAAAAATGGCTGGCTTTCCTTTCCCTAGCTCTAATTGGTAAGATGTTCAAATCTAAGTGTTAATATCTTTTTTGCTATGTACTAGTCATTACTATTTTTCATACCTATGTTCTTAAATTTATCTGTATTTATTTATTTATTTATTTCTAGTCTTGCAGAAAGTAGCAGAACTGGGTTTTCCAGCCCAAACTCAACTGCTTGGAGCTTATACTTGTACCTTTCTCTTTGGCACCGTTTAGATTTTTAAATGCAGTTAGTCTAGGCTCCAATGGCAATTAATCTCTGCAGGACTCATCATTCCCCCACCTCCCAAGCACACCAAGTAGATGTAAAGTGCTTTAAGTTATAAGAGAAGAAAACATCCTCCAAATCCAATTAAACACCTATATGTGCTAAAATGATATAGAATGTAAAAGTGGATAAGAGTTAGTGCTCAAATTCCCACTGGAGTATACTCATATAAAATCAAGTACTTTATGAGTACAGTGGGAAAATGTTTAAATAACTAGTGCTATATTCTTAGGAGTTGGATGAGTTTGACAGAAGCTATTGGAGGGAGGGTACGTCCCGTAGGCATCTGTAAAATGATTAGCTTATGGTTATCTATTGAGGGTGGTGAACATTCCAAATAGATTGCAAAGTGTGATAGTTAAGGTCTCTAATATACTTCTTTATAGTAGGAGCTTGGCTATACTTAAATTAATATTAATCATTATGTAGTTTTAACATTTACTTGAGTCTCTATTGTTATCTATACTATATCTGTATGTATATCTTTCTCTGCATCTATATATTCTAAGTGTTGCTTACTTCTTCCCTTTCCTTCTGGATTACATATAGCCCCTAATAAATATAAACAAAATACTAGTGTTGGCAACTGTATTTACAGACAAAGCCTAGTAACCCCAATATCATCTTTAATAAAAGCAAAATCTTTGTAATGTCTGAATAAGAAAAGGTGAAATGTATACAGTTGAAAATTTCTAAAAACACTTTGTAGTTGATAATAATAATTTTTGTACTACACTGTTCTAAAGTTTAAAATATAAAATGTAGGAAATATTTCTTGCTCACAAATCAACCTGAAGTGTATGTTCTTGACCGAGAGGCAGATTTTAACTCCCCAGTGATTTGGAGGCCCAGGTCCTTTGTATTTTGTGGCTCCACAACCCTCTCATGCTAGTGTGCCTCCAACCAGCAGAAGCATAAGAGAGGCTGGAAAGTTAGTCTAACAATGTGTCCAAGATGAAGAGGGATAGTATCTTTGGTGATCAGATAGCACGGTTTTATTCTGAAATTAACCCATTTCAATAAACACCAATGACCTATTCATCTTCAATATTTTACACCCCTTGTTTTTCTGAACAAATTCATGGCTTCTCTTGATTTGAAATTTGCCTATTTTTCTTTTTTTATTATTTTGTATTTACCTGTTTTCTGAAAATACACTTTGCTTCTTTTCCAGCCCTATTTTCCATAGCTCTATACTATACACCTTATCCTCCTCTCAACCACTGTTTCACCCCTGCAGAACATTTATTATTATTATAAGTATTTCCCAACAGCTTTTACAATATTACATATTCATTTGTGGACTTTGTCCACCATGTTTATTACGTTTTAACCAGGGCACATATAGGCACTTGATTATTTATTTAAAGGATACCTGGCTACATTATATTTTTATTCCTTCTTTCAACAAATTTTTTCAGGTAATTGCTTTGTAACAGGTATTATCTTAAACCTTAAAGATAAAAAAGGTAAAAAATAACAGCTAAGTCTAATGGGAGGAACAGATGAGTACACATGCAGTTTGGGATGCAGTGTGATAATAAATGGATTCTTAGAGGAGGAACAGAATGTTTTTGAAATTCACAGGAGGAGCTCCTTACCAATTAAAAGGAAGCCAATATGGAGTCTCTGTTGGGAGCTCAATTTAAAGAGACCTGAAGGATAAGGAGGAAAGAGGGTGTTGGAAACGGGCCACTCCAGGCAGAGGAAACAGCATTTACAGAGATATGGAGATGAGATAAAAACTAGCTTACTCAGGACATTGAAAGAAATCCAGTATAGCTGGGACATAGATAGTGAGTGAGAGAGATGGAGAGATGAGTCTATGAGATAACTAGGAAGTGCCTCATAAAACATGCAAGCAAGTCTGAACTTTATTTGAGGGCAAAAGGGAAACATTAGAAGGTGTAGAGAGTGTCTTGATGCTGTGTAACCCAGTGCTCAGTGTGTAGGGGGAGTGACGGGTCCTGCCAGAGTGACGGGTCCACTGCAACGTCTGTAGCAGTCAAGGACTCTCATGGGGAGTTCAGTGCTCTTCTCAATAGTTCAACAGATGTAGTGAAAAGCTTCCAGTGTTCCCTGTGCAGATGTTTTCCAGATCATGGGAACATGATGACTTTAGATGAAATTAAAGGCCATTAAATATACAAAAAACAGAAAGAAAGATTGTTCAGATTGTGTTTAGCCTACGTCTCCCAATCTCCTGCATTAGAGGTCACAGAATCATATCTGATGCCTGGATAATTTAAAGGGATGAGTAGATTATTTCATTAATCACTAATAATGTTTGTATACTTGTCCTTAGATAAGAGAGATAATTTATCATACTCCAGTGGAAGAAACCAATTGTAACTGAAACTAAGAACTTCCTCCCCTCAATTCATGACACAACTTTTGTTAAAGGGTAGCAAATAATCTAGGCCATAGAAAATCTACTCACCTCCAGCCTCCATTCTCAATTAAAAATCATATTCTAGTCAAGATATGTTTCTGTGTTTAACCTTATTCCCCAGAAAATGTGCTCATTTTCTTGTTACAGGTGTGAGCTGCAAAAATAAATTTTCTAACACGTGCTTCTCTGAGTGCCTTTTCTGCCCCTCATCCTGCCTGGATCTTATTTATTCGTTCAAATAACATTGATTGAAGTTGTACTAGATGTCAGGCAAAGAATGAAGCAGTGAGGAGTGCCAAATTAATGACATGATTCTAACCAGAAAAAAGGTTTAAAAAACATCGTATACTGTTTTCCTTTTCCAAAGATTTATAAGGCACATTATTTTATTAATACCTTTGAGAAAATTTACAGGAAAGAAATGTGTTTTACTTTGTCTAATGCAGCATCCCTCGTGCTTTACTAAATCACAGAATCGTTTCTCATGTGACATCTGTTTAACACCTGTGGAATGCTGGTATTTGGAAGCACAGTTTGGGGAAAAAACAGCCTGGTGGGCTAGTATACCAATCTTCATCTCTCCTAAAAGAATTGATCAGTATCTTGAGAATGGAGATCAGAGACCTCTATACACTGTTCTTTCCCATTTGAAAGGGAAAGAATCCAAACGGAATTAACTTTTATTTAGTTCTGCCTCCTCTTTTGTGAGATAGAACAACCTCTGGGAAATGGCCACTCTAAGAAATTAGTACAATTAAATCTTTTTTTCTTATTTATTTTCTCTTAATTTTTTGTTTCATGATCACTGCTCAGATGCATTCCCTACAAGGCTAAGAGGGTACAAAAATAATTACTGGCATTTATTGAGTGCTTAACTTGTGCAAGGTCTTGTGATGAGAGCTGTGCATGTATTATCTCCTTCAATTCTCACAATAAACTCACAAAGTAGGTAACTGAATCCCTATTTTTGGAGTCAGGTACCAGACTCAGTGGCATTGAGGAGATAAAGACAATCTGAGTTAGACGGCCAGGTCACACACCTTAACCCTTAAATTCTATTTTCTGATAGCAGTTTGTGGTATGGACAGTAGATCTACCATCATGATTTGCAAGTGTTTCTAGTCCATAAAGTACTCCCACATGCTATATTTTCACAGAAACTCACTGAGGGAAGCCAGTGCAGATATAGTATCTTTTTTCCAGATGAGTAAATTGAACTGAGAAAACAGAGCACACCACAGTTAAAAATGGTGCCCCTAGTCTCCAAAAAGTAACATGAACAAAATGCCTGACAGGCATCATAGATCCCAAAACCTGGAAGGGAACACAGAAATCATCTATTCCAATGCTCTTTTTTCATAGAGAAGCTCTTTATACAAAGAGCAACTAAGGTTCTGTACTTCACTTCCACAGAATCTATTTCTTTTAACTGTATATAGTTTTATCTCGTTAGCAGGCTCATTACATATAAAATTATAAAGCAAACATTTAAAATCTCAAGGTTGTTATTTTGGGAATTGTGTACATAGAAATGAGAAAATGTTAATGTGGCAGAATGCAGTGAGATTGATAATTATTGACCTCTATTAGCTGTTATTACAATCACTCACATTTTATTTTCCTATATATTTTACATTTAGCTTTAGCATTTGATAACAAATGAACACATTTTTGGATTATTAAATCAACCTTACGGGCACTTTTTATGTGAAGAACTGTGAAAAGAATATGTTTGAAACTTTCATCAGTGCCCAAAAATTTAAAAAAATAAATAAATGAGACTTTAGACTACAAGTTAATAGAACCAACAGGAAAAAGTCTTGGAATTGTCAATGGATTTAGAGAATCAAAATGTTTCTAGATTGAAGACCAGTGGCCTCGTGAGTATCATTGGCTGAAATTTAAAGTTTGACTAGAACTCTGTGTGAACGGTTAAAGAAAAAAAAACAAAAAACTTGAGGCTGTTCAGAGAGATACAATGGGATCTGAAAACTCAATTTTTTGTTTAATTGTTTGGAAAAGTCAACTTTTTTTTTTAGTTTGCTTGCTTTTTCCGTTGCTGCTTTAGGGGTCGTCTGCTTATAGTGGCATGGAGGGCATTTTTCCCCAGAATGAAATGTGAGCATCTCCTTTCTTTTCCTGGGAAGAAACACCAGACTGAGTTATTTGTAAAGTCAGAGCCCCCTTTTCCTTGTGGAAAGGAGAACACTAATTTATATTACAATTGGCTCTGTGTGGTTTTGTTTGGTGTTGTTGTTATGAGTGAACAGGCTCTTCCTGATATGCCTCTTACGTGTATTGTGATAGGAATAATAAGAAAAATAATAATAGTAGCTCAGTAGAGAGGAGTAGTGGGGATGTGAGACCTACATTGGGTGAGATTGGGAAAGCAAAAGAAGAGTAGGGGTTTGAGCTGGGAGAATTTTTTAAGTGTGCAAATGCCTGGCAGTCACTGTGATTGAGCCGATCGAAGAACCACTGCAAAGCAAACAGGATTATGTTTGAACGTGCAGAGTACCTGCCAGATCTCTGCTTGGTTTTCTTGAAAATGACACTTACTGCTCATGCCATCACCACTCAGTCTTCCTGTGAGTGGGAACTTCATTCCTGATCCAGCCAGCAGCATGCTGGCTAATTGCCTGGTTACCCACCTAACTACCCTGCAAAACTCTTTCCACAGTGTCTTCCAACCCAGAATAACTGTGAGACCAGACAGAAACTTCTGGACACCCAGCAATGTGCTGGGGTGAGTTCCAGTGGTTGGGGTGAAGATAAATGCTCCAGAGCACTCTCTGCTGGGACAGTACGGAAGGGACCCCTCTGTTTCATAGCCAAGTATGTTGAGTCTCCTTTTGAAAACAATATGAACTTATTTTGTTTCTCATCCTTGAAAAAAAGAAAGTGTGTTTGTTTGGTTGAAAATGAAATAACACAGCTGTCAAAATTACAGGTTCTTCCTCCCTTTGATGTATAGAATTATGGAAGACCCCGGAGGATTATGGGGAGACTTGAGCTGAGAGGGCAGAATAAATCATAGTTTTGCTTGAAGAAGTTTCCTTGCATGACTGAGAGTATCATGCCCTGAAGGATTTGTAGAAAGCCATGGTACCCTCCTAGTGGAGAAAATGCCTAAGACCCAGCTGACAAAGGCAAAGGTCTAAAATCTACCCAGACAGGATTTAAGAGAGGGATAGCTGTAGCCTTTAAAAACTGACTTAGTGGCTGATGGCTGATTCTGAAAACAAAGGAAAGAAATTCTTTAGAAACATCCCTAATATTCCTTGAAATCAATTTGAATGGAAATTCCATCTATTGTGATTTTTAATTCATTAAATTTTGAAAATTCCGATATTTCCTCTTACTAATTATTTATCTCACCTCCCTTGGATTTATTTTATCTTCATTTTTGAAATAAATTTCTATTTTTGTATAACTGTTTAATATATTTTTTCTAAGACAAGCCTCTAGTTAATTGAGAGCTGATTTCCTTCTTTTTTGGAATTTGGAGATTTCACGGTATGGATCTGAAACATGTAATTTACCCAGAAGAATGTGTTATGAAAGTTTCTTTATGAATCCAAAGTAATCAGCAGTGCTATTGATAATATATGCTATTTTGGAATATTGTTTATGTGTGAAGAAATAAGATTTTATTGAGGTAGTTAATATATTTCAGTGTTATAATATTGAGAACATAAATATAGACCATATTCACAAATTGAGAGAGAGAATTTGCTTTATAAACTGCTGAGCACATCTTTTATACACATCTTCCTTTTGACATGATCAAAGGGAAATTGCTATCATATGCTGGATACTGCTTTTTTTTTCTCCTTTCCTTCTGTAGGCACAAACTGTAATCTCGAACTGCACATGAGACTATGTGCTCACAACTACAAATGGTATATTGATCAAGTAATTAAATTAAATCTGATGTTTGACATTAGGTACAAGAATCGTTTCTTGACTGACAGAATATTCCATTTTCAACTCATTACTGAGAGAAAATGAAAAAGGACTTTTACACATTGAAAACTCACTGTATTTGCAGAGCATTTGCAAAGATAGAAGTTAGAATGGAAGTTAGGTTTTCCCTTGTAAATTGTTTAATGATAACACTAATGATGATATCTTCCATTTATTGAGCATCTGTATTTGTCTTATCTCATGTAATTAACTTGTATTTAAAGAAACTGGCCTAATAAGTAAACAAAATGGGAATAAAGGACTATATAGACAATAATATTTTTTGTTAAAAATAAAAAACTTCCTACAAAAGAATTAAATAAGTATTAGGCCAAATTTGCAAATTTCCAAGTCTTCCACTCAAACCACAGCAGAAGAAGAAAGAGGAAAGAGAGTAAAGTACAAGCAGATATTAGATTGGTAATTAGCTTTGATCCTTTTGTGAGTAGACAGACTAGGAGGCAAGACTGCTTTCAAATGGTTTCAAAGGGACAGACATATGGTACAAACTTTCCTTAGGAGCAGGGACTTCCTGGAGCTGGAGTGAGTGTTAAAAACGTGTCACAGAGTGGAGAAATGGAGCAGTCAGTTGCCTGGCCTATGTTGGACAGTGTCTTCAAAAGCATAAATACAGGGAAGCCCTGGTGGTGGTGCAGCTGGGGGTTGTGAAAGGGATCAGATAAACCAGAGCGGCCAAGGCAGGAGAAATAGGAGAGCATCTTCAGGTGGCAGTACTGGCAGAAGGCCTGCCTTAGAGGATGGATCAGGTACATGGAAATAATACAGGTAGACAGCAATGTAACATGAAACTGAAGATGTGCAGAAAGGAGATGGCACTTCCTGAAAGACAGATGGCTTCCTCTCCTTTGGTCTAGAGTTTTCACAGTTCTTCTGATGTGAACAGAGGCAGAGAAATTCTGTCTTAATATATTTTTGTGTGTCCCTGTTGTAACCCAGACCGGTCACATAAGAATACATTTTATATTAGAATTAGTACATTATTCATTTATTGGGTATTGTTAATGGGCTCTTATTTTTGCATTCCATTTTTTCAACAGATATTTATTGAGAAGTGATTATATGCTAAATGCTGATTTAGATTTTGGAGATAGAGATAAAGGAAAGAGAGAGGGCTTTCCTGCTACCTTGAAGCTTACCTTTTAGTGAGGAGGTGATAGAAAATATGTAACTGAAGGTGCCAAGTGTTGTGCAAAGATTTATAATTGGCTTTTGTAGCAGAGAGGAACCAGTTAACGTCTGAAGACTGTGATTTAAATGATGATAGTAAGTTACCAAGTGACTCTGAGGAAATACCATTTCAATCAGAAAATGCAAAGCCCACTGTAAAGACTTGAAGGTAAGAGTGAACTTGATTTATTTGAAAATCTAAAATAAAGCCAATGTGTTAGAGCATAATGAACAGAGCAAAAAGTGGCAGGGAATGAACTCTGAGACATACACTTCATGAGACGAAGTAAGAATTTTGAGTTAATTTTTGTTTTTTAAATGAAGTTGTTATGAACTGAATATTTATGTCTTCTCAAAGTTCATATGTTGAAATCTAACCCCTAATATGATGATATTTGGAGATGGGGACCTAGGGAGGTAATTAAGTTGTGAGGGTGGAGCCCTCATGAATGGGATTAGTGCCCTTATAAGGAGAGGACAGAGAACTACCTTGCTCTTTTCTACTGTGTGAGGACTCAGCAAGAAGATAGCCTTCTGCAACCAAGAAGCAAACTCTTACCAGACACGGAATTGGCTGACTCCTTTATCTTAGACATCCCAACCTCCAAATAAGCCACCAGGTTTATGGTATTTTGTTATAGCAGCCTGAGCTAACTAAGATTACAGTGGTAAAACACTAGAGTATTTTTTGATAGGAGACAAACTGGTTTGCTCTTTTAAAAGAACACTCTGGAAAATGAATGCAGAATAAATTATAGGAAATAGAGACAAGAGTAGAAGCAAAGAAATCAGTTAAGAGACCACTGTAGTCCTTAGGAGTGTGGAAGTGTGTGACGGTGGTGATGATGGAGAGAAATGAATGAATATGGGATGTGATTTGGAGACAGGAATGAGAGGACTTGTTGGGATGGGTTGGATGTAGAGGGTGAGGGAAGAGAAAAAAGATTTTTACCTTGTGCAGTTTGGTTAGTTGATGTGGCAGTTTAGAGAAAAGCAGAAGTGTGACATCCAGAGAATACAGCTGGAGTGACTCTATCAAAAGTTATGTTTCAGTGATTTTAAAGTTGAGGCACTGTTTGGAAATACAAGCAGAAAAGTACAATAGGCAGTTAGATATTCAAATCTCGTCTTTCAGGGAAAGCTTAAGTTTAGATATATAAAAAATAAAACATCATCAGAGTAAATGCAGCCTTTAAAATCCTCACTGCAATGACATCTCCAAGCATGTAGCATATACCTTGCACCTAGTAGGAACTCAATAAGCATTTCTTAAGTGTATTTTCGTAGGAAGGTATAATGCTAAATGTAGAGGAGAGAAAAGAATAAGAAATAGTTTGAGTAATTTGAGAGATGGCCTGTTAGTTTCCTATGGCCACTGTAACAAAATACCACAAACTAGATGGCTTTCAAGAACAGAAATGTATTCTTTCATAGTTTCAGAGGCCACAAGTCTGAAGTCAGTATCACTGGGCTGAAACCAGTGTGGGAGGGGACGTGCTGTATCTGGAGAATCTAGGGGAGAATCCTGTCCTTGCCTCTTCCAGTTTCTGATAGCTGCTGTCATTCCTTGGCTTGTGGATGCATCATTCCAGTCTTTAGGATCATTATCTTCGAGTATCTGCTCTGCATACACATCACCTTCTCCTTTATATCTATTTAAAATCTCCTTCTGTCTCCCTTTTATAAGCATCGATACGAATGCAGTTAGAGCTTACCTGGATGATCTTGGATAATTTCTTCACCTCAAAATCCTTAATTTAATTACTTCTGCAAATACCTCACCCCCCCCTCCTTTTTTTGGCCTTATAAGGTAACAGTCACAGGTTACAGGGATTAGGAGGTGGATGTTTTGGGGGGGCATTTTTCAGTCTATTACAGATGGTAATGAATTTGATAATATAAAAGTTACATTATAAGGGTATGTAACTACAGCAAAAATAGATACTGTGTAAAGTATCATAGGAGCATGAAAATAAAACAAATTAATTCTGGGAATGTCTAAGGAGAAATACTTCAGTGCCCTGGCTCTTGCAGGACAAATAGAAATTTGTAAAGTTGAGGGTAAAGAGAAGAAACCCCAGGCATAGAGAACTGTATGAATATAGGTGTGGAGCTGTGAGTGCATGGTGTAAGCAAAGGAAAAATCAATGAACATGCTTCAATACCAACTCCTAAGCAAGAAGTGTTTATTGAGTCCATACTGTTATCCAGCCTTTGGAGAATACAAACTAATTTAAGATATGATATTTGTAAAAGTCTGTAGCCTTAGATCATCCTGGGGGAAATAAAATGTGCATACACAGAACAAATAGAGAACAATATAAATCAATATGCAATTATATGCTAACCTTTGTAATATTTACCAGGTCTTCAGGGATAGAAAGAATCACCAGGAAATAAGCTTATTTGTGGGGATGGGGTATGAATCACGAAACAGGGGTAGAATTTGATTATGTAGAGAAGGTAAAATGTGCAAGGTGGGTTAAGCAGAATAAAGAACATGAGTTAAAGCAGAACTGGGAGCTGCATGTGTTGTGGTCCGTGTGTGGGTTGGAAGAAGAATTTCCAGACACAAAGTATTTTAGAAGAGAGTGAGTTTATTGGGAACAAAGAGCAGAGTTAGTGAGGGGCCCTGCAAATACAGTGGGTCGACTTCCTGATAGAGCAGGGAGAGCCGACCCCCTTTGTGGGCTAGTAGCCAACTTTTATAGCCTCAAGACAAAGAAAATTCCTGCTGGCAGGATGGCATTAGGTAATTGGTCAGGATGCTACATGGTGAATATTTTACCTAATATGGAGCCACGGGCTGTCCAGTTTAGGTCAGGAGAGACCATGGCAACAGTTACTATAGGGGCTTGGTTAATTCCGGAGATTTTTGTCCTGTGCCCTCGATATAGGGCTCCACAGCATGAGTGTGAGAATATGAGACCAGCAGCATGATTGGAGTCCCTTGAAGTATCACAAGAAATGAGAGTGGATAAACTAAGATGTTGTCCTTCTATTGAAGGGTTTAAGGGCACAGAGAAGATGACTCCTTGAAGCCCTGCTCAAGTAGTAGGGACCATATTGACACTTGCATTTTTGCCATATAGTTTGGACTGTGTAATTATTGTCACGTATAAACAAACAATGATTGAAACAGTGAACAAGTTTTGGCATGCCATCGAATTGTGAACTCTCTGGGAGAAGAATATGTGGTTTATACTTTCTAGTTTTTCCCCAATTCAGGGACAGGAGGTATTGTATTGATAGAAAGCCATGACTGGACAAGAGAAGAGAGACATTGATACAGAGATGGAGAAGGAGATAGAGAGAAATTGTGTTGTTGACTAGTCTCTAGCATTACACAAACGAACACAGTGTGTGAAACCTGGAAGGGGAGTCATTTAAATGATTGCTCTGGATCTCTGCCCAGTCATCTTGATAAGCTTCATGTAAACTAGCAATGAGCTGAGAGAGACAGACTGAGGAGGAGTTAGCATAGTGAGGGCTGATTTACACTCAAAACACACACACACAAAGACAGACACACACAGACACACACACACACTCCCTTGGTCTCTCTCATCTGGGGCATAAGTGTAATGTTTTCAGCCTGTCTACCTTAGTTGAGTGGATAAGATAATATTTACAAATTGCTCTGGGAACCTTGGAAGTTGAACCACTAATAAAAAGTATTTTCCTAACATGACATTGGATTTGAAAGGTTTGGAAAGTGCCTACGTAGTACACTTGCGGGATTGTTGTAAGCAAGTGATACAATTTCAGTGCTTGTAGGGCTGTCTTTCTGTCTCCCTGCATACAGTCTTCTTGTTGATTTTACAAATATTTCAGCATTAATTACAAAACAAGCAATGTGCAGGGATCTGGTGTTTAATTTTGTACTGCTTTCAATTATGGATGGAAGCAGTTTATGACCCCTGTGATTTCATTCATTCATCTGTTAAATGGACACAATTTTTCCTGCCTGATGTTCTGAACACATTTTCCCCAAGAGCATACTATGCTTCAGAACCTGTATTATCATCTGGGAATAAGCAACTCAAAAGTCTGCTTTTGAGGCCACAAGAGAATGTGAAAACATGCAAAAACTAGAAATATTTGTGTATCATATGTCATGTAACAAAAATAAAGTGTAATAAAATAGTTAATGGGGTCATTATTGGGAATTTCTAATTACTTAGCTCTTCTCAGGGAGTCAGGAAAGGCCTCATCAAGGAGATATGAGTAACTACTGATGAAAAAAAGAGGAAATGGAATAAGTAGATTTCAGATTGAAGAATAAGGCTCAGATTCACAGAGTAATAAGACATATTTGGAAATCTCTGTCTTCCATATAGTAGGTGGGCAGGATCCAAGGTGAAAGGGCCACAGTAGATGAAGCGACTTGTAGGGAATTGAACCTTGCGTACATTGCTTAATAGAAACTGTTGAAGCACTTTAAGCAGTGGAGAGTGATGTGGTCAGATTTCCATTTAAAGGTAAGTTGCTGAACAAAATGAACAAGCCCCCAAAAAATAAGATGCTCTAAAAATATCAGTTAGTGACAATGTTAAAATATTTCTGGAAGGCATATACTGTGGTATGGTCATTAGAATCCATAAGTCTCTACCATTATTTTAATACTGATGCTTCAGCATTCAAGTGTCAAAAGTTGATGGATTTGAGATTCTTCCTTCTTTTCTATTTTCCTGTTTTGGAGGTTTTGTCCCACAGGGTCTCTCCATTCATTGTGATCTTGTGTGGCTGTGCTATTACCCTTGATATGGGAACTCAGGAGCCAGCAGTCTTGGGTGGGCAGGTCAGGAGTCAGTGGAGCACAAGAATAGTACTTAAAGGAGGATAAACCAAGGGAAAGTAATAACTATAATATAACATGTCCAACAAGGGGGCTTGACCTTTCGGAATCCTGTGAGCTGCAGCAGACGCTCCACTTGCTGCCTTGAATAGTCAAGAGATAAGTCTCCCCTACCAGCCTAAATACCCTTTCTGAGAGATCCCCATTGAGGAAGAAAATGAGCGATTTATGTCTGCTGAGTTAATGCAGGGCACACGGTTGTTTGGAAGTCCAGGACTGGATGTCAAGGAGGAGACAGAAAATGTATAATCCTCAGGGGATCTAACATGTATTCAGAAGTGCAAGACTGGTTAGCACATAAGATGTTAAGACCGAAATACTCTGGGAAAGAAGGAATGACATGGGGGGGGGGGTCTCTCTGAACAGAGCTAAGGACAAACTTTAAGAATAATCAGACAGCTCCTGTGACACCACTTCCCAAGTAAACTTCCTTATGCTCAGAAGGCCTCCTCCAATGCCTTTAGAGCCCTCATCTTAAACTGTAGTTAGCCTTTTCATTTATGCGGTTCAAATCTGTTTCTCCTACTAAGCGAGTAAAAACCAGTGGTAGTTTCTGGTTTCTATTATAGCCACTGAGCCTAACACAGCATCAGGGAGACAGTTGGTACTAAGTAAATTAACAATGTTATCATTTATGCAGGACCTGTTGTATGGTATTGAAGTAATTGTCAAATTTTAACATGCATAAAATCACCTGGGAACTTTGCTTTAAGGTGGGTTTTAATTCAGCAGTTTTGGGGTGTCATTGATGCTGGGCACACTTTGAGAAACAAGGAGTTAAACATTTATGTCAGAATACCTGAGGTCCAGAAAGTTTAGTAACTTGTCCAGTTTACCCAGCAGATTAAGGAACATCCTGCATTCTAACCCACACCAGGCTGACTCCTTAGTTCTCAAGCATGTTCTCTGCTTTCCTAAACTCTGACCATTCCTAAATGCAACCACACCAGCTACCCTGTCTCCCTTCCAAAATTGTGCCTCTCTTTCTGGCTCCTGAAAATACTGCAGTGAAACATGTGGTTATCTTGCCCCTTTATTCATGAGTACTGCAGGGTATCCAGGGTATCGTGCACAGGTGGTTGCTGCCTTCTTAGAGTTACAACACAGTAGGAAGACTTTCATTACTCTAGACCTAAACTAAATAAACTAAATAGCTCTACCAGTTGTAAATTATAGTTGATCTTTTCTGAACACAAAATGGGTCCTCACACACTGATGAAACGTAGAACCTCTGTCTTTGCCCATCTCAGCTTAAGTGACTTTAGCAACAGCACCAGAAGTGGGATTGAAGAGAAATTGTCAGACCTGAGACAAGTGTCCAAAAATGAGGGTGAAAAAATGCCCAGGGCTAATTACTTTCAAATATCTATCTTTTATTACTGGATGCCAATTATGCTCTGATCTCTGAAAGATGATTAAAAAAAACTGGAAAAAATATAACAATTGAATCTCATCAGAAGTCTCTTTACTCTTCCTGAAGCAGTTTGTGTAACTGTAGGTTGATGTGTGTGTATGTGTGCCTCATCTTAGAACATGGCTGTGATAATGAACTATATCGCTTTTGGCTTCTACTGGGTGCATTTTACAAGAAAGAATAGGCAGGGTTTCATTTCTCCCAGTTGTAAAGATGCAAAAATTTTAAATTAAAAAATAACCTTTCAGCTGATTTCTTGCATAATTGCTATCTTGTTTTGCTAATACTGTGGCTGAATTATAACTTGCTGAGACCTTGGGGATTTGCATGCTGGTTTATCCTCTGAATTTGCATTGACACATGGTTTTCAGTGAAGTGCGTAACTAAATCCTGTGGCCGAGAGCCTGGCTGGCAGTATTTGCATTGAAAATCAGTAGGAGATTAGGGGAAGAATGACTCCTGTGCAGCCTCCCTAAATAGATTCAATGATGAAAATTTTGGGTCTCTCAAAATGCTGTTCACTTCCATTAAGTGGCTGGGGCTCCTGAGACCTTAACTGTACTTCATCAAAAGACCAAAACAAGAGGATACGTGGGGAATGTACAGACAGCTACCACCATATGACACATATTTGTGATATGATAATTTGCCAGAATCTTTAAAATGGATTTTTTGGGAGAAAATTTGGGGATATTCTTGCTGAATGAACTTGAATTTTCTGATACCAAGAAAACCACCCAGAACATCATTTTGTTTTCTGGACCAGGGGTCAATGTATGAGGCCAGTGAAGAACTTAGCATCTTCAGTGATGTTATCAGACTGGCTTACGAAATATGTTAAAGGCAGTCAGTGAGACATTCTATAAATTAGAAGTAAGTGAACTTCTTTATAGGCTGGACTGTTTTCTTTCTATGCATTGCTTATATATTGAGATTTGTACCTACTGTGCTTTGGCTCCTAGGGATTATGCCTGGTGATGAAGGACACAGAACTTTGACTTCAAACCAAGTTGTTTTTTAAACTCCGATAGTGATAGGAATTTCTTTTACTTGGCACCATGGTCTCTTCCCTTTTTAAATCTGAAAAGCATGTGAGAGTGCACTCAGAGCCAGCCACTGAAGGAAACTAAGTCCTTGAGATGTTGAGGGACATTCCCAAAGCAACACATTAGTCACTAGTGTGCTTATGCAAATCAACTTTCTGCCAGAAAGAGGGGAGGTGAACATGGAAAAGAGAGATCATTTTACAAAAAAGAAATTATATAAAAATGATGCCATGACATTCTTACATTTTGTCTCCTCCTGTTGAGTGTCTATGTTGTTGTGAGAACTGGGCTAGGAGCCCAGGGTTCCAGAAAATCACCCTTTTATTGTGATTGGGCTTAAGTTCAGATTCCTTTTGAGAAGAAACAGAAAGAAAGGGGTAGTTTTTGCTCTCATTTGGAGAAGGAGGCTTACACTGGTTTGTGGACCAGGTATGAAAGTACTTCCTTGTTATCCAAACATGATGCCTAGTTTTGATATTCCAGGTAATGAAGCAGCAATAAGTGCTAGGCCTGCAGGGTAAAGCCTACTGTGGCTATTCAAGGAAATTCCTGTCAGGAAGAGGAAAAGCCATGACCATTAACATTTATATTAATTTGTAATAGAAACAGTTTAGAGAGCTAAGAATTTCCCAACAAATTTAGACAAATAATGTTTGCATAAGTAAGAAAAGGAGAGCTTTTGCAAGACATTATATCACTATAACACAAAGCATGTTCTGTTATGGAGTTACGATAAAAAAAATTATGAAGGATACAATACAATAACCATATAAAATTACCATTACATCTCAGTAAGTCACAGAAATGGAAAAGAAGGATGCTTCAGCGACTTAAGAAGGCTGAGTGTGAGATTCGGAAAAGTCTTCTACACCAAGGTCAATGGCTATAAATACAAATCAATTGCCTATTCATGTTTCCTCCTCCAATTTCCTGGTTCCTATTTGGTTTTCTGGGCAAGCAAAAGAAGTTAAAGAAACAAACAAACAAAAAAGGCTATTTTTCAAACAGATGGAAGAACATTTTCCTTTCTTTATGATTAACGTACCTCATCATTTCATATTTTTGTTCTCTTATTAGTAGCAGTGAATTCACATTCAAAGATCAAATCGCTAGTATAAACTTGTGGTTCTCAGAGCATAGCCCTCAGACAAGCAGCTTCAGCATCACCTGGGGACTTATAGAAAAGACATGTGATCGGTCCCATTGCAGACTAACTGAGTCAGAAATTCCAGGGGTGGAGCCCAGCGGTCTGCTTTATAAAGTCTTCCAGGTGATTCTGGTGCTTTCTAAAGTTTAAGAACGATTGTTGTAAACCTTAAGGTCCCTGAAGTTTTTATGACTTATTCAACTTGTCTTAGCATGGAAGTTCTCAATTCAGTTATTTGTTTTTAAGCAGTTTTTTTTTTATGCTTTAAAGCAGATGAGAGTCGATGTTCTAAAATTGATATTATGAGTCATTTCTTCATAAAGAAGAATAAGCATATCATTTAATAGTTAAAAATTATGTATTTTGCTATGAGTTAAATAATCCCCAGGCTAGCCTCCTTGTTATTCTCCATAAAGATTTGAAAAATGTCTGTCCTGATTTTGAAAGAACTGGACATTTTTCATGAAACACTTTCATTATATGAAGAATATATTCAATAAAAATAAATTTAATAAAATAAAAATTGTTTTAAGAGCTCTTCCCTAAAATTTCAATTTATTTACAATATATAAGCCCATTATATTTCTCTTTATAAAAAAATATTAGTTGCCTAGCAGCAATGGTACATTGTTGGTAACTTTAAGAAATGTCATAAAGTATCAAAAACTCTTAAGTTTCAGTATGAAAATATTCAAAAAACTAATGCTTTTTACTTTTTTAATGCCACTAGTATTTCTCTGCATGTTTTATTCTTTCGTTAGGAAATACATATGTATGATATACACATATTTGTCTATATTTTGCAATACACTCAATTCTGAGCATGAATGAAAATGATTTTAACTAAATTTTGATATAAACCTGATTCAAACAAAAATAGTTCATATGGCATAAAAGAGTGTCTGAGTTAGTGTGTATAGAATAAATCTCTTTCAAACATCACCTATGATTTTTGAAGTTTGTAGGTTGAAATAATGATTTTACCCCTTCTGTTTTAGCTTTCGGCTGCCTCAATGAGATCCTATGTGAAAACCAGTCCTGAAGGCATTGTGAGAAAGGAAGCATTCAGTATTATTTCAATACCTCATGCCATCAGGTATTTTCAATAAATTATCTTTTGCTATAAAATTCCCTATGCTGTTTTGCAAACCTAACAGGTTAAAATGGTTTGGATTTGCCTTGGTTCAGTTTCCTCTGTGCTCAATCAACACAACCATTTATTGAGTTCCAAACTGTGTAGTCAGGGACCCATGATGGATATAGATACAGCAATATAGCCATCTAGCTGGGACTGCAGAAAAGGAAAGTTTTATCCTTGGAATAAATAAATACATATTTTTCTATGTGTGCATATGTGTGTATATAATAAATAATAATATAAGCATATTATTATATATAAAAATCATGTATATGCACATATATATGTTTTTTTTAAATTAAATTGCTTTTACTTTCCAAGAGCTTCTGAAGGACTTTTCTGTTAACTGCCAAAGCAGATGGGTTTCATTAAACTGCCCAGACCATTCTTTCTCTAATCATCTGCCTGGTCCAATCTGAGGGGAAAAGGGTAGACATATGAGGAATCTATTCTTCTTTAACCCTCTCTGCAAGGCATCTGCTAAGACCTCATTCATCACCGTGAAAGCTGTGAATGGATAGCTACGCAATACCCCAAGGTCTCGTTGGGAGTGGCGGTGTAATGCCTAACCTCTCCTCTGGTAAAGCAAAAGCAACATGTACTTTTGTCAAACTGTCAGCAAACACTTCCCTCTTGATACAGTTTGCTCAACCCAAACTTCTGCAATGTCAACTGGCCGCAAACGTTTCATTTTGAAGAAAACCCCCAACCGGTGCCTTGATGTGGTTCTTACAAATGAGTACTTTTGCCTCTGTGGTGGCTGAAAGTGTGTGGGATTTGTTTGCCTCTGGAGGGATCCAAACTATGTAGGAAAGAAAATGGCTTTCAAATTTGATTGTCAAATTATACTATTAGGCTGTGTGGGCTACATAGCTATTTAATGAAATCAGTCCAATATATCTCCTTATCAACCATGTTTAAAGTGATAGGAGATCATTTAGTCATTCATAACACCATAGAACTACTGCTCCTCTAGCAGGCTTCAGGAGTAATAGATGATTGCAATATAAGCAGCAGACACCAGCCCCTCACCCCAGCCCCACTCCTCAGCTGGGACTGAATGCTAATGTAGTGTTAACTATGTGGCCCACACTTCCTTTCAGTCATGAGTGCCATAACTTTTCAATCAAATGAAATTAAGACCGGAATCATCAGACACTTGTTAATTACAGTGCGAAATATCTCAATCACTTTGTTTTTAGAGGTGGCATGAAAATTATGAAAGACAGATAATGGCACTCATTATGCAGGATGTGAAGTGGTCCATTAAGCCATGGAAACTTCTTCCATGTAACAGTATTCATCCTAACTTGCCTCAGAATTCCAGTTCCTAGTTGTCCAAAGGCTAAGGCACTTGAGAAATCAACATGATACCTGGTAAAATCTCAATTTTTCCTTAGATTTCAGGGAGTGTCTAATCACAGAGTAGCTTTCTATCTATTCATTTTATTATTTATTTATTTATTTATTTTTAGTGCAACTACCTCTCCATCTCTAAGTTGTTCCATAATTACTAAGTATCACAGAAAGTATTTTCCTTTATAGTGAATTCAGTTCACCTACCTAACGCCAATGTGAGTTTTGATGTCCTCAAGGATGATTTTCCGTTTGTAAATATTTTGATTTAAATATTCAATATCAAATGTATTGATATTATATATCCTAAAACTTAGTTTTTTGTTCTGCTTTGTTTTTAATCTCTATTAGTAAGTATGGCAAGTGAAGGCAATCACTTTTAAGGAGCCTTAAAACAGCTTTCTTACATTTACAAAATTATTAAATACACTTCTCAAACATTTTAAACTGTATCTATAGAACAATTATAGTTTCTCTCTTTTTTTTTTTTTTTGCGGTACGCGGGCCTCTCACTGCTGTGGCCTCTCCCATTGCGGAGCACAGGCTCCGGACGCGCAGGCTCAGCGGCCATGGCTCATGGGCCCAGCCACTCCGCGGCATGTGGGATCCTCCCGGACCGGGACACAAACCCGCGTCCCCTGCATCGGCAGGTGGACTCTCAACCACTGAGCCACCAGGGAAGCCCTATAGTTTCTTTCTTTTAAGTACTTGTATTATCCAAGGGAGAACAAACTGTCCCAAATACTTAAGTAAATCTTGTAAATTAAATAAATACAATATATATGGTAATCACTTAAATAATTCTTTAGTGTGTATAAACTTTACTAGACCTCAATATAAAGTTGCAAAACTAGACTAACACATTTTAGAAAGGAATTGCGAGTATTTAGCCTGATTGGCTAAGTTCTCAAATTGTCAAACATGTACAGCATATTCTGAAATCAGAATATTGACATCCAAGTTAAATTCTCTTAAATATTTCTCTGCTTAATTTAATCTTCTTCAGGTTAATAAATACAACTCAGTTGGGTATAATAATTCTACCCAAATCCTTGGCTTCTCCTGTTCTGGTGACTGTGATTGAATATGACCAGAAATGTAAATTGGGATTTGAATGGCACACCTTGAACTTTTTAGTTTGATAGTACTTTACAATTCTTTAAAATAATAAAAAGAAATCTGACTGAATTTTTGACCTTTCTAATAGTTCAAGGGTACTGTCAATATTACTTACCCTGAAGTTGTGAAAAGACTAAGTGTCATGGTTATTTATATCATTGTGAGAGAAAAATTTCACATATGTTGAGCCTGTTTTGAGGACTATTCAGCTTCTTCCCTTTGATTTACCTGTTTTTAGCTATTTTCTTTCTTCAAGAAATCCATAAGGCATAATGTCACATTCAAGCCATTTACAACCTCACACCATTTTTTGGTCATTATTTCTCAGTGCAAATGTCCTGATTTTGTTAAATGGCTGGCTTTTCTTGCTGACCACCCCCACACAATAAAACTACTTCCCTAAGTAGAATCAGTGAAATACTACTTATGCTTTAAAGCCAAAATAAAATCCCACCAGATCTGTGAGCTCTTTCTCCATTACTTCACCCAGACATGACCACAGATACCATGGCCTTAGAATCTCTAGAAATGGTTCCTAAGCCACGCTGGTCAGAACACAGCTCATCCCTCCTCCTGGGTGATGAAGGGGGATGGGCACCAGGGAGGTGGAGCTCTAAATCTTGCTCACCTGCTTCAACGGGAGTGGAAGCCCTTTGCTTATTTATCTATTTTTCCTTATTCATATGAAGCTTACATCTACTTAAGTATACCACAGCTTTTAAAAAGTAATAAATGAATCCAAAATTAAACAAACCAAAACTAACATTTCCTCTCCGTGCTAGATTATAAATGCCAAGAAAGTGATCATTTTTCCAACATCCCTTTGATTCCCCAGCACTACTTTGTCTATAACTTGGTGAATGAATAAATGCTATTATATGAGTTGACATTATGCTAGGTATAACAAAAAATTAAACTAAATTTTAATGGAAAGAAAGTCAGGCTAAAATTTAAGACAGCTAGTTTAAGCTTGTACCTCGCTTGCAGTGCTAGATATAGGTGTGGGATAACCCTCCTGATTAAGTTCCAGTTAAACCAAATAATAATTACTGTAATACCAAAGGCAAACACTCCTGCAGAAAGGCAGGTAATAATTATGGTTAAGAATTTGGGCTTTGAAGCTAGACTGCCCAAGTTCAAATCCTGGCTACAATTTATACTTTTGTACTCGGACCAGTTACTTAACGTTAAGCCTCAGAGTTTCTATATGTAAGATTGAAATATCTTATGGAATTGTTGTTGGGTGCATTAATTTATGTATCGTGTACAACAGTACCAACAAGATTATTTAAGGAAATTCTCTGAAAAACATAAAGCACTAGGTAGTGAAGATATAACTCAAAATATCTCAATTTTTATAATTTCTAGCACCAAGTTAAGGAGAACTTAGTGCAGCTTTTTTAGCTACTCAGAACTTCAGAATTCTCAGAAAAGTACCACGATTATCATATGTTCTATGAGGTTTTGCATTAAAACAAGACATGGCGAAAATCATGATGATTATTAATAGCAACAAAAACTACTTTAGCAGCATCTTTTCTGGCCACTAACCCAGAATTAATATATGCCTATTTGCATTGCTGGGCCATCTAATAAAAGTTAATATTACAGCATATGCTCTTTATTCATTGTCCTTTTCTACTTGAGAAAGCTTCCTAAGGACAGGACTTCATTTAGGGTGAAACGCCTGTCCTGGTTTGATTTCCGATTCCCAGGCACCATTCAATTCTGGGCAAACCAGCACAGTTGGTCATCTTAGGGCTTCTTCCTCTATTCCCTAAAATGTTTAGCATCATTTCTTGCATGTGAACAGTGCTCAATTAACATCTACTGAATGGAAATAAATTCAGTTGGTTGCTATCAAAATCCATCTATCAGTTCAGGCATATTCTTTGACCGTAGACCCAAGGGAAATGTCTTTGTCTTATGTGAGTGAAAAGTTACCAGGTGAATTGATGTAGGCCCAGGAAAGTCAAAGAAGATTAAAAGAGAAAGTAAATCCAATAGTGCAGTAAAAGTAAACTACCTAGAAAATTTTAACATACAGTAATTAAATTTTTTATTCATCTGTTGGAAAGTATGGAAGAGGTTGATATTAGCTAGCCAAAGTAGTAATATATTAAGTGTCTCTAACCGGCATTAACTTTTATTTTAATAAGACAGTAATTATATGTTTAATAAATACTAACAGCTTATTAAAATGTAGTGATGGGCCATTATGGTAAGGGTTTATAAAATATCTTTCTTTTTACGGATTCAAAATGTTTTAATAAATGATTCTTGTTGAAACCCATATACAATTAAAAAGGAACATTAAATATCTCTGCTTTAAGGAAAGCATAGGTAATGCCCTCTAATAATTATTAGTGTTAATGCACACTGAAGGAGTCTGCTTGGTTATTCATCTTTTGAAATCCCCATCAACACTCCTTGATCTTGGCAGTCCCTTGAGAGCTAATGCAAGCCTGATACATTCATGCTTTGCACTCCCAGCTTCAGTGATAGTGCATCAAAGGGGTAGAAGTTCATAAGTCATACTTTCTGCTCCAGTCCCTGTTAGAAATATCAACAGAGCATGCTTTCTGAAGAGTTTTAAGCACTTCCAACCCCTGTTGGAAACAGGAAGGGCAAAGGTAAAAACACAAAATACTAAAAAAAAAAAAGTAAAGGAAACAATATTGAACTTCAAAAAAAGAAAAAAGAAGAAAGAAAGAAAGAAAAAAATGCTTGCTTTGCATTTGGACTAAGTTTAGCATTTTTCTTCTCTTTTTGCTTACTAATTCACCCACCCCATGATCCTTGCGAGGGCAGAAAGTCAAACAGCCTTGTCCTGTGCACCTCTGTACTCTGGGTGACTTTTCTAAGCTCAGAGCTCCCACTGACTTCAAAGAGGGGAAAGGCCATGGAAGAAATCCACAGGGTGCTGGGGGGAAAAGAGCCAAGGACAAAGCTGCAGTTAAGTCAACTGAAGTGTAGCATTGTTTCTTTATCATCATCTGATGGGTTCAATTAAATTCTATCTTCGATATTATATAGCACATATTTTTTCTCTAGGTGAAATGGAAACATCTGTATGTTCTTGTAAAACTAAGCCCCCAGAAAAAACAAAAAAACAAACAAACAAACAAACACAATTCTAAACAGTTTTATGTGTATAAATGTCAAGCCAGGCAAACATCAGGAATATTGTCCCTTCCCTGCTTCATGGGTTCATATTATACAGAAGCTGTCCTGGCAGTAGTCATAATTTGGGGGGTGACTGAGTCTAATGAGAAGCCTATAAGGGGTTCACAACCACTTGATCAACACTTAATACACATGGAGGTCTGATTGGGTGAAAAAGAGGAGGAGGTCACAGAAATGGAGAGGTAAGATAGAGTTTTATGAAGCTGTTGCTAGAGACTGCTATTAGGTAATAGTTTTGTCACATGAACGTTTTTTCATGTGTAAATTTCACATAACAATAATCCCATTGGTCCTCCTCTCCCACCTCCAAGTACTTCATTCTTGACCTGTATTTTGAGATGGACAAGACCAAATGCATGCATTTTGCAAGTGCTTCATTTGAAATAAATTACTCAAAAGGTATATCGTGTTTATATACTCTTCTCCGGACACGCAGGCTCAGCGGCCATGGCTCACGGGCCCACTTGCTACGCGGCATGTGGGATTTTCCCGGACCGGGGCACGAACCCGTGTCCCCTGCATCAGCAGGTGGACTCTCAACAACTGCACCACCAGGGAAGCTGTATATACTCACTTTTTTATGTTCAAATCCTTCTTTGTTAATTGTTACTGTTCTTAACTTACTGTTTTATGTCTTGGGCCTTATATCAACTTTTTTTCCCCTTGTAATTTGACCATTTTAAAGGCCTGCTGTCAAACACCATTTCACAGTCTAATTTCTAATATTTCCATTAAACTTTCTGCATCTCCTCTGGGATTCTTTCTTTGGACATCACATTCATGTTATCCTTCTTCCCAAAACCTAATAATGAGCCTTGCAACTATGTGACTAATTTCTTCCAGAACTTGTCACTACCAAATGCTCACACCAAATGTTATGCTGTTAGTACATGAGAAGCTCTACATTCAGAAAATTCACTCTGTTTTATCCCTCAAATAACCAAAAACGGATACCTATTTTCATCACCAGAGTGAAAACCTAGTCGCCATGGTTTGGTCTCTGTTGGTAGTAACAGAGCTCCCTTGAGAAGCCTGTATTCTTGATAAAGCATGTCAATAAATAGTAACTGAGGGACTTACCATAGTAGAATAAGTTTAAAATCATGACTTTGTTCCTGTGCCTTCTCCTATATCCTGATGACAAAACCCAGGCTCCCGTGAACCACAGTATGTTGTGTATTCTCGCCCAGGAGTCACCAGTGGGAACCACAACAGATCAAATTTGGCCACGTCTGTTCATTTACTCTTGTCAATGGTTGACTTCTGCCTACAGCTGCTTAACTGAGTAGTTTCAATAGAGGCCATATCATGGTCCACAAATGCCAAGATATTTACTCTCTGGTTTGAGAAAAAAATTGCCACCTATTGTCCAGCAGAAAACAATGATAGTTCCTAAGATAGAGTTTCTGTCCTGGTTTCTAACTTCCTTCCCTTTCCCAGTAAAATGGGGTAGCCGACCCAGAAGAAATCTCAAGATCCCCTTCAATTTTCACTTTAACTTGGAACAAGAGTTCTTGATCTGGAGTTCATGAATGAGATTCATCTCTGAGTCAGGTGTGTGTCTGTGTGTGTGTGTGTATGTGCGTGTGCACGCATGCACATTTTCTGGAGCAGCATATGTTCAGTGGCTAAGAATATAGTTCAGATTCATATGATTCTGATGTTAGAATGCAAGCTTTCATAGTTTGGCTGTGGGACTTTATGCAGATTACTAAGACTTTTCTAAGTCTTAATTTTCTCATCTGAAAAAAATGGAACTATTAACACCTACCTGAGAAGACTGCATGAGCGTGAAAATAAATATGAAATTGCCTGTCATGTTCTTAAAGCACATATCAAGTGCTCACTACCACTCCTAGACCTTAGATGGAACGTCTGTGGAATACTCAATGCCGAAACAAGCTTACTTGCTACTCTCGTTCCTGAATTAAACTTGAGAAAATTTAGGCATCTTAATGATTCCAAATAAAATCTTCTTAACATAGTGAAGAATGAAATGACCATAGCCATGCTTTCATAGATAGAAGAATAATGAGGTGCCATGGAACACGCTTAATGAAACACAGCTTCAAAGAGCATGTATTAATGCAAGTCTCCAGCTTATTTCTAAGAGTAGCCACAATGAAAACCTGGATATTCCTGGGACGGAGCTTTTTAAAATTTGTATTTTACTTTCATGCTGATATCACAATTTTGCTCTGAAGAAAAATGCACAAAACAGAATCGGCCGTTGGCTTAAAGCTGATTCAAAGAAAAGCAATCAAGTAAAGTTTTTAGAAATCTGATTAACTTTATTGAGGATTATGCAGCACAAATACATATTTAATAATTGAAGATTTAAAAAATAAGTTGATGAAATAGTGATTTTTTTAACCCAGTGACTAAAACAGAAATGATAAATTTAGTTTTAGACAACAGATATGCCTGTTTAATATCCTTTCCAATCTGAAGTGGTACCAGCAGTGTTGAGAATGACAGTACCTATGTTAGGACTGCTTGAATTTCAGAAAGCCTTTGGTTAAATTCTGCATAATTGGCTCCTGCTTAAGACAGAGCTTGCAAGAATCCAGGAGGAGACATGGGAGTAGATAAAGAATGAGTGAAAGAAACAAAAAACAGACACTCCTGGTAAGAGGAACCATGTCCACTCTGGGGGGAAGTATTAAGAGAGTTCCACATGGAGCAGGGCTTAGATCTTGGCTGCCTTTTATCTGAGTAACTGGTTCAGACAGTGGGATCAGATTTAAGTGGTTACATTTGCAAATGCTGATTGGAGGACAGTGAACATGAGAAATTCGGAAGGCACGGATGTACTTTATTATCGCACAGAAGACCAACACATGGCATTTAATAGTTATAAACACATTAGGCTCAGAATACATTTACATAAAAATACAGGGGAAAGGGGCAAGAGTTAGAGCCTTAAAATATAGACATGTATGACACAGGATAAAATAAAAATCCATTCACAGAAGCTTGGATTTGAAAGTTTTCCTACTTAATACTTCAGAGTCTAAAATATAAGCACTCAGCGGGTTAAACTATTTACATTAAAATGATATCACTTTGGGGAGAACTATATGTGCTTGGGGAATTAAGATAGATTTGGGGATCTTTTACAATTTGGATGCAAGTTCAAATTTCAGGTCATTTCACAGTGAGCAAAGAAGACATCACAAACTAGGATAAATTAGCAATGTAGTCCCAACTGTGTGACTATGCCTCTACAAGTCAGTTGGCAAAAATAAAAATAAAAGAGAAAAGATATGCTTGATATGTTGATATGATTTCTCCCATAAGCATGGTAAATTTAAATATGGTGGTATAACGTGGACCTGATAAATTTGAAAAGATGCCCGACTGACTGAATGTATGCTGGCATAGGACTAAAATGTACTTTGTCTCCACTTTATCAATTTAGAAATAAAGTAACAAAAATTGCTCATTCTTCAGAAACAGTTGCACATGCAAATATCATCACTGTAACTTCAACTTAAAGAAACCAAGTTAGTTATTACCATTACCAGCTTTCAAAATGAATGGCAACATGCAGGCAAGAGGAAATGAATTCTTTCCTTAAAATACAGTCACATTATATGAACAATCAGATGATTCACATTGACTTTAAAAAGAAAACACGCATATTGTAGTATACAATGCTATTCATGTTCTTGTTTAATTGATTGCAAAAAGTACTCTAGGGTGATGACAAAATCCCTGCTTGTCACTGTGATTAATCATCTAAGAGTAAAGAACAAACTGTAAGAAAGCAAACAAACATTTTAAAATTGAAAACTCGAGACAAGTAATTTAATTTTTAAGCCAGACAGGTGATGCTCATATAAATAAACCAGAACTGATCAGAGAAAAGGAAACTCGAGATTAAAAATTTGGAATTATTTTAACAAACATTAGTACACTTCAGAAAAGATCCTGTGTATTCTGGCTGAGAGTTAATGATCTTTTCTGCTTAATTCTGAGCAAACAAGATTACAGGAAATAATCACATCCTATAGATTCTCTAGTTGGATAAATAAGGCCAAGCATTCATAACAAATAAGTTGTATCTTTTGTGTGGGCTCTCAGGAGTGTGCTGGAAAGATTTTGAGGCCATTTCTAGACTCCTGAAAAAATTCCTTATACAATTATCACTGTTTCTTGGAGGAAATGCTAGTAAGCTGTTTGAAAGCACAACTTTGCAATTTTGAAACTTTTCTTTTGTTATGATTCAGTAGAGAGGATCAGGGCATGCTGCTACTTCTCTGTACAAGTACTGACTTGTATTCATTCAAAAAATTAACTGTCCCAACACCCTGAATAGTCGAATATATTCTCAACCTACCTTTCACTAGAAAACTAGAAAGTATGTTATCAAATTTTCATGTTAAGATAGTTTTTCCTTTTTTTCTTTTTTCTATTTTCTTTCCAGAAAAAACAAATATTGACCTGTATCTGATATTCACTATAACGTGTATTTGATATGTGACACAATGTTAAAAAGGTATAATAATAATAGTTAACTTAATGATGATTTACTCTTTCTCAATTACTATGGGAATGTTTGATATCATTTAACTTATTTATATACAAGTCCTAAGAGATGAGGTTTATTATCACTGTTTATAGATAAAGAAATGGAATCTTAGTGAAGTTACATAGCTTGCCTAAGGTAATGTCAGACCTAGGAATTAAACCTAACTAGGTTTGCTTTAGAGTCTGCATTAAGAAAGATTATAAAAAATTAGGTATTTATGGATTTTTACATATTTATTGAGTGCCTATTGTGTTCTCAGCATTATTATGGGGACTGGGAGAAATATCAATGAACAGAAGAATTACTAGAGCATGCAACATATTTTTCAACTTAAAATAATACAGTGTCTGCAAGTCTGAGCAGATAGACTACAATGGACAGCCAAAATCATTTACCTAGGAGAATGGGAATGGCTAACAGATGGTTTGTTGTTGTTATACATACTTTTCTGAAATAAGACCAAAGTATACCAAATGATCAGGCACTAGTTAGAGTATTTTTCCACTTATCTTTTTGCATGATACCTCAAATACTAAAACAAATATATTATACGATGACTACTATGCTACCACAATTATGTGTTTGACATATATTATATATACTTCTTGCAACAGCTTCCCAGAGGGGTTGCATGATCTCCAACTTGAAGCGCAAGAAATTTATGCACTCTGATGATGTCCGACTTGACAGAGCAGTTTATGGAGGCCTTGAGGGTCAAATCCAACTCCTTCTGGTTCCAAATAATGCCTACATTACACCATGATCAACCTAATGCACACATATTTGGAGCATACCTCCTATAAGATCAGGGAATCCTCAACTAGACTGCTGTGGGTAAGAGATCTCACAAGCCTAGTGCTTAAGGATGCTTACGGGAGCTTTCCTCTTTCCCTGTACCCTGCAGAGCAGATTTTACAATGGACAGTCTAAATAAGGGAGATACCCAGATGTTAAGCATTATTTTGTACGTCTTTCAGATAATGAAAGATCCCTGAAAAAGAAAGCAGTTTTTCTTTCAGCTTTTATAATGTTTACTTAATTTAATAAAATAATAAAATCACTATGCATGTATAAAATCTATAAACGGGACAGGATATTTTATCCCATATTGCCTTTAAAGTCTTGTTAGTTTGTATTTATTCCTACTTCAGTTGGCCGTTTTGCATTCAAAAATCTCCTCACGTGCATAATGCTCTGATGTATTAAAATAGCACTTGGGGGCTTCCCTGGTGGTGCAGTGGTTGAGAGTCCCCCTGCCAATGCAGGGAATATGGGTTTGTGCCCCGGTGCAGGAAGATCCCACATGCCGTGGAGCAGCTGGGCCCATGCGCCATGGCCGCTGAACCTGCGCGTCCGGAGCCTGTGCTCCGCAACGGGAGAGGCCACAACAGTGAGAGGCCCGCGTACCGCAAAAAAACCAAAAATACAAACAAACAAACAAACAAAAAAATAGCACTTGGTATATTACTGCAAGATCTAAGAGTGCCTGAATATCTACCCAATCCTTGCTTCCTTCCTTAAAGTTCCTCTTGTGGTTTCTACAGTGATAAAATGAAGAACATTTGTAAAAACTTCCACAGAGATCATCAGTTTGCAAAAGACTCATATATTTGCTTTCACCAGGTATACATTCTTTGTATTATATTTTGTTTTGTTTTTTCCATAAAGAAGATTGAATCACCCATACTGACTGAATCTAGAATGGAAATGGTCCTGTCAGTTCTTTTTCCTCCTCTAGCTCTTCTCCATCAGAAGTTCCAATTGCTCTGCTTTGACATCACACCTTTTCAATGTGTCCAATAGAACTCGCACTTGGCTGAAAATATGAGAAAGGAGAGGGGGAAGGAAGATTGTTTTTTTTGTTTGTTGGGTTTTTTCCTGATTTAGTTCAATAAATTTTGGCCTTGTCCTTCTATCTACAGAGATGATGCAGGTAAAGAAATAATATGCATAGATTATTTCACAGAATCCTAATAGCAACCCTATGAGCAAACTTGAGCAAAATTCACATCCAGTCAGCGGCAGAGCAAAATTCAACCCAGGGTCGCTCTGGTTCCCAACTTCCTACCCTGACTCTCCTGCTCCTCAGATGCTATCAGCTGATAGAATTTTATCACCGCATGTCTTGGTCTTCCTCCTCAGCTAAGGGCAGATCCTGGGATGGGAAGGAGGCTTGTACAGGCACTCAGATTAAAAATGATTGTCTATATTTTTTTGATGCCCAAATAATGCATCAGTATTGTTTACAAATGACTGTAGGGAAGGGCAGAGATAGAAGAGTGTACAACAAGGAGTGTGTTTCCAACAAGCAGAGTTGCCCAAGTTCTATGATCTGGCTCACATTAGACATTTATTAATCTGTTGATTTGTTTACCAGAAAATACTAGGATATCAGTTGTTGGAAGTCTTAGTTGGTCAAATGGTTTAAAATAGTGTTTACTGTAGATCTGTGTGTTTGGATCTTAGAATCTCAAAATTGAAATCCATATTAGATTTGTTCTGTGCCAATTCTTTCATGTTAATGTTGGAAGGCTTGTGACTAGAAGATACACATTGCTGATCAGTGGTAAAATATTCCCACCTAAAAACAGAAGACAGGCGTTTTCACTCTGATTAGAATATCCTTTTCATTTACCAGATGATCCTTCTCTGTACTTGCCACACTGACTTGCACAAGTACACACACACACACATACACACACATTACACTTCTCTTCATAATTCCTTCATACATATCATTACAATACTTCCTGCCATGACAAGTTTGAAGATTTAAATAAATGATGGTGTTTAAATGGTTTAGAAAGATCAAGGGAATTTTAAGAGTTCAGTGCAGGAAAGAAACCACAGTAAAGAGCTAAAAGCTCTGTCAGAGAAAAGAAACATATTCCTGTGAGAATTTCAAGAGGGGCTCCCCTCCCACTTAGGGTCCTGCTTTTGACTCAGCTTTGATACAGAGGCGGACCTGTATCTGTCAGCCTGGAGCTTTACATATTTAAGCTGTGGATGCCTGGTGTCTATTCAAAGGAGCCTAATGACCCAGTTTTCTCATATTGGTTATTATTTATCAGTTAGGAATAGAATAGAATAGAATTAATAGAATAGAATTAGAATAGAATAGAATTAGAATAGAATTAGAATAGAATAGAAGAGAAGAGAAGAGAAGAGAATTAGAATAGAATAGAATAGAACCAGATGACTCAGTTGGTATGAGGACAGTGAGCTTGTGGAAAACAAAGAGGAGCACTTGATGAACACCAGAAATCAGAAAGTGTGTTTGCACCAACTTACTGACAAAATCTCCCACTTGTCTTAGAATGTCACTCCTTGGTTTGGTGCTTTGTGTCTGGCAATCTTATGGTAGATGTCCTTCTTGTCTTAATTCAAAGTATTGATAATTGTAATCTTAAAATCATAAATTCTGAATGAATTCTTACTTATCTGAATTTTATTTGGTCACAATTTTTACTTTCTGGAGGAAGATTCATGTTCCAAGAAAACAAGTACATTTTTCAAATTTTGGTGGGAACATGAGGGAATTATAGGATTTTAGGAAATTTTCATATAATTAATTATAATTTCTAGACTTATATGTCAGTTTCTATATAAGTAAATGAGACCTGCTTTTCAGAATGATGATATTTTTATCTTTATGGAAGTCTTAAGTTTTTTAAATTTGTTTTTTTTTTAAATGCTGGATTAAAGCAGAAATATGTGTATATACATGCATATGCCTGTATATAGATATTTGCATATATACAGTTTTTCAGCAACAAAGTGTGAAACAAAAAGAGATTTGAGGAAGATATTGCTTACCCAATATAGTATACAGACCTTTCTCCATTTACTTTAGGGTTACATCCCCACAAACCCATCATAAGTTGATAATATGTTTTGAAAGTGCATTTAATACATCTAACCTACCAAACAACATAGCTTAGCCCACCTTAAACATTCTCAGAACACTTACACATTAACTTACTGTTGGACAAAATCATTTAACACAAAGCCTATTTTATAATAAAGTATTGACTATCTCATCTAATTTACTGAATACTGTACTGAAAGTGAAAAATAGAATGGTTGTGTGGGTATAGAATGGTTATAAATGTGTCAGTTGTTTACCATTGTGATCACATGGCTGACCAGGAACTCTAGCTCAATGCCACTGCCCAACATCATTGGTCTGCATATTGATAGTGCAGCAGAAGATCAAAATTCAGGATTTGAAGTAAGGTTTCTACTGAATGCATATGGCTTTCACACCCTCATAAAGTTGAAAAATTCTAAGTCAAACCGTCTTAAGTTGGGTCCATCTGTATTAACCAATATTTTATTGCAGAATATTCAAACCATATCCCTGAACTACTTGGTTTAATAGTTGTATTTTGATACTCTCCTTTAAAATCATAGATATGGATTTGGAATTGTGTTCATGAGAAGTTTAATTTTAGCATCTATCTACCCAACTACTTACCTACCTATCTACTTAACTGTATTTGCCTCTATTGGTCCACTTCATCTAACTATCATGAAGGGGAATGTCTTCAAATCTTCACCACGCAAATACAGAGCAAACAATGCTTTGTTTTGAATCAAGAATCAGAGGATTCCCTGATGAGATCTGACTATCTTGTTTACATTGAGAGTACCATCTTTACCTCAAAGCTTCCTCATCATTTGAATATATGTCTTGCATATTATTTGTAAAATTAAAATTTTAATAAGGCCCTAAAGCAGAAGAGTAAGCATCAGACTGTAGTTCTCCCAGCTGAGTTACTTCTCCATATGGCAGTGGTTTCACATAGCACTAAAAGTCAGATAGGAAAGGAACTGCTTTCAGAATAAAAAAAGGAAATCAGGGTGTGTGTAGTGTGTGGGGAGAGGGTGGTAGTGAGAGTATATATCTGTTTCTGTTTGAAAAAAAAACAATATTGATTATCTCTTATTTACCAAGTGTATTGTTAGGTACTTAAAAAAATATTTCAAAGAAGTCTTACTGTGAAATAACTCCAAGAATCTTTATTTTAAATGTTAGATACTGAATTTCTCCTAGGTTATCCAATTTCCAAAGGAAGAGTAAGAATTTGAATTTGTATCATTGTACGCACTTCTATTTATAGCATTTGTTGTAAAAGGTACATTGGTCGCTTAGAAAACTTAAGAAAAAAGTCACCAAATACAATAGACCACACATAAATTTTAACTACTCAGCAGGAAAAAGGCATAGTAATTTTCCAAATAAATTATATACATACATATGTATATATAATATATAAATTATATATATATGCCAGTATTCACATTGTTGTAATTTTCTTTTCTGTTATGTGATATTCTTCTCCTTCGATTTCGTCTCCTCAGTTCTCTAATTGAGCTAGTGGAATCTCTTCCCGTCATACGTTTTATATTTCTTTATACTCTTTAACATGTTTACACACTTTCAATTCTTACTCATGTTGATTAACTTGAGATGAAAAGGAGAAAATTGTTCAAATAGGTACCAGCAAATTAAGATAAGCACAGTTTATATTATTCCCTCACTTGTGCACAAGTGTCTCTCTCTGGATTAAAATTAACCGAGAAGGAAGGCAAATTGGATATGTTGATCTGTCCCTGTCAGAGCTGACAAATGGAAAACCTGTCGGCGAGGAGGTTTCATTCACAGCAGGAGTGCAATCTCTTCTCTCTGAATTAAATAGCGTGATGTGGATTTTATATATTCCAGATTCTTTTCTGAGCCACAGACCAGGAGTACCATCATTCCCTAGACATTTTCTAGTCAAGAGTTTCAGAAACTCAGTTTTATCACACCTTGTAGATAATGCAAACATTTACACATAATGAAAGTATATTTACTACTCACTAAATAATTAAAGAGACTAGTAATGGAGGAGGTCAAGATCACAGAGACAACACAAGGTAAACCACTCACTGCTTCAGGAGGTAATGTCCCCTCTTTAATACATTTTCCTCAGTCTATACTCCTATCATTCTCTGTTCCTATTGCCACTTTACCATTTATAAGATAAAATTAAAGCTACTTTTGTCATTCTCCACCAGTAAACTATGAACTCACTGAGAGTTATGACCAAGTATTTGTTGTTACTATTTCATATATAGTTTTTCTTTTATTACACATCTGTGTGCCCTAGAATGACTTTGAGTATCATATACAGTTGGCCCTTGAACAACATGGAGGATTAGTGTTGCTCACCCCACACATAGTTGAAAATCCACATATAACTTTTGACTCCCCCAAAACTTAACTACTAATAGCTTACTGTTGACTGGAAGCCTTATTGATAATGTAAACAGTCAATTAACTCATATTTTTTATGTTGTATGTATTATATACTGAATTCTTTTTTTTTTTTTCGGCTGTGCTGTGCAGCATGTGGGATCTTAGTTTCCAAACCAGGGATTGAACCCACACTCCCTGCAGTGGAAGCATGGAATCTTAAACACTGGACTGCCAGGGAAGTCCCCTATATACTGTATTCTTACAATAAAGTAAACTAGAGAAAATAAAATGTTATTAAGACAATCATAAGGAAGAGAAAATATGTTTTCAGTACATATATGTATTTATTGAAAAAAATTCGTACAACATAACCAGGCTGATTGCAGCTTAGACTCTGCAATACTGGATGCCAGAACACAGTGGGAAAGGCCTATGGTGTTTAAGGCAAAATGACTCATTGTTAGAGTCAAGTACCTTTTTGAACTACAAGATTCAACACAAAAGTCTCAAGGAAAGCTAATGAAGCTGCAAATTTCCAAACTTGAAATATATCCAGAAATAAGACAGTTATGTATTTAATTCTCCTGGACTCACATCAGCCTTTTTTCTTCTTTTTCTATACCAGTCAGTTTCTATTTCATAGTCATAGTTTTTGTTATTCAACAACTTTGGAGTGACTGTCACTTGGCTTTGTCATGGTTCTGACACTAGACCCTGCTTTTTTGTGACCTTTCATGGTAGCTAACTCCAATAGCTGCCCATGGTCTTTGTCTCAAGTGTTAGAGAGAAAATGTGATTGGTCACTGGACAGCTGATATCTAATATTCCCCTTGGTCCAATCATCTAAGCCAAGGTAAAAAGCAGAATTACATGATCCCTTAGTTTTTTCTCCCTAGAATTGGGAGGTAGGTAGCTTAAGAAATATATACTGGTACATAAATATTATGTTGAACTTAGTTTACATTCCATGGAACTATAACAGAAATATTTTCTCAATAATAAAAAGCTTCAGGAAATATATCATCTTCAAAATCCCTTTAAAATGTTGAATCCCTACTCTAGGTTGCTAAGTGAGAACTACAAATAATAACACAAAAGTGGTAAAAAAAAAAAGTGAAATAAAAGGACTATTTGTGGGCATTTAAATCAGTTAAGCACTGAGATAAGTAATAAAAATAGGAACAACAATCACATTGGAAATGCCAATGATAATTCTTTATAAGAAGATATATAATACAGTTTTTACTGAGCCCAAGCTTGTACTGTTCACCACAGGACAAGCCAATAAATCAAGAGATGTGGTGTTGGGGCAAGGAATAGAGACTTTATTCAGAAAGCCAGCAGGCCCAGAAGATGGTGGACTCATGTCCCAAAGAACTATCATCTCTAAATTAGAATCCAGGCTTCTTTTATACTAAAAGGGGAGGGGATAATGTCCTGGTTCCAGTCAGACTCCAGAGGGGATGTGTTAATTTCTGCCTTCCTGAAGCACTCACAGGTGGGTCTGGTCAGGACATTTCTTGTGAGCTAAACAAATGTATTTTAGCTTAACTCTCATAATGTGGGAGGCAGGGTTCCCAGAGATGGGCCACTATGTATAATCTAAGGTTGTAGGCAACATCCCTTTAGTGATTAACTTGTAACAAAACAATAGAATACAAAGGTTAAAGTAAAAGAAACAGATCCAATATGGAGTCAGATTTGTTCCTCCCTATTACATAACAATTAATAAAGTTAACAAAATAACATACAAGGACTCACACCATCAGTTTTAATAATAATGATAAGAAGGGATTTTTGCTTACCGCTTCTTCTGTTGAGAGCACAGTTAGTTTCCTGAGGGATTATCCCCCTCAAAATCTATCTATTCATCTTTTCCCAGAACTTCTGTCTCTTGGAAGTACAGAGAAGACAGATTAATACACTGAAACTCAATGCTTAATCTTTATGTTTTCTAAGTCTGTTAGTTAATAGATCTTTTTCTCTTGGATTTGAAACTGATAGGTTAAAGGTCTGGAATTTGGTAAGATCAACATGTAGTGATGGAAATTAAGTTAACATTTGAAGTTAGCAATGAAAAGGCATTGACTCCTGGTGATGTAATTTGAGCACCTGGATTAGCCATACCAGTCCTTAAATTCTGACTTTTTAACACCAACTTGATTTGCATTTCTTTCAGTTGCAGCAATATCAATTCTAAATATTATAAGCATGGTTCTCAAAACCTTGAACAAATTCTTATAGATGTAATGTTTCCTCTTTTTTCTCTTATTAATTCTGCCTAAATAGGGCATTCTTGTTCTCATTAATTAGCTTAGTTTAATTCCCTTAAATTCCTTTAAATGGATTGTAGGATTATTTCCTGATAGGTTTTTGTTTGATATAGTAATTTTTCCAAAGGTACTGTTTTAAGAAACCTTATAGATGAAGTTGCTGGGATTTCTGTAACAGTGATGGAATCATGGGTTGAGATGAAGTCATGGCACTTTAATGCCAATAGTCTAACAGGAAACTTGCTAGAGAGGTGAAGTCCCCCCGAGGAGGACGTGTGTGAGGTTGCCTCCCTTTGTCATCAGTCCTTTCCTGAGGCAAACAAAAGAGAATATGCCCCCTCTTTCCTTTCCAGTCACTCCAAAGTATTTGTCAGTATCCAAATACACTGACAGCAGTTTGCCCATCAATGCTGCCAGTAAATGGACAGGAAGATTTCTATCCTGCATTTATCTAGAAGGACTCTCAGATAAATGTCACATTTGCTCCAGTCTGCCTAAGGGGAAAGCCTGACAACACATAATGAAGACTCAGTTTCTCCAGATACTTCAAAGCCTCAAAAGCACATGGAATCACCACCCACCCTCACCCCACCCCAGCCCCTATCCACACCTATAAACTTATTTTGACAGATGGGTTATTTATACAGAGAGGTGGGAGGAAAAAGGAAGGTCAGAAACTTGCTTTCAGCCTTTACTGCTCCTATTCTTGTTTATCAAACTGAATTTGGATTCTTTCTGAGTCAACTTAGAATTTAACTTCAAAGAGAACATAATACATAGGTCAGGGTGTAGAAATAAAGAAAGTGAAAATATAAATGACACATAGAGCAAGGTGATATAGGGATGTGCAAACATATCTGTTATGACAAAATGGATAAGGGCTGGCATCCACTATTAATGTGCAACCTCTGTTTGGATGGAAAATCAAAAGTCAACTATATGTTACTTACAAAAACAAAAAAAAATACACCTAACAAAATGTCACAGAAAATAAAAGGGATTGTCAAAGGTCATATTAGACAAAAACATACAAGGTGGGGAAGGAAAGGGGTGGTAAGAGTCATAATTCCACACAAAGTAGAAATCAAGGCAGAAAGCACTAAACAAACAAAAAAAGAGCTTATTTTCTACTCTTATAAGGTATAATCTGCAGTTAAATATAACTATTTGTAAGCCTTTATGAGTCAAATAGAGCATCAAATGGCTATGACTTAATTTTAAGGCAAAAGAAATGAAATAAAATGAAAAATATAGAGAAATAATAATAGGAGACACAAGTATGTAACTCTTATGACACAAAAAGTTGGTTAAAAGTGTACATAGCAAGCTGTTTTTCAAAACCAAGAAATATATGGATTTATTTAAAAGAAAAATGCAGATGCATAATATTTGCTCGTATTTGTTTATATTATTTAAATATGTAGACACAAAACTAGATAAAAATTTCTTATGTTTTTACCAAACTATAAAAGTACAAATTAAATAGAAACCAAAATTTGAAAATTAATAAAATTCAAATTACAACCACATTCGGATTTCATAGTAACAACATGTTGTATGTTTCAAATTTCATTTATCGGTTCCTTTGATTTCTGACATTATTTTTATCACTGGAAAATAAAGCACAGTGATTAACCCCATGAACTGTGAAAACAGCCAGATTTAAAGTGCCACTTTACAACTCTCCAGGTAATCTTAGCAGGTTACTTAACCTCCATGTGCGTCAGATTTTTGTCTGTGAAATGGACATAATTACAGCACCTACCTCAGAAGACTGCTGTAGATGTACTTCTAACAGAAACAGGCACTTAGTAAGTAGTATGTATGCTCAATTTAAAATATCTTATTTTTTAATTTTCTTGCATTCATGATGAGCTAATTATTTTATTTATCTTTAGCCAAATACCGTACTTGCACATAAAATAAAATATTTTTCTACAAGGCCTTTGCTTATTTACTGGTATGCTTTCAGCTAAAGAACTTTTACCAATTTGTGAGTACAGTTGAACAATAAATCATAAAATTTCAAAGAAATGGTTCCCTCACTGCAGAATTTAGAGGTATTTCTAGCCATGAGGTATGTGTATGTGTATATATATATATGTAAATCCTTTCTCTGTTAAGTGTACCTCTATGGAAATGTTCAAGAAACAGAAGTTTAATAGTGATGTTAGAGAATTTACAGCAAAAATTATTTTCCAATTGATTTCACTTTTTACTAGACTAGACCTTAATAAAAATGAAAAATATTAAGGTTCATTTATTTACATAGCTCTCATGCATGGCTTGTCAATTTTATGTAGGTACTGTAGTAGGAGCTATTGAAAACAAAAATAAACTGATCCTAAAATAAGGTTTCAGACCTTAAATGACCAAAGGGAGAGATATCCTTTAGAAAAAAAAAACAAAACATGAAAGGTAGGAAAAAAAAATGAAAGCTGGCATTTCATGCTTTAGAGTACAAAAATCTGGTTAATGTAATCGAGCTAAGCTGTATGAGAGGTAGAACTGTGACGATTGAAAATATGGTAACATAACGTAAGCTGACCAATATTTATTAATTTAAAAATCTCATTCAGATAATTTTTACTCTTTTATATTCAAAACTAAAAGGAATATATTATTTTATTCAACCTAAAGAAGGAGGTCATCAGTAAAATACTCTGCATGTATTTGAAAAGGCAGGCAAATTTTATAGTCAATAATTACATTAGTATCTATGAAAACAAAGAGAATTATATGGACCATCAGGTCTCATCTATCATGGCACCAGATGATGGCCTTTGAGAGTCATGACAAAGATTTTTCCTGGGTAAGCATCCTCTGCAGATCCCTAGCAGTAGAAAGGCCACCAGGATTTCTGATTGACTCTTACTGAACATAAGTATCTCCCTGTCTTCTCATACGCCATGGGAAAGCACATGTGGCTTATATAAGAAGCAGCACAAGGCACTAGTGATATAGGCTGAGAAAGAAGGTGTAGAGGATGAGTGGCTCACGGGGGGCAGGGTTACACCACATCGCTGTAGTCCATAATTTACTGCTACTCATGCTGAACCAAAAATGGAAGCACAACGTGGTTCATTTATGGCCAAGTAGTGCTCAAACAATGGCACAGGATGGACCAGAACTTGTTTCACACAATATAAATCACCTCCTGCTGTGGTTTCTCTGCCTTTTTCTCTTGCCATTTTATTTGCAGCCACACTTCAGAGCAGTGATTTCACATACTTGGTTGCGGACTTTCTTAACCATATATGGCAATCAGGGTAAAAAATTATGTTTTTGTTTATTTTTCTAAATCTCAATGGAAAGCACATCTTTTCCCAAATGTGTTCTTGAAATATTTACTTTGTGAAAATAAAAATAGTCATTTGGGGAAGCAGATTCAGATCTCGTGCCAACAACCATAAACTCCACCCTGTGTTTTGTCACAATTAGATTTTTTTTGCTCTCTTTAAGAATGTTTTACATGAAATGACTATTTTCACTGAAATGCTATTTTGATATTATATTGCTTTATACACTAAATTGAAGAGAGATAAAAGGCAAATAGGAGTATAATTATTCTTAAAAACAAAATTAAAATGTGATGATGTAAATTCTGACAGGAACTCTAGGAGTCAAGACTAAAAATGAAGGAGGGCTTCCCCGGTGGTGCAGTGGTTGAGAGTCTGCCTGCCGATGCAGGGGACACGGGTTCGTGCCCCAGTCCGGGAAGATCCCACGTGCTGTGGAGCGACTGGCTCCGTGAGCCATGGCTGCTGAGCCTGTGCATCTGGAGCCTGTGCGTCCGGAGCCTGTGCTCCGCAACGGGAGAGGCCACAGCAGTGAGAGGCCCAGCGTAACGAAAAAAAAAAAAAAAAAGAAGGAGTGATTTTACTGCTAATGGTTTTCTAAGAAGGAAGATGTGGAATTATGGTACGTAGTAATTTAGACAATATCTAAATAATTGAAGGGAAACAATCGATAAATTGGTAATGTATATTCTGTAATCACATTAAATCTTTATTTGCTACCATTCAAATTTATAAGATGTTTTAATTTATATTTATTATTAAACCAACACCATGAGATGATTGTGCCTCTCTCCTCACATTTCACAACTGAGAAAAACTAAATTCCTGGAATTTCATTGATTATCCTATGTTCACACAGTTCATAAATCATAGATCTGAGACACGACTACTGTATCGTGTACTTTCTAAACCAGGATTCTTTCAACCACATCACAGTGATCTCACTTTTACTCTTCATCTTCTTCATTTTTGCTTTATATCTGCTTAGGAAGAAAAAAGAGGTGCTTCCAACTTCAATTAAAGTGTGTGTGTTCGTGTGTGTGTGTTTCCTTATCAACCTTCTTGGGTATCTATGAGCCTATTAGTCTGTTATTATTCTTTTCAAAAACCAAATTTTGGCTTTAATAATTTTCTGTTGTGCTTTTTTTCTTACATTCCTTAAGGTCTGCTTTTTATAATTTTCTTCTGTGTGGGGTTGGATTGTGTCCCTCCTAATGATATGTTCATATCCCAATCCTTGGTACTGGTGAATGTGGCTTGATTTAGATGTAGGGTCTTTGCAGATGTAATTAAGATATAAGTTAAGATGACACCATACTGGAGTCAGATGGTCCTTTAACCTGATATGACAAGTGTTCTTAAAAGAAGAGAAGAGACACAGAAATAGACACAAGGGAAGACACCGATGTGACAACACAAGTAGAGATTGGAATTATGCAGCTCCAAGGCAAGGAATCCCAAGGGTTGCTTGCAACCACTGGATGCTAGGGGTGTATATGGAACAGATTTTCCCTCTGAGCCCCCAAGAAGGAACCAATCCTGTCGATATTTTGATTTGAGACTTCTGGCCTTCTGAACAATGGGAGAATAAATTCTGTTATTTTAAGGCACCCAATTTGTGGTAATTCGTTATGTAGCCCTAGAAAACTAATATATCCACCTTCCACTCTCTTTGGGTTTAATTTGCTGCTCTCTTTCTCACATCTTGAGATGGATCCTTAGATCACTGATTTATAGGTTTTCTTTTTAAATATGTCTTTAAGTTATACATTTCTAGGTAAACACTGCAGTAGCTGTATAACACAAGTGTTGATATGTTTCATTTTCATAGTTCCTTGGTTTAATATTTGCTAATTTCCTTTTCGTCAATGATTATGTAGACGTATATTGTATAATTTCAAAATATGTGGCTATTTTTTATTTAGCTTGTTTTATTGAATTCTAGTTCAAGTCCTTTGTCAGAGAAGATACTCTAAATTATTTTTAAATTAAAAAAATTTCTTAAGAATTGTTTTATGGTTCATCATAAGTTCAATGTTAGCATACTCTAGAAACACTTGAAAGAAAGCATAATCTGTCAATTTGGAGTATAATACTCTTAGGTAAATTTTATTAATCAGATTATTCATATCTTCTTTATTTTTACTGTTTTCTCTTAGTTTGATCAATTCATACAATATGTTTTTTGAAACTATCTTATTAGGTGCATGCATATAGGTAAATTGACCCTTTAATCAATATGTAATTTCTCACTTTTTCTTTGGCAATTACCTTGCTTTAAAGCCTATTTTTTTCTGATACTAGTATAGCTATATGGTATATGGTATTTTTTGTTCTTTTACTTTCAACATTTCTGTATAATTACATTTAAACTATGGATATGTTAATAAATGGTGTGGTTTAAATTTGGGTTTTTTGTTATTTTCTTCTTTTTTTTTAATCCAGGGTAACAAACTTTGTTTTTATTTTATGCGTCTATGATTGATGCTTATTCCATTTCTATGTATTTCTTATTCAAAACTTCATTAATTTAAAGCATAAAATCTTTTCAAACTGTGTAAATCTCAAGTGCCCTTTAGGTATTATTGGTAATTTGGAGGGCAATGAGTAATATGGCAGAGATTTTTATTTACTAAATATTTACAGGATTGAAATTAATTTTCTATTTATGATTTCCATCTAAAGAGTAAATATATTCTATATCTTAGGTAACACTATAGGAGAACTGGGGACCCGTACCAATGATATCAGCATACTCATCTGTAAGGTGAGTAAGTAAAGAATGTAAGGTGAGTGGTAAAGAATGGTGTGTTTGATCTTGTTGCTTCCTTCAAATGTGCTGTTGGATCCTGGATATTTAACTCATTTGATGTGCTGTGCTTCCAGCAGGCTTGGTGTTGCAGAATATCATTTTATTCTTCAACCCGTTTAACTTCAAATGAGATGCAAAAATACTCTTTCAGCTATCTCTCTCATGTGGTAATAGAAATCAACCAGAAGGTAGAAGTTAAGTAATGGATATAATATTTTAAGAGTTCTATTGGAATTAAATGATGTATTATGATTAAGGAAAGCAGGAAGAGAGTATATGTTAACATGTATGGATTCATTAGGAATCACAAAAGCCCAGATTGATTGAATATAGCTGTCTTGGCCAACTATTCAGTTACTTAATTTTAAAAAGACATCTTAGTACTTTGTTAAAACAAACTTACAGGGTGATATCAGTTTAATATTCTCTTCTAGGTGATGATAGTGTTAATACTAAGAAAAAAAATATTTAGAAGTTACCTACTTTATAGGAATGAACTGTTCTAGGCACTTTACATGAATTACTCCTTTAATATTCACAGCAATATTGTAGGTTTTCTGTAATTATCCCTATTTTATAGATGTAGAGAAAGCTTATAGAGGTTAAATAAATGTCAAAGCCCCAGAATTGGGAAATAGGGAAGCCACAATTTAAAATCTGATTTTTTTTTTTTTAGTTGTTTTTCAAAGTCTTTGTCCTTTTCTCAAAACCTGGCAGCCACTCAACAGGTCTTATATAAAATAATCAATGTTCTACTGAGACCCTGAGAAATTCAAGAATTGTAAGACTTGGTTTTATTAAAGAAAAGAATGGGAATGAGGTAAAGTGGAATAGGGCACAGTAGTTCTGGGAAGTAGTAAAAAATGTGACACTAAGATAAAGAAAGAATAATACTGTATATAAAGAATGCTGCTTGATTCTCAATTCTGCTTGTGGGTGAAATCTATCTAAGACTTAGGAGCGGGAAGCTGGAGGACTCTACTTTTATGAAAGGTAACTGTTAAAAATCAGTTGAAAAACCAATGCACCTATTAATAGAGGTAGTTAGCATTTCAAGTTATATGAACATCAGGTATTTATTTCCTTACTTTTCACCAGCTATTTAGTAAACGCTTATTATGTGCAGGCATTCAACTAAGTAAGTAGTGGAAATACAGAAAAAAATCTATCGACAAGGAGATTGCCAAGACCTTATGAAAAAAGTAATAATGCATAGGACATTTGAAAGGTAAGTGAGAGTTAACCTGACATGGGACAGGGGAGGGGATGATGGATAAGTGTTCTGGGTGAAGGGCAGGGACTTTGCTACATACCCAAGGGGAGAGCCGTAAATCTAATCCCAATTTTCCAGAGAATCAGTTTCACCAAAATGTTTAACAAGCAAAAAATTCAAGAATGAAAAAAAATTTTTAAAGTGTTTCTCTAAGTCAAATTTAAATTATTTTATTTTTCCCTGAATTTCTGCACTATTGTGTATTCAATCTTACCCCCTTCCAAAGAAATTTTTTTTGGATTCTTTTAAATGGAAACTGTTCTTAAAAAGCTTTTATGTGTAATGTGAGAAGTTTTAGAACATTCATCCACATTTAGCTTTTGCTGAAAGGGGGGGAGGAAATTGGTTATAATAAAAACATAAAAGACATTTTATAACTATGTGTAAGCTAAAATAATATGGTTTTGGGGGGTAGAATAAATAATCAGTGAGAAGCAAAACTGATCCGTTCAATGTTTATTGTCCATGGTGAATCAATTAGAAATGACCACAGCAACTGCAGTGAGCAGAATATAAAAGTGTCTTTCATTAGCTGGTTTATTTCTAATTCACATGAGAATATCTTGAAGCAAAACTGTACAAGTAGTAGTATGCTTTTTAAATACAATTTGCCTGGTATTGCCCATTTCATTTTATAATTATTTTTTTCCTACATTAAAGCTAATACATGGTTTTAACCCCAACTTTGGAAATATTGATAGCCTATATAAGCCTTGAATGGGCCAGGATTAAAAGTACCAAATAAAGAACCTGTAACCTGAACTTGTAACCTGTTACAAGAGGTTTGATTTTATTTTCTTTGTGTATATGTGCATGTGTGTGAGTGTGTATGTCTAAGTGACCATTTTAATGTTTTGTGACTTTAAAGTGTCCATTTACATTTCAGATAAAGGTATAAAAAATACAAAAGGTCTCCTAAATATTTTATTTCAATAAAGAAAGTTCAAATATGTTAAGAAACATATGTCTAGAAAAGAACATACTAATCCATTGGGGTTTGGTCTTAAATCATATGAGCATAAATTATCATCGTAATCTACTAATTATACATTATGTAACTTTTTACTTTCAAACTCTTCACTCTTATCTTCTTTGCTCAAGTAGAAGCACTTGATGTTTAGTGATGGAATAAACATTTAACAGAGGCCAACTTAGTGTCAGCTAGTCCTAACTGACAACAGGGACCATATTTTAGTCGCCTGTGTAAGGGCAGAGTTTAAGGATTTTCATATAATAGAAACTCTAAGAACATGTGAATGGGTTTGCTGGATCAGCTGTGAAGTACCTTCTCATATTCGTGCCTTCACAGGAGATACAGATTCATTAGGGCCAGGAAAGGTCCATGAAAAGTTGTAAAAGTGCAGGGAAAGGAAATAAGGCTATAAAACATCATGTTTCAACTCCAGCATCTCTATCCCTAGCCCCGTCCAGCTCAATTGCCCACCAGGGAGAAAGGGAGGGATATGATGTCTCAACTGTGAAAATCAGTGACCTAGGTCTAGAGGTGAGTCACTGATATGACACACTCACAGAGCAGCAGCAAAAGCTACTGGATTCTCATGGAATAAATATTCAGCTAACGAGGAGTCACACCTATTCACCACTGGGCTCAACCAGCAAGCACACTCAGTAAGATCTTAAAGGCAAGTCAGAGAAAAGAGAAGAAGGGCAGGACATAAAAACCAACCAACCAACCAACCAGGGAAATACCAACAAGCTACAGAGGAGATAAAAAGAGCAAACAATGTTAGAGAAATGTATTATCTCTAATCTCTAGAAGGGAAGGAAAAAAAAAAAACAACCTTCAGCAGTGAACATTACAAACAAATAGCACCTACCCTGGTCCATAGGAAACTGTTAGACTATAATCTAAGGGTCACCATCTAGGTGTAAACAAAGTGCTATGGGAGCACCAGGGAACTGGATGAACCTGAATGCCGAGTCAGAGCAGTTTCCTCAAGGGGGTCATAACAGAGATGAATCTTAGAGTATTGATAAGATGTAGCCTGGTGGAGAGGTAAGAGATGCAGTTCCAGGAAGAGGAACATGAGCAAGACCACATACATGTGGGGCTTCACGGAAGCTTAGAATGCGATGTCAAAAAATAAGTGAGAGGGAGGGATGATGGAAGATATGGATGGTAAGGTTTTCTAGAATCTTCTTCACAATGTTAAGGAGTAGTGATTCTCCCTCTACATTCCTCTCTCCAACTCCTACAAACACTGGACTCCTTGTTCCTCTCTAGAAGTTATATTGATTTTACACTCTATACATTTCTTAGATTTATTTCTTCTTGATTCTCAGGCCATTGTTTTTGTCAAAGCACATTAGGCTACGTTAGGTCCTGCCACCATATATCCTATAGCACCTTTCTCTCCCTTGAGCCATATCCATCAAACCTTATTAGGATCACTGGTCAGTTTCACCAAGCCCTCTTCTGGTCCATCCTGGGTCTGTCTCTCTTATCATAGTATCCCTATTGACAAGATAGATGATGAATAAATTTTGCTTGAATGAAGTTAAAACTTACCTAAATGATTGCAATAATCTAACTACTCCCCCCTGACTTCAAATTTCTCCCCGTTTCTTAAACTTGCCATGCTGCAACAATGTGCATAAAAGAAAGATTCTTGCCTTACAAATAAATAAGCTATTTTTGTACAGAAATTTGAGAGTTTATTCATAAATACTTACTTAAAGAAGACTTCTGAGCAGACTCCCACATAAAAAAAGGTACTGAAATGGGTGCTAAGTTTTTAGGTCCTTTTCATAAGCATACATTTCTTATTTCTATGTTTCTCCTTAGTAAGAAACTTTTGAAATATGCCTCCAAATATTTGAATTGAGTCTATTCACAAGTGCACTTTTATTTTATTTTTATAAAACTTATGGTGATATGAATTGAGAAAACAACATTCAGGTGTTGACTGCCCTCTTAAATGAACTTAATTGTCAAATATTTCTAGTGAGAATTTTTTTACTCTCCCTCAGCTTTAAGAAAAAAAAGAAATGCATATTCCTTCTGTCTCTGAAAAAGACAGATGTCAACAAATAGATTCCCTGATGAAAACAGAAGGATTTATTTCCCCTCTAACATATTTATCCAAGGGTAAGCCATTGAAATAAGGATGACTCAGGAGATCATAGGCTGAGTACATTTTGGATTCTAATCCTAACCATGTCACTGACTTAAATATGGGTCTTATTTCTCATGTGTCTTAATCTCCCTGGTGGTGAAAGGAGAATAAGAATTTCTCCTGTGCACTTAGTGCTTTGAAAATCCAGTAAAGCATCACAGAAGATGCTGTACAAAATGTCATGAAGGAAAAACAGTCTACAAAACAAATAAGGTGGAGGGGTTTTTGATATGGATTTCATTGATGTAATGAAATAAGTACCAAATATTAGTCATTGTGTGCCGTGTGTGATGACTTGCTAGGTGGAGGGTTTAAGAAGTAAATAAGCCATCATATCTCCACTTCCCTCTAAAAGGAGATCCTTGCTTAGTTGAGGCAGTAGGTGTACAGACAGATTACCCCCTTCATTTGGTGAACATTTGTAGAGTATGTGTTATATGCCAGACACTGTTTTAGCCAGTGACGATGCAACAGTGAGGTAGAATGGATATGAGGGATCTCTTCTCTGATTGAATTCTAATGGGTGAAACAAACAACAATCAAGATAAGTATATATATATATATATATATATATATATATAAAATTAGTCCTAGGAGGAAAAAAAATAAGCACATGGAAAGAAGATATATATGGAAATTTTAGACAAGCTGTTTAGGCAAAGCCTTATTTCAGTCCTTTTTAAACAAATACCTGAAGGAAGTGAGAGAACTAGTGATATAGGTCTCTGAGTGAAAGGCAGTTTAAGGCAGCAGTGCCCATGCTGCGACATCCATGGTAACAGCAAGCACTGCTTACTTCCTAGGTGGTGTCCTCCCCAGTTGCCTATTTCTGGCACAGAGGATCCAAGGCTATACTTAATGACTAAGTGCCTTACAACTTATCTCAGGAATAATTCAATCCAATATGATCCTAATCTCCCTTCACTGTAGAAGTTCAGAGCTAGGGCCTGGGGGAGGGTGGTGGGTTGCCATTCTGCAGCCTCCCTTCCTGGTGGGGCCCTATTCAACACACCTTCACCAGTTATAAAATGAAAATTCCCATGTATATCATAATAAATGTCATAGGATGGGATCATGATCAGGTGGAGGGAATTTGGTGGGCTTTTTATTGTCTTAATGATATCAGTTGACCCCAGAGATCCTGCAAAGCCAAGGTGGCTGTGGTTAGGAGATGACTAGACTGTCTTCCAGGAAGAGACAATAGTGTAAATGCATTTTGGAATGAAGAAGTAGACATTTTCAAAGAAATGTTGTTTCATCGAGGACCAGAATATATGGGATGTACAATGAAATCGCTAGGGAGAAAGCCATAAAGGGAGTTTGGGATCATATCATGGAGAAAGTTAAGGGATTTGGTTTCTTCCTATAGGTAATAAATGGTTGTAAGCAAGAAAGAGAACTGAACGCATTTTACATTTTAGAAAAATTCTGCCTCTGCAGAATGTTGGGTGGAAGAAACAGGAGAAATTGAAGCCAAAGGGAGCAGATGGAAGACTATTACAAAGGTTTAGGTAAGAGTTTCATTCATTGAATCAATGTTTATTTGTCACCCATTCTGTGTGAGGGACTGTGCTTGTTAACAGAAATGTCATACTGAGCCAAACAGAACCAGTGTAGGCCCTCAGAAGGCTTGATGAGACTTTCCGTGTTCTCAGTAAAATAGGATGTTTAATGTTCAAGGAACAGAATGATACTATGAGGACATATGGTGACACAATATAACATAATCTAAGAATAGCTGGACAAAGAGTACTGACCTGAGAATTGAGAGGAAATAACTGAGAAGAAGTAATTTCAAGAGACGTTTAGAATGTAGAATAAATACAACTTTTAGAGAAGAGAAAGAAATGATGGAAATAAGTCAACCAGTTCTGCTACATTTCTCCTCATTTAATTACAGGATGCTCCTATTCTCAATTTTTAGATACTTTAGAACACAAGGAGATGTCTGCTAAAATTAACACGCTCTGTTCTAGGAGCTTAGATACAAATGTGTTCAGACTTCTTTTCTTACACTTTCCTCACTAGAACCAAGTTCTACACAGATGCTTAAGACTTGGGATGGATTTATATCAACAAAAAGTATATTGAGAGTACTTACTATTCTAAGAATGGGCACACAGTGAACCAAATAAATATAAACTTGTGTTCTCATGGAGATTAAATTTTAGTAGGCAGAGACGAACAATAAGAATTAATTTGTATACTTTATGATTATAAATATTATGGGGAAAAGAGTGGAGGGTAATGGAAAATCAGGAACATGAGGGATTATATTCTAAACACGGAAAAGTTGGTGTTAGAGCAAGAACTTGAAGGAAGTGAAGGAGTGCTTCACCTGGATGTCTGAGGGAAAGCTGTCCAGACTGACAGAAGAGCCTGTGGGGCACCATTTCCTTGGTTCAGAGCATGGTGAGGAGACCAGTAAGCCTGGAGCTGCATGACTGAGGGAGGACCAGTAGAAGATAAAGGCTGAAGGGTTCTGGAGGGGGATTGATCATAAAGGATCTTATAAGCCTGGGACAGACTTCAGGTTTAACTTTGAATTTAGGAGCCATTTGAAAATTTTTGAAGAGAAATAGCATGATGGGTTTCAGCTTGTTACAGCTGCTCTGTTGAGTATAGACTACAGGGTCAAGTGAGGATGCAAGCAGATTAATTAGAGAGAACTGTATTTATCTAAGTGTTTTGCTTTCTTAGACTTGCAGATGCTTGGGACTCAGAAATATTAGCAGCATAGACTTTTCAAGCAAATTGCAGTTTGTTATTAACATCAAATCTATGAAGCCTAGGATACATGCCACAATGGATATGGATAAACCAATACCTCCTAAGAAGCTAGGCATCCAAGCTGGGAGGAAGTGAGAGAATGGCATGGACATATATACACTACCAACTGTAAAATAAATGGCTAGTGGGAAACAGACACATAGCATGGGGAGATCAGGTCGGTGCTTTGTGACCACCTATGGGGTGGGATAGGGAGGTTGGGAGGGAGATGCAAGAGGGAGGGTATATGGGGATATATGTATTTGTATAGCTGATTCACTTTGTGATACAGCAGAAACTAACACACCATTGTAAAGCAGTTATACTCCAATAAAGATGTTAAAAAAATTTTTAAAAAGAAGGTAGGCATCCAAGAAAATAAGTCGGACTACACAAGTCAACTAGAAATCACTAAAACTGTATACATGTAACAAAAGTTATTTCCAAGTTGCCTAGATACTTCTACATTTCCTTCCAAGTCTATATTTTATGCAGTCATGAGAGGAAATGCAATAATAAAATGGAATCAAGTGATCTGAATTTTTATCCAGTGTTTATTACATAATTAATTAGAGATCACCTAAACCAATTTCTTTTATTCTACAGAGAAAGATTTTTCACCTTGAAGATTTTATAATTCTAGACTATAAGGAAAAATCAGTGAAAAACTATGAAACACAATAGTGGAGATTGGTTAAACTTATTACATTACCAGAAAAAGGCAGGTTGATTTCAGTATTACAATTTGTTATGCAATTTGGGAATGGAACTTGTACTTGCTACTCAAAGAGAAATAATATAAAGCATAGTTCACAGGCATAACACATAATGGATGATCAAAAAATAGCTTTCTCTTTACCTCCCCTATTATAGAACCTTAAAGTTAATGATCATATCAAAATGTGATAACCAGGCATAAGGAATGACAGATTTCCCCTTTCTTCCATTACTCTGTTTTGTTCTGTTCACATATGTCATCTTTAATATTTTTTTCTGAAAATATTTTTTGAATTGTTATGTGTATTAAGATTAGGTCCAAAGGCAAATGATAAGAAATCTTCAAATAATGTTGCCTAAACAAAAATAGAAGTTTACTTTTCTTTCTGTTGATGAAATCCAACACTGTTGCGGTACTAATGAAATCAGAGGCCCAGGCTTATTCCTTTCTGTTTCTTTGTCATGTGTAGCTTCCAGTCCCATGGTCATCCTCATAGTCCAAAGTGGCTGCCAAGACTCCAACCATTTCATCTGATTTCCATCCAGCAGGAAGTATGATAGGATAAAGAATCAGAGACAAAGGGTATTCATCTGTTTTTTTTTTTTTGTCATAATAAAGGTTCTCACATGACACTTCCATTTATATCCTTTGGCAAGAACTTAATCAGATGACACCATCCAGCTGCAAAAGAAACAAGGAAATGGTCTAATTTCTCAGAAGCTTTGTACTTAGCTAAAAATTAGACATTCTATTAATACGTAGAAGGAAAGAATGGGTATTGCAGAACAACCAATAATCTCTACCAAAATAAGTAATCCTTACTTTAATTTGATCTCTCTTTGATTATAGCCACTGATCATCTGACAGGTTGAATAGCCAATATATAACTGGAAAAATCCCTTAAATACATATCTGAAATTCATAGGGAAGCTCACTGAGCTGTGTAGGCTCCTTGTGAACCATTTTGCTATATGTTGGAAGCTGGGTTGTTCTTGGAGGAAGAAGAAACCACATGACAGAACGTAATGCACCAGACCAAGTCCAGATGAGGACGCAGAAGGGAATCAGTGACTGGGCATGTTAATTGGTGAGCTGCAAGGAAGGTCTGGAAAAACAATTATGTCTAGAGAAAGCAGCACTCAAACCATTCCATTGAAAATATTCAAGAGCAGAAATTTTCAAAGTTATTGGTGCCTTTAATACACAGAGAAAACTCAAACCCATAACTTGGCCAGAGTCCTACCACAGGTCTGGGTTACTTCTAATTAAACTGAATTTTTGTTTCCATTACGATCTCTTTATGTAAATGGAAAAGTATGACAGAGGGAGGATTTTTAAATTCTTGTTGTTGTAATACGTATGTGTATTTGAAGGAAAAGAGAAAAAGATTAGTCATTTTATTTTATTTCTTTTTTTTTTTTTTTTGCGGTACGCAGGCCTCTCACTGCTGTGGCCTCTCCCGTTGCGGAGCACAGGCTCCGGACGCGCAGGCTCAGCGGCCATGGCTCATGGGCCCAGCCGCTCCGCGGCATGTGGGATCTTCCCGGACCGGGGCACGAACCCGTGTCCCCTGCATCGGCAGGCGGACTCTCAACCACTGCGCCACCAGGGAAAGCCCTAGTCATTTTATTTTTATGAGATTTGATGGGGAGCAGGAATATTTTGGAAAACTTAAAAGAAATTCAGGGATGCTCTATTCTAGCTCTGCTTCAGGAAAACTAAGCCCTTGGTCATAGTAATGATCTAGGGTTTGGGCCTGGGCTGGGTGGGATGTTAAAGGTGAAATATCTGGCTGACCTCTGAACTATGCTTAGAGGGATTAGGATAGAAGCATGTAGGGCTATGGGGTTGTGGGAGAGAGAATAAATCAAGAGGACAGAGTTAATCAAATTTAAGTATAGAGAAGATGGTTATACAACCATTCTCCAATTTTACTTAAGCAAGAATTATCTGGGGTGTTATATAAAGTACAGATTCCTGTGACCTCTACCTATCTCCTCACCAGGGATTTGAAGTCAGCATCCTTAACCAATACCCAGGGGAAAAATTATTAAATGGGTTCCCTGAAAGCTATTTAGGGGGAAGTTTATACAAGAAAAATGAAGATGCAATTCTGGGGGAATTACTTAAAGCACACCATTGTGTGTTGTGTGTGTGTTTATGTCTGTATGTATGTTTATGAGCGTATGTTTATGTGGGTTTGTGTGTATGTTCTTAGAAAAACAGCATGATATATACTATTCTTTCTCTAGTAATACCTTGCAGAAATTGGAGCAGAGTTAATTTTTAATAGTATATTTAATATGTTGCCTTTTTAAATTTATTTATTTGTTTATTTTCGCTGCATTGGGTCTTCATTGCTGCATGCGGGCTTTCTCTAGTTGCGGCGAGTGGGGGCTACTCTTCATTGCGGTGTGCGGGCTTCTTGTTGCGGAGCATAGGCTCTAGGGTGCACAGGCTTCAGTAGTTGTGGCACTCAGGCTCAGTAGTTGTGGCTCGCAGGCTCTAGAGTGCAGGCTCAGTAGTTGTGGCCCACGGGCCTAGTTGCTCCGCGGCATGTGGGATCCTCCCGGACCAGGGCTCGAACCCGTGTTCCCTGCATCAGGAGGCGCACTCTCAACCACTGCGCCCCCAGGGAAGTCCAATATGTTGCCTTTTTAAATGAGAATTTAATATCATACCTTCCAATTCTCCAGCAAAAACAAAACAGAGGATCCACAAATTTAATAAACACTATGTCCTAGGTACTATTCTTATAGCTTGTTTTATCCCCATACACACCCTAAAATGTGGTTATTAATATTATTCATAAGCTACATATTTTTAAATATAAAAATAAATAAGGTACAAAGAAGTCAGGTGACATGCCCAAGTCACACCTTTAGTAAATGACAGTTTGGCTCTCAGGCTTTCTACCACTAGACTATCCTGCCTGCCCTCACAGTGTTTCTTGACACTAGAATCCGAAGAACCCACCCGGATGCTAATGGTGTTATTGTTAGATGTTGTAGAAATTAATTAGTTTACTAATTAATCATGGGTTTGAACTAATACTAGCCACTTTGCGGACATACAGATGAATGTCAAGCTCCTTGGTGAGGAAAACATGAGTAAATCAATGGTTAAAATTCACTCAGTGCTCAGTGCTGTAGGCTAAGTCAGGGTGTGGTGTGATGGTGAGATGGAGAAGGCTCGCCCACCTCACCTTGGGAGGATTGGGACTGATTTGGAGAGGAAAGGATACTCCTGAGAAAACTCCCATGGCAGTTCATAAGGTTGAGCAGCAGCTAGTCAGGCATAGATAGGATGGAGAAACCATGGAACAGTGTGTGCAAATAAGTGGGGGAATGAAAGAGCACAGGGCTGGCACCGAGTTTGGAGGGGCTACACACAGAGTAGAGGCAAAGATGTGAAACCACGAATATCTTTGCTATTCATGTTAAGGTGGAGCATTATATGGATAAAGTCAAGGATAATATTTGCGAGCTCTCAGCAAAAACCAAGTAAAGGTTGATAAAGATTTGAGTGGTGGTGGAGAAAGGATTAATAGGGGAATAGCCTAAACGGGGTTTCCCACCATGTTTCAGTAAAATGGTTCTTTGATGAAGCTAATTTAAAAATGACTATTCTGTATTTTAATTTTTTAAAGGTTTCCTCAAAACCTGAAATTACAAAATATGCTTGATATGCATGATGTAGCATTCTCCAAATGTAGCAACCCCAGAATGTTTTCTTTTTCTCCTCTTCCTTCTCCTTTTCTTCCTCCTTTTTTTGGGTAGCACCTATTAACATACCACAAAACTTATACTCAACGCAGTACAACTAAGTGAAAATCTAGCCATGAGGGATATTAGGACATTAAAATCTTTGGGACTCGATGACTCTTCATGTTGGGGAGAATTAGTGAACAACAGCAATGCCGTTTATGGAAACTGATAATACAAGAAGTAAATGTGGATGTCAGGGGAGATTCAATTTTTTTTTTTTTTTTTTTTTTTTTTTTGCGGTACACGGGCGTCTCACTGTTGTGGCCTCTCCCGTTGCGGAGCACAGGCTCCGGACACGCAGGCTCAGCGGCCATGGCTCACGGGCCTAGCCGCTCCGCGGCATGTGGGATCTTCCCAGACTGGGGCATGAACCCGTGTCCCCTGCATTGGCAGGCGGACTCTCAACAACTGCGTGACCAGGGAAGTCCCTGAGATTCAATTTTTAAGTTACTGAATTTAAGAGGCTTGAGCAACATATAACTGGACACACCTGTGTCTACTATGTGTTCAAAACATTTTATTTCAATTTCAATAACTAAGTTAATAAAATCTACCTGTCTACGTTTCTACACATATGCATGTGTACATATGTATTTATCTGAGGTACATACTATATACATTATAAGAATGAGAGATTATTGAACATGCATCTATAAAGGGTCAGCTCCTTCAATAAGTCGTTTCTTTTCTTCTTTTCTTTTTTTTTTCTTTTTTTTTTTTTTTGGCAGTACGCGGGCCTCTCGCTGTTGTGGCCTCTCCCGTTGCGGAACACAGGCTCCGGACGCGCAGGCTCAGCGGCCATGGCTCACGGGCCCAGCCGCTCCGCGGCATGTGGGATCCTCCCGGACCAGGGCACGAACCCATGTCCCCCTGCATCGGCAGGCGGGCTCTCAACCACTGCGCCAACAGGGAAGCCCTCGTTTCTTTTCTTGATACTGTTTACATGTACATACACACACAAGCACACACAATCTTGATAAAAGTAATGTTTTTCAAATTGTAAACTTGAATAAATTAAAACTCAATATCCTCAACAAGTTAAATTTTGGAAAATTCATGTAATAAACTTGTTTCTCCACAATAAAACATTGAGGAGGCATTTTGCAGTGGTAAAAAAAAAATATATATATATATATATACTATTTATTCCCATTGATATCACTCAGAAAGAGCACAATAGTTTGTCAGAGTGATGTCAACCATGAAAAATTCCAATTCTGAATAGTCATCTTTTGAGAAAGATAAAAGTAATGGAAATATTGGCTCAAAATTGAAATGCCCCTAAATTCTGTAACATTAATGAGATATATATCATAGAAAAGTGGGTTTCACCCGCATAATCCCAAGTGAGCAGGTCAAATTGCTCATGCAGACTAAATGTAACTTTAGAGCTTTTCTTGGAGCAAAAATTACACATATTTATTTGGGAACCTACCTAACTTGGCAATATAACTCAGTCTAGAATCACATACATTTTAAAGTGTAAAAGATAAGGAAGAATAAGAAAAACAGTGATCATGCACTTGGAATAAACTCATTTAGTAACCAAGGATAGAGAAACTCTTAAAGATTTTAGACTTAATCATTGAAGTTTCATGCATTTGATTCTCTTTAAAAGCCCCCTGTTCCCACCTTTCTGCCTGTTCTTGGTTCCTCCAGGCTCAGTACATATGCTCAGTTTAGAGGAAGAACTGAATAGGAAAGAAAATCTTTAAAGATGATTAGCACAAAAATGAGGCTTTCTCACAGAGATATTCAGAAGAATTGAAAGGACAAAGTTTAAACAGGGGCTCTTTGGAGAGAAAATGGGCGGTTACGTAAAACACTTTTTATATTTGGATAAAGTTCTGAAATATTTGCCTTTATTTTCCATTAATAGGGAAGCTACACTTACTATAAAACCGAAAAGCATTAAGTGCTATTTTATTGGTTATTAAAGCAGTATTAGCTACTTTATCAAATTTTATATGTCTAAGTATAATTGAATTTGTAAAATAGTAGCTTGTATTTGTAGAATTTTAACAAAAATGCCTATTTTTGATAAATCCATAGACCTAATCATAGATACAGTTAAGTACCAGAAAGCACACTATATCCACTGACACAGGCATGGCTTCTAATCACAGCTTTGTCACTCACTTGCATCTGCCATAGGGCCAAACAGTGAATTACCCTGGTCTGCTTTTTCCATCTACAAAACTGGGAGTGGGGGTCAGCAGAGGTCTTCCCACTTGACTGTACATGGGAAATATCTTGGGAGGTTTAGAAAAATGCAGATTTCCAGAAAATTCCTTCCTGATTTAGGTGAGTTTGGAAATCTGTTTCTTAAATAATTACTCCATATTGTTTAACCAATAACCAAATTTAAAGAACACTGGATTCAGAAGACTTGTCACATTTTTACTTTCAAAATTCCATAGTGAATATTCAAAGTATTAACATTTTGAAAAAGGGAGGGTATAAACAAGGAATTCTTGTTTAACTTATGTATTTGATACTTTCTACAAAATGAACTGGTTTTGGGTTAGAATTCATCCTCAAATTTTTACTGCTAGTTACAGAGGTTAAAGCTTATAATTGTTTTGAGGAAGAACGGTCCTGCCCATCACCTGTTCTGGAAGCACAATGCCACCAAAGGGGAGCACATACAAACATCTTGCATCCAATTACGTGTGCGAGTAATTCCACCTCTGTGAATTTAAACTAAGGAAACTATCAGGATAGAAAATGATGAAGAGATATAATATAGGAAATTTTTTTTTAATGGGAATTAAATGAAACATACAAAACATGACTTAAATCATTGTTTCTCAAATAACCTGGATAACTTGGTTAAAAATAAAGATTCTCAAGACTCTTTTCTTGGAGATTCTAATGCAGTATGTCTAGGGTAGGGCTATCACTGTATATTTTTAAGCAGACCTCCAGGTGATTTTTATGATATGGTAAATTTGAGGATCATTACATTTAGTAAAATGACACTAAGAAATGAAATGCCATATAGCAATTAGAACAATGGTGTATATATAGTTTCATGAAAATTATAAGGATATATACTAGGTTTTTAAAAATATTAAATTACACAAGTGTAGTGAGAACCTGTTTTTGTTAAATAAGGTATCATTTTATTGGAAAGGTCCAGAAGAATTTAGTAATGTTATCTCTGACAGGAATGAGGGAGATTTTTGCATTTCTTTCCTTTCTATTTATCTCCTTAAATTCATTTTTCAACAATTAACATGCATTACTGGTGTCATTTTTTTTAATTAAAAGAGAGAAAGAAACCAAAGAAGAGGAGTGCTGGGCTGGCATCTTGAATTGCTATACGTTTTGGAGGCAAGGCGTTAACTTTGAGGCTTATTAAATACAGAGTAATGGACAGAGGTGCCTGGCACTTCACCTGCTTCCCCAGAGTTGACTGCAGGCAGTCCCTGCCCTGATTCTTCCACTTAACACTTGTGTGTTCTCCTGGAAGGTCAGCTTTGGCTATATCCGAAAATGCTTTTCCAAAAGCAGTTGGAAAGAAGGATCCTACTCCAGCGAAATAATAAGTTCTAGCTCAATTTCCACTAAATGACTACTTTTAGTAAAGATTTTTATCTTAAGTAAATTTAATTCTTGTACAGCAGTAAATCTTTAAAAATATATTTACTTCGCCCTTTGCCATTCAAGCCTATTTCTGTTTGTTTGGATCTGAGTGGAGATGGAGAACAGCTGAACCTCAGTCCTACACAAAATGACCCTTATTACACAGGTTCAACAGAATTGGGCTTATAGTCAGTTTCAACTGAACAATTTCTTTCCTCTAGAAAGAATAGAAAGAAGCTTATTTGCATTAAAAAGCAAGGCTTTGATGGATTTTATTTTCTACAGCCCACTTTTTTTTAAACATACGTAGTTATGCCCAAGAAAATGTAAAGATGAATGAAACCCTTCTGAAATGCATCTGTTGTAAAACAAAATATTTTGGCAAGTTGCTTTTAGGGTTCAGAGATTAACTACATACACTTTTGTGAAATGCTTTGAAGATAAAAAGCATTTTCTTAAAGCTTAATATTATTATTCTAATTAGTATTATTCTTTTAAGCATTCATTACAAAAAAAACCCACTATACATATTAACCAGCTTAGTAGCAGGCATTTATTTTCTTTTTTTAACTCAAAAAAGCAGGTGATTCAGTCTTAAAGCATGTCCTTGCTCTCTACATGGAATTTCTCAGTTGCTTAGAATTTTACATAATTTGTAGGCATTACATTAAGGCTTGAGAACTATTATGAGTCCAGCTTCTGTTGTAAATTTACAGTTTGTGACTCATCAAATTTGTTGAAATACCTCAGCTCATATTCTTTGGAAGTTTAATATTTTTTAACCTGAATGTTCAGGTACATGGGAGTCAATATTCATTTGAAAAAGTTCATCCTTTTGTTTTTTTGACTATGTAGACAAAGCCAAAAGAAAAGTTTATTCCATGATAAATTAATTTGTAGATGCATAGAACTCAAAGGTCAAAGAACACTATATTCAATGGAAATAAGTAGAGTTGATACAAATCAACTCTTTTCTTCCTCCCTTGTGGTCAAGGGAGAAAGCACACAGCTTTCTTCAAGCACATTTCTTTTTACCTTTTCAACTGAGATCATCCCTACATAGTGATTTTCAGGGGTCAGATAAGTAGAAAAATGGAAACTGTATAGCAACTGAAATTAACACGGCTGACATGATCACTGGTCCTGAAATCACCAAATGAGTACAGTAAATATAGAGATTAATCATGGCCATGAGTCAATGCCGGGGGCCGGTTAGCAAGTTAAATCCCTACCAGGGTTTTCAATAGAATTATGCAGTAGCACAGACTACAGTAGTCTCACCAAAGAACTAGGCTAGGCTTTTTAAAGTTCACAATGATGTCACCTTCCAGGTATGATTAGATACAACAAATTATTTTGCTCAAGATCCCACTCTTCCCCCCTGCAAAAAGAAAGTCCATTCCAAAAAAAGTAATCGAAATCAAACAACTTAAACATATTCCTGTGACCCTGCCTATAAAGTTGTGATACTGGAGCATTATGTTTCTCTCTACCAGTACTCTCATCTCAAGAATCTTATGAATTACCTCTGCTAGGACACATCTCTGCACATCTCATGTGAAAGGGATAGGTTCCACTGCATTAGTAAATGGATCAAAGTGTTATTGGTAGTCAAGCAAAGAATCAAAGGGAAAAAAGGAGCTGTTTATATAATGCAGCATCTGATATGCTCAAGCTAGGAAAGAATGGCCACTAGTGAGATGCCAGGAGAAAGAAACCAGGGCCTATTGGACCATTCCTAGACACAGTAATTCTACATACTTTTTTTTCAATGTTCATTGAATACATGCTTGTTGGTGCCAACCATGTGCTTGCAGAGTGCGAAGAACTGAATGATTTAATGTTCTATTTCCAGTCAGGACAGTGCAGGAGACACACACATACATATGTGTGAGTATATACATACATACACACACACACACACACACACACACACACAGCATGAAAGATCATCATAAAATATGACAAGTTTTACAACTGAGGCATAGGTATGGTCTAACTGCTCTCCAGGAGATTGCGGAAGGCTTCACGGGAATTAATATTTTGAATAGGTTTTAAATGCTGGATAAGAGATTTTTGGGTTCTGTTTTAAAATTTTCATTTCAAACCCTTTTTATGCATATAGGAAAGAGCACAGGCTACCTGATGAATTTAGAGAAAATGTACCACCCATGTAAATACAATCATGATCAGAATATTAAACATTACCAGCACCCCATGACTCTTAAGAATTCTCTCCCAAAACTTTCCCTTTCCCCCAAAAGATAACCCCTATTCTTACTTCAACAATTGTCAGATAAAGAGTAAAAGAATATAGGCAGAGAAAATGCCTCATTCCAATATCAGGAGATAAAAATGAAGATAAATATTTGGAATAATGGGTACATAATGTATATGTATGGGTGGAATAATCTATGGACTTGAGAAGTTTGGGAAAAGTCTGAAAGCAGTGCTTAGCATTTTATTATTTTATTTATTATTTTCAATTTATCATACAGTGAAATTGGCTTATTTTTTTGGTATGGTTCTATGAATTTTAATACATGTGTAGATTCATATAATCATCATCAAAATTAGGATCCAGAATACTTTCATTACCTCCTCAAACTTTCCTCCTGCTATTACTTTATAATCAGATCTTTTCCCTACCTCCAAACCCTATGAACCAATGATGAGCTCCTCATTACTTATAATGCATCTGAGGTTCATCCAAGCTATTGTGTGTATCAGCAGTTCATTCTTTTTTATAGCTGACTGCTATTTCATCTTATGAATATACACAGTTTTTTCTTCCATTCACTTGTTGAAGAATAATTGGTTTCCAATTTGGGGCGATTATGAATAGAGCTGATACAAACACTCTTGTACAGGTTTTCATGTGAACATAAATTTTCATTCCTCTAGGATAAATACTTGAGGGTGGAATTGTTGGTTCATGAGGTGTTTAACCTTATAGAAACTGTCACAGTCTTTTGTGCAGTGATTTTGTCAGATTTGCTTTATATATTTAGATGTTCTGCTATGAGGTGCATACACATTTATTGTTTATGATTATTGTGTCCTTCAGTGAACTGACTCCTTTATAATGATGCAACAATCCCTCTCTGTTACTAGTAATAGCCCTTGTTCTGAAGTCTAATTTGTTTGACATTAATGTAGGCACTGAATATTTTCATCAGGATCTGCATGGTATTTCTTTTCTATCCTCTTATTTTTTTATTCTATTATATTCAATATAATTATATCAGAAGTGAGTTTCTTGTATACAAACTATAATGGAACCATTTTAATCCTTTCTGTCACCCTCTGCCTTTTAATTGTTTTGCTTAGATCATTTACATTTAATGTAATTTTTTATATGTTTGGATTGAAGGCTGCCATTCTATTATTTGTTTTCTGTTTGTACTCTGTGTTTTCATTCTCATGCCTTTTAGGGGGTTAAACTTTTTCTGTATTTTAACTTTTAGTACTTTTTTTACTGCATCTCTTTGAATAGTTTTACTTTTTGATTATTGTAGATTATAATATAAAAAATCATACTTTTCACATTCTACTTAGAACCTCTGTTTAAACATTTTAAGTGGAATGTAAAAATCTTATATTGTCTGTTTTTTTAATTACCTTCTCCCCTTTATTTTACAGTGGTCTTATATATTATATGTATGTACTTTATAAATTCCATGAGTAAATATTTTAACTTTTGCTTGCAACTGTCAATTACATCTTAAGGAACTCAAGAGAAGAATAGTCTATTAGATTTACCCAGATATTTACCACTTCTGCTGCTCTTCCATCTTTTCTGAGGCTTCAGGTTTCAGTCTAGAATCCCTACCCTACTGATTGAAGAACTTCCTTTATCAGTTCTTTTACAGCAGGTCTTGTGGCAATGAATTCTCTTATTTCCTTTATTTCACCTTTGTTTCTGAAGAATATTTTTGCAGAATATTGAATTCTAGGTTGATTGTTCTTTGATTTCACTTTAGCACTTTATACATGTCATGCCATTTCCTTCTGACTCATGGTTTTCTAAGAGAAATTCATTGAAATTCAAATCATTTTTCCCCTATAGATAGTGCCTTTTTTTCTGGTTGTTCTCAAGGTTCTTTCCTTTGTCTTTAGTTTTCAGTGGTTCAATTATGATGTGACGAGAAGTTTTCCTTATAACACTTATTAACCGTTACACGCACTTTACCACTTGATTACTTACTGTTTTGCATTTTTCTGCAGTTGTTTCCTGAACAGAAATTTTGTCTTTTTAGTCATATTTCAAATATTTGAGGACAGAGACCAGAATTTTTTTCTTCTTTATTTCCTACAGTACACAGTAGTTACACAACAGAATTCTCTCCATTGGAAATGGATTAATAGACTGTTTCTTGGACAACAAGATACAGTAACAGAATGCAGTGTATCAGAATGTATCTTGGCCAAGACAGGAGGGAGGATATACCTTTAACTGAAGCTAGGGTGGGCTGGAGAAAATACCCAACATTAAGTCAGTCAGCCAAGTGTTGATGGCAGAGAGAGATAACAAACCTTAAGTGTGAACCAAGCTGAAATAGATGTAGAACATTCCCTTTAGAATAGAGCTTTTCTCTGGCTATTAAAGGATAATTAGTCTTTGCTACAAAGATCAAAGGAACTCAAGACTGTGGCTATAGATACTAAACAGACAACACACTGACCACTTATGTTTCAACTTGTAGAGCATATCAGAACAAATCTATCTCTCTTTAGTTATTCTCAGTCATTATAGGTACCATTAGCAGGATCATCTTGGAACAGGAAAGAAAAAAAGGGAATATGTATGTGCACATATAGAAACTAAAGCTCTGTGATTCAGCTTTCAAAATTTCTGCTTCTTTAAATGCCATAGAAGCGCAAATATGCATCAGTTTTCCATGTTTTCTAGTATTCTGAATTTACCCATCTTAGCATTTTGATATTGTACTATTATCTTTTTATATGTCTGTGTGATAAGGTCAAGAACCACATCTCATTTTATCTTTTTAACCTTAGCATATAGTACAGTGATTGGTACTAATTAATTAATGTATATTCAATAAATATTTATTGAGCAAAATAAAAAAATGTCCTAGAGGATTCATTGAGAATTCAATAGTTAGCAACGTGCACAATGAGATTTGGTTGAAATGAACTATATTTTAGAATATATCTATACATAAAGAAAAACAACATGTGAAAATATAAGTAATAATAAGATAAATCAGAGTACTTATCAAATAACTATGAAATATCCTGTACTGATTACTGAAAAACATAAAAATAATTATATTAAAAGAATCACATCCTTATCAGATATTTTAAAAAAGGAGTAATAGTGACCTAAGCAAGTAATTGAAGAATAAACTTTACGGAACTTCCCTGGTGGTGCAGTGGTTAAGAATCCACCTGCCAATGCAGGTGACACAGGTTCAAACCCTGGTCCAGGAAGATCCCACATGCCTCGGAGCAACTAAGCCCATGCACCACAACTACTGAGCCTGTGCTCTAGAGCCCGCGAGCCACAGCTACTGAGCCTATGCACCTAGAGCCCATGCTCCACAACAAGAGCAGCCACCATGATGAAGAGTAGCCCCTGCTCACTGCAACTAGAGAAAGCCTGCATATAGCAACGAAGATCCAATGCAGCCAGAAATTAATTAATTATTTTTTAAAAAAATAATAAACTTTACCTACCACTGAGAATCACCTACTGTTAAAGACAGTAAACATAGGGTTTGGAAGTATGGACTCCAGAGTCAGACCGTATGGGTCCAATTTCTAACTCTGCCATGTACTAACAGAGTGACTTTAAATGGTGCTATGCTGAAAGAAAAATACTCACATTATTTTTCTCTCTACACCTTGTCCATACTCTTAATACTTCTGGTCACCAACTATGTAGGGGTTTTCCCATGACAAGCAATTCTCTAAGTCTCTGTGTATGACAACTAAGTGTCCTACAATTTGACTTAATTCTGACACTACCTACCTGGAGATTCCACAAATTAAGGGTTCAGTCCCACAAGACATCCACACTTCCACCCCAGCCACAGATACCAATCACAAGTAGTAGGTCCTTTGGTCACCCACAGCTTCTCTCTGACTTGGATACAAATTGGAGGTTCCCGCAATCCTCTTATCAGGCTCTATAATTTGTTAGAATGACTCACAGAACTCAGGATGGCTCACCAAACTCAGGAAAATAGATTACTTATTTTAATCACCTTTTTATTATAAAAAAATACAACTTACATCTTTGACATAAATTGTGGCAATGATTTTTTTTGGATCTGTCTCCTAAAGCAAGGGAAATAAAAAGCAAAAACAATCAAATGGGGTCTAATTAAACATAAAAGCTTTTGCACAGTGAAGGAAATCATTGATAAAATAAAAAGACAACCTACTGAATGGGAGAAAATATTTTCAAATGATATGACTGATGAGTTAATATCCAAAATATATAAACAACTTATACAACTCAATATCAAAAAAAAAAAAAATCCCAAACAATCCAATTTAAAAAAAAAGGGGGGTGGAGTAGGCAGAAGATCTGAATAGACATTTTTTTCAAAGAGGACATACAGATAGCCAACAGGCACATGAAAAGATGCACAACACTGCTAATCATCAGAGAAACACAAATTAAAACCACAGTGAGATATCACTTCACACCCGTCAAAATGTCTATCAACAAAAAGAACACAAGGAACAAATGTTGGTGAAGATGTAGAGAAAAGGGAACCCTCATTCACTGTTGGTGAGAATGTAAATTGGTGCAGCCACTGTGGAAAACAGTATGGAGGTTTCTCAGAAAACTAAAATATAGAACTACCATATGACCCAGCAGTTCTACTTCTGGGTTTATATCTAAAAAAAAAGCACAAATTAAAAAAGATACACACACCCCAATGTTCATAGCAGCATTATTTCAATTGCCAAGATATGGAAGCAACCTAACTTTCCATCAACGATGAATGGACAAAGAAGATGTGGTATAAATATACAATGGAATACTACTCAGGCACACACACACAAAAAAAAAAAGAATGAAAATTTGCCATTTGAAACAACATGAATGGATTTGGAGGGTATTATGCTAAATTAAATGAGTCAGACAGAGAAAGACAAGTACTGCATGATATCACTTATATGTGGAATCTAAAAAATACAACAAACTAGTGAATATAACAAAAAAGAAACAGACTCACAGATATAGAGAACAAACTAGTGGTTACCAGTGGGAAGAGGGAAGGGAAGGGGCGAGGGAGGTAGGTGTAGAAGATTAAGATGTACAAACTCTTATGTATAAAATAAATAAGATCGAAGGATATATTGTGCAACACAGGGAATATAGCTAATATTTTTATAATAACTGTAAGTGGAATATAACCTTTAAAAATTGTGATTACTATGTTGTACACCTGTAAATTATATAATATTGCTCATCAACTATACTTCAGTAAAAAAATAAAATCCAGGGCTTCCCTGGAGGCGCAGTGGTTGAGAGTCCGCCTGCCGATGCAGGGGACAAGGTTTCGTGCCCCAGTCCGGGAGGATCCCACATGCCGCGGAGCGGCTGGGCCCGTGAGCCATGGCCGCTGAGCCTGCGTGTCCGGAGCCTGTGCTCCGCAACGGGAGAGGCCACAACAGTGAGAGGCCCGTGTACTGCAAAAATAAAATAAAATAAAATAAAAAAATAAAAATAAAATCCAAAAAAAATAAATATGTTGAGGAAGAAAAAATCATACAGCTCAGGAAATGCCAGATGGAAGAAACGCGTAAGGCAAGGTATGGGGGAAGGGGCACAGCACTTCCATGTCCTCTCCAGACAGGCCACCCTCCCAGCCCCTCCACATGTTCACCAACATAGAAGTGTTTTGAACCCTGTCATTTAGTATTTTTATGGTGGCTTAATTTTTAGGTATGGCTGACTAAACCATTGGCCATTGGTGATTAATTCAAAGTCCAAGTCATCTCCTCTCCTGGAGGTTGGAGCGGCGGGTGCTTCAAGTTCCAACCCTGTAATCACTGGTTAGTTCCCCTGGCGGCCAGCCCAGGTCCTGAAGCTATCCAGGAGTCCACAGCCACCAGTCATCTCATTAGCATACAAAAAGACACAGTGCTTCAGAGAAACCAAAGGTTTTAGGAGCTGTGTGCCAGGAAATGAGGACAGAGACTAAATATTATCAAGAACCAGGGCCAAGACCAAATATATATTTCTTATTATGTCACACAGACACTCTATGTGCTTTAACTTTTCCATCTGTAAAACAAGGATGGTGATAATGGGACCTAATTCATAAGCTTGTGGTGATGTAGTGAGGGTTCAAATGGTCATTTACGTGGAGTGTAAAATAACTCCTGGCATACCATAAACTCTCTAAGAATTAGCTATTTTTTAATTCTTAATCTGCATTTCTGAGTAAGTGAAAGAAAGAGACAAAAGATGGAAAAGATTACACATCCTCTGTTTATGTTGAAAAAGTCTGAATAGAAAGAATTCAGGCTTTAATGAAGGAAAACATAAATTTGAGATTTTATAAAGAATTTCCTGACTGAGGGAACAGGGAATAGTGATCTGGTGCATATTAGAATTAACTAATTTATTTTACTAAAAAAAAAAAAATTATTTATTTATTTTTTGGCTGTGTTGGGTCTTCATTTCTGTGCGAGGACTTTCTCCAGTTGTGGCGAGCGGGGCCCACTCTTCATCGCGGTGCGCGGGCCTCTCACTGTCGCGGCCTCTCCTGTTGCAGAGCACAGGCTCCAGATGCGCAGGCTCAGTAGTTGTGACACACGGGCTTAGGTGCTCCACGGCATGTGGGATTTTCCCAGACCAGGGCTCGAACCCGTGTTCCCTGCATTGGCAGGCAGATTCTTAACCACTGCACCACCAGGGAAGCCCCTAGAATTAACTAATTTATATAGAAACAAAGGAGGCTCCCAGTAAAAGAATGTGAAGAGTGCAAATGATTGGGTTTTATTAGTACTCAGACACTTCCTATGACTTGAAGCTTAATTGATAAGGGGGAAATTTCAAGAGGGGATTATAGGACCCTCTGAAAATAATTCTTTTTGTTGTGAAAAGAAGCCAATATAAGTTGGAATCAAACACAGAGCTTGAGGATCAGAGTAGAATAATGGCTCTGAGTGCTGTGTGCTCATTGTTATTTGAACCAAACTTAATCTAGCTACTGAAAATAGTGTGCACAATGTAGGGAGAAAAAATAAATTGCATATGCAAGCTACGAGTTTTAAACATCAATATGTAGCTACTTGTTATTTAAAAGCTTTATATAAGGAGAATTGTTTCCCTACTTATTTAAAGGGGGGTTGGGAGAGCGAGGGTGGGCAGCAGCCACCAATGGGCCATCCATCCATTAAATGGAGCAGAAAGGGATCAGCTAGGAGAAAACTATCCCATGGAAGCAGCCAGAGGGAGCTGTAATTGGAGGCTACAGAGCTGGGAGTCTAGCAATGCAGGTGGCAGCTTGAGTGGAACTGCTGCAGAATGGCCCTGAGGTGACTAGTGGCAGCCACGAGGAAGGTGGCCAAGTGAGTACAGTATGGGGTAATGATTTAAAGGCAGTTCTGGCAAAAGGAACAAGGTGAAGGGAGCATGCCCTGGAGCAACCTAATGTCAAAAATGGTGACGCTGAGAGATTATGAAGCATCCGCCTAGAAGGGGGCTAAGGTAATTTTGTAACCACTTGCAAGAGAAGGTAATATGCTTATTGGTGAATATACTCTGATACCCCTGGGAGCATCTCCACTTCCTACAAAAGGGAAGGAATCTGAAAGTGTATGTGTGTGTGTGTGTGTGTGTGTGTGTGTGTATGTGAGAGAGAGAGAGTGTGCACGTGGAACTGAGGTTCTACCTTCACAACTGTCAAAAGTTGGGCATAATATTAATATTTCATTAATTATACCCATAATCTGGAAAGTAAATAACAGGGGAATTTGTCTTTTAGTTAGTAGATGTCTAGAAAGATGCAGATGGGGAGTCAAGAGAATGGTATAATGCACATTTACTGAATTTCCAGCTCAGCATTGGAATATCCTTCTGATTTGGGGAACCATCCTATAGACACTGATGGAAATGGTGATGATAGACATACATATTCTTTCTGTGCACTCCTGGTTACTAAAGAGTCATGTTGTCCAAATACAAATATTCAGATGCTTTGCCTGAGCCTCAAATCTTGAGACTTGGTTGGGGAAATTTTCTCCTGTTTCATGTCATATAGAGAGGAGCAGCAATGCTCATACCTGGATGCTGCCCTGAAGTCCTCCAGGATGACAGCACAAAAAGCAATGCCCAAGCAGAGGATTCCTGAGACCAGGACTTTGACATAGTTCACTGTCTTTGGACCCTCGAAAGCTTTTTTCTGTAGTTTTTGTTTTGATTCTGGAGCTATTAACTTATCCAAAAACTTCTTTTAAGTCCATCAAAGTTTTTTTCTTTTGTTTACAACAAAGAATCCAAAGACGTAGAAATGGGTAAACCTTATTCATCAGGTATTTGAGCAGTTATAACCAGAACAAAAGCTTGTATCTTATTTCTTTGTCTTTACTGATGGTCTCAAAGGAAAAGTCTAGTGGTATTCTTCTTCACACGAAGCTGAAGGCACAGTCTAGTGCAAGAGTCAGTCAGCTTTCCTGTTCAGGGCAAGGTAGTAAATATTTGAGGATATATGTGGATCTGTGTTGCAGCTAGGGGACTCTGCCCTTGTAGTGTGAAAGCAGCCATAGACCACGCATAAATGAATAAGCAGTATTTACAAAAACACACAGCAAGCCAAATTTGGCCTGAATTTTTCTGACTCCATGTCTAGTAGAATGAACACGGGTCTTGGAAGTGGATAGACCTGGGGCATCCTGAAAAAGTCACTAACTCTTTTGAGACTCAGTTTCCTCATTCAGAGCTAGGAAAAAAATGGCAACTCATGGATTTCCACTGAGGATTAAATTTCAAGAGAACACACATTTTAAAATCACCGTGCTGTTTGGTTTGGTTTACACACATTGTTTCATGAAATGTAAGTATATCACGCGTTACACTAAATAATTAGTTATTATAAATATAATATTTTCTGAAAAGTCAACATTAATTTGTGCACAGCACATGTTCACACACACTCTCTCAAGCATTCATATAACTTCCCAAAGAAGAGTTCTTATCTAGAACCAATCTCCAAATAACAGTCTTTATCCTAACTTTGAGTAGGGCTATTATTTTTTGTTGCTCCACCCATAAGAAGTCTCCACAGCCTGAAAATACTCCCAGAGATAATATTTCATAATGTTGGCAGGGCAATTGGCTGGAAGTTCTAGATATTCCAATACTGAGTCTCTTTGATATATATTTTAATTCCAGGCATGAGGAAAGTTGCTAACTATTAATTTGCAACACATATGTGATAAGGGGGAAAGTTTTAAAATATGTTCACAGAATGGGCTGTGCAAAGAGATACTAATTAAAAGACTGTGGCAGTTTTACCTCAGGAATCCAACAGATTTTCTGATTGGCTATCATGGTGCCTACTTCATGCAAAGTGCAGAACTGAGAAAAATGCAGGCAATGGGTCTGTGCTACTAAATTTATTGGAAAAAAATTTTCCTGCCCAGAACCGTCACTTGCAATATCAAATCATCAATTACATGTTCAATCCACAGTAAACAGTGTCTGCTAATTACATAACACTGTGTTAAATTCAGTCCAAATGGTAGGATGAACATATGAGATTGATTTTCAGAACTGTATGAGCTGGTTATTTACAGTTGATTAGTGAAGACAGAATATGGTGCAGAAATTGATACGTTAACTTAAGGACTTCTTTTCTTCTCCAATTCTGTGAAATTGCTCATGTTATCCTAATCTTAAAAGATCTATATTGGCCTTAACCAGAAATCTTATCACATAAGGGATCCAAGGAGGGCTGAAACAGAGAATAGCGCATAACTTAGCCTCAGCGGCAATCTCTTGTTACAGTATAATTGCTGTCTCCTCAAGTTTCAGTAAATGTGTTTACTAGATTCCTCCTGGTAAGAAAGCTTCCCACTCAGTTGCTTCTGTTTTTATTCTAAAATCTCAAATCTAAATTTCTAGATTTTCAAATCTTTTCTAGTCTTTTTTTTTTTTAATTCCAATCTTGGAGTCCCATCCTGTATCTTTTTCTCTGTAAGCTCAGTCTTTGTTTTCCTCCTGATTTTTAAAAGACAATTCTGTTAGCCTTCTAACACCCTCCTCCTCGTGGCCAGGGTGTTAGCCTACCTAGGGGACAGTGACGTGAAAGAATATCCAATATTTATTTAGCACGAGTGCTGGTGAATGTTATATGTCAACTTGGAAGGTATTTTTGCATGAGATTAGAATTTAAATCAGTGAACTTTGAGTAAACAGATTGCCCTCTGTAATGTGGGTGGGTCTCACCTAATCAGTTAAAGGACTGAATAGAACAAAAAGATAGGCCTTCCCAAGTGAGCGGAGATTCTCCAGCAGACTGCCTTGTGACTTTCTCTGCAGTACTGGTTCTCTGGGCTCTCCAGACTGCCACAGTGCAACAGGGTCACAGGTGGGCTGCACATGGGCTACCAGGCCGCTGCCCAGCAGAAGAGGGAGGTGTTGCTGGTTTCTGCACCTGCCATGTGCTTCTGGTATGGCTGACAAATCCCTGACCCACCTTGAGCTGACCTCGCAAAGCCAACATCAGCTCCAACCTCACTGACATTGGCTGCCCCACAGCAAAATCCAAACCCAAGACAGCCCTGGCCTGGGAGGAGCCTGAAGACATAGGACACCCTTTATTGCTCTGAGAACTCTTAAGAGATTGAGTAAAGGAGTGATGTGACCCTGAGGTTAGGAGGGAAGTCAAAGGCTGTGGGAAGATGCCACTGGGTACAAGGCAAGGCACCAGGAAGGAGTCAGCCAAAAGGAACAGCTTCCTAAGATCTGCCCTACAAGTGTGGCTGGAGCCTGCTTATCAGGCCTGTTCCCAAAGGGCAGCAGGTTTGCACTTACCAGCCTCCATATCGCTTGAGCCAATTTCTTATAATAAATATCCTTTTATACATGTTCACATCTTATTAGATCTGTGTCTCTGGCGAATCCTGACCAACACTATACATACATTACATATAAATTCTCTTCTATGTGGTCTATTTTGTTTAATTTGTATAACAAACATGTACAATAGATACCATTGTCATGCTTGTTTTTTTATTTTTTAATTTCTGTAGATGGGTAAACTGAGGCACATATTTGCTAAATGTTTGAGGAATATGCTAATAAGATTTGGAGATAGGTCTGGAGAACAGTCATTCTTACTCCATATTTATTAATCCTGTGAGGTAGTTATTATTTTCCTCATTTTACAAAGCAGAAAGTTAAGATGAAGAGAGATAAGTAATATGTCCATAATCTGTAACTAGAAAACCATTGCCTCTCTGATTTCAGATTTCCTATTAACTATTGAAACAGATTACTTTTTGCAAAATTAAAAATTCAGAATCTGAGTAAAGTACAGCAACTTTTATATGATATTATGTAAAAATATATTAGGTTCAGTGCTAGTAACATTATAATATATAAAATTCAATTCTGATAGTAACATAAAAATACAAATAAAATTATTTCTATTACTAAGAGTTTTCAGCTAAGCTTTATTGCTCTTGACAGGTAAACTTCAGAAGCATTTGCATTCCATCAGGACATCAGTATTGTGCCCATTCATAATCTTTGTTGAGATACATTGTGAGCTATGTTTATATTAGAAAAGAAGCCAATAACTATCAGGAAAGTCTTCCAAATGTCTCGATTGTTAGACTTCTGACATTGAGGTGAAGGCAAATTTTTCAGAATACATTTTTCTTACAGCTTCCTAATGTTCTTAGTGGAAAGGTTTTCCTGTCTTTGGGGTTGATTTGATTTGTGTTTGGAAATGTCATTACCTAACTTTGTGAGAAGGACTGCTCAGGGATAGTAGGTTTCCAGCAATCTTCAGAATGAGGTCCTCAAGGTGGGGTCCAGAAAGAAAATACTAGCGTGTCTCTGACCTGGGACTGGTTGATGAAGTGTGTTGGGTGACTGTTATAGGTTGAATTGTGTCCCCTCAAAAAAGACATGTTGATTATTACAAAAAAGAAAGAAATAATGCCATTTGCAGCAACATGGATGTATCTAGAGATTATCATACTAAGTGAAGTGAGTCAGAAAGAGAAAGACAAATACCATATGATATCACTTATATGTGGAATCTAAAATATGACACAAATGAACATATCTACAAAACAGAAAAAGGCTCACAGACATAGAGAACAGACTTGTGGTTGCCAAGGGGGGAAGGGTGGGGAAGGGAAGAACTGGGAGACTAGGATTAGCAGATGCAAACTAGTTTATATAGGTATATATGGGATGGATAAACAACAAGGTCCTACTGTATAGCACAGGGAACTGTATTCAATATCCTGTGACAAACCATAATAGAAAAGAATATGAAAAAGAATATATTATGTATGCATGTGTATGTATAACCAAATCACTTTGCTGTACAGAAGTTAATACAACATTGTAAATCAACTATACTTCGGTAAAATTAAAAAAAAAAAAAAAAAGATGTGTTGAAGTTCTACCACAACATTTAAACCAATTATAAAGTCAACTCATGTCCATATTAGAAAATTGTTAAATATAGAAATTTAGAAAGAAAAGTTAAAAACCAGTCTTTACAACTTTACATCTTGGATTATTATATTTTTTGGTGTAGGGCTACTTGTTTTATTCAACTGAATTATCCTGCTGGGGTGGATTTGCTGCAGAAAAGTGGTGAGACAAGAAAAGCCCTGCTGTGCTGGGGACTCTGTGCTAGGAGCATTCCAGTCACTTTCCCTGTGAAAGGATGGCATAAATATGGTCAGCACGGCTCTCAAGGGGTTGTGTGGATAAGTGAAGGGAAGGCATTTTATTTTATTTTTTTTTTATTTTTATTTTTTGCGGTACGCGGACCTCTCACTGTTGTGGCCTCTCCCGTTGCAGAGGATAGGCTCCGGACGCGCAGGCTCAGCGGCCATAGCTCACGGGCCCAGCTGCTCCGCGGCATGTGGGATCTTCCCGGACCGGGGCACGAACCCGTGTCCCCTGCATCAGCAGGCAGACTCTCAACCACTGTGCCACCAGGGAAGCCCCCTGGGAAGGCATTTTAGATGTGCTGGGTGTAAGGGAGATGAGGAGAAAGAGAAATATAGAAAAGCATTTATGGATTTCTTTTTCTTTTTTCGTGGCAAGGATGGTGGGATCATTTGTGCTACTTCTTAAGGAAACTATAGTAAAGACCATTTTACACACATGCTTGCTCTCATTTCTGCTTGTTTACTTAGTATAAGTCCCTAAACAGGGATCCACTGAATCAAAGATGTGAACATCCTTATGTGTGTGATATTTTTTCAAGCTGATTTCCAGAAAGATTTTTCCAAATTACACACCAGCAGTGTGTAAAAGTGCTGTTCTCAGAGTGCCTTAATCAGCACTGAGAATTATTTTTTCTTTAATATTTTCCAGTTTAAGAGGGGAAAATAGAATTTCTTTACTTGTATTCACATTTTTAATTATTAGTATGGCAGAATCTTTTATTCTTGTTAGCCATTTTTGTTTATTTTTATTCTTTTCCCATTTTTCTCTTGATCTACCTCTTTTCTCTGTGTCACATTTTTTGAAAGAACAAAATAAAACATGCTCATGCAACAATCAAACCCTATAGAAATGCATAAAGATAATACTCCCCCCACAATCCCACTCGTTGAAGTAACATTTGAATGTTTGTACTCTTGCTCACGTCTCCTGTGCTCACATCAACATGTACAGGTATATGAACAGGTCTACATTGTGTTGTTATTTTGATTATCGATTTGACTACGTATATCACTCTGTAGCTGACTTTTCACACTTATTATTTTAGATAGAACCTTCTTCTAGGTCAGTTACCCTGCATCTACTTTCTTGCCTCCCTCCTTACCTTCCTCTCTGTTTTCCTTTTTATTTCCTCCTCCCTTCCTTCCTTCTTTCCTTCCTTCCTTCCTTCTGTCCTTCCTTCCTTCCGTCCTTCCTTCCTTCCTTCCTCTCTTCTTTCTTCCTTTCCTTTCTTTCCTTTTCTTTCCTTCCCTTTCCTTTTCTTTCCTTTTTTATAAATAAATGGAACTGTAATTCAAGATGCCATGCACACACATGGAAAAGATGTAACACAGAAACCCAGAAATGCAGTTCAGGAACATGTCAAAGAAGGGAATTTTGTGGAAACATTTGGTAGAGAGTAATTTCAAAGTCATTTTCCTTCTTCACATGGACTTTTTCATGGCATGTACGCATAGGGGGAAGAAGGTAGACCTCTCAGGATACCAGAGTGGCAGAATGTGGAGGCAGCCCAGGCAAGATTCTGCTGACTACTTTCCTGAGCAAAAGCTGCAGAGGATAATAGCCCAGGGGCCCGTCAGGAAAAGACAGGTTCACCAAGGTGGCAAACAGGAACACTCTCTACTGTTCTGAAGGGAGAGTACATCTCCAGTCTCTCAGAGGGGTGGACCACAAGAAGAGGACCATGGCAGAAGCTTGGGTTTCTATCAACATCAACGTGACTTCCTTTCCAAGAATTCTGAGCTTCTGGACCATCACCTCATATGCCTCTTACCCTTCGCCTCATGGCCACATTCTGGTTTCAGAAATCCACTGCAGCCCTCTTTTGACCTATAAAGCATGACAGCAACACAGCATTAATTCTGCACAGAGAGAAAATTAGGTTTTCTTAGAAACTGAGATATTCCTTATTTTCCATCAATTTTTATTAGTTACTCAGACACTGACCAACATTTTCTGCTCTAGCCTCTTTAGGTAATTTTGGGTGGTTGTCCTTCTCCCCAACATAATATTGCATATGGGATGGACATTATGTAACAGCTCAGTTATTTGTCTAAAAATAGAATCTGACACTTATTCCAACCAGGCAATTTGAATATGAACCCCTACTTTTGATACTTATTTAAATTTTGCCCCTGCTTCTTAATTAATTGAGGAATATTATTTGATTCTGGGACACTATGAAGGTGAAGTTCATCTGGGTCATCTTTTATAAAATAAATTTATACACCCTTTACCCCTTTCTTTCATTTTAATAGCTGTGTATTATTTCATGAAGTGAATATACTAAAATGTTCAACTCATATCCCTCTTCACTGGTAGTCCAATTATTTCTAGTTCATTTCTTCATTTATTTGTTTGGTTTTGATCATAATAAAAAATGCTGGAAAAAAAACTCACATCAACAAGTACATATAACACTCACACTTACATACAGGAAAATATATACAGTTGGCCCTTGAAGAATGTCAGGGTTAGGGGAGCTGATCCTCCGTGCAGTTGAAAATCATCATGTAACTTATAGTTGGCCCCATGATTTCTCCATATCCCAAGTTCTGCATCCACGGATTCAACGGTGCAGTACTGTAGTATTTACTATTCAAAAAAATTTGCATATAAGTGGACCCATGCAGTTCAAGTCCATGTTGTTCAAAGCTTAACTGTATATGTCCTTGTGCTCATTGCTTATAGATCTGTAGCAGGAATTCCCTCAAAGGTCAATTCTAAATAAATGACTGGAACTCACATTATCCAAAAGCCAATGAGTTGAGGTGGTAATAGAAAGTCACAGAGGGTATATCAATTTCTGCATACAAAAACAATGGACTTTACAAATTTGCAGAAATGTGGGCATTTTGTATATTCACTGAAATCCATTGCTGGTGTTCCTCAGGAAAACTTTGAGAAGGCTAAATTATGCAAAGAAAACTTTGTGGATTTTGATTTTTTGCTCTGAGCTTGGTATCTGATATAAAGACTTGTTTATCTTTTGAGATATGTAAGGTCTAAAAAACAAGTGGCAGGGAATAGGACAGAAGGAATTTTCTTTTAGTTTGGAGAAGTCTGGAGTTTTGGCCTTAGAACTTTGAGATACTGCAAAGCAAATAAATGAAGAGTGTATTTAAAGTCAATTCCATCTCGTTATTTACCATTTAAATTACAGTGGTAGGAAAGCTTCCAAATTAGAAAAAACGCACTTCTGATCAGAGGAAAAAGGAAGGGCAGTGTTTTAAATGTTGATTTTAAATTAGGTCAACGTAGCTATAGTCTGACTAGTTTGGACTTGAACAAATTTAAACATTGAAAGTGGGTACTGAAAGAAAATATTGTTGGTGTTGCAGAGTAGATCTCAATGGAAGGAGGCCGCCTTCAAGGTAGAGCTGAATCAATCACTGTCGAGCTCCTCAAATCTTCCATTCTTAACCAGAAGTGGGCTTCGATATCACCTGGGGATCTTATGCAAATACATGTTGGCCAAATTTCTGATTCAGCAGGTATGAGGTGGTACTCAGCATGTATATTTTGAAAAAGCTTTTCAAAATATTGTTGTGAGCAATTCTGAATTAAGAACCACAGTCTAAAATATGTTTCTAGAAATAAGTTCTCTGGATTATCTGAGACAGAATCATCTGAGGGACATGTTAAAAATATGCATTTCCAAATTTTGATTCAATATAACTGGAATGAGGCTTGAGATTCTGGACTTTTTACAGAACCCCTCAAGTTGTTGTGTGAAGTGATGTTTGTGAGACCCTGCACATGTATCATCCAAGAACAGCATTAAAGGAACTTGGTCTCATTGTTCTGACCCATTGCAAATGAGTTGAGATGTAGCCATAAAGGCACCACCAAGTATGAACACTGGTTGTAAAATTTTACAACCTGATATATTCAAAGCTAATAACAGACATATCTTTAAAGAGGAAGGCTGCTTGAACATAACCATGTGTCGGTACTGGTTTTCTAGCAAGTAGTCCAGCCTCCTGATGTCTACATCATACCAGCATAGTCAGTGGGTATCTTTGTTAAGGTGCCTTTTGTTGCAAGTAAAATCAAAGCTAATGAATACTAATTTAAGGAATTAATTTAAACAGTTTAAGTGAGGAAATTCGTCATAAGACAAGTTTCTCTTTTGGAATCCAGAAGCATGAAGTAAAGCCAAACTTGAAGAAAGAATTGAAGCAGGACTGGAAAAGCCACATGATTTCTAATGTCTGCTCCTTTCTGCTCTCTGCTTTACTTTTCTCTTTCTGCAGTCCAGTCTCTTCTCGTCCAAACATATGGTAGAAGATGCCACCCAATGGTCTTCAAGTTTACAATGTCTCCAAGGTCTGGTTACTCTTGCAGCTGCCTCTTTTTCCCAAGGTCAAATCTCTGGGAGAGAGAATCCTATAGGACCAGTTTGAGTAAAGATTTCAATTTTGGTCCAATCAAATGTGTAGGAAGAGTAGATTAGAACTATGGCTGCTGGGGCCACTCTTGGCAGTTCCCAAAGTTTAGGGGTTGGGTTTGATTTCTAACCTAAGGATTTTGAGACAACTAAAAATAATGATGATAAGACTAAAATCAGTTTGGGCAAACTGAATACAAGTATACACATGCACACACACAGGCACAATTACAATTTATATAGCACAAATGTGGCCTTGTTCTTTCAAAAATGTCTGTCCCTAAGGGATTTGCAAACCCTCTTTGCCATGTGCCTAGAAGTCTGTATAGGATTTCTGTTCCATGCTGTGACTATTCCATGTTGTGATTTTGATTACTTCCCTGACCTAAAACCAAATGCCTTTTAAATTCCCCGAGGGTGGAGATTTGGTCTTGCTTAACAAGTACAACTACCATAATGCCCAGCACATAGTATGGACTTAAAAGCAATTTGTTGAATAACATGGTTACAGGGTCTCCGAAATTTTGTCTAAAACTCTTTATGTCTGCTTAAGTTTTTACCACAAGAAATTCTCTGTAACTGCCAGCACTGATACTATCAGTACCTCTTCTGGACATCTGATTGGTGGTAGGTTGAATTAGTCTGTGCTTCGCTTGGTTTCCCAATGATCTTTGAAGCTTTGCCTACCTTTCCTTCTCACTCACTCTAACAATAGCTTCTGGGAGCCCCCTTGGAGGGTTCTGGCATGTTCCCATGGACAGTCCTGAAGATTTCACTTAATTTTCAGAACTCTTCTTTCACTGTTAAGGATTTCTGTTCTCATTAACCATCTGTCCCGTAATCACACTTCTCAGCTCTCCAAGTCTTCTAAAATAGTGATACTTAAACTTTATAACTGACCTGAGGAATCTTTTGAAGATGCAGATTCAAATTCAGAAGCTCTAGAGAGACGCCTGGCAGTCTGACTTTCTAACAACCTCCCAGCTAATGCTGTTGCTGCTATGCATGGACTCCACTTTGAGTAGCAAGGTTCTAAAGACCCTCTCTACAATTTAGCTGTCTTTCTTCAGATTAAAACAATCTCACAATCTATCAGTTTTCTGTGGGGATAGCCTAAAAAGCCTATTTTGCTGGTCTGTGTCAATCCAAGTTACTGAATTCTCTTGTCTCAGTCCCTTTGATTTACCGGTGAATCACAAAGTTTCTAATCTTAATACACTGTGTTGGGGTATTTGTTTTTACTCCCCATTCCCACCATTGTTTTTTCTTAATTGGTGGGAAGAAATAGCTACTTTCAAAATATATTCCTAGGAAGGATCTGCCCTTTGATAAAATAATTTTATCTTAAGATTCAAAATTTTAAAATATGACTGCAACTTCTACACATTTTTTGTTTTTGTTTTTCTTTTTCCCATGAAGTTGTTTTCCCACATCTTCTCTTAGTTACTTGGGACTGAAAGGGATTTTGTGCATGTAGCTGTGTGTAGAGTGCAGTCTGCCTCTGACTGGCAAAGGAACATCACAGTGGTGAAATTCTTCTCATTCCAACCACCTCATGATCTTTACAGCTGCACAAAAAGGTGACACATGGCATTAGCACAAAGAATGTGGTTCTCAGCTGCAGTGCTGTGCACACTACATGCCAAAGAGAGGTGCGAGGTGTGCTCTGATAAATTTGTTAGTAATAGTAGTAAAAGAGCAAACTTTGCAAATAGTTGATTTTTAAATCTGTTACAGTGAATTCTAGTTTAGGATATTGACTATACAATGATGTCATGCTAATTCATTTTCTCATTTGCTTTCTTTTGAGAATTTGGAAAGAGTGAATTTTGTCTTGGATACTGGGATCATGAACATATGATTATCATCTGTCTATCTTTCTACTGCAGAAGATTCAGTATAACTTATTTCACAAGTGCCGAGCAGGTTTATTTTCTCCACTAAAATTTTCAGTTATTTAAGTTCTGTTTGGAAAAATCCAGCCCATGTCTGCTTATGTAACCCAAAAGGAAAAGTAGTTTATTTTTCTCCACAAATATACCCTCTAACTTTTGGGGTACCATTAAAGGGAAAGTTTCCTATAATTTGAGCATGCTCTATCTAAATAATCATGATCTTTCCCCAGCATGCTTCCCTTTCTACTCAATCAAATCAACATCTGACCTTGTGTTTTATGTCAGGCTCTGCTCATAATCCAGTTCATTTCAAGGACACTACTTTTTTTTTTCACTATATTAAAACACATTGATCTCTCTCATCAGTAAACTCATAACATCCTTTTAACCAACATTACGTAGCAGATGCTCTTTTTCTCTACTAGTCCTGTGTTTGTTAATCTAATTTTTCCAAATAGATTATAAGTATAGATTACTGAGAATATAATCAGGTAACAGATTTGTTTTTTACTGTGCTAGGCCCAAAATAAAGCCATGCTAAAAACTCCATAGCTTATACTTTATTTTATGAATATCAAAACAACTGAAATCCCATCTTTGAAACTAAATAAACAGAACAAATAGTTTAAGTTTCAACTCAGAGAGGGTGAGCTAATTAGAAATGAAATTAATGTGTATGTGGCTTTGTTCATGGTCTCAATTTAGCTTAGTTCAATTCTTATGTCTTCTCTTGTTTGTTCATTGTCTTTGGTAGGGAATGATATCATTCAAATCTACTGATTTTAAGAATTTCTAAAGTCATTTCTGAGACTCAAGGCAGAGCAAGGAATTCTTTGATGCAAAAATATGACTGTAACTTCTACCAAATTTTTTTTTTCCTTTTCCTGTGAAGTTTATAGAGAAGATAAAAATCTGGATTTTTTGGACAGAAAACTAAAGGGCTTTTATCCCTTCATCCCTTTTCACAGATCTTAAATAATGCATAAAGAAGAAAATGGAAAATGAACCTTCTCAATATGTGGAAGAGTATGTACACTTTCAATTAGTGAACTGAGACTCTCAACTGACCCTCAAGAAATGTTTTCATGGTGTTACAACTCCTGAAATCTTTTTCAAAGGAAACATGAGTGGGTCAAGCAAAAAAAGGGAAGAAGCCTAGTTGCTGTTGAATTTAAAATGTCATACACATAACTTGTAGATTTTCAACTACTACAACAGAAAAGGAGTTTTTTTGGCTTGTGTTTCATTTTGCCCTTCTCCTTCTCTTCCTCCACAACCAACCCCCCACCCCCCTTTTTTCTCCTCCTTCTCCCCCTCCATGTTTTTTTGGTTTACTTTTGTTCCTGGGGTGAAGCAGTGACAATGAAACTCTGATTGAATGTGACTGTTAGCAAGTGGAAAAATACCAGGTTTCACCCTGTCTCTATACTGAAGTCGAGTCCAGCTCACCCCTGCATTGTTGAATTAACTTTCAGCCATGTTCTTAGCACATACCAAACCATCATCAGAACAAAGTAGATTTGGAATGTCGTTTATGCAAACAACATTAAGCAGGGCATATGTATCTTTTAGCTTAAGATTTAAATGTAAGTAGGGTATATCTTCTGAGTTGGACTTGAAGGAAACCAGGCTGTCCAGAAGAAATGCTGCTGTGGAACATTGACTCAACTGCTTGGAAATGTTCAAGCAATCAAAACATGAACTTTCAACAAAGTCCAAGTGTCTCCATTCAGAATTTGTTTTCTAGATGACATAATATTTCGGTTAACTTGAAGTGTGAGTGTCTGTAAAAGGCTATTTTTTACTCTTAAAACACTCTTTAAGTTCACAAAAATTCTCTTAGTGGATAGAAATGGCTAGCAGAAGAGATGGTCTCTCAGGAGCAGCAGGGATTTAGTATGTTTCTTTGACAAAAAGATCCTTTGCTTCTGATATATCTACCAAAGATACACAAATATCTTACTTTGTGATTAGGTTTTCTGTAAGATGAATTCTAGACGGCTATTAGTTTTTTTATATGATTTTCCTTCTACAAATTCATGTATGAACAGAAAGTTGAACATTGCAGGAATGAAAGCTTCATTTTATATTAATTGTATGGCATAGATAACATTAATAGAAAGCGTGGATGTGTGTGTGCATTTAATTGATCTGAAATTAAAGGCTCGCATATCTGTGTCCCACTGGGATTTGTAATAGATTAATCCCTCCACAAATGCTGGATCTCCTTTTGCCCAGTTCTTATGTCTGGATTCCAATTCCTCATATGTGGATTTACCCAGGTGTGACTTTTCAGAAAATCTAAGAATTTTGGTTCTAACAGTAAAAACCGTCCTTATTGCAAGTATTTTAGAAAAGAAGGAAAATGGAAAGTAGGGAGTGGTACAAACAGAAAATGAAAGTAAATTTTGAGGCAAGTTCAGGGTGAAGTCTTTTTCAAGGTAACCCTGGGGAGAATTCAAAGTTGAGTGTGGTCTAAAACCAAACTCCCATATTTGTATGAAGAAAATAGGGAAATTTTATAAGGTCCTGGAGATCACAGTGGACTCTAAAATACTCAAGTCAGTTCCCAAGTCAGTAAACCAAAGGCACTGAACTTTTACTGGGAGGTAGGTGAGGAAAGTCAGTATCAAACATTCTTAGGTCAGTCTCTGTCCAAGTTGCTTCATATTTATTATCCCTTTCAACTTTTTCATTAGTTTTATGAAAAAGGCATTATCTCAGTTTTACAGATGAAAAAAAAAACTGGCATTAATAAAAATTAAATGAAGCTTTTAAGAATTTATTTGTATTCTTAGACATGACGATCAGCAAGCAAAAAAAAAAAAATCAATACAGTGCATACATGTTCTTCAGTCTTGAGAATAGAAGAATGTTAAATGCACACACACACATACACATATCTGTTGACAAATTCCTTTTACTTTAGAATCAGTCTGTTCCTTGAGTCACTGCTTACCAAGTTGTTGACCAACAGATGACAACTGGATATAATTCTCCCTTTCTTATTGTATTAAAGACCATGTTTGGGTCCTAGTGAATAAAACAAATTAATTACTTTAATATCTGTAACTGGAAAACAGCTCCTAAATAATTAAATAGTAAGATATTCACTTTTATCTTTTAAAGGTTTTTTATAAGCAGCTTTGTTTACTACACTTCCTTAAACTATAGTGAAGGATGTAGAAAGGTAGGGAGATAAATGTACTCCTGGCATACATATTCCCTGTTACCTATCAACACACAGCTGTAGAAAAGGAGGTATAAGTCAAAATGACAGATACAGTAAGTAACACATATAGTTCTTGTTCTGCTTGTGCTATTCTAAGTATTTTACATATATTAACTTGCTAAATTCTCATAACAGCCCTATAAGGTAGGTACTCTTAGCACACTAATTTGTGAGATTAGAAATTAAGGCACAATGAGGTTGAATATTTTGCCAAAGTCCATAGAGCTGGTAAGTAGAAGAGTTACTGTTTTAAACCCATACAATCCGACATCAGAATGTGTGTTTCTAACTATTATGTTATGACATGTAGCTTCTCTAAAAACAGTAATCCTTGCTTCCATCAAATCTTCAATGTTCATGAATTTAATATTAAAATACTATTTTATTTTATTATTTAGATGAAAAAGAGAAGTAGAGAATTCTTAACAGATGAGAAATAGTAAAGTACTATACATTGTAATAATATACTCTGGAAGAATAAAATATATTTCCTACCTTTCATTGAATTACATTTTGCTACCATTTGATTTTAAAAGACCAAAATCATCTTTAATCTGTTATTTTACATCACCAAGATATGTTTAATAATTTATATGGATTCAGCAAAGTAATGATTAACTCATCTGTTAGCCTTTCTTGAGAACATTTCATTTTGAAGTTATAATTCTGTATATGGGTATAAAGGGAAGCTAGAACAGAAAATACAATGGTTTAACAAAAAAAGTTCAAAACTGTAAAAACATTAAGAAAAATCAGATGCTGTTTTACTCTAAAAAGTCAAGATAATGTATCTGCCTGAGATTAAAAATAAGCAAACAAACAAGAAAATAAAAAAATAAGAAGACCCTCTTAGGACCAGAGTAAAGTACATAGTAAATAAATCCAGTGGAGACCAGGAGAGTTCTCCGGGCTATGATGAGTGAGTAGAAAATCAGTGAAAGTATCTTACATTTCATGATTTATTCAAAGCCTTAAAAAGAGATGGCCAAAATTAAACAGATGAAACCATTTTTAGCTGATTGTTAGAAGATATGTCATGAGATCAAGAAAATTTGAGTCATGTAAGGATCATGGCTATCATCAAACCAGCCAATCACAACCATCTAACCATGCAATTTGAATTAGTATCTAATCGATCATATGTCAATATAATACTGTTCCCTGATAAAATCGCTAGTTACTAAGAAGTCTTCTTGAGACTAGCATTATTTGTCATCATTATATTTGCATGATTTTATTCCATAGCAAACATTCTATTGTTTGACTTATTGAATAGCTATATCTCTATTTATCTCACTCATTAATAGGAAACTCTGTTAGCAAAACATCTTATCCATTTAGTCTTGTTCTGGAAGACATAAGCCAGACCCATTTCAACTGGAAAGGGCTTTCACTGAAACCAAGGGACAATATTTCACAGACCCAGCAATCCTAGTAGAATCTGATGGCTTTCTATCTTGTTTATTTTAGAAGCTAAATGAAATGTCTTTGAAATTGAATAGACCAGATTCAGAACTAAAGTGAACCAACCATCTTTGTTTGCCTGGGACTATGAGTGTGTTTCCAGTGCTGAAACAGAAAATACCAGGCAAATTGGAATGGATGGTCCCCTATGAACAGTATGCTCAAGTCGGTCCACCAGACCTGTGTCTCATCAAAGCACTCATGGTATCTGTCCTTATCATGGGTCCTTAGCCTAAAGCATGGATCCCTCTGTAGCAAAAAGCTACAATTCCCTTCCAATTGTATCAGCATTGTTCAGACATTAAGTTCTATCACTGTATGGAATTAGCCAGGAAATAAAGGACTCATGGACTTGATCGGGTAGAAGTAGGAATAGCAGAAAGAGGGTGATGTATGTGGTCAATGTTTGGCTAATAAGAAACATCAACTGATGTGCTTTTTCACTACTGCTCCTCCTTGGGATCATCTTTTAGAATGTGAGAACTGACCACAAGATATAAGAATCAGAGCACATATTATCACAGCCTCTAACATTGTTAAAGGCTCATCTTCATGATTAACAGAATTTTAAGTGTCCAAGAATCAAGACTTGAATCAAAGTCAGGACCATGAGCTAATGTGTTGCATGGGATAAGCGTGGTTCTGTGACCCCACTGGGATAGGAGCATGCCCAGGAACTGTTTCTCAAATGAGTAGCTGCATAAGCTCTTGAATGACAATAAATGGCAAAGTAAGAATCTGGTTTCTCCTTCAAGGTAGACGATATTGTTACTTCACTTTATGAAGTCCAATAAATCCAAATCAATGATATGCCAGTGTTTGCTGTTCATATCAGTTATGTTAGGATAATATGAAGACTAGTACCCATATTATGAAAGTCATCACCTTAGATTCTCCAAAGAACTAGACACCCCCGTAAACAACAGATGGGTCCATTCCCCCAAATGGCCATTGCTCATTGGAGTGACCACAGTAAAGTGCTTCATATTTTTTTCAAGGTTAATGCTTATACCCCAAAGAAAGTGGAAATAGAGTAAAATATTCCCATAGTAGCTTAGGAAAAGCTGATTCTTGTAAGGTTCCACAGCCAAGGTCAATAAAAATTACTCTATTACTCCATCTGCCTTTACCGGCAGAAAACATTTCTTCCATGGGATGGTTGTAAAGTGTGCATTTTTCAGGTCGGGATTCTGAGAGTCTAGGAAATGAGTTTACATTCAATGTTACTTGCTTCTTTGAAGTGAATAGAAGTCAGGTCACTTGAATACATAAATGCTGTCATTTATTACATAGTATATATTTATCCTTTGGTCTTGTCTGCAACCAACTTATAGTAACCTTGATTCCAGATCCAGATTTATTATTATTAATACACTTTTATGTAAAAGTACTGACTATAAAATTAAGTGGGTCATTACCAGGAATATTTGACAGCCTTTTGCTAAATTCAAAAAGAACACATGGCAATATACTTCCTGCTAGACAGCTGTCCCCATAAAAAATCTGCTCTCACAAGAAGCATCCTTGTTGACCAGCTGAATGACCCACTTGTGTCTGGGCAGAAATCCATTCATTCTGGGGCTGATACATTGCTAGCAAAAAGAAAAGAAAAAAATGCTCTTTTACCCATATTTACAAATAATTCAAAAATAAATATGAAAAATTGAACTTCATTAAGTTTACATTTGACATCCTTAATCATCGATACAACAATAACACAAACAGCAAGTTATGAACATTCCCTTGAAAATTTTATATAATAGCTTCTATTTTTCTAGTTTTTTTCTTCGTAAAACTGACTTGGGGAAAGCTTTGCTTTTGCTGGTTTCTTTGTGAAAGTAGCAAAACTGTGGAATCCTTTTCTATTATTGTAGATTAACTCTCTTTCTTACAGAAGATAAGATTCCTTGGCTCTCAACCTTAAATAGAACTGATGACAAATAAATGCATAAAAGAGGAAATAGCCTCTTTTTCTGTGAAAACAGGAAATGCACACTTCAGAAAAAGACAGACAAGGCTAAAAGAATCACTGTCAGAATCCTTACTCTCCTGGAGCAACTGTGCAGCTTGCCCTCGAAAATCAAGTGATGTGTTCCTAATTCAGAGGGTGATAGCAGTCCAGCTCGATAAAGTCGCTTAATATCAGAGTAAAATGTGAAAAATAACTATATTATTTTTTCAAAATATAATCCATTATCCTATTGCCCTTCATAGATTTTATTTTGCCCATCATGTCCTTTTCCTAAGCATACATGTGACTTCAGTTCCGAAGGCCTTGATGAGGAAAACCAAATATCATGGTGTCATTTAATAAAAAGATAGTGAATAATACTGACCTACCTTCAAATAACAATTCCATTGGTTATTAGGATTTGACACTTTATATGTCGTGTATCCCTTTTGTTTCGTCTTCATCTAGCATAAAATTAGTTTTGCTACTTCACAGGGTTGATAATGACATTTAACCAAAACGTGTATCGTGTGCCTAGCATAGTGCCTGGTTCAATCAATATTTGTTCCATTTAGGCAGCTTACAGTTCAAAAATATAGAAAATCTCTTTTCAGTCTTGATTTATATAATCTGCCTGAATATATAGTCATACTGCATTTGATTTCTCTTAGCCTTATTACCTTCACAGATACTGCATTTTTTACAAATTGAAGGTTTGCGGCAACCCCAAATCAAGCATGTTGATCAGCACCGAAACATCAGCATTTGCTCACTTCATGTCTCTGTGTCACATTTTGGTAATTCTTGCACTATTTCAAACTTTTTCATCATTGTTATATTTGTTATGGAGAGCTGCGACTGGTGATCTTGGATTTTATTACCACGACTCACTGAAGGCTCAGATGATAGTTAACATTTTTTAGCAATGAAGTATTTTTTAAGGTGTGTATTTTTTTAAGACATAATGCTATTGCAAACTTAATAGACTACAGTATAATGTAAACGTAAATTTTATATGCCCTGAGAAAACAAAAAAAATGTGTAACTGGCTTTATTGCGACATTCGTTTTATGGCCTTTGCCTGGAAACGAACAGCAATATCTCCGAGGTATGCCTGTACCAACTTCTTAAGCGTGTTTTCTCTGATTACCCAAGCAAGTTAATATTTCCTTTTTATAAATACCTATGCACTTATATCCAATTAGACTCAAAATACATTTACCATAGCCTGTCTTATATTACAGTTTTGGAAGTATCCTCCTCACCAGACATCTATGTTAGAGGGCAATCATAATGGTTTACATTTTTGCATGAAAAACCTCACTCAGCCTTCATAAGTTTGTTTTGTCTTTAGTTGTAATGTTTGTTGAGTGAATAGCAGATTACCATCAATTGTTGGCTCTTAGCTTTGGCACAAGGCATAGGGAGGAATAGATGCAGAGGTTTTCCATGTTGTTTTATACCCACAAATGATGTATTAATGATGCCTTATGAAATATAAACCATTAAAAAAAGCTAAAAATCAATGTAACAAAACACTTACATACTTAAGGATTGTAGGGGATGCTAGAACACTGTTTAAATCAGATAGGTGGCAAGGAAAAGGTTAGAGTGACCCAAAAGGAATGCCAAAGGAAAAGAGTTCAAGGGGAAAATAAAGATAAATGAATGCCTTTGGGGTGAAGGAAGTGTTGAAGGATGAGGTTTTAACTTTTCCCCCTTTTTTGAAGAATACAGCCAGGAGCAATCATCAACATATTTTTTCCATGTGAAAAGGAGGCAAGATGAAGGAGAGACTGTCCAGGTCTGAGTGAAGATGACTTATTTTACTGTTCACTTGGGCCGCATCTCAGGAGGGCGCCACCTTTTCATTTGGGGCTCAGCTTTGTATCTTACAGCAAAGTTGTCTGAGCAAGTGACTTAGCAAGTAGCTTTTGGTCAGGCCCGAAAAACTGCTGTAATGAAGTAACTTTCTTCCTCTCATGTGAAGTTTTTTGAGTTCTCCATGAAAAACTCAATACGTTTAAATAAGTAAATATAACTAAGAGTGAGAATCACAAATGTTAGCTGCTTTCCTGGGAATGCATCCTAACTGAAACATGTCCTTTCAGAGGTAGTAGGAGCTTGATGTTTCTGTAGACCTTGTCCCTTGAGCTTTTGCAAGGCATTTCTGCAAGAGTGGAATGTGCAGTAAATCAGATTGTCTCCTTAAACCAACTTTTATTTGTGGCTCTCTAACCATCCTATTAGATTTAGAGATGTGCCATGTAAATAAAGGGGCAGAGGGGGACATACAGAGCCCACAGCATCCGACTGGCCATAAAGGGAGGAGCCCCTGGTTCCTCCACTGTGGGACATGCATAAGGTGGTCCTATGTATGTTGATTAACATTCTGCCTTTCCGTTGGGATAACTTGCAAAGGCAGCCAGAGAAACCAGAAAGCAACTATGCGATTCTCATGAATTTTTCTCTTCATTCTTTCTCCCTCCCTCACTCTTATCCTTCTAACTCCCTCTGGCTTTCTGTGTGCTTTATTAGAATCAGGTAACAAATATTTCTCCAGATTTTACGAAAGGCAACACATGACTTCACTTAGTCGACTTTGCCAACTATTATAACAGCCTTGAATTTAAGCCTCTTTACTTAAAGTTGATCTTTTGATATATTGTCCTTTTGTGTCTATATCTAGATATACTTTTGCAAAAGCAATGCTATTACTCTGAAAATGTTCCTATGTATTAGTCACATCGCCTCCCTGACAGACTCAGGTGTCTGACCCAAATGTTAGTTACAAGTGTTTCCCAGGCATGGAAGGTGTCTGTCATTCTGTTTTTCATCTCTAACACAGTTTTAAGGGAAGGCAGTCATATTTTCAATGTTAAAACTCTTCTATATTCCTCTGGGTAATGTCAGGATCCCTGAGTAAATATACAGATCTATAGTTTTCTTCTTTCAACCCAATAAGATATTTGGTAGTTATTGAATGGACCTATATAAGGTTATTTAGGTTAATATATATATATATATATATATATATATGGTTAATTTCTCTAAAAATTTAAATTCCTAATATATAAATATGAAAAACAGACCATCCTCACTTTTAAAATTGATATAGGTATATGAGTTTCTATATATGAAAGATTTCAGATAAAATAAAATTTTATATAAATATATATATATAAGCCTACATGAAATGGATAATATTCTAGGAAAAATATGTATGGAAGAAATAGATAAAGTTATCACAGAACTGTACAGCCATAAAAATACGATGATTATAGGTGGGTTCACAGAGGGATTTTACCAAACTTTCAACAACTAGATAATTTAAGGTAGCTCCAGAGTCATAAGGAAGGAAAGAAAATTCCCAATTTTTTAAATTTTATTTTATTTTTATTATTTTTTTTGCGGTACACGGACCTCTCACTGTTGTGGCCTCTCCCGTTGCGGAGCACAGGCTCTGGACGCGCAGGCTCAGCGGCCATGGCTCACGGGCCCAGCCACTCCACGGCATGTGGGATCTTCCCGGACTGGGACACGAACCCATGTACCCTGCATCGGCAGGCTTACTCTCAACCACTGCGCCACCTGGGAAGCCCTGTAATTTTGTTTTTTATTTTTATTTTTTTTGAAAATTCCCAATTTTTAAAATAAAGTAAGGATAGCTTTGAAACCAAAGCCTGATCAAAATAACACATTAAAAAGAAAACTAAAGACCAGACTTACTTATGAATATCAATGCAACATAATAAATAATTTGTAGAATCTGAATCTAATAGTACAATAAAATAATGTATAATGACAAAGTTGTTTTTTTTCAGTATCAATTCAAATATATTTCAGTATTAGTAAATTTATAATATAATTCACATCAATTGATGTGCAGAGAAAAAATATAATTGTCTTCATAGACATTAAATAGGACTTTGAAAAATTCAACACCAACTCATGAGAAAACATTTCAGAAAATATTAAATTATTAAATGGAGTTTTGCAATATTTTTTATCCTATTGAAGTACAAATTAGACCCTTTTTTCCTGTTTCTGTTTTGTAGTGACATACAGGTCTTGTCTTTCCATAAAATGAACTCAATTACTATTTGTTTTACATGCTGTAAAGTGACTACATAAATAAATGAATACACACACACACACACACACACACACACATATATATGTATACACACATTTGTTACTAATTATATAAATGTAACTATGTTCAGAAAACTTTCTAGGAAATACCACAAAATAGTGACAGTTACTAATGGGTGGGACACTTTTTGGAAAGATTTTCATGTTTTTTTGTATTAGTCTCAAATTCTATAATGATCACATATTATACTTATAACAGCTTTGATGTTAGATTTTAAGGTGATTTTGAATACAAAGTAATCCCTCATTTTCATTATTGAAGTACAAAAGAGAAGATTTTTTGGTCAGCTTGATTATGTTCATCTTCATATTCAAGAATGAAGATGAAATAGTTACATGTGCACTTATATTAACTCTATTCTTCAGTAACATATATAAAACCACATATTATATAATTAGATTTTTTTCTATTGTTTCAGATCATGGAAAACTTTTTGCAGCTTCTTAATATGAATCCTGGACCTTGGTGTCTTCATCAACACTAGAACCACTTTCTAACTTCATCATCACTGTAGGTCCAAGCACACCTTCTTTCATTTTATTCTATTTTTGAAATCCACCACTTCTAAAACTGTGTATGGTGTTGCTATGAGAACGTTTGTATACAAATTCTCATTTTCAGTGTATTCTGACTTTTCCCCCATTCACCCTGTGGTGGTACACTTTTGATCTGCACAATGTAAACCCTACTATACTACTTTGTAAAGCCTGTAAAAAAGGCATGATTAAATTGACATCTCATATGGAAGTCACTCCCATGAGAGTTGTTACTAAATATGAAAGCAGCTCTGAATCATCCACCTCCCTATTTAAATTTGTATGCATGTATATATACTATAAATGTAGGAATTGTTCAGATGAATCACATAACTTATCAAACTAGTGATAATTTGTATACTTTCTGGCAATGTTTTTTCTCCAAATGATACTTTGTTGTCTAACAGAAAGCAATTAAGAAAGAACTATGCTATAAGACTATAGTATAAGATGGTTCCCTTATACTTTAAGGGTACTTTTAAGAAAAAGAAGATGCCTTGTCTTATATTTTGGCATTTAGAAATATAAATATTATTTTTAATCTATCATGTGCATATGTTGTATTGCTTGAGAACATTCAAGCTTGCTGTTGAGGACAAAGAAAACAGATGGGGCTGATGAAACTCATAGGATGAGTTAGAACAGTCAAACCATTGTTGAGTAGTGCATATGTGAACATAGAAAGGGATGAAAGGACAAAATGACACCTAATATGCATGGAATACTGAAGACTTTTAATATACATGAGGCTCTAAATGTAAAAGACACTAAATGTTCACCAGGCATTAAATATACATGAGATGTCTAAGGTATTGAATGTTTATGATACACTAAGTATACATGAGGCACAGGTGACACACCATAATCAGGAAGTCTTAATTAAGCTTTCTGTTTGTGACACCCTTTCTGGTGCCAAGTGTCCTCTCCCCAAGAAGCACATAAAATCCAGAGCTGCTCAGACAGCTAATTGGTGAGCTACAGCTGTGACCAGACCAATTGGGGCTTGAAACCCTCAGAACGCCTGTATGTCAATGGCCCCAAGCATCCTCCACACTCACTCTGAGAGAAAAAGGATGTCTGAACAGTGTTTATCCCAGGATTTGTATGACCCTGCTGCTCTGTTTGTACAGTGTTTTATGTGTGCTAGCTTACCCTATCCATTTTCTTGAGATTCTCACAGCATTGGGTTTAATAAACCATCCAATGCAAGCATTTTAATTCAGTCTGTTGAATGTTTCTGTCCCATATTTCTAGAATCACTTGCCTGATAGTATATTGGACACTACCCTTGGATCAAGGTAATTTCCTCCATGATAAAATTAATTTGTACTCCTACTCAGGCTTCACCATCATCATTAAAAAAATAAAGAAAGAAAAGAAAAAGCACTTGTAAAGAGAAAGATCAAAGATAAGGTTTCACTGCAATATTTCTTCACACTTGAAAGTGGAGTTTGCTCTGCCGAATTTTTTTCCATTGAAATATAGTTGTTAGAATTAGGAAAAATCAAGCTGTCTGGGATCTGTACTATGTGTGTGTGTTTCTGAGGTTGAGGCCTGGAGAGAAGGAAGATCCTTAGGTAATCACCTTATAAAAATGTCCATTCAAATAAAACTAACTCCAAGAGACAATTGAACATTGTGAGATGGGAACTTGAAGACTGAGAGAGATTGTGATGATCTTAAAACCCAAAGAAACAAGACCTCTCATATTTGAGGGACCTGTCAGTAGGATTTAAATTTACAATTAGAGAATTCTTTTATGACTTTTATTTGGGCTTTGTGAGAAGACTAATTGAATCCCCTTGGGGAATTTTATTCAGTGAGTGTCTCCACCTCAGTGACACCACTACATCAAAGGTATTAGAATTTGCACTCTGATTGGATTGAACAGGAACCTCTGTTGTCTGTACGCTGAGGTGGTGAACTCGGAGTATTAACCTTTCAGGCACCACAAGAATGTAAAATTCTGCTTCCATTTCTTCTAAAAATATAAATAGACTTAATGTATTCACCCAACCTAAACTGACAACATGTCAGTATACAGAATTTTTTAAAAACCTTTATAGATTGATGTCTTCTTATAGCCTTTGGATTCCAATGAATTCCCTGAATGTTTTATGGAAAACCTCACAACCTTCTGTTACAAGAAATTAGATATCTGCAGATTTCCAAATCTGAATACTCCTGTAAGTTCACCAGAGAACATCTTATAATAAGTTCTCCACATCCTTATTTCCATTCTAACTGACTTTGTCTTAAGTCCATATACATTATCCCTAATGTATATTAAAAAAAATTAAACATTTTTATTGTTTTATGCTTTCCGTGTGCTTATCCATTTTTAATTTTCATAATTTAAGTAGTCATATGAATAAAATATTCATTTTTCAAAAGCAGAAAAACATAAAATGAAAACACATCTACCACCCATATGTTTTAAAAATAGTTACTTGTGTCTGTTTTTAGACTTTTGTTCTGGTAGTGTGCATGTGCTTTATTTATAGTATTTATTTTATTTTTGAATTTTACATATATATCATCTTATAAACTGTTTTTTCCATTTAATATATCATTAATATATTTTTATCTTAACATTTTCATCAACATCAATTTTAGATTATAAATGTAATTCCATCTTTGTATTATATATATATTTCAATAATTTATGTAAATAATATCTCAAATCAGAACTTTGCAAAATTCTAGGACTATCTATTTGAATCATAGTTTATATGAATTGCTGCATTCTGTAAGGCTGTACTTGCTGGCCCTGCCTCAAATCCATTGTAAACAATTCCAGGTTTATATATTAAATAACAATATAATGAACATCTTTAAGGATAAGATCCTTGGACACAATCGTAATAATTTGCTTAGAATGAATTCCTATATTTAGTGTTACTCGGACTAGGAAGAAAATATTGAGCCATTTGATATATATCAAACATTTTTTTTCATAAAAGACAAATTCATCTTACCTAACAAATGTATGTGATATGCCCTTTTCTTTGAACCTTGATGGATATATTATATTGTCATTAAAATAAATTTTTATCAACTTGAAAGGTATGTTGCACCTTTATACTGTTTCAATTTACATTATTTGTTTATTCTGTAGTTTGACTTTTTTCATGTGATTATTTGTATTTTTTATGGCTTATTTGATGAATTTTTCATTGATAAACTTTGGTCATTTGTCTTTCAGAGCACTTTTTAAAATTTTTATTGTTCTTATTGATTTCTAAAAGCTGTTTATTCTGAAATGTGTCTACTGTATATGTTAAAACATTTTTTTCAAATTTCTAACTTGCCAGGAATTCCCTGGTGGTCCAGTGGTTAGGATTCCACTCTTTCACTGCCGTGGGCCTGGGTTCAGTCCCTGGTCTCGGGGAACTAAGATCCCACAAGCCACATGGAGCAGTCAAAAAGTAAAAATTTAAAAAAATAAAATAAAATAAAAAAAGAAAATTTTCTAACTTGCATTTTAGTTTTCAAATTTTTATATCGTTTAGTTTACACACTCTTCAATCTGTGTATCTCTCCTTTTACACACACATCAGCGTGTAAACTTAGTGTCATTACTTTGTGTCAAAGTATACTTTAAACCACCCTTTATAAATTTCTCTTAACCCTTAATGGATTCCTACGATCCAGCCTCAGTCAAGTTTGCGAGTCTCATTCTTGTCCATTGAATCTGGTTTCAATGGACATGGTAAGGAATTTTGTGATTCCAGAATTTATTTATCTTCACACTTATCTTTCTGCCTAACATGTAATGATACCTCAAATATGGTTGTATAAATTCTACTCTTCTTTCAAGATCCTCAACAGTATCCCTTATGTGATCTCCCTTACTAAGAATCCAATTCATAATTAATTCATCACTAACATTTGCTTTTTGTTTTGTGGTTCCCTTAATTATGTGAGAAATCCCACTAAGTCTTCTTTCACATGTGTGTCTAACTTTTACTTCACCTATTCGTTGTTTATTTATCTTACTGTTTGTATAAAACTATTATTTAGGGTTTTTTAAATTAGTTTATAAACTGTGAGGTTAGGAATTCTATCTTCATATATCTCTATGTCCCACAGTTCAAAAACTAATATATTTGCTAAGTGTATTCACAATTTTAAGAAAAATAGAAGAATAAATTAAGTACTTTTAACCCCCAAAAATGATTATAAGAGAATTCAAATCATGCATAGAGTTACTGAATAATGGTTGAACTTTTGATGAACTCTTCAAGAACAGATAAAATTACCTAGCTCATATGTTATTCTTTCATTATTTCTATCTTATGCTAATTAATTTTATCTCTTTAGATTTAGGTTTCTACATTTATTTAGTGATAATGTACAATACTATAGTCATATTTCCAAGGGGAACTCCCACTAAATCATTTTAATAATTACAGTGATGTTAGCTGACCTTTACAGTGTGCTTCCTTATCACATACAAAGAACTTTTTTGTAGCTATTATCTTTTGGTCATTAAAATGATCATCTAAGATAAATATCATTTCCCCTGTTTTTTAGATTAGAAAATGGAAGCTCAGAAAAATCTAAGTAACTTACTTTGCAGAGCCAAGTACTTTGCAGAAGTCTAATTCCAATGACCAAATATTTTTCCACATACGAGTCTGCCTTCTTTGGTTTACCTGCATTTAAATTGCTTAGCAGTTCCACCTTATAGTAGTCCCCACTTATCCAAGGTTTCCCTTTCCCTGGTTTCAGTTATGCACCAGTCAATTGCAGTCTGAAAATATTAAATGGAAAATTTCAGAAATAAATAATTTGTAAGTTTTAGGTTGTGCACTGTTCTGAGTAGCTTGATGAAATCTCACACTGATCTGCTCTGTTCCAGCCAGGACATGGATCATCTCTTTCTCCAAGTGTCTCACCCCTTAGCCACTGAGTAGCTGTCTTGATTTTCAGATTGACTCTTGTGGTACCTCAATGCTTGTGTTCAAGTAATCTTTATTTTATTTAATAATGACCCCAAATCACTAAAGTACTCTTGCTGGCAAATCAGATACGCCAAAGAGAAGCTGTAAAGTACTTCCTTTAAGTGAAAAGATGGAAGTTCTCCACTTTTGTATCCTGAATTTTCTAAGATCTATGGTAAGAACTAATCTTCCAGCTATGAAATTGTGAAGAAACAAAAAGAAATTCATGCTAGTTTCACTGCCACACCTCAAACTGAAAAAATTATGGCCATGCTGCCTGATAAGTGCTTAGTGAAGACATTATATTTATACAGTAGGATATTTTGAGAAAGAGAGCACATTCACATAACTTCTATTAAATATGGTGTTATGATTGTTCTGTTTTATTATTATTGTTAATTGTTTACTGTGCCTAATTTATAAATTAAACTTTATCATAGGTGTGTATGTATAGGAAAAAACAGTATACACCCGGTTTGGTGCTATGAATTCAGGCATCCACTAGGGGTCTTGGAAAGTATCCCCTGCAGATGAAAGGAGACTACTGTATTTGCATAAAATATTTTAAACAAAACTTTCCATTTATTTGAATATTTCTCAAAGGCCTTCACTGAAACCCTATTCTAGAAGTGATCTTAAACAACTAAATTGAACTAGAGCTGTATAAAGGACTTATGAATTCAGGTCCATCCACAAAGACTGTTTAGAAGCTTCAGAGACAAATATCATGATAATGAGCTCTCTGGCTGAGAATGGCCCTTATTTTCTTTTCTGATGGAGTTTCAGTTCACTTTGCCCTGAATAGACAAAGTCTTAGAGAGTGACAAAGTATTAGTGTCACTTGGGCTTGAAGTCACTCTCATTGGTGTTTCAGTGATTAGAGGAATATAAGTGAAACCTTCCAACAGCCATACCCCTGAAACGACCTGCTTTTGATAGCTCTGAATATTGTACTTTCCCAATTAGAAATCCATTAAACTGAGACAGGTAAGTGCAGGTGGAGTGAAAATGATATGGAACTAACAAGATAATATAGAAAATAAGAAGGATCCTGAGGCTGGTTTGAATTCCATTTGAAGCTGCTGAATTTGTTGTTGTTTGTGTTAGAATTCATCTGATACACTAGAAAGAATGGCATTTATTATTGGGAACTCTTTTATTTTTCAATTAATATATTAGTGGTTGTACTCTACAGTTTCTGGATGCAATTTGTCATTGCTTCTCTGTTGCCTATTGTCAAGGCAAGCAGTTCTCAGAACTGACTGGTCAACAGAAATACATGTGATGGTTATTAAAGTAATGCAGATATTCAACCTTTTTCACTAAATCTGGAGAAAAGATAGAGTAGGTCTTCGGCACCAACACTGAAATGTGTATATTATATACGTAATATATATGTTATATACATGTCTACTTAATTCTAGGCATTATCTTCTACCCCTCTTATGAATAATTAAAACTGAGGAGAGAAAAAACTTATAAGAAGTTTATAAATAGGTAGACAGCTAGATAGATAGATTTGTGTGTGTATTCATACATATATAGACATAGATATATAAATATAATAATTTTTCAAAGATATATACATTTAAAATACATTTAAAATCTTTTCAAATATACATTTGAAATATATACATTTAAAATCTTTTTTTAAATATATACATTTAAAATCTTTTCAAATATATATATTTATATGTGTGTGTATATACATTTAAAATCTTTTCAAATATATATATTTATATGTGTGTGTATATATATGTATCTTTTCAGCATCATTCCACATTATCTGATTATATTCCAAAAGAAATCTATTTCTGATATAAAAATATCTGTTGATTTATGGACAAGCAAGGAAGACAAATGGATGTTGTTCTTTTCAAAAATATATGATGAATTTTATAATGAAGGCATGAGTCAAATGCTGACACATCACACAGGAGGAAGGTGAGTGATTCTATATGTTAGACCACTGTAGCCTGAAGAGTTCTCCTGTGCCATAGATTTCTGGAAGAACAGCCTCCACATGTTGTGAGGCAAGTTTAACTTCTCAGCACTCGGCTTCTCCTGTATTATGCTTCATAAACATTTAAAAGTTTCCCATGGAGGGCTTTTCTACACAGACATCGAATAGCTCAATTTTTGGTCTGTCAAAATTGTGTCCTTGTATCAACAATGACATTTTTGGTTTCAATAAAAACAACACAAACAAACAAACTACATAACAAGACCTGCAAGAGTAGGAGCCTCCTTGGAATGGCTAAGTCACCAGGGAGATGATGTCAAGGCCCTCTTTCCCCCATTTACGGTACTTCCATTCATGGCTGGAAGATGGCTGCAAGAGCTCAGAAGCTTCCAGCACAATAACCAAGGAAGCAAGATGCAAGAGAGAGAAAGCAAAGAAGAAGAAAGTAGAGATGTTTGCTTCTTCTCACACTACACGCAATCTCCCTCTCTCTCTCTCCTCCCTCCTTTTCCTTATAAAAGAAGGAAATCTTCCCAACTAACTTCAGCAGCCTATCTCCAGTTTCATCTGCACCAGTGGGTCAGAGGTCATCGACTCACAATCACTGGAAATGGAGAATTGGATGGATCTTCTACAGCTGGGGAAGGGGAGAAAAGGTGAGGTGAGTAGATATCTTCCTTAAGTATACTGCTAGTTTAACTTAATATCAGATTGCTCTTATAAAAGATGGACAGAATTGCTTTTGGATAGGCAAGCAAGAGTTTGGATTAATAAATTCCAAACCAAAGTATTTGGATTTCAATTGATCTTTGTAAAATAAAGGAAAAGTGAATTTGGTAACCCAAAACACCAGATTTTAAAAAAATAAAGGCTTTCTTTGAGCTATACGATTGATTTTTGTATCTGATACTACCTTTACATTTGTAATTCTAGGTTGACAAAACTTCCTTTCCTAAGAATATGTCAGGAGTTAGGAAGGAGACATGGCTTAATAACCTGCTGAACAGAAAAGGGGACAAGTCAGAGTTGTATATGTTACTAACATTTCTACTCTGTGGCAACTCTAAAGTGATCAGCCATCTGCTTTACAGTCTAAAGTTTGTAGATGTATCAGTATTTAAAACGAACAAACCAAAAGAACCCTCAAGTAATATAGGATGCCCTGCCTGCCGACATCATATAAACTAGAAATTTTAATGAAAGAATAGCTTCAAAATGATATCCTGCTTTAATATTTACATATATGTGAAGAAGATATCCCCAGGGAATAAATAGTTTTTTTTCTTAATTTCTGTATTGTTAAATTCCCTGCATGTAAAGTCTGCTTAAATTCCATTAATTTGACAGCTTGAGCTAACACTTCAGAATCTTTTGACTAATTCTATATATGCGTGAACCTGTACACTGAAATTAATGGGAGTTCTCAAAGTGGATCAGGCAGGATCAAGACCTTTTAAATCTTGAGCACCATGACAGTGAGGGCTAAAGAAGATTTCTGGAGACTATTGAAAAAGAGAGAAGACAGAAGGGGTGGGTGGCCCAACTGTGATTTATTAGTAGTAATAAACTTGGCCAAGAGGCCAGCAGGCTCTAGAATTAATCTTACCCAAGAGATCACAGTGACAGTTCTCTCAGAGCTGGGTTTAAGCAAAGCCAAATACTTCCTGAAGAGCCAAGGAGAGGTATGTTTCATACATGGCAACAGAAAAGTAGGTCAGTAGATCAAATGGCAAATTTTGAAGAGTGAGGCAATGCTAGGGAAGGAGAGGTGTGGTTTGAGAGCAAAGAACTGTTTCTGTGCATTGTGAATAATTAGCGGTGTAATATTTGTATGATGAATATCATATAAGAGGACATATCAGTGGTTTATCATCAGAATTTTTTATGCGTTTGTAGGACACTTGCTCTGTGCCTGCCACGGTTTTGGAGATTTAAGTATAGACTTTGCACACTTTCCAGTGCTATAGGCCTATATTCAGCCTTAGGTTTAAAACCGTCATGAAAAAGACAGAAGAGATGCTCGCTTTTATGTGAATAAACACGGATACATGTTGGTACTAAGGATGGCAATTTGTTCTCTTTCAGCACTTCACTGGCGACTTAAAGTTCCTTTATGTTGATCTTGGCAAGGAGTGAGCCAACAAAAGCTAGAACAATAGACTAAAATGCGTAATGCAATATCCTTCATTGTGTTACTATATTTGCTTTTCCCTTGAAGTAGCCAAAAGTGCTGTAAAGGCTGGGACGGTTAAGCACTTGATAAGCTGTCTAACCCAATGCCCAAACAGTTGTTGAAAAGCTAGAAAAAATTATGTATTCAACTAATTTCCGTCTAAGGACAAACTAGTATTTAGCTAATCTTTACTATAAGATTACTTCCAGAGTAGAATTAAATCTATTACCAAAAAACTGGGAGTATATTATACACATACTCCCCAAACTTATTTAAAACAAAAATATAATTGATTTGGAATTGTATAGACATTATTTTAATTCCATATATTGAGCAAAGCTTCCCTAGAGAATATAAAAAACAATTTATTAATAAATTAGGTCTTTATTAGGTTGAAAAGCCCACAATTTAATCGTTTCTATTTTGAAAATCGTTACTTAGATTCATGCTTACAATATAAGGTTATTTCATGAACATAATTAAAATTTGAACATAATTTCCTTTAAAAGGAAAATTATCGACTAAAATGATTAGAACATTCAATATTTAAAATGCAAGTATAGTTGAGCCTGTGTTTTTTCTGTCTTTGAAAAAATTATCTCTTTTGACATGTTTTCTTTGGCAAAGAGTTTATGAAAATTAAATTGATGTTGTGCTAAGGTTCTTTATATTGTGAATGGATTTTAAAATAAAGGGAGGTTATATAAAAATAAAGGCCTTGTGTATTCCTTTTATTTTATTTGGACAAATTATTTTTAATTAATTACAAATTGAGCACTTAGGTACTTTAAGCATTAAAAGTCCCCACTGATTTCTATGAGGTATGAATTTATCCAGACTGTTAGCTATGTCAATAGTAAAATGCTAAAAAAGTAATGCTGAATCAAAGTCATGATTTAATAAGTGTGAAAATCAAGAAAATGTAAAATGTTAAAATTTATAAGAGCAAGATTTCCTAGCTCAAGTTTACTTACAAAAGGCACTAAGTTCAAAGTTACCTTTTCTTTCTTTTCTGGAAGTTATCATAATTAACTAAAACGTCACAAGTAACATTTTTGGCAGTGGTTTAAGCCTATTTTTCACATATTCATCGCACATAATGAGCTAAGGGATTTTTCTCAAATGTTGTGATTAACATTCACCTTTTCATGAACCTTATGCTTAGAAAAATATAAAAGAAGCAAGATTTCAGGAAATGACAAAAACATAACAATAGGTATTTAAAGTCCCTAGCTGTGGGGATCTTAATTGTATCAACAATGTGATTGATCATCAGTGAGCATTATTCCCCAGGGATGCTCACACTGCCTAATGGACTATAAGAAGGCTTTCAAAGAGCCAAACCTACTTAACTGCTTGGAGAAACTCTTGCTGGGAATCATTGCTTAATAGATGTAGCTTTCTCTTTTGCTAGGAACTTGATTTTTCAACCCATCTTTCTAACAGATAATGGCTTCAGAATATGGGAGGGTCAAGAATAGTGACTGTAGAATGCCATTGTCAAGTGCCACTGTGTGTGAAATCTACCATTCATGCATATGTATAACTGAATCACTTTGCTGTACACCTGAAACTAACACAACAATGTTAATCAACTATACTCCAATAAAAAATAAAAGTTAAAAAATAATCTACCTTTCAGTAAACGTATTTACTTTAGACTAAGCCTTATCCTTTCTAGGCATCTGCAGAAAAGAAATAAATATTAACTCATCTAGCAGTTCAGTGTGAATCTGTTCAGAACCTTTTCTTTCATTAAACAAAAGGGACTGGGGAACCCTGGTGTGACTAAGGAGGGAAGAAGAGCAAGTGTTTGGGGGAAGAGGGTTAAAACGCACTGATAATTGGGAGGAGTGGCTCTGCAGGAGCTCTCTCCACATTGCACAGTTTTGCAAACAGCTGATTCATAATGGAAAAACCAGATAGTGAACACCTGTATCATGACCTTGTATGAAAGGCTGTGCACAGCAGTATATTCATCAGGGTAATGTTGCTGAGCTGATGAAATAATGTGACATAATAAAAAAGACCTAAATGTTGATTGTTTTTGGTTCTAACATTTTTGGAATGCAATCTGGCTATACTTACAAGAAGTAAAAATACATGTGACAGATGAATAGATAAAGAAGATGTGGCACATATATACAGTGGAATATTACTCAGCCATAAAAAGAAACAAAATTGAGTTATTTGTAGTGAGGTGGATGGACCTAGAGTCTGTCATACAGAGTGAAGTCAATCAGAAAGAGAAAAACAAATACCATATGGTAACACATATATATGGAATCTAAAAAAAAAAAGGTTCTGAAGAACCTAGGGGCAGGGCAGGAATAAAGACACAGACATAGAGAATGGACTTGAGGACACGGGGAGGGGGAAGGGTAAGCTGGGACGAAGTGAGAGAGTGGCATGGACATATATACACTACCAAATGTAAAATAGATAGCTAGTGGGAAGCAGCCACGTAGCACAGGGAGATCAACTCAGGGCTTTGTGACCACCTAGAGGGATGGGATACAGAGGGTGGGAGAGAGACACAAAGAGGAAGGAGATATGGGGGTGTATGTATATGTATGGCTGATTCACTTTGTTATAAAGCAGAAACTAACACACCATTGTAAAGCAATTATACTTCAAAAAATATGTTAAAAAATAATACATGTGACCAAATAAGTTTTGTTATATTGCATGATGTAGTTTTTTTTTAAAAAAAAATTTCTCTAATTTCTTCCTTACTCTGGTAGTACTTTTGTTTTGTTTTGCTTTTATTTGTCTTTTTTTTTTTTTTTTTACATTTTCTTTCTGTGTATTTTCTCCCTTTCTCTGGTCCTATATAGGCAGATAATCGACTTTTCTTTCTTGTCTTAAAGAAAGGTGTACAGTTGAGTAAAGAGCACAAGTTTGCTAAAGCAGTCTTATCTTCCCAACCTGTGTTATTTTTAATGCTTAAACTCACTGAAAAGATAGTGTAACATTTCTTAGAAGTAGAATAAAGAAATATAAAGAGAGGGAAAGGGACTAAAAGAGATTCAACCAAGCTGAGGGCAGACAGCATTGAAGGTCTTATGAGTGTAGGAGACCCATCCTCTACTCCCTGGCATTTCTTCACAAAGGTGACAAGCCTGAAAGCAAAGGTATTCCATGAGCAGCTGACTTCTTCTGGTGAATCCAACTGCTGCACCGCTACTGCCTGTTTGATATCCACCTATATCTACAAGGGAGTTCCTCTGACTTGGGAGTTGACTATAAAACAAAACAAATTGGGTCTGCTGACACTAAGTACAAGTGGCTCCTGAAGTATTCCAGCTCTCTTTAAGGTTGTTCCTGAAAGACAATGGGGAGATTCTTCCAGCTGGCAGAACATCAAGCAGAATGTCCATTTGTTCTACATGGAGAGAGAAACTGAGGCATGGATTTATGTAGGTACGTGATCAGTGGCTGAAGTTTAGTTGGATATTTAGGATAAGGAACAATATAATAGAAGGCTTGAATGGGCTCAGAATATGACTTTCAGAATTATGTTTCATTTGAATGGTCAACACACACATGCATACGCATGTAGGCCCTCACTGCAGAGAGTACTTTCCATAACCCCGGAGACAAGATGAACATTTATGGATTTAAGTTCATTTCCTCCAGCAACTCAAGTGCTTGTTCAAAAGCTTCATAAACAAAATATCTCTAGTGGCAGCAATGGAAGTTATGGATGGACTCAAAAGTATGGACTTTCCATTTGCTATGATTGACTTGGTAGGTCCCACTGCTTTGTGCGAAAAAGCATTGGCAATAACTAATTCTGAGACCCCAGTGTGGTACAACGTCTGGAGATGATCAACAAGCCACCTGGTGGCAAATTAGTTTAAGTGGAACACTGGAAGGGAGAGTAATTTTCCTCACCAGGTTTTCTTTTTCCCTTTGTGCCTTGCTTCTGTGAGCACCACTGTTTGTAGGGTTGTGGAATACTTTATGCCATTGCACACAATATTACTACAGATCAAGGAACTCAATTTAGCAAACTATGTTAGTCAAAGGACCAAGCAGTATTATCATAAAATGCATTGTATTTTAATATCATGTATAAATTTCACACGATTTTTTTTTTAATTCCATCTTTATTGAGGTATAAGTGACAAAAAATTTGTAAGATATATAAAGTGTACCTTGTGGTTATATGATATGTGTATACATTGTACTCCAGCTACCATATCCAGAACAGTGTTAAGCTATAGCACTGATACTATTCATCCCTGCCATGTTTCCCTGTCTACTCTCTAGGGGGTAGTTTTTGATTTCTCAGTTTCAGCAGGGCCTCCACAGTATATATCAGAATAATAGACAATAATTCTATTGAACAAATAATAGTAGAGATGTCCATCTTTAAAAAAAAAAACAACTTTAAAGAGCTTTCATTCTTTGAAAGATATCAATGCCACATTAGTCATATATGTTACAAATATTTTCCAAGTTTATTTACCTTCTACATTAGTTTGTGGAACACTTTTTTCTTCCATTCATCAGATCTACCATTTTTCTCCATTTTGCCTTCTAACTTTGAAGCTCTGTTTATCATCTTTCTTTACCATGAAATTACAGAAACATTTGCTTATATTTTCTTGTAGTGCCTTTCTAAACCTTCACATTTTAGAATTTATTTCATTAGCAGATGATGCATGAAGCAGACAGCTTAATTCCTCTACCGCGCCCCCTCAGCTTCATTGAGGAAAATAAATCTGAGAAGATCAAGAGGGTAAGAATAATGTGGAACTATTTATTTTAGGTTTGTGAAATGGCAGCATAAATAAAAGCCACATAGGAAAGACCCTCCACGTCAAAAAGCTGGCTCTCCAATTGGTTGCATGAAAGCATCCTATCCCCTCAATGTCTACCACAAATATACAGATTCACATTTTCTGTGCTATATGAGACACAGAGTCCTTTCTATTTTGCTGAATTTGAATTGTAGGTGAAACAGTATACACAAGTGCAGCTACTTATATGGATAAAGAAATAACTAAAATGTAGATGCAAGCACAAGAAATTGTTTTCTCTGGATTTACCCAGGACAGTGAGTTCATGGGGTGTGTGTGTGTGTGTGTGTGTGTGTGTGTGTGCGCGCGCGCATGTGTGTGTGTGTATGACATTACTCAGCTTTTGACAGCTGCAAAACAAAATCTTTTCCCAGTAAAAAATCCAGAAGATATACTTTTCTACATAATCGTGGACCTGCAATTCAGTCAATACACTGTTTTTTTGGTCGTTTTTGTGAATCTTACCAGAACACCATACCTCTGAACATACGATAAGGTAACACTGTAAACACTTTTGTTGTTTAGATTTCTGACTTACTTTTTTCTTTTCTTGTTTTTAACATTTGAGAGACAGGAAATATATATATATATATATATATATATATATATGTATATATGTATATGTATATATATATATATACACATATACATATATATACATGCATGTGTGTATGTATGTGTGTGTATATATATATATATATATATATATATATATATATATATATATATATATATTTAAAGCCTCACTAAATGTCTGTCCCCAAAAAAACCTTTTAGTCTCAACTACTAGATATTTTTTTTCCACAAAGAAAGACAAGTAAGAAGCTTGGCTCCTACCTGTAACCTCCTTCAGTAAACACTGTAATACCAAATTCTTTACATCTTAATAATTGCCAGGCTAGATTAACAAGCTGCTAATGTTTTGATTTACAAATTGGAGGCCGATTTGGTTTGCCTGGCCTTCAAGAAGATTGAGCTGTCTCCTCTATTCCCTGAAAGTAAGTAAATGACTGTTTATTCATTCCCTTGATTAGAAGGCTGCCCTCCAGCAAGATAAAAGAGGTTCCATAATAAATACGAGACTCCCATGTTTTGTTTTACTTTCTGGATTCAGTACTAAACATTAAAATGAACTGGAGATTGATTTTTGTTCGGGGACCAGTGCCAGATAAAACAAGGAGTGAACAAACAGACTAGTTTGTAGACACGAGCTCCTTTATAAAGAGAAGAGGATTTGAGTGTTAATGTAACAGCAACTGGGTTATTCCGTGTGTGTGATGGTGTGTGTGTGTGTTCTGCCTTCTCAGCAGGACTTTTTAAATTCATTCTCTCTGATATTCTGTTGGTAGCTGTTGTTGTCAAAGATCAAAACGAAATGCATCTTACCCACTTCTCTAGTCACTGAAACAAAAAATTTCAGTTAAATTTTCTTTTATTGAGACCAGGTCTACAGCAGTACTGTGGGGATTAAAACACACACACGTGCACACACACACATACACACAGAGGATAAAACCAAAGCAATTTCCATAGATGCACTATTTATGGGCATGCACACACTTTTTTCCCCCTTTTTTCTCTCCCCAGTCCCACCTTTTGGAGGTCTGTAGGACTCCCTTTGCTTCATAACTTTGCCGTTTGGCCTCAAGTCACAAATCAATTTCTTCCTATTCATCTCCTCTTCTCTTGCCTTGGGGATCATCTTGTGTCTCCTCTGACTTGCAATAGAGCTGTTCTGCTTTCTGAGTTGCTGATAAATTGGCCAATAATGGCAGTAATGGATGCAGCAGTCTCTTGCCTCCCTTTAAGCAATTTACATGTCAGGGCTAAAGTATCTCCTCCTGAATCCTGGGCTCAGAGGAGTACCCAATTGCAGCTGCTAATGGAGCTGCTAGTCCCAGTATCTAAAGTTGATGGATCAATAATAAAATTAGCTCAGTTGCTAAGTGTATGTGCTGCACTTTGATCCATAGAGACAAGAAAGGAATGGGATAGGTGAGGGCGGGGGAATGAGAAAGGTGATGATGTAACTGAGAATTGATATCTGTGCACATGTTCACCTCTGCGTCTGACCAGAAAACTGACAACTGGATGCACTGTGACATGAAAATCTGATGCCGTAAGTTTTAGGATATATTCAATATGAAAACCAGAAGTGAAATGAGTGTTCAGTGTTGCAAGGTGGATTTGCTGGGCTTTGTCTCTTCGCTTGTTAATTCAGTCAGTCTTGCCAAGAAGTTTGTTTTGTTTTTAGCACAGGGGAGACTGATGTTTACATCTTTTCCTCACTTGCAGGAATCAGTCTCCCGACCTCCAAACCCTATTGCTTTTATCATATTTTCTCTTGACTTATAGGTAAATGGTCTGATGTTTTACTCAGATTCCTGGAGACACACTAACCATGGTGTAGTTCTGGTATAAGATGACTAGAGAGAGAGTAAAATGCTCAAAGTAGGAATTCAGTTATTCATTTAAACATTCATTTGTTCCTAACATAAGAGAAAACAGACATAAAGTGGTGGGGCCTGGTAGACACTAAGAGATTGATTTCATTTGTCTTTCATTTCCACTTGTTAAAATGGACAGTGTCCACATTGTTGTAGAACAGTGCCAAAATGTGTACATCTCAAGTTATTCAATTAATTTTATGAGCCTTCATATTTCATGTCTTATTACTTTATGGCAGACATTTATGACCCACTCCTCTGAAGGCCAGGATTCATTCACTTCTTTACTCATTCCATACATATTTATGGAGTATCTACTGTGCTCTTAATGCTGTGAACAGGACTAAGGTTACAAAAGTCAGACATCCCTGTCCAAACGGAGGTAACTTGGAACCAGTGTGACAATACTTGGGAGCATCTCTAATTATTTAGAACAATTCCAGGACTCAGAAATCCACAGATGAATGAAACTCACATTTGCTTGCCATGATGACAAACAGTAGTGCATATATACCAATACATAAAGGAGTAATTACTTACAAATACATGTTGTGACTCACAATCACAAGGTATACTAAGAACAACACTTAACTCAGATTATCCTATTTTTTGTGCATGCCTAAATCTAGTTTGTATGTTTATTTTTCTTAAGTTTGTCTTCCTCCTTTCCTTTCTGATTTCCTTGTCTTGTGAAAACACACATATTGATCAACCAAAATGATTCTATTTACTAATTCTTTGCAAATTATCACTTTAATTCTTTTACATAAACTGTTAGATTTATCATTCATGTCTCCTAATTAATATACTATAATTTATTAGTATATTATTCCTGAAGGTTTATGAGGCTCTTTGCTATATGATAAAAATAAGTGTTTTTTTCCTAACTTTTCATTATTGTTTGAATCTCCTGTCACTCTTCATTCAAGTAGTTGGTCAATCTAGTGGAGGCATTCTACGTATGATTATTTTCTAACAATCTCCAAGTTTCCCTAGAGCTAGAAATATTACAGCTCTCAGGAAGTCATCCTCTTTTTAAAATATTAGCTAAAATGCCTTCTTCTGTAAACCTCTACTTAGGTTTCCATGTCACATTTTTTCGGTATTTTTGTTTTGCTTTTTTGTTTTTTTTTACAAATTAAAAAAAAAAAACACCATTCTATTGGATTTTTTTCCTTATCTCTTTCTGTTCTTTTCTTTTTCTTTCTTTTTTTGGTAGGATGTGATATGTCTTTTGGCATGCAGTGAAATACTGGAAAGTTTTGAGGAAATGAGATTTACATACCTTTTCTCAGACTTCGTCCCCATAAGGAAAATCATCTGTGTGATGAATCTCCTCTATGAATTGATAAGTTACAATCCTCCGGGGGAAAATCACATTATACATGTGGGGCGCTGTTAATCAGGCATGATTCACACTCATTAATGGAAATTTTCCAAGGCCACTAAAGATCTTTTGTTAACAAATGTACTATAGAAACTTTTTAAAGGTCTGTTTCTCAGTAGTCTTAAGTGATATTTCTTGTTTGTCTCCTCAGAACTTGTTTTGCCATAAAGTAGAAACTTAGAATATGTCTGTAGGTTTGATTTGTTTTATTTTTTTAAGCTTCTTGCCTAGTTAAATGTAGAAAATCAAATCTTGAAAGAGAAAAAAAATAGAGTGAAGGTAAAAGAAGAGGAACAAAAGAGAGGATCCTAGAAAAGCAAGGTGTTTCGACTGAGTTTAAATCGTAACACAGCATTTAGAGAATGGTGAGGTGGTGGCTGTCTCTGTGTGACTCAGACTGAGTTTCTGTTAAAAAAAAAGGGGGGCTTTCAATTTTCAGCAAAAGGAAAGAGGACATGTCTGATGCACTGGCCCCTAGGAAGAGACATCAGAGTCTTATTCCCAGAGAAAAGAGTTAGTGACAACCCATAATGTGGTTCTGCTGATGAGGTAATGACAGCAGGGGCAGCCAGGAGGGGTCTTGTCAGAGAAATGTGAAGGCATGAGCAGATTCCTATCTCATCACTGAGAAACCTGGAGATGTCCCTCACAGCAGAGCTGGGTGCTTAGATCAGCTGGTGTCATTGTGAGCAACTAAAAATATGTTCTAATTTGACAACTGATTTAATGTGAACCATTTGTTCCCAGAGGCTGGAAGTCCTAGGAATATAGGTATGTATGAGAAAATAAGAAGTCTGTGTATGGCCAAGTGCTAAATTCAATGGGGCAGATATCTTTATTGCTTTAATAACGACCAGCTGGCCTTTTCTTTTTTTCTTTTTTTTTTTTTTTTGCGATACACGGGCCTGTCACTGCTGTGGCCTCTCCCGTTGCGGAGCACAGGCTCCAGACGAGCAGGCTCAGCGGCCATGGCTCATGGGCCCAGCCGCTCTGCGGCATGTGGGATCTTCCCGGACCGGGGCACGAACCCGTGTCCTCTGCATCGGCAGGCAGACTCCCAACCACTGCACCACCAGGGAGGCCCCAGCTGGCATGTTGACACTCTGTTATCTGGGTGGATGCTAAATGAACTTGTCACCCTCTCTTCCCATTGTCTCTCAACAACATAGGCTTCAGGTTTCCCTTTCAGATGAGGGTCAAGACCTATGATGTGAATGAATCCTCATCTATGCTATTCTTGGAACAACAGGATTCCAACACTTATGTTAAAGGTAACATTGTAGAAAGTAATTTGATATATTGTATATCCCAACTAATAGTCCACAGTTATGATCTGTGGGTGATTATTTACTGTTGTTGTTATTGTTGCTGTTTTCTAAAGGAACATAAACCTTCAATCATTACAACAATGAGTGTTGCAAAACAAATTATTTTCCCACTAAAAAATCCAGAAGATATACTTTTCTACATAATTGTGGACCTGCAATTCTCATATAACACTAAATTATAAAAAAATATAAATTATAAAACTTACTCCAGAAGGAAGGAACTTTATCATTCTTAATAAAGCTGCTGTTCACTTAGTCCTTTGCTACCCTTAATTAATAATCAAGAGAGTGGGCCCATTTGTGAGAAACCATGTAATACTTTCATCTGGGAAAACAAAACAGAACCACAAGTGTTTCAATGCCCGTGCATAGACTGCCTGTCCCTTTCTCTAGCACATTTCCTACTTTGTAGCTTTGCTTTTCCAAAGGCAAACCCCATTTGGAAAGCTGGTGACCCATTTATTTTTATATATTGGTATATAAGTCCCCAAAGAACTGTTCCGTTTAACTGTTATTGCAGATTGTATTTTACAGTTGCCCAAGGTTGTGGTAGAAGAGGGTGTTTTGGCTTTTTGACTTGAGTGTGTTATCTGAAGTATGTTATTTTACTGATTCACAAATGCCTCACAAGCTGAGAGTTTTACTATCCATGTCACCAATAAACCATATTCCTTATCAGATCTCATTATAGGTTCAAGTCCTGGACCAGATATCTGGCTAAAACTGAGGCAGGAGAAATATCTATTAAGTGACTTTATTTTTGTAACCTTGAGTTATATGTTATATGTATACCTACCTCCCTTTTATTTGACAAGCTCCTATAGATTGTTCAAACAACAAACTCAGTTTTTGTGAAGTTAAAAATACAGGGATTTAACTCTTTCCCTTATAGGTTTGGAAGAGAGAAGTCAAAATGTGAAAATAAACTACTTACCTTATATATCTCTCATACCAAATTGATCTGACAATGAAGAGATGATCATGGCATATATTATTTAATACATACTTCCTCTGTATTTGTAAAGTCCTTGTTAGTTTACATAGGGCTTTGAAATATACTATGACAGTTGGTCAATATAACTATTCTGTGAGATATAAAGAGGGCCTAAATCTTTATATTCATTTTACACTTGATAGAAAAAGATTCAGAGAGAAATCCTATAGATATAAGATTGTACATCATGGGGCTCAAGGTCAAATATCGGCCTTCTCAGGCATCAGGAATTTTTCACGTTCCTAAGCTGTGGATTTAGGAATCTTGGCAACCGTGGTTTCTGTCCTTTGTGAGGCCACATGCTTTACACTTAAGAAGAAGTTTTTAGATAAAAGTCTCAAGGTAAACTTTATACTTCCTGCAGCTCTATTTTATGAAATTTCATTGAGAGTTGAATTCACTTCTTTGGAAGGAGGAGAAATCTTTTCAGTAATGCTTGTGCATATAAATGAAATGCAAAATTGTAAAGGAACTTAAGGTGAAATTGTAAGTGACCATACTGAGTCTGTTTCACCTTAAAGCTGATTGGCATAAATGACCAAATTATATTGCTATATTGCAGTGCATTGCGTATACTGTATATGGTACGTGATAACTCTTTTCTATCACTACCCAGAATTCCCTGTCACCAAAAATACTGGCACAATTTAAGTGCACAAATTTATTAAAATTATATGATAAATGGAATTTAAACATAAAAAAGAAGACATCTAGGAATAGTGCCAGGACAGAATTGTTCATATTCATGATTATGAGTATCGTAATAACAAGATATTCTCAATCCAATGTTGAAAACTTAGAGAACTTACACTCTTGGTCTCCCACAGGGTTGCTCTATTTCCAAGCCTCGTGAATTCATGCTCTCTTTTGTGCCTACAAATCTCCCCATAGTTTAGGAACTTGTCCATATCTCATCACTAACAGTTTTCTGCACAATCCAAGCACTGTTCTTTCAATCCAGCTACATATTTCTCTGATAAATATTTTTATCTTACGATTCTCCAACAATTGACCTTCATTACCATTATTAACAGATGAATTGTTTCCCTAATTTTTTCATGTCATGATACACAGAGAAAATGATACTTATACACATGCTGGGGTAAATGGAGGATATTGAATGTCTCTACGTGGTACATGGGGCTTGATGAAGGAATACATTTTTTTTATTTTACATAAGTAAAAGAAACACAAAATAAAAGGAATATGAAACATGTTAAATGATTAATTTTTAGAAAATTTCCAATAGGATATATTCAAAACTTTAAAATAGAAACTTGGGTGGCTTCCATGAACTTTTTTTTTTTCAAATTTTAACCTGAAGCTTGATCAACATTTTCACTTGTTACTCCAGTTTTTTTGAATATTTTCTTCAACAGGAAATTTTACTCACATATGTTGGTGGTAGCAAATGACAAAAGATAATTTATGAATTTTTATGCCAATTGAAGGAAATTTATCTGTAAGTATTAACAGATTTCAGAGTAGTCAGTCTCTAAATTGTACTCCAAATATATATTCATTCTTTAAATCTATCACTCTTTCTTTTATGCTATTAACAAATAATATTTTGAAATTTCTTAAGGTAATGAAAATGGATTTGAAATTCAAACATTCTCATATCATGAATTTCAAAACATTGATAAAATGTTTTCTATTAATTTTAACAATAATTCTGTATGGTTCAAGTTAAAAGACTAAATAATATCAGTGAGCATCAGTAACCATACTCTCCTGAAGTAAGTTTTTGCTTAAAGACAAGCTATATGAATACATGGCGATATTTTTCATGTAGTTTTTGCAATAAAAATATATTTATTCAAGGTGTCCAAAAATTTCACTTCAATTAGCTGCTTTGGCAAATCAATAATTATTCTTTAACAATCTGCAAAATGTTAATTATCCACACTAATTATATACAAATTTTTAAAATTCTTAGCTCATAAATTTTTGGGAATTTTTTTTTTTTTACTCAGCAAAAGCAGTTCATATGTAACAAAAGGAAGTGATATTCTAATTCTTTGCATAATGCTGGAGAAATATAGTGACCTGAACTCTATTAGAATCATGATCTTTTAATACCATTTAATACAGATTAGAATCTACAGACAGGCTATGATGCATAAGGTCTTCTCTGTGAATTAAACAATGTATTATTTAAACCCCAGACTTATCAGAATAAATGTTAATGAATGAAATCATATAATTTCTCTCCCAAGGCAAGACACTTTTCTGAGTAAATGGGTGTTACTAACAACCAGGCAAGAGGGATCTTCAAGAGGGCGGAGGAGTAAGACGTGGAGATCACCTTCCGCCCCACAAATACATCAGAAATACATCTACATGTGGAACAACTCCTACAGAACACCTACTGGACGCTGGCAGAAGACCTCAGACTTCCCAAAAGGCAAGAAAATCCCCACGTACCTGCGTAGGGCAAAAGAAAAAACAGACAAAATAAAAGGGATGACCTGCACTTCTGGGAGGGAGCTGTGAAGGAGGAAAAGTTTCCACACACTAGAAGCCCCTTCACGGGCGGAGACTGCAGGTGGCGGAGGTGGGGAGCTTCGGAGACGCGGAGGAGAGCACAGCAACCGGGGTGCGGAGGGCAAAGCGGAGAGATTCGTAATCCTCCCGATTACGGAGGATCGGTGCCGACCAGCACTCACCAGCCCGAAAGGCTTGTCTGCTCACCTGCCGGGATGGGCGGGGCTGGGAGCTGAGGCTCAGACTTTGGAGGTCAGACCCCAGGGAGAGGACTGGGGTTGGCTGCATGAACACAGCCTGAAAGGGGCTAGTGCGCCTCAGCTAATGGAGAGGGAGTCCGGGAAAAAGTCTGGAACTGCCTAAGTGGCAAGAGACCATTGTTTCAGGGTGCGCGAGGAGAGGGGATTCAGAGCACCACCTAAACGAGCTCCAGAGATGAGCGTGAGCCACGGCTTTAGCACGGACGCCAGAGACGGACATGAGACACTAAGGCTGCTGCTGCAACCACCAAGAAGCCTCTGTGCAAGCACAGGTCAGTATCCACACCTCCCCTCCTGGTGCCTGGGCAGCCCGCCACTGCCAGGGTCCCGTGATCGAGGGACAACTTCCCCGGGAGAACGCACGGCACGCCTCAGGCTGTTTCAACATCATGCTGGCCTCTGCCGCCGCAGGCTTACCCCGCATTCTGTACCCCTCCCTACCCCCGGCCTGAATGAGCCAGAGTCCCCTAATCAGCTGCTCCTTTAACCCTGTCCTGTATGAGGGAAGAACAGATGCCCTCAGGTGACCAACACGCAGAGGTGGGGCCAAATCCAAAGCTGAACCCCAGGAACTGTGCGAACAAAGAAGAGAAAAGGAAATTTTTCCCAGCAGCCTCAGGGGCAGCTGATTAAATCTCCACAATCAACTTGATGTACCCTGCATCTCTGGAATACCTGAATAGACAATGTATCATCCTAAAACTGAGGCAGTGGACATTGGAAGAAACTGTAGACTCGGCATTTGCTTTCTGCATCTAATTTTTTTTCTAGTTCTATGTTTATCTTAGTTTAGTATATAGAGCACCAATGGAAAAACAGCAAAAAACATAAGGGATCCCCATAAAGTTAACAGCTGATTTTTCAGCAGAAACTCTGCAAGCCAGAAGGGAGTGGCAGGACATATTTAAAGTGATGAAAGGGAAAAACCTATAACCAAGATTACTCTACCCAGAAAGGATCTCATTTAGATTCAACAGAGAAACTAAAACCTTTACAGACAAGCAAAAGTTAAAAGAATTCAGCACCACCAAACCACCTTTACAACAAATGCTAAAGGAACTGCTCTAGGCAGGAAACACAAGAGAAGGAAAAGGCCTACAAAAACAAACCCAAAATAATAAAGAAAATGGTAATAAGAACATACATATCGATAATTACCTTAAATGTAAGTGGATTAAATGCTCCAACCAAAAGACAGAGACTGGCTGAATAGATACAAAACAAAACCTGTACATATTCTGTCTACAAGAGACCCACTTCAGACCTAGGGACACATACAGACTAAAAGTGAGGGGATGGAAAAAGATATTCCATGCAAATGGAAATCAAAAAGAAGCTGGAGTAGCAATACTCATATCAGACAAAATAGACTTTAAAATAAAGACTATTACAAGAGACAAAGAAGGACACTACATAATGTTCAAGGGATCAATCCAAGAACAAGATATAACAATTGTAAATATTTATGCACCCAACATAGGAGCACCTCAATACACAAGGCAAATGCTAACAGTCATAAAAGGGGAAATTGACAGTAACATAATAATAGTAGGGGAATTTAACACCCCACTTTCACCAATGGACAGATCTTCCAAAATGAAAATAAATAAGGAAACACAAGCTTTAAATGATACATTACACAAGATGGACTTAATTTATATTTATAGGACATTCCCTCCAAGAACAACAGAATACGCTTTCTTCTCAAGGGCTCATGGAACATTCTCCAGGATAGAACATATCTTGGGTCACAAATCAAGCCTTGGCAAATTTAAGAAAATTGAAATCATATCAAGTAACTTTTCTGACCACAACACTATTAAGACTAGATATCAATTATAGGAAAAAACTGTAAAAAATACAAACACATGGAGGCTAAACAATACCCTACAAAGTAATCAATACGTCACTGAAGAAATCAAAGAGGAAAAAAATAAATACCTAGAAGCAAATGACAATGAAAACTCAAAACCCATGGGATGCAGCAAAGCAGTTTTAAGAGGGAAGTTTGTAGCAATACAACCCTACCTCAAGAAACAAGAAACATCTCAAATAAACAACCTAACCTTATACCTGAAGCAATTAGAGAAAGAAGAACAAAAAAACCCCAAAGTTAGCAGAAGGAAAGAAATCATAAAGATCAGATCACAAATCAATGAAAAACAAATGAAGGAAATGATAGCAAAGATCAATAAAACTAAAAGCTGGTTCTTTGAGAAGATAAACAAAATTGAAAAACCATTAGCCAAACTCATCAAGAAAAAAAAGGGAGAGGGCTCACATCAACAGAATTAGAAATGAAAAAGGAGAAGTAACAACTGACAATTTAGAAATACAAAGGATCATGAGATATTATTACAAGCAACTATATGCCAATGAAATGGACAACTTGCAAGAAGTGGACCAGATAGAAAAGCACTACCTTCTGTAACTGAACCAGGAAGAAACAGAAAATGTAAACAGACCAGTCACAAGCACTGAAATTGAAACTGTGATTAAAAATCTTCCAACAGGGGCTTCCCTGGTGGTGCAGTGGTTGAGAATCTGCCTATTCGTGCCCCGGTCCGGGAAGATCCCACATGCCATGGAGCGGCTGGGCCCATGAGCCATGGCTGCTGAGCCTGCGCATCTGGAGCCTATGTGCTGCAATGGGAGAGGCCACAGCAGTGAGAGGCCCGCTTACTGCCAAAAAAAAAAAAAAAAAAAAAATCTTCCAACAAACAAAAGCCCAGGACCAGATGCCTTCACAGATGAATTCTATCAAACATTTACAGAAGAGCTAACACCTACCCTTCTCAAACTTTTCCAAAATATAGCAGAGGGAAGAACACTCCCAAACTTATTCTACGAGGCCACCATCACCATGTTACCAAAACCAGACAAAGATATCACAAAAAAAGAAAACTACAGGCCAATATCACTGATTAACATAGATGCAAAAATCCTCAACAAAATCCTAGCAAACAGAATCCAACATCGTATTAAAAGTATCATACACCATGATCAAGTTGGGTTGATCCCAGGAATGCAAGGATTCTTCAATATATGCAAATCAATCAATGTGATACACCATAATAACAAATTGAAGGATAAAAAACATATGATCATCTCAATAGATGCAGAAAACGCTTTCAGCAAAATTCAACACACATTTATCATAAAAGCTCTCCAGAAGGTAGGCATAGAGGGAACCTACCTCAACATAATAATGGCCATATATGATGGACCCACAGCCAACATCATTCTCAATGGTGAAAAACTGAGTCCATTTCCTCTAAGATCAGGAGGAGACCAAGGTTGTCCACTCTCACCACTCTTATTCAACATAGTTTTGGAAGTTTTAGCCACAACCATAAGAGAAGAAAAAGAAATAAAAGGAATCCAAATCAGAAAAGAATAAGTAAAACTGTCACTGTTTGCAGACGATATGATATTATACATTGAGAATCCTAAAGATGCTACCAGAAAACTGCTAGCTAGTCAATGAATTTGGTAAAGTAGCAGAATACAAAATTAATGCACAGAAATCTCTTGCATTCCTATACACTAACAACAAAAAATCTGAAAGAGAAATTAAGGAAACACTCCTATTTACCACCACAACAAATAGAATAAAATACCTAGGAATAAATCTATCTAAGGAGGCAAAAGACCTGCATGCAGAAAACTATAACACACTGATGAAAGTAATTAAAGCTGATACAAACAGATGGAGAGATATACCATGTTCTTGGATTGGAAGTATCAACACTGTGAAAATGACTATGCTACCAAAAGCAATCTACAGATTCAATGTAATCCCTATCAAACTACCAATGGCATTTTTCACAGAACTAGAACAAAAAATTTGACAATTTGTATGGAAACACAAAAGACCGCAAATAACCAAAGCAATCTTGAGAAAGAAAAATGGAGCTGGAGGAATCAGGCTTCCAAACTTCAGACTACACTACAAAGCTACAGTAATCAAAACAGTATGGTACTGGCACAAAAACAGAAATATAGATCAAAGGAACAGAATAGAAAGCCCGGAGACAAACCCATGCACATATGTCACCTTATCTTTGAAAAAGGAGGCAAGAATATACAATGGAGAAAAAACAGTCTCTTTAATAAGTGGTGCTGGGAAAACTGGACAGCTAGATGCAAAAGAATGAAATTAGAACACTCCTTAACACCATACACAGAAATAAGCTCAAAATGGATTAAAGACCTAAATGTAAGGCCAGACACTATAAAACTCTTAGAGGAAAACATAGGTAGAACACTCTATGACATAAATCACAGCAAGATCCTTTTTGACCTACCTCCTAGAGGAATGGAAATAAAAACAAAATAAAAAAATGGGACCTAAAGAAATTTAAAAGCTTTTGCACAACAAAAGAAACCATAAAGAATATGAGAAGACAACCCTCAGAATGGGAGAAAATATTTGCAAACAATTGACAAAGGATTAGCCTCCAAAATATGCAAGCAGCTCATGCAGCTTAATATCAAAAAAACAAACAACCCAATCCAAAAATGGGCAGAAACCTAATATACATTTCTCCAAAGAAGATATACAGATTGCCAACAAACACTTGAAAGGAATCTCAACATCACTAATCATTAGAGAAATGCAAATCAACTACAATGAGGTATCACCTCTCACTGGTCAGAATGGCCATCATCAAAAAATCTACAAACAATAAATGCTGGAGAGGATGTGGAGAATAAGGGAACCCTCTTGCACTGTTGGTGGGAATGTAAATTGATACAGCCACTATGGAGAACAGTATGGAAGTTCCTTAAAAAACTAAAAATAGAACTACTGTATGACACAGCAATCCCACTACTGGGCATATACCCTGAGAAAACCATAATTCAAAATGATTCATGTTCCACAATGTTCATTGCAGCTCTATTTACAATAGCCAGTACATGGAAGCAACCTCTGTGTCCATTGACAGATGAATGGATAAAGAAGATGTGGCACATATATACAATGGAATATTACTCAGTCGTAGGAAGAAACGAAATTGAGTTATTTGTAGTGAAGTGGATGGACCTAGAGTCTGTCTAGACTAGAGTCTTACTTCACTTACTTTACAGAGTGAAGTAAGTCAGAAAGAGAAAAACAAATACCGTATGCTTACACATATATGTGGAATCTAAAAATTAAAAAAATGGTTCTGGGGCAAGACAGGAATAAAGACACAGACATAGAGAATGGACTTGAGGACATGGGGAAGGGGAAGCAGAAGCTGGGTCGAAGTGATACAGTATCACTGACATATATACACTACCAAATGTAAAATAGATAGCTAGTGGGTCGAAGTGATACAGTATCACTGACATATATACACTACCAAATGTAAAATAGATAGCTAGTGGGTCGAAGTGATACAGTATCACTGACATATATACACTACCAAATGTAAAATAGATAGCTAGTGGGAAGCAGATGCATAGCACAGGGAGATCAGGTCAGTGTTTTGTGACCACCTAGAGGGCTGGGATAGGGAGGGTGGGAGGGAGACACAAGAGGGATGATATATGTATACATTTAGCTGATTCACTTTGTTATACAGCAGAAACTGACACACCATTGTAAAGCAATTATACTCCAATAAAGATGTTAAAAAACAGCAATCAGGCAATGGCAAGAAGTATAAACAAACAATATCCTCGGTCATCTAAATATTAATTTATTAATATGACTAATATTTACTAATATGGCTAATATTACTAATATTAATTTACTTAATCGTCATAACAGCCTATGGTGTAGAACATGCTGCCCCCTGTATTTTAAAAATTAGTGTACTATGGTAGAATGTTCAAATAGTTTGCTGTGGATCAAACAACAAATAAAAGGCATAGTCAAGGTCTGCCTTAGGCAACGCTGAGGTTTGGGTACACTGATAAGGATTTTGGTCATGGTACTTGACTTTGTATTCCTGCGTCTGCATATAAAGCACACAGTTATGATTCTTTTCATATAGTCGCATTTTTTAACCATTTATTTCCACTTGAATATTTGTCCTAAATTGTTTGTTTTGATATTTCCATGAATAAAAATAAACGTTCTTCCAAGTATTTCTCTTCATTATCTCTAACCAGTACAATATATATTTTCTTCATCTTCTGAATTCGTATGGTCTTTATGTCATTGGACACATCAGCCATGCATTATTCAAAATAGTATCTTTTCTATTTCTTTGCTTTATTGGTCCCAAACACTAGCTTGGGACATTAGTTTATGCAAGGTAGTAAAATAAGCCACTCTGTAACTTGTGAAGCATTTTGGATTTCTCACCGTGTGATCTTGTGACTAACTACTTTACAATGATCTCATACTGCTGGAACTAATCTCAGGAGGGTAATTTGTTTCTAATTTTATACTTGCAGACACTTAATAACAAACTCTTTTCTGCCCCACAGCGATACTTTGTTTAGCAAAGTGTCAAAGTAGTTAACTTAACAATATTGTTTATTTTTTAAATATAATGAAAAAGTAAAAGTTTTAAGCTGAGGTAGAGAATTATAGGAAACCATGAAAGCAAACAATCTTCATTATATTGCCTAATCAATAATAAACTTTTGAGACTTTTTTTTTTGAGATTGTTCTATCTTATAAGTTATATAGCTTTACAGTTTCAATCAAATACTTGCCTGTCTTGGTACTAAAATTAGGATATATGATATTATTATATATATATAAACAATATTATATATGTATTACAGTAGACACTTATCTGTATATATATTACATATACGTAATATATGTGTATGTAATATATTACATATATGTTTAATATATGTAATATATGTGTATGTAATATATTATATATATTACAGGAGACACTTCTACTCTGAACTCAGGCAGAGTCACTTCTGTAGCAAAACATGTTATCTTTCTGCATTCTGCCTCAGAGCTTTCTCCAAAACAGAATCATCTAATTCAAGACTAAGTACAGCTGGAAAGCACAGGATAAGTAACAACATCCAGGGGTCACCTGCAACCAGTAGGGGTTGGGAGCAGGTGGAGAGATTCTCCAGTCATTCTCTTCCATGGTCACTCTTTTCCAGACTTATTTGTCTGGAAGATACTGGAGGAGTCACATCCTTGTAGCTCAGAACAACAGGATTTCATACTGGCTTGTCTCTTTCCCTATCTTACTCTCTACTCTCCCTCATTCCTGTCTCTTCTAACCCCCTCCCTAATTAATAAACTACATGGACTGCAGTACTTGTCTCAAACACTGATTTTTTTTTTAACATCTTTATTGGAATATAATTGCTTTACAATAGTGTGTTAGTTTCTGCTGTATAACAAAGTGAATCAGCTACATATATTCATATATCCCCATATCTCCTCCCTCTTGCGTCTCCCTCCCACCCTCCCTATCCCACCCCTCTAGGTGGTCACAAAGCACCGAGCTGATCTCCCTGTGCTATGTGGCTGCTTCCCACTAGCTATCTATTTTACATTTGGCAAACACTGATTTTTAAGGGTATCAAAAGAAGGCAATATACAGCAGATCATTTTAAGAAATTTTAAGTTAATTAGCATCAACAATGTTAAAGCATTAAGCATGGGGTAAACAAAATATTATTAAAATAATAATTATTTTCAATTCATTTTCTAGAAAATGTATGAAATAAAAATATGATCTATATACATATATGATCAAAATGTTTTAATATTCAATTTCTGAACTTTTAAATATATGAGTTCTCATCATTGAAATATTTGACTGCATTTTCCAGTCATTATTTCTTTTAAAATATAAATTATTTTTCACCATAGCAACATTATGAAATTTCACCAAGAATCAGCATTTAGCTACTTTTTAACATTAAATATCAAAAACAGTTAATAGTTCATAGAGAAAGATGACAGAGAGAGAGAGAGCAAGAGTGAGGGAGGGGGCAGGATAGAGGGAGGAAAGAAACAAGAAAACATTTAGAAAACAATGACTATCTTTTTTGTGTGTGTGCGTGTTCCAATTAAATTTTGTTTTTTATCTTCCATTTTTATTTGTAATATTATATGTTTGAGGTGTGCAACATAGTGATTCAATACTTTATAGATTGTGCTTCATTTAAAGTTATTATATAACAATTGCTCTATTTCCCTATGCCGTAAAATGTACCCTTGTTGCCTATTCATTTTATACATAGCAGTTTGTATCTCTTAATCCCCTAACTCCATCTTTCCCCTCCCCACTTCCCTCTCCCCATTGATAAGATAACCACTAGTTTGTACTCTGTATCTGTGAGTCTGTTTCTGTTTTGTGATATACATTCATTTTATTTTTAGATTCCATATGTAACTGATAACATCCAGTATTTGTCTTTCTCTGACTTATTTCACTAAGCATAATACCCTCTAGGTCCATTCATGTTGTACAAACAGCAGAATTTCATTCTTTTTATGTAATATACCATATTTATATATGCCACATCTTCTTTATGCATTCATCTGTCAATGGACACTTAGATTGCTTCCATATCTTGGCTATTGTAAGTAATGTTGTTATGAACAATGGGGTGCATGTAACTTTCCAAATTATTGTTTTTATTTTTTTTTAGATATATACCCAGGAGTGGAATTGCTGGGTCATATGGTAGTTCTGTTTTTAGCTATCTGAAGAACCTCCATACTGTTTTCCATAATGACTACACCAATTTACATCTTCACCAACAGTCTACAAGAGTTCCATTTTCTCCACATTTTCACCAACATTTGTTACTTGTAAATTTTTAGTGAGAGCCGTTCTGACAGTTGTGAGATGATATCTCATTATGGTTTTGATTTGCATTTCTCTGATGATTAGCAATGTTGAGCATCTTTTCACTTGCCTGCTGGCAATCTGTATGTCTTCTTTCAAAAACGTTCATCTCTTCTGCACATGTTTTAATATGGTTGTATTTTTCACATTGAGTTGTATGTGATATTTTTATATTTTGGATATTAACTCCTTATTGGTCATTATCATTTGCAAATATTTCTTCCCATTCAGTAGGTTGTGTTTTTGTTTTGATGGTTTCCTTTGCTATGCAAAACTTTTAAGTTTAATTAGTTTCGCTTGTTAAATTTGTTTTTATTTCTTTTGCCTAAAGATACAGATCCAAAAAAAATCATTGCTACAATTTGTGTCAGAGAGTGCTTTACTTATGTTTTCTTCTAAGATTATTATGGTTTCAGGTCTTACATTTAAGTCTTTAATCCATTTTGAGTTTATTTTTGTATATGATGTGAGAAAATGTTCTAATTTCATTCTTTTACATGTAGCTGTCCAGTTTTTCCAGCACTGCTTATTGAAGATACGGCCTGAGTCTTGCTACTTCACCATCTTGATATCCTCAAATAATGACTACCTTGAAGCACCCCTGTAATTCATTCACGTATTATAGCTGTGCTACAGGTTTGGGAATATTGTAATCAAAAACAAAAGACTATCAACTCCCCAACTCTCTACTGCCATGAATACACCTCATTTCTCAACCTGGCCCCAAACATCTTTTCTGATTATTTTTGTGTGTTAGGCCTTCCTTTTCAATCAAAATTATGATTTTGAAATTTCATATCTATTTGCCCACCAATCTTCCTTCTTCCTTTTTTTCCCTCCTTCTTTATTTATTTCATTTCAGATCTTCTGATACGTTTACTTTCTCATGATAAAAATTTTCCTCTTCTTCCTGCTTACCAATTCAGACCTACAATGTATTTCAAATCTCAACTTAAAATGATCTTCAAAATACTTTATCCCACCAAAGTTGTAAACTAACTTAAAATTGCTTTGTATAGTGTATCACCATGGAATTTTAAAATTAGATACTTGAATTTGAGCCTTTATTATATCTGAAACACTGTGCTACATGCATTATATAAATGCTATATTTTGTTTTCCTATCAAACACTGCAGGGAAGTAATATTATATTTATCTTTCAAAATGCTATGTATCCTCTTTTAGTATACACAGCTAGTAAGTGATAGACTAACATTTGCTTCCACATTTTATAACATTAATACCCATCTGTACTCATATTGGAGAGTGGTGTGGGAGAGAGTCAGTGGTAACTCTGAAACTTATATTAGCATAATTTAAAGCATAGAAAAGATTATAGGTAATACATATGCAAATTTTGATGGAAAAATTAAAATTATAAAAAGTATATTTAAATAGGAGAATATTTCTAATTCTATATTATCTATGTGTTCATTCTTTTCCAAATCCCTCTGTCTAAACAAACTGCCATATTATTTAGTTCTGCTTGAATTGAGCTTTATACAAGTGGAGTTAGATTATAGTTAGTCTTCTACAATGTTATTTTTCTCTTCAATGTTATTTTTTAAAGATCTATACATGTTTTTACACATAGCTGTAATTTATTTTCACTGCTTTAAAATATTCCATTTAGTGAATGTACTATAATTTATTAATCAACATTATTTTTGAGGGCCATTTGTTTTTCTCCATTTTTTTTCAGTTATAACAATGCTTCTAAGAATATTTTTCCATGTGTTCTAGTAAATATGAATGATTTTCTCCAGTGCATATGAATGAAGGAGAGTATAGTTGCTGCATATATGCATGTTCAAATTTACTATCTAATTCCTGTTTTTCAGTACTACTATCAGTAGTTTATGAATATGCATTGCAGTATACTATCAAAACATTTGGTATTTTCAGACTTTAATTTTTGCTAACCTGGAGGCTTTGAAATGGGATATCATAAAGTGATAGCTAATAAACTGACAAGCTTTTTACATGCTAATTGACATTTGGTATTTCTACTGTTAAGTATCTGCTCTATTTTTCTCACTTTTCTATTGGGTTTTTGTATTTTTTTGTTATAGATAGTAGAAAATGTTATTTGTTCTGAATACTAATCTTTTTTATGTTTAGTCTGTAAGTATTCTAAATATGTGATTTTTTTTTCATTTACTTAGTAGAGTATATTTGACAAACTCAAGGTCTTAATTTTAATTAGTAAAATTAATCAATATTTCCTTAAGTTAAATTTATTTCCTACCTCAAATTCATGTCTTTTTTAATGTTTTCTTCTAAAATTTTAAACTTTGCTTGTTATACTAATGTCTGAAATTTCTGTGTATGGCGTGAATTGTGGATCTAATTACATTTTTTATATACTTATTTGATTTGCCCACCAATTTTTAGCAAATAATTCATTTTTAATTGGATAATAATTGACATACAATATTATAATAGTTTCAGGGGTACAACATAGTGATTCAATATTTTTATACATTACAAAATGATCACCATGATAAGTCTAGTTCCGTTACTATACAAAGTTATTACAATAATAATTCATTCTTTTTCTGTGATCTACAATGCCACTTGTTTCATACCTCGTTTCGATATGTATGTGGTTTCTGTTTCTAGGCTTTCTACTCCTTTTATTGATCATGTTATTTATCCCTGAGTCAATATCATACATTTTAAAGTACTATAGCTTTATTATACACCTTGGGGTATAGTAAAACTAAGCCTCTCACATTTTTCTTATTATTCAATAAATTTTACTATTCTTGGGCTTTTGCTCTTCCATATACAATTTAGAATTGGCCTACTGAACTTGTTGGTATCTAAATTGAAACTACATTAATTCCATAGACCAACAAGCCAGGATTGTCATCTTTATCGTATTGCATTTTTTATCCATAAAAATTATGTATGTGTGTCTGTATTAATTTAGATCTTCTTTAATATATTAAAATACATTTTTATAATTTTATGTAGTACTGAAGTGTTATGTTAGATTTATTCTTAAATACATTTTGATGCTTTGGCAAATTATGATTTTTTTGTGTGTGTGTGTGGTATGCGGGCCTCTCACTGTTGTGGCCTCTCCCGTTGCGGAGCACGGGCTCTGGATGTGCAGGCTCAGCGGCCATGGCTCACGGGCCTAACCACTCCACGGCATGTGGGATCTTCCAGAACCGGGGCACAAACCCGTGTCCCCTGCATCAGCAGGCAGACTCTCAACCACTGCGCCACCAGGGAAGCCCCAATTATGATGTTTTTAATTAAATCTTTTAAAAATTACAAGGTGATTTTTAATTCCATCAGTTCTTTGTGCAAATATCAATGCAATTGAATTTTTGCTTTTGGATTATGATTTTCTATCTAACTACCTTGCTAAATTCTATCATTACTTCTAGCAATTTGTTTGTAGGTTTGGGGAATGTTTCTATGTAGAAAAATCGTATGGTTTGTGGATACAATGTCTATATTTGGAATAGAACACTAAACTATCTCTTTATTCCATAAAGAATGTTTCTAATTACATATACGTTTTTTAGTATTAAGTATTTTTATTATTTTCTAAGCTAGGTAGTAAGCTCCTTGAAGTAAATAATTGAAGTCAGCTTCAATTATTTTTATATCATTTTCTAACGGTACCTAAAAAAGCATGCTTTATATATATAGTAGAAGTAAAACATAATCATATAAATGTAACAGTTTTCTATTACCAACAAGGTAAAGTCCAGGATCTTTACCATAGAACTTATTTTTATTTTTGGCTGCGCCGCAGCTTGTGGGATCTTAAGTTTCCTGCCCAGGGACCGAACCCAGGCTCTCAGCAGTGAAAATCGCAGAGTCCTAACCACTGAACTGCCAGTGAACTTAAATTCTTTACTACCTTAGAACTTAAATCTCTTGATTATTTGACTCCAGTCTACTTTTCTGATAATGTATATTTCCTAAATAATGATATTTCAAGAAAATGTAACTCTTCACAATTGCACAATATGCCCTTTAAAATGATTAGCTCTACATCTTTCTCTTCAGGTTGTTGAGGTCTATCTGAAAGAAAAACAAAGAAAAACAACAGAATGTAGGTACTGGAACATATTGATGCAAAGCTGGTGATCTCTCTATTCCCTTCCCTTGCTGACGTAACAAGTCAATTATATTCATATATGTTTAAATAATCTGTAACTTTATGCATTTGCAATAATCCCAAAATAATAAAACTGGTGTGGAGGAGGGCAATACCAGGAAATCTGCAGTCTAAATGTCCATATTAAAGCCAGTCACATTTGTCATTTATTTATTTATCTGTTTTTTATTTGACTAGAAAGCAGACAAAGTAAGTGAAGGATCTAGTGTATGACCACCAGTCCCAAGATGTATTCATAATATTAAGAGGATAGTTTCATGAATAAAATAAAAGTATGAAAGAAATCCAGAAGCCACATAATGTAAGTATTCTAGGAGTAGTCAGTCTAGTTATTTTAATCTCATTGTTTTTTCTATATGGAAAGGAGTAATAGAATAAAAACTTATTTCAACAATTACTGAGTTTAAATATTTTTTCATTTTCTGACCTGCTATTATTGCTCTTTCTTCTATTATTATATTTGATTTCAAATCAGATTGCTTTACAGGGCTCAACATTTTAAAACGTCTGATTTCAAGATTGAATATATTACTTTCATCATTTCACTCCCTTATTATTTACTTTCCTGGAAATCAGATAAAAATTACATTTCTAATCATTAAAACAATATGAGCCCACTTAAAGTAATTGTCCCTAATATCAAAATCAGGGTTCATATTGATGATTGGTGTATTTAGCTACAACTAGCATCTGGATATTTTTTTTTAATTAATACAGTTAAAGAGTTGAAATAATCAGATAATTGTAGTAAGCTCAATATCTACTGCAATTTAAAAACAGTAACAACATGACCATCTTTTCCTGATGCTTTAAATTTAGCAAATTTAATAACACTTTTTCTGTACCCATAGCTTCTGACAATTTGTAGATCTTTATTTTGATTTTTTTCCCTCAATTTATGATTGAGGCTTCATTTGCTTAAGGGATACTTATCTAATAAGCTAATTCTGTGAATATGAAAAGATACAATTGTGTCTTATATACCTTTGAAGATAAACTGTTTTGATATGATATGGTATAAACCATGATTGAGATTAAAGGACCAATTAAAGGTTAATTCTTTAATACCGACATAACACTAAAAAGAAATGTTTTATTGAGTGTGAAATGAGATACTTTTATTGATTCATTGTAATACAACCTCCCTGAGATTATCCAACATTTCTGAGAACATGTATTATTTTCTTAAAAATGTCTTCCTCATTGTAATTATTCTGTTTCATTTCAATTTTTAATTTGGGAGTGAAAAGAATATATGCAGAAAGGAAGCATAGAAGTGTTTAGTATTAAGGTTACTAGGAATCTAATAAGAATAACCCTTTTAAAGAAACTTTTATCACACTTAAGAATCTAGTCTGTATGCTGGAATCCAAGCCTGTCGTTTTTTTCCCACTCTGCCAAGTAAAGCATTACGGCTATAAACCTGGTCAAAAAGTAATGTTTCAAAATGTTTTGAACAAAGTTGGGAACTTAAAATACATTAATAGTAAATAAAAATCACATGTGAAAAATAGCATTTGAAGGTTCAAATGAGCATGATAAAAACCCATTATGAAAAGCCAGAAAAAATGTCTACAACCTTCCAAATTACAAATATACAAATTTTAAACTACAAACATCCAAATTTTAATCCTATTTTATTTCTTAAAATTCATCTTACTTGTGTAAGGATCATGGAGGAAGCAAGGAATGTAAAGATGGGAGGGAGAAGAAAGGCTTATTCAGGAATAGTTTCCATAATGCAGGAAACTCCTTGTCATTAAAGGAAGAGCTACAAGAAAGGAAGACTCATCAATGTATAATTTCATCAAGCAATGAAATTATGAAATTTCATAATTTCATCATTAAGACAGGGGCAGTGGCATGTAGCCCTTTGTCACATATTCCAAGGAACTAGCTATTTAGAGCTCTAGACACGTTTACAAGCATTTCTCCTTTACACAGGTATATTCTTTGCCCTCTTACCTAGTTATAAAAAGGTTAGAGGTCACTGTGCCAGGTGTATAGCAGTAGTGATTATGCAGAAAGACATCCTCAGAAAAAGATACAGATTAAAATATTAGGAAACTACTAAGTAAATGAGGGGGAGACAGGAGGAGAGAAAAAATAGAAATGATAAATCTAAACTTTAAATTTTAGTAACATATATACTTGTTTTAATTTGCTTTCTCAGCAACCTCCAGCCTATCCAGTTCATTCAAGTGGAAATGAACACACACACAGATATATTCACATATTTTAAAAATAATCCTCAGAGGATTATTTAGTGGTGATTAATAGATTGACATCTTGAGAAAGAAGAAAAAAAAAATTGTTAGAAGGGTAAAAAGTTCAAGCTCTTAGAGAATTCCAAGATCCAGGTTCCTATTACATATTTTATTATTATACATTTTTCCTTTTCATGACTGTATTCAGGCCCCTCATAACCTCAACAGTTGCAAAGAAAAAGAAAAAGATATGAACTACAGTCTGACAGGAACACCTCCCCAATCTCATATATATACCCAAATTTCAACAATGCTTTATAAAAATATTAGCTCTCAGATTAAAACAATAACTTTTATATTCAAAAATAACAAATTTACTTCAGTGTGTCTGCTCTTAAAAATAGTCTTAACTCACATGAGAAAAATCATGGAAACATTCCAAGCCTTGTTATTACTATCCTTGTGGCTTTCTTTTCCCTCTAATCTAGAATGGAAATTTGGCAAAGTTCTTACTGAAGACACTGACACCAAGAAAAACAAACCTGTTGTCACAAATACTGCCTGTTTGCAAGAAGCTGTATTTCTTCACATATGATATCATGAGTTCTGTATTTATATTTACATTTTGTAGTGATATTTAAGTTTTCAACTTTTAGCACCTTATCTTTTTTTAGTAATTTCAAATTTTTTTTAACTGGGCAATTGGGATTTCTGAATACCATAATCAATACTATTGTCCCTTTGAGTCGGAATCCAGATTAAAACTATTACAATCCTCTTGTCCAAAGATTTGAAATGCTTTTGGCGGTCAGCTAAAAGGTGCTTATAAGTTCATAGGATTATATTAAGTACTTATGTTAGCATAGACAGTAAGGCACATTCTTCTGTTGCTAGAAACTGGTCCATTAAAATGTTCCCACATTTATCACAGAAGAAACTCTCTTGGGTCAGCTGAAGGAAATGATGAAGCCTTAAAGGATGAATTTTATCATATATTTCCTAACATTCACAGTTGGGGCCAACATTCCACAGTGAATTCTTTCATTCAGTTTTCTATTTCTGTTTTCAGTAGAAACTTAAGATGAGAAACACAAACACACACACATATACGAATGAAAAGTAATCATGTAAAAGTATTATCTGAGGGTCCTCTAAAGGGGAATTTTGGATGAAATTTTTAAAAAGTTATTATTGTATCTAAAACAGATATATGCCAACAAATATGTGTTACATTTCAAGGAAGCAAGTACATTTAGATGAGTGGCTATTATCTCTTATAAGAAAGATCCAAATATTAAGCAGAGGGGAAAAATTTACTGAAATCAGACATTGAGTCCAGTAATAGGAAACATCTACTTGTAAGTAAATGTCATGTTATAATGATTTTAGGAAGGAGTTGTGCAAAAATAATAAAATTACAAAGATGTTTAAGTTTTGTTTATATGACTATATGGCATTAGAGGCAAGTTATTCATATATCAAAATTCCTAAACAAAAGAAAATTAAGATAGTGTTAAAAGTTATGTTACTGAAGCTGACTATTGATAGGGATAAATTTTAGATTCTTCTTCCACATAGGTCATTACAGAGTATTGAGTAGAGTTCCTTGTGCTATACAGTAGGTTCTTACTAGTTATCTATTTTATATATACTAGTGTGTATATGCCAACTCCAATCTCCCAATGTGTCCCCCCACTCCTTTCCCCCTTGGTAACTATAAGTTGTAAGATTTAAGTGAAGACTGTGTATTTTTGCCACACCAGTGGGTAAAGACATATGGACTAACAGCCACCTTTTATGTAACTAGGTATGGGGCTGCTTAAGGGTATCTTGAAGGTTCGTCCAGACAAATAGATCAAAAATGTTGCCAGAAAGGCTGGTGTGTGAAGGTTCCCTCTAACCCACAGCCATTTAGTGTTTCTTCCCAAAGTGAGATGTGGCCTTGGGTTAGAGGAAATAATAGGCTGTCGAGATTATTAGTCTCTTTACATTAAAGGCCACATCATCCTTTTTTCCTGCACCTACAATTATGCTTGACACATTCAGATAATAACTTAAATAACACAAAAATCAATAATTTAACTTATTAATTAGTATAATTAGTTAATATGCCTATGCAAAAAACCTTATAGATTATATATGGATTTTCTGGCTAATAATAATAGGTGACATAATTTGTTCTTAATACTCTCTGCAACTTGTATTTCTATAACATTGGTTATATTTCTGACCAAAATGAAAATTAAAGATTTGTAACAAAATGTTAACTAGGAAAAAAAGGAGAAACTAGTGAAATAAAGCAGATATAAAAGAGTAAGTCAACAGAACCAAAACTTGGTTCTTTTCTAAGAATAATATTGAAAAACTACTGATAATTATCAAAAAAAAAAAAAAAAAAAAGAGAGAGAGAGTGAGCAAAAGAATCATTTGAATGAAGAAGTCTTATCTTTATTTAAAAAGTAGATGAATATTTTTCTGATTTCCCAATTTTTCTTTAAACAGTTTTGGTGACTTAGATAAGATTGTTCATTTTAACTAATAAAATTTTTGACACAAGGATGTTCCTAATATCATCTTATCTTTTTTAAGTCTGCACATCTTATGGTAATGGAGCAGAGAAAAAAATTGACCAAAGGAACAAAACAGAGAGTGATGAACCAAAATAAAAAATGTGGAAATTTGACATAATGGATAGTTTATATTGAATATCAATTGTTTTACCCCCTTTATATAGGTGAGATGCTTATAAGGGTTTTTATGCCTTTTAGCATTTCCACCGTACATTATTTTATTGTCTGTGGGATGAACCATCCATTTAACATCCTAATTCAATAGTAAACTGCACATGTTTGATACCTGTCAGCGTCATTCTACATCCTGCATCTGTATTTTCTAACTCTCAAAGCAATGGCTTCTATGATCTGTATGATTATCACTGCTTTATACAGGAAGAACTAAAGATCAAAGTAGTTAAGTATTTTGATTAAGTTGCTTAACCTTAACAAGAATAAGAGCTAGAACAGGGATCTGAATACAGACATTCAGAGAACAAAGAGAGCTGTGCTAGGGAGAACTTTTGACAATCAACAGCTTTTAAAACGTTTATCTTCATAATTGTCAAACTGTATCTCTAGAAAATTCTAAGCAACCAGTGCTAAATTCATTCAATACTATATGACCAAACACATTCATTTATCATACTCAAGTTTTATATGTCCAAATATAGAATAGTGAAATAGATGTTGATACATGCAGTTATTAGTTGCCATTAAAATAAAATTTACAAAATCTTATTATCATAGTATTACGTCTATATTACAATTCTAGTGGAAATAATCAGCACACAAAAATGAAAATATAACATTGTGTCAGCTATGCCACAAATGCACAACTGTGGGATTGGAAAGGAAATGTTAATAGCATTTTTGTCTTGATGGAGGCATACAAGGATGAGGATGATTATTCCTTTTATTTCTCCATATTCTCTGTGTATTTTGCAACAGTCACGTATTCCTATGTCATTAAAAAAAAAACAACAAGTATGCTATTTCTAAGTATTGTTTTAAAAATCAAGCAACATTTTTTTAGTTTCAGTGTTCTAGCAGAGAGTGCAACACGGAGGAAAGGACTTTTCTGGGCCTGTGAACTTGCTCAGCAGTTGACCAGTTTCAGCCTTGGGTAAGCAAGCTACTCATCCTCATTTTAGGACAGAGAGAACAGATTCAGAGAAGACAACTGGCACATAAGGATGTTCTACAGATCAAATTAGATAATGGACAAGAATGGGCTTTAAAAACCCAAAAGTCCCATGGAGATAAGGTGCCAGTACATTCTGGTAAAGTGTGATACATGCAGTTGGATAAAATACTTGCGACCTAATGACCCAGAAAAATCAATAGTATGTTATTTTAAGCACTATCCTTGAAATATTTCCTACTCAGAGAACAACTTCAGGAAGGAAAGTTAAGTTTCCTGTCCTTGACTTTCCCTTGTTGAATAACATGTGTAACACTCTTTATTTCTTTGAAAAATGATTTGAGATCCGTGCATTAAAAAGGGCTCAGTTCAGAATACTATTACTATCACAGAATGACATATTCCAGCCCACAAGGTTTTAGGAAATGACATATCTAAATTATATAGAGGTCAAAACTCTAGCTCCAAACGTACGTATGGTTTTCTGTCTTCATTTGGGACAAATTCCTTGGAGGCAGTATTTAATATGATTCTATTACAAATCCAGAGAATATTGGGTTACGTGTTAAAAGTAAAACTGAAAACTTTTATTCAGTTTAAACAGATAAGTGCTAGTAGTTTTTTTTTTTAACCACAGTTTTTTTTTTTTTAATCTTTATTGGAGTATAATTGCTTTACAATGGTGTGTTAGTTTCTGCTTTATAACAAAGTGAATCAGTTATACATATACACAGGTTTCCATATCTCTTCTCTCTTGCGTCTCCCTCCCTCCCATACTCCCTATCCCACCCCTCCAGGCGGTCACAAAGTACCGAGCTGATCTCCCTGTGCTATGCATCTGCTTCCCACTAGCTATCTACCAAGTGCAGGAAAACACTCTGTAACAAAATTTAAGTCCAGGCAGAGGCACAGCTCAGAGGCAAAGGCAGGAGACCCAATTGTCCTGCATTGAAAGTGGTATTTAATTAACAAAAAGCAATGTCAATTGGTCATGGCTGATTAAATCTTTTGATTCTTTCTTACCTATGATCTTCTACTGTGATCAGGCCCCAAGTCCAAGAAATTAGGAGTATTTCTTTGAAACACCCAATTTCTATTCATTTAAATGCCTTTTTTTTCCTTAGTAAAAGCTGACCACAAAGGAAAGGTCAGCCCTGTTGCATGTCTGATACGTTGTGACTCGCCTTCCTATATCAAACTACAACCACAGTTTGTATTCACAGTGGCAATTACTGCTTATATTACATGGGGTTTGTTTTGTTCATGGTTTTTACCCAGTTTGTCTATGTGACCATTAACATAAAATATGAATAACTTGAGATAGATATATTAGAAATCAGTTGTTAAACCAGTATTCTGAAATATCAAGATATATTCTACAAGAGAACAGAATTTTAATGTCCCTTGGATACCATAAAACTCTATTCTTTTCTTTTTTGTGAATGTGTACATTTTATTGCTTTTACTGGTAAGGAAAAAATAGGACAGATGGCACAGAAGTGGAAACTAGGAAAATTGCTTACAGTGAAACCAATTTTAATACCCTTGCTAATAAAGTTCTTTCTATACATATGGGCCTGATCTTTCCAGGAAAAAGGGTGTAATTCTTTATTTTGTCCAGGGAGTTTAACTCTTTCAATACCCTGGAGCACTATATAGTGCATTAAATTATACTAAATAGTTTGGAAGAATTAACACTCTTTCCAAGTCAAGTCTTTTATTTCTTTCTGCTGGGTAACATCAGGCCATTGATCATATTAGAAAGTCTAACCAGCTCCCACAAGGCACTTTCCCTTATATCAGAGCTAGCCAGGTGTGATAGTTTCCTTTCTTGAACTCCAGTAAACTTTACAAGACCTATTCAACATCAGTCAACTAAATCACGTAATGATAAATTTATAACCCAGTGGTGCTAAATGATCTAGTTGGTTGTCTCTACCACTTGCTAACTAAATATTAAATATAAAGCCAGCTAACCCAACATTGTTACTTGAATTTTATCATCACAAAACAAGAGAAAAACTTCATGACACACCATATTTCCCTTAATTATATCTTTCCTCAACTGGTCTTATAAAATGGGGGAGCTAGTCAAGCTTTTTATCCCACCTCAGGGGGTCAAGAGAATAGGAAACCTGTCACTAATTCCTTTCACCTCACAGGCAAAACTCCTTCACTCAATTAACCAAGACCAGGTGACCCTCCAGTGAGTCTGCGGAATGCGTAGAAGTCACAAACCCTACTTCCATCTTGGCAGAAAGGGAGCCCAGCCTGCACCTGATTAGCAAGCTTTGCTGCAAAAAGTTAGTAAATGGATGTATTTTTCCCCGTGAAACCTGGGAAAGAGCATGGATGCTGAGTACAGACAATGACTGCCTTGGCCAAGCAAAGTCCAGAGCATTCAGTGCATCAACAGACCTATCATTTATAGAAATCAATTTATCAAGATAGGCAAATGGCAGCTACTCATGCAAATCAGCAACCATCAACCTCCTAAGCTAGCATTTTGACCCAAGTTCTTTTTAACATATCCTGATGATACATTTAACGTGGTGACTAATTGTATTGAATGTTCAAGACTAAACATAAATATATTCAGATAAAATTAATGGTGGAAAAACAGCAGCATAGGGAGAAGAAATCAAATTTCTGATTCAGAAATTAGGAATGACTATCCCAAGTATCAAACTATGAGAAAGGTGGCAGGTACAGATAGTGGTTACCTGGGAGGATGCTGGAGACCTAAAGACCTGGATTCAAAACCCTGGCTGAACACTCGTAAGTTGTATAAATTTGCATAAGTTCCCTAATCTCTCTCAACCTCAGTTTCTCATCTGGAAAACTGGAAAATTAATAATGATAACAATAGTAATAATACCTACTTTATATGGTTGTAGGGAAGATTAAACAACATATTGCGGTCAGGGTTTAGACGACTGGCAGGCACATAGTATGCACTCAGTAACTGTGTGCTCTTATGACTATTAAGGACATTTAGTTAGTGAAAGCAGCAAAATAATCAAACGAAAAGTAGACTTTCACAGAATGCAAGTCTATTAGATGAGAAGTTAGGGCTTTGCCTAATAATTTGGCACCAACTGGCTGGGATGCAGGAAATTAAAAGGGAATGGCTTAGAGCTGTGACTTTCAAAATGCACTTAACTGGATCCCAGAGCAGTTTTTGGAGGTGTCTTTGGGTCCATGCTGGGCAAGGGAAAGAGGCAGAGTGGAAGTTGAGCAGGTAAAGTTTCCTGCTCCCACTTCAATCAGAGAACAGATTTGCTTTGATGTATTTTATATATTAGACTTAATCATACAATTTTATTCGAAAATTATAAAGGTAAAAAATTTTTAAAGTGCATGCTTAGTGTAACTTGAAGGCAGCTGCTGCTGAGAAGCTGGTTATAACAGTAATAGGTGCCTTTCCCTTGGGTTATCTACCCATTCCACATTAGGTAAACGTTGAAAATTCCCCCTTTAAGAATGCTATTATTAACTACTTATTAATCAGCACTCATTTGCTAACTCATTATTGGTGAGTCACAGGACTTTTAATCCACTGAATTTCTCTAGTTTTTATTAGGGACTACACCCTAATACTTTGGGGTTGCAAAAACCCTAATGGACAGCAAGTTCCAGGAGATGTAGTGGTAAAGGGTATCTGTTCTTTGTGCTGGCGAGGTCTGGAGGAAGCTTAAACCAATTCCAGCATGGCAGCCATTGACCATTCCTTTCCATCCAAAGAGCCTGCCATTCCTTAAGAAAGCATGTGTTTAGGAGGTTGCTGAAATCTTCTTCCAATGTACTGTTTCACAGGAAGGCTTTAAGATTTCATCACTGGAGTAAACCCACATAATACCACATAAGCCTCATTTTTCTTTACAAAAATCCCTCTTTCTATTTTAGTGTCATCTGCACGTTGTCTCTGTGACTTTGACATCCCTTTCTAAGATCTGTAGTGGCTCCTGTCGGATTGATTCCTGCTCTGTTACCTGAGGAGCTCAACAGTCTGGCAGTTGCAGGGCACATATATTTGACTTAGGTTTACAGTGAAGATCTTAAGTTGGATCTGGATACTTTAGGTCCGAAACCATGAACCATACCCTCTGGAATGTAACGTGAGCAAATATAAATTATGGACCCCCACGTGGCTTTGTCTCAGCTTGAAATAGTCCAAGTAGTACAATCCAGCAAGCAAAAAAAAAAAAAAAAAATTCCTGTCTCCACCTACAACTCACAAAGAACTTTAAAAGGGATATAAGTTGTAACCCACAGCAACATCATTGAAAATTTCTTTTCTTCTTTTCTCAGTTCTCTCTCACCTGTTTCTTTGAGTATCTCATTTGCCAGTTGCCCCCTGCTTCCCACCCTTGACAAATTCCACTCTCTACTCCAAACATTGAAGAGTTAAACGACATTTACTTTCCAGTGATAGCACCGAGTTGAACATCTTTCCTTTCTTCATATACCTGACAAATTAGAAATGGCCCATAATAATTTGTATCATGAGGTTATCTAGTGTTCTAACAGACAGGTATTTCTTATTGACATGCTAGATTTTGTGTATAAATAGCTGAAATTTATAATCAAATGTTTAGGGGAGAAATCAATATATTGGAAGAACTTTAATCAAATTGATTGAAGCATTTGTCATCTGTATATTTCTTACATTGTATCTTAAAGCAGCCCCATACTGAGACGTTCTGTATTGACTTTCAAGGGTAGTATACCACACTCCTATTTCCGGTTCCAAAAAAAATAAATACACAATTGTATGCCATTTTACAGCCTTGGACTTACAACCCAATTTATTGCTAAAATTTTAGAGACTATTAAATAATTTTTGCTGATTCAGGTATATAAAAAAGTATTCTGTTTCTAGACTGGATTTTTCCCCATAAGAAGTTGTTTTAATGTTTTTCATTAACAAGCAAGTAAGTATATTTAAGTATAACTTTTCCAATGATTTTTCCCCTAATAAATCAAGGGAAAAATGAAATTAATAAAAAGCATTTTCAAAACGATCCATGTCATACATGTAAGTTTCCTCAATAAAATTTTAAAATGTTTTTCTTTAATATCCACTAGTACAATAAGCACATACAATAAGCACATAGAACAAAGCAAACCCTTGATGAACCCTTGCGGATGTGGAATTAGGTATCTGTGGATATAATAATGAGTGAGGATGGCGCATATGTGGAGTCTGGTTCTAGCTTTCCCTGTTACTCAGTTGAGTGACTTTGTAAAAGAAAAGATGTGAGTGGACATTTTGAGGTAAATTCTCTAGATTTTGGATAATTACTTTATAAAACTGGGATAAAGCTTGCCATTCCGACTAAATAGGATTACTACTGTCAGGCTCATAGAACTTATTTAAAATATAGAAATAAAAGCTACCACTTGAGTGTTGCTCTATGTCAGTTGTTTAGAGTAATTGTACCTGTGTTTATTTATATACACATATATCCACCATAAGTAATGAATGCATATTTTAAAATCTAAAATAACTCATTTGGATATAAGCTTTCATTGGAATTATGCCCCATCATTTCTTTATACCTGTGCTGTCTAAAATGGCAGCCACTAGTCACATAGGAATATTGAGCATTTGAAATGTGCTTAGTATGACTAGAGGATCTGAATTTTTATTTTGATTTTAATTAGGTTAAACATAAAAATAATACTTCAGGGCTTCCCTGGTGGCGCAGTGGTTGAGAGTCCGCCTGCCGATGCAGGGGACGCGGGTTTGCGCCCCGGTCCGGGAGGATCCCACGTGCCGTGGAGCGGCTGGGCCCGTGAGCCATGGCCGCTGAGCCTGCGCGTCCGGAGCCTGTGCTACGCAATGGGAGAGGCCGCAGCAGTGAGAGGCCCGCATACTGCAAAAAAAAAAAAAAAAAAAAAAACTAAACTAAAAATAATACTTCAGTAAATGGGAAACTTTTAACATGTCTATAATGGATATGTGAATCTAATTTTTCAACTGTAAATTTTATAAAATCTAAGTTCAGATCTATATTTTAGATGAAAATTTGGCATTCAAATTGAGAAGTGCTGTGAATATAAAATATTCACTGGATTTTTAAAAATTGGTATGACATATAGAATATAAAATGTGAATAATTTTATATTGGTTACAAGTTGAAATAATATTTTGGATATACTTGGTTAAATGAAATATTTCATTAAAATTAATTTCACTTTTTAAAACTTTTTTTTAATGTGGCTACTAGAAAATTTATAATCACCTACATGACTTGCATTATATTTCTTGTGGATAAAGTTGTTATATACTAATGAATGAAATCAATTTGAAATGAACATAAAATTCAGGCTTTAAGTCCAGAAGGAGACAGCATGGAGCCTGGGGATACCTATAAAACAAAGAAATGTGAATTATTGGTCTTTGTGTTTCTTATTAGAAAGTCTATTCAGATTGCAAGTAATTTCTTGATGTTACAAATCTTGATAATACAATTTAGGTGGTATAGAAAGTTTTTATTGTATTGATCTTAAATTCATAACTAAATTTTAAAATGAAATGGATTAGAATTCCCTCAACCTCACAAAATAACTTTTGTGTAGCATAGTCATAATAGTAAAAATGATTTCTTAACAACATAATGATTTATATTGTTTCTACTTTGAAATATATGCATCCTAAGCATCATCTTAAATGAAAATTGACTATTTAGATGATATCCTCTAATATGGCTATTTCATTAATTTATTCAACAAATATTTATTTACAGGCACAGCCCTTGGTGTTGGGATATAACAGTAAACAAGAAAGATTTAGGCTCCATGTCCTAAAGGAACTTAAATAGACAAAAAATAAATAAAAATAACCTAACTACATATAATTTAATAAATTTAAATAAAATATTATGTCCTTTTAAGCAAAGACATAATGGGAATCAGCAGCAGTTTTTTATTAAATAATGTGGGTTAGAAACCCCATTAAATTACACCAAGGATAAAGTAAGAGGCAGCTCTTTCTAAAAGTTTGACTACAAAGGATTTCTGTGAAAAAATGAAATACCACAGAAAGATTTGGGGATTTTTATGAAACTTTCTAGAAAAGGTCTTTAAAAGCAATGGGAATAACCAGTAGAAAGTAAGGGAACAATGATGCAGGAAAGTGAGGGGATAACCAAAGCAGCTGAGTTTCTTAAAATCTGGAAAACACTGTATCTATAGCACAAGAACAGACATGCATTTCTACAGAAGGGGGACACTTCGTGTATTATGTCAGAAAGGAAGAAGAGAAGTTGGACTTGAATGTGAATAGCAAAAAAGAGAAAGGAGTTCCCATCCAATGAATACAATTTACACATATAAAGCAAGATCATCTGCCAAGGTCTTGAGGGCTTAAGCAAGTATGAATTTATTACCTGAAGTCATGAAAAAATGAGCCCACAAGAGAGATCCAATAGAGTTGCTGGGCATTAGTAAGCATAAATTTGAGGTTTATGCTCAAGAATGTATGTAAAATAAGTCTGTTTGGTTTATGTGATTATTTATTTCATGCCAAATATGGTGGCTCTGGTTCTGGTGTGGAGAAAATAAGAATTAAGATTCATAAAGAATTAAGATTTTGCCAGTGGAGAAGGCGATGAATATATACATGATTATAATGACGGAAAATGGCAACTAGGTTGAAAAATGTTATAAGTGAAGCCAAGAGTGAAAAATCAATAATGGGGGTGGGGAAGCATGGATTGGAGCTGTCAATATGCCACATAATTTTGGCGATGGAAGTAAGTGAGCAACATAATCCAAAGTACAGAAAATGCTGGTTGCAAAGTGAAATATCTGAAATTAAGAATGCAAATATTTCTAGCTTTCCGATATATTAAAGGGCATAAAAAAGGGAATTTGGGGCTAAAATTGATTGGTTTTGGAGAAGAAGATGCCAAGACTCGATAGGTAGGTTTTGAGTGCATTATTCATGAGGGTATTGGTGTCCCTGAAAATGACCAAAGGATATTCAGTGGAAAAGCAGGTGGGAGCAAAAAACAAGTCTACAGTGAAAGGGCATGATTAATACATAGTAAATGATATCATTTAAGAGAGGACAGGGAGGATAGTGTATATTTATGGAGTAAATTCAAATAAACATTGTATTGGACAAAGAGGAAAGAAAAGTAATGATCTAAAACCAAAATGGTTATCAACCTTACCTTTTGAAAAAAAAAAGTTGAGGACTGAGTCAAGATGGCATACTAGGGGTACGCAGATCTCCTCACAACTAGCGCACCTAGTGCCCGGGTACTGGTGGGGGACCATGGACACCTAAGGGGATGGAAGGAACCCCCAGCAACCGAGTAGGGTGGGGGTAGTGAAGGGGGAGGAGAAGTGGAGGTGGGATGGGACTGTTGGCCCTGAGAGGCAGCTGAGGGAGGGGAAGGGATCCCACGCCTGAAGGGGGAAATTGGGGAACCATTGGGAGTGCAGAGGATCAAATGGGAGCCTGGCCAGGTTTTCCCTACCCACTTGGGCCCCCAGGAAGCTTCTGAGATCCCGGGCCTAATCCTCGGCCACAGAGGCCCCTCTAGTTGCGTGGGTCCTGAGGGAGTGGGAGGGAGGGAAGGGGGAGCAAAAGTAAAGGCCAGACCTCCGGGACCAGAGTGGCTGGGGAAGGGAAGGAGTTCCTACACCCACCATGACCCACCCACGGTTAGGGGTCCAGCGGTGATGGGTGAGGCCCTGGGGAGATAGCGGGGGAGGGGTGCAAAGGAATGGAAGGGAACACAGCCAGTGCTTTCCCTGTCCACTTAGGCACTGGGGAGCCTCTTGGACCCCTGGGCCTAAACCCCTGCCCTGGGAACCTCATTCCTGCTGTGCAGAACCCAAGCCCCACCCCTACACCCCCACCCAGGGCCCAACCTCTACACTCAGAGACCCCCTCCAATGCCCTGGGCCTAAACCTCACCCACACACCCTCCATCAGGGCCCTACCTCCAGACTCCAGAACTTCACACTCCAAGGGCCCTCCTTTCACATGCTGCCTCTCCCCTTCCATGCAGGTCCTAAGCAGAGGCCCTACCCCATGCTCAAACATCATGACCCCCACCCGCCTAGGTCCCACCCTACCCTAAACCCCACCCCTGACTAAATTCCACCCCCATAGCCAAGACTTATTTTTTCTTCTTCTTCTTGTTTTAGATTGGGGTTCTGTTTTACCCTGTTGATTAATTGTTCTTGATTCTTTTATATTTTTATTTTTCCTAAAAAAAAAATATTTTTCTAATTTTATTTTATTTTTTATACTTTGTTATTGTTCTCTCTTTTAGGCTTGTACCCACCCCCTTTTTTTTTCCTTTCTTTTTTCTGTTGTTTTATTTTACCTTGTTTCAATTATAATTTTATTTTTCCTAATTTTTTATCTTTCTAATTTTATTTTGCTTTTTATTCTTTGATATTGTACTGCTCCTTTTCTTCTTTATTTATTTCTTTCTTTTCTTTCTTTTTTTTCCTTAACAATGTCATGAAGCTTGCAGGATATTGGTGCCCAGGCCAGAGGTTGGGTCTGAGCTCTTGTAGTGGGAGCTCTGAGTCCAAACTGCTGGACTAAGAGAGAAGCTCAGACCCCAGGAAATACCAGTTGGAGTGAGACCTCCCAGAGGTCCTCATCTCAGCACCAAGACCCGGCTCTATCCAACTGCCTGAAAACTCCAGTGCTGAACGTCTCAAGCCAAACAACCAGTAAGACAGGAATACAACACCACACATCAAAAAATAAAAATAAAAAAGAAAAGTCAAAAAAGTATGTTACAGACAAAGGAGCAAGGTAAAAGCCTACAAGACCAAATAAATGAAGATGATATAGGCAACCTACCTGAAAAAAAATTCAGAGGAATGATAGTAAAGATGACCAAAAATCTCAGAAACAGAATGGAGAAAATACAAGAAACATTTAACAAGGATCTAGAAGAACTAAAGGGCAAACAGACAGTGATGAACAACACAATTACTGAAATTAAAAATGCTCTAGAAGGAATCAATAACAGAATAACTGAGGCAGAAGAACCGATAAGTGACCTGGAAGATAAAATAGTGGAAATAACTACAGTAGAGCAGAATAAAGAAAAAAGAATGAAAAGAATTGAAGACAGACTCAGATACTTCTGGGACAACATTAAATGCACCAACATTCGAATTACAGGGGTCCCAGCAGATGAAGAGAAAAAGAAAGGGTCTGAAAAAATATTTGAAGATATTATAGTCAAAAACTTCCCTAACATGGGAAACGAAAGAGTCAATCAAGTCCAGGAAGCACAGAGAGTACCATACAGGATAAACCCAAAGAGAAACATGCCAAGACACATATTAATCAAACTATCAAAAATTGAATACAAAGAAAAAATATTCAAAGCGCCAAGGGAATCATACGGTAAACAGCTGATCTTTCAGCAGAAACTCTGCAAGCCAGAAGGGAGTGACAGGACATATGTAAAGTGATGAAAGTGAAAAACCTACAACCAAGATTACTCTACCCAGCAAGGATCTCATTCATATTCAACAGAGAAATTAAAACGTTTAAAGACAAGCAAAAGTTAAGAGAATTCAGTACCACCCAACCAGCTTTACAACAAATGTTAAAGGAACTTCTCTAGGCAGGACACACAAGAGAAGGAAAAGACCTACAATAACAAACCCAAAACAATTATGAAAATGTTAATAGGAACATACATATCGATAACTATCTTAAATGTAAATGGATTAAATGCTCCAACCAAAAAAAAAAAAGAAAACTAGAATGGCTGAATGGATACAAAAACAAGACCCATATATATGCAGTCTACAAGAGACCCACTTCAGACCTACAGACACATATATACTGAAAATGAGGGGATGGACAAAGATATTCCATGTAAATGGAAATCAAAAGAAAGCAGGAGTATCAATTCTCATATTGGACAAAATAGAATTTAAAATAAAGACTGTTACAAGAGACAAAGAATGACACTACATAATGATCAAGGGATCAATCCAAGGCCAAGATAAAACAATTGTAAATATATATGCACCCAACATAGGAGCACCTCAATACACAAGGCAAATGCTAACAACCATAAAAGGGGAAATCAATAGTAACACAATCATAATAGGGGATTTTATCACCCCACTTTCACCAATGGACAGATCTTCCAAAATGAAAATAAATAAGGAAAGAGAAGCTTTAAATGACATATTAAACAAGGTGGACTTAATTGATATTTATAGGTCATTCCATCCAAAAACAACAGAATACATTTTCTTCTCAAGTGCTCATGGAACATTTTCCAGGATAGACCATATCTTGGTTCACAAATCAAGCCTTGGTAAATTTAAGAAAATTGAAATTGTATCAAGTATCTTTTCCAATCACAATGCTATGAGACTAGATATCAATTATAGGAAAAAATTTGTAAAAAATACAAACACATGGAGGCTAAACAGTACTCTACTAAATAACCAAGATGTCACTGAAGAAATCACAGAGGAAATCAAAACATACCTGGAAACATATGACAATGAAAACACAACAACCCAAAACCTATGGGAAGCAGCAAAAGCAGTTCTAAGAGGGAAGTTTATAGCAATATAATCATATATATATATATAATCATATATATAATATATTATATATTATAGCAATATAATCCTATATATATATTATATTATATAATCCTAATATAATCCTACCTCAAGAAACAAGAAAAATCTCAAATAAAAAACTTAACCTTACACCTAAGTAAATTGGAGAATAAAGAACAAAAATACCCCAAAATTAGAAGGAAATAAATCATAAAAATCAGATCAGAAATCAATGAAAAAGAAATGCAGGGAAAAATAACAAAGATCAATAAAAATAAAAGCTGGATCTTTGAGAAGGTAAACAAAATTGAAAAACACTTTGCCAAACTCATCAAGAAAAAAAGGGAGAAGACTCAAATCAACAGAATTAGAAATGAAAAATGAGAAGTAACAACTGACACTGCAGTTGTTCTCAGATACAAAGTATCATGAGAGACTACTACAAGCAAATATAGGCCAATAAAATGGACAACCTGCAATAAATGGACCAGTTGTTAGAAAAGTACAACCTTCCGTAACTGAACCAGAGGAAATAGAAAATATAAACAGACCAGTCACAAGCACTGTTACTGAAACTGTGATTAAAAATCTTCCAACAAACAAAATCCTGGGACCAGATGGCTTCACAGGTGAATTCTATCAAACATTTAGAGAAGAGCTAAAACCTATCCTTCTCAAACTCTTCCAAAATATAGCAGAGGGAGGAACACTCCCAAATTCATTCTATGAGGCTACCATCACCCTGAAACCAAAACCAGAAAAAGATGTCACAAAAAAGAAAACTGCAGGCCAATACCACTGATGAACATAGACACAAAAATCCTCCACAAAATACTAGCAAACAGAATCCAGCAGCACATTAAAAGGATCATATACCATGATCCATTGGGGTTTACCTCAGGAATGCAAGGATTCTTCAATATACACAAATCAATCAATGGGATACACCATATTAAAGTGAAGGATAAAAACCATATGATAATCTCAATAGATGCAGAAACGCTTTTGACAAAATTCAACACCCATTTATGATGAAAACTCTCCAGAAACTAGGCATAGAGGGAACCTACCTCAACATAATAAAGGCCATATATGACAAAAGCACAGCAAACATCCTTCTCAGTGGTGAAAGCTGAAGCAATTTCTTCTAAGATCAGGAAAAGACAAGGTTGCCCACTCTCACCACTATTATCCAACATAGTTTTGTAAGTTTTATCCACAGGAATCAGAGAATAAAAAGAAATAAAAGTATAATCCAAATTGTAAAAGAAGATGTAAAAGTGTCACTGTTTGCAGATGACATGATACTATATATTGAGAACCCTAAAGATGCTACAAGAAAACTACTAGAGCTAATCAATGAATTTGGTAGAGTAGCAAGATACAAAATTATTGCACAGAAATCTCTTGCATTCCTATACACTAACAACAAAAATTCGGAAAGAGAAATTAAGGAAACAATCCCATTTACCACTGTAACAAAAATAATAAAATACCTAGGAATAAACCTACCTAAGGAGAGGAAAGATCTGTATGCAGAAAACTGTACAACACTAATGAAAGAAATTAAAGATGATACAAACAGATGGAAAGATATACCATGTTCTTGGATAGAAGGATCAACATTGTGAAAACAACTATACTCCCCAGAGCAATCTACAGATTCAATGCAATCCCTATCCAACTGTCAATGACATTTTTCACAGAACTAGAACAAAATATTTTCACAATTTGTATGAAAACACTAAAGACCCAGAATAGCCAAAGCAATCTTGAGAAAGAGAGATGGAGATGGAGGAATCAGGCTCTCTGACTTCAGACTATACTACAAAGCTACACTAATCAAGACAGTATGGCACTGGCAAAAAAACAGAAATATAGATCAATAGAACAGTATAGAAAGTCCAGAGATGAACCCACACACATATGGTCTCCTTATCTTTGATAAAGGAGGAAAGGGTATACAATGGAGAAAAGACAGCCTGTTCAATAAGTGGGGCTGGGAAAACTGGGCAGCTACATGTAAATGAATGAAATTAGAACACTTCTTAACACCATACACAAAACTAAACTCAAAATGTATTAAAGACCTAAATGTAAAGCCAGGCACTATAAAACTCTTAGAATAAAACATAGTAAGAACACATTTTGACATAAATCACAGCAAGATCCTTTTTGACCCACCTCACAGAGAAATAGAAATAAAAACAAAAATAAACAAATGGGACCTAATGGAACTTAAAAGCTTTTGCACAGCAAGAGAAACCACAAATAAAAGAAAAATACAACCCTCAGAATGGGAGAAAATATTCGCAAATGAAGCAACTGACAAAGGATTAATCTCCAAAATATACAAGCAGCTCATGCAGCTCAATATCAAAAAAACAAACAACCCAATCCATAAATGGTCAGAAGACCTAAATAGACATTTCTCCAAAGAAGATATACAGATTGCCAACAAACACATGAAAGGAATCTCAACATCACTACTCATTAGAGAAAGGCAAATCAAAACTACAATGAGGTATCACCTCACACCAGTCAGAATGGCCATCACCAAAATATCTACAAGCAATAATTGTTGGAGAAGGTGTGGAGAAAAGGGGACCCTCTTGCTCTGTTGGTAGGAATGTAAATTGATAAAGCCACTATGGAGAACAGTATGGAGTTTCCTTAAAAAACTAAAAATAGAACTACCATAGGACCCAGCAATCCCAGTACTGGGCAGATACCCTGAGAAAACCAAAATTCAAAAAGAGTCATGTACCACAATGTTCACTGCAGCTCTATTTACAATAGCCAGGACATGGAAGCAACTTAAGTGCCCATTGACAGATGAATGGATAAAGATGTGGTACATATATATAATGGAATATTACTCAGCCATAAAAAGAAACAAAATTGAGTTATTTGTAGTGAGGTGGATGGACCTAGAGACTGTCATACAGAGTGAAGTAAGTCAGAAAGAGAAAAGCAAATACTGTATGCTAACATATATATATGGAATCAAAAAAAAAAAAAGTCCTGATCAACCTAGGTGCAGGATATGAATAAAGACACACACTTAGAGAATGGACTTGAGGACATGGGGAGGGGGAAGGGTAAACTGGGATGAAGTGAAATGGTATCATTCACATATATACAGTACCAAGTGTAAAATAGGTAGCTAGTGGGAAGCAGCTGAATAGCACAGGGAGATTAGCTCGGTGCTTTGTATCCACCAGAGGGGTGGGATAAGGAGGGTTGGTGGGAGACACAAGAGGGAGGGAATATGGGGATATATTTATGCCTATAACTGATTCACTTTGTTATACAGCAGCAACTAACACAACATTGTAAAGCAATTATACTCCAATAAAGATGTTAAAAAAAATAAATGTAGTCCCTATTTAAGCGAGAATGAGGTTCCAGTTAGCGCAAGCTTCCAGCAGAAATTGTGCTGGGAAGGTCCTGAAGACACAGGAGTGTCCTGAGTACAAACAAGGAGATCATGTATTGAAAAGGTGTGTATGAGGAAAAGGCAGCCCTTAATGGTTTAGATTGGGGAATAAATAGAGCAGGATAGGACTGTAAAGCAGGAGAGGGCTAATTCCTTATTCTCTGAGTTAAGGATAGGAAAATAGAACTAGTATACAAGCTTCAGATACCTTCTTTGGCATCGTATATAGAAGCCTGAAAGGTGAATGGTTTCTGAAGCTTCTAACCTTGCAGATATGCTTATGAAACTACAGCTTTTGAGGATGCTTGAAATGATTTTCTTAATGCTTTTAACCTAAGATATAGTGATATATTTAACAGACTTAAGCAACATGAGACTCTTTTGTGTTGTTTTTCTATATACATATATGTTTTGAATTGCAATTACATAGCACAGTGTGATTAACTATAGTCATCATATTATACTTTAGATCCTCAGACATTATTTTTTAACTAAAAGTTTGTACCATTTTATCAACCTCTCCCTAATTTTTTACCTTCCCAGGCCCTGACAACTTTTTCTTTTTTAGTACACATACAAGTGATACTACATAGTATTTTGTCTTTTTTCAGTCTGGCTTATTTCACTTGCATGATGCCCTTAACGTGCATCCATGTTGTTGCAAATAGCAGAATATCCTTCTCACTTATGGCTAAAAGTATTCACAAATGTATAAATGTTTTATCTATCTATCTGTATCTCTATCTATCTGTCTATCCTTCCATCCATCCTCTTTATCCATTTTTTTGTTGATGGACCCTTAGGTTGTTCTCATATCTTGGCTATTGTGAATAATTCTGCAGTGAACGTGTGCGTGTAGCTGCCTCTTCAATATCATATTTTCATTTCTTTGGATATATACCTGCAAGTGAGATTGCAGATCATTTGGTAGTTCTGTTCAATTTTTTCTGGAACTTTCATACTAGTTTTCCATGGTGGCTGCACCAATTTACATTCCCATCAACAGTGCAAAAGGGTCCCTTTTTTTCCATATCCTTGCCAGAACTTGTCATCTCTTTTCATAATAGCCACACTAACAGATGTGAGATGATATCTCACTTAGTTTTGATTTACATTTCCCTGACAATTAGTGATGTTGAACACCATTTCATAAAAGTACTGGCCATTTCTAGGTCTTCTTTGGAAAAATGTGTCTTCAATTTCTCTGCATATTCTTTAAACCAGGTTTTTTGTGTGTGAGTCCTTTAAATATTTTAGATATTAACCCCTTATCAGGTATATGATTTGCACATATTTCTCCCACTTTGTATGTTGCCTTTTAGTTTCTGGATGGTTTCCTTTGCTGTGCATAAACTTTTTGGTTTCATGTAGTCCCACTTGTTTATTTTTGCTTTTGTTGTCTTTGAGTTTGGTGTCAAATCCAAAAAGTCATTGCCAAGACTGATGTCAACAAGATTACCCCTATGTTCTAGGAATTTTGCAGTATCAGTTCTTAGATTTAATTATTTAATTCATTTTGAGTTGACTTTTGTATATGGTGTAAAATAGGACTCCAGTTTCATTCTTTTGTGTGTGGATATCAGCTTTCTCAACACCATTATTATTCATTATTATATATTCCTGGTGCCTTTGTTGAAAATTAATTAACCATGTATGAGTGGGTTTATCCTTGCATCTCCATTATCTTCCATTTTACTGTGTCTGTTTTTATGCCAATACCATACCATTTTGATTACTATAGCTTTGTTATATAGTTTGAAATCAGGAAGTGTGATTCCTATGGCTATATTCTCTCTCAAGATTGCTTTGGCTATTTGGGGTATTTTGTGTTTTCATACAAATATTACAACTGTTTTCTGGTGTCTCTGCAAAATGCCATTGGAATTTTGGTAGGGAGTGTACTGAATCTGTAGATTCCTTTGGTAATATGGACCTTTTAACAATATTAATTGTTTTAATCCATGAGCATTGAATATCTTTCTATTTAGTTTTGTCTTCTTCAATTTCTTTCATTAGTGTCATAGTTTTCAGTGTACAGATCTTTTACCTCCCTGATTAAATTTATTCCTAGATATTTTATTTTATTTTTAATGCAATCATAAATGGAATTGTTTCTTAATTTCTCTTTGTGATAGTTTGTTGTTAGTGTATAGAAATGAAACATATGTCTGTATATTAATTTTCTATCCCACAACTTTACTGAATTAATTTACTAGTTCTAATAATATTTTGGTGGTGTCTTTAGGATTTTCTATATCAAGTATTGTGCCACCTGACATGACAGTTTTACTTCTTTCCTTCCATTTCAGATCCCTTTTATATATTTTTCTGGTCCGACTGCTGTAACTAGGACTTCCAGTACTGTGTTGAATAAAAGTGGTGAGAATGAGCATCTTTCTCTTGTTCCTGATCTTAGAGGAAACACTTTTAGCTTTTAACCATTGAGTATGAAGTTGCTGAGGGCTTGTCATATATGGACTTTACTATGTTTATTATGACGTAAGTTCCCACTATACTATTTGTTGAGACTTTTTATCATGAATGAAAGTTGAATTTTTTCAAATGCCTTCTTTGCACCTTAAGATGATCATATGATTTTTACCCTGTATTTTGTTAATGTGTTGTATTACATTGACTGATTTGTAAATTTTGAACCATTGTTTCATCCCTGGAATAAATCCTAATTGATCATGGTGTATAATTCTTTTAATATATTGTTGGATTTTGTTTGCTAATACTGTGTTGAAGATTTTGCATCTGTGTTCATCACGGATATTGACCTGTAATTTTCTTTTCTTGTAGTGTCCTTATCTGGTTTGGTATCACAGTAATGGTGGCCTTGTAAGATGAGTTTGGGAGTATTCCCACTTTTTCTATATTTTGGGAGAGTTGAGAGGAATTGGTATTCATTCTTTAAATATTTTGTAGAATTCACACCATATCACACCTGAATCCATCTAGTCCTGGAGTTTTCTCTGTTGGGAAGTTTTTGCTTGCTGAATCAATATTCTCACTAGTAATTGGTCTGTTCTGATTCTATATTTCTGCATGATTTGGTCATAGTGGTTTGTATGTTTCTATCAATATATCCATTTATTCTAGGTTGTCTGATTAGTTGGTGTACAATTGTTCATAATAGTCTCTTATGATCCTTTTTATTATTGTGGAATTAGTTATAATCTTTCTTCTTTCATTATACTTCTATTTATTTGAGTCCCCTGTCTTTCACTTTCTTTTTTTTTTAGTAAGTCTAGCCAAAATTTGTCTATTTTGTTTATCTTTTCAAATAATAATTTCTTAGTTTCATTTATTTTTTTAATTGTCTTTTTAGTCTTTTTTTTTTTTTCCAGTCTGATCTTTGTTATTTCCTTCCTTCTACTATCTTTGGGCTTAATTTGTTTTGCTTTTTCTAGTTCCTTTAGGTGGTAAGTTAGACTGCTTATTTGAGATCTTTCCTGTCTTTAATGTAGGTGTTTATTACTATAAACTTCCCTCTTAGAACTGCTTTTGCTGGATCCCATAAATTTTGGTGTGTTGTATTTCCATTTCCATTTGTCTCAAGGTATTTTTTGATATCTTCTTTGACCCATTGGTTTTTTGGTAGCATGTTGTTTAATTTTCACATGTTTGTGAATTTTCCAGCTTCTTCTTGTAATTGATTTCTCATTTCATACTGTTGTTATTGGAAGAGATGCTTGGTATGATTTCAGTCTTCTTAAACTTATTAATACTTATTTTGTGGCCTAATATATGATCTATCCTGGGGAATGTTCCATTTGCACTTGAGAAGTTTGTATATTCTGCTGCTGTTTAATGGAATGTTCTCTGAATGTCTGTTGAGTCCATCTGGTGTAATGTGTAGGTTATGTCTAATGTTTCTATATTAATTTTATGCCAGGATTATCTATCCATTGTTGCAAATGGAATATTTAAGTCTACTACTATTATTATATTGCTCTCAATTTCTCCCTTCAGGTCTCTTATTATTTGCTTTATATATATATAGGTGCTTCTATGTTAGATACATAAATGTTATAACAAATGTTATATCCTCTTGTTGGATTGACCCCTTGTTGTTATGTAATGACCTCCTTTGTCTCTTATTACAGTCTTTGCCTTAGGATCCATTTTGTCTGACATAAGTATATTTACCCCTTCTTTCTTTTGGTTTCCATTTGTATGGAATATCTTTTCCTATCCCATCCCTTTCAGTCTGTTTGTGTCCTTAAAGTTGAAGTGAGTCTTTTGTAGGTAACATACAGCTGGATCTTGTCTTTTTTAATCCAGTCAGCCGCAATATGTCTTTTGATTGGAGAATTTAATCCATTCACACAGAGTAATTATTGATAAATATGGACTTACTATTGCCATTTTTTAATTATTTTTCCAGCTGCTTTGTAATTCCTTTATTCATTTCTTCTTCTCTTGTTCTGTTTCTTTGTGATTTTGAAATTCTGTAGTGGTATGCTTAGATTCCTTTATCTTCATATTTTAAATATCTACTATAGGTTTTCGCTTTGTGTTTAACAGGAGGCTTACACAAAATACTTTATATTTATAACTGTCTATTTTAAACTGATAACAACTTAACCTTGAATGCATACTAATGTTCTACAATTTTACTCTCTGTCCTTCACATATTGTTTTTGATGTATCAACTTAAATCTTTTTATCTTGTGTATCCATTAAAAAATTACTCTAGTTATAGTTAAAGACTTGTGTATGCATATATGTATATATATAATATGACTTATGTATATATACAAATTAATTAAATAATTAATTCTGAGTATAGACATATTTATTTGTTGTATATTATTATTACCTATTTCATATAGAATTAATTTAATACAATAAAATGGGTATAAATACCTAATTTTTTAAAATTTGAATATGTGTTTTATAAGGTAATAAATCTTTTTTTTATATTCAGCTTTATGAGTATGCTACACAAATCCAAAATAATGAGGAAATCTGTAATGTCCAAACTCATGCAATAGATATTTAAAGCTTTGACATAATCTCAGCTTTCAAACTAATTTATAATGCATATGGAATGTAAATTCTTGGCACAATATCTAGATCATTCAAATTATGTTTTCATAGCAGCCTACTCTTTGGAGATATAGTATCAATAGGAACGAGTTGAATAGGTTCTTCTCCAAAATTTCTTATTTTACACTTTTGTGTGATACGTTACCAGATTTTGAATGATAATCTAAATTAATTTTCTTTGTCAGACTTTATTTTATTTTATTTTTTAAAATTTTTTTGATGTTGACTATTTTTTTAAAAAGTCCTTGTTGAATTTGTTACAATATTGCTTATGTTTTATGTTTTGGATTTTTGGCCCTGAGGCAAGTGAGATCTTAGCTCACTGACCAGGGATTGAACCTGCATCTCCTGCATTGGAAGGCAAAGACTTAATCACTGAGCCACCAGGGAAGTTCCATAATTTATTTGTTTTTATGTTAAGTAGTTTAAGCTACATTATAAAAATTTAGGAGTCTCACTTTTACTCTCATCATGTTAACTCATTTGAAGTTAATTACATCATTTAGTAGAAACTTAGTATGTCACTCAGTAGTATTTTTACTTATTTAAACTCATGTACTTCAAAGTATAGAGATAGTTTGTTTTTTGTATATTATATGGTTGTGGAAATTGAATCACAGAGATATTAAATCACATCTGAAAAATAGCAGAGCTGAGACCACTCTCTAGGATTCTGGGTTAAAATAATTCTTTTCTCTCTATCACACAAAGCCACCTCCTTGTATACTTTATTTTGAAAACTGCTTATTCATTTTTTTCTCTTCTATATGTTATTCAAGGTAAATTGCCTATTCTAAGAAATGTGACTTCAAAAGGATCATATGCAAAACATCTGTATCTGGCCTGTTTTCCATAGGATAAATTCAATAGCTTTAAACTTTTAAAGTTTCCAGGCAAGAAAAAAAAATGCTAGGATAAAGACAGACTTAAAATAAGAAATTTGTGTGATCTACCATGATTCTGGTGAGCTCATGAGGGAAAAATAGGTGCCATGTTTGGCCACACGAAAGCGAATGGATCTTGTGCCAACTCGCGATGCTTATACATTCCCCTTAAAATGCTGTGGTTAACTTCTCCAAAGAATGTGAAAGTTGATTTAAATAAGTTTCCAGAAACTTAACTGTTTATTCCAGCCTTCCCCAAGAAGCTTTGATATGTAAATCAATTTGGAAACAAAGATAGTTTTGTCTCTTAATGTCTCCATCCTCTATGTGTGTTAAATGACAACCTAGGAAAATTTCCCTTGCTCTAAGAAATAGGTCTAATGTAGATTTTGTGAAGGTCAGTTTGAGATGAAGAGATTTAATTCAATCCAACCAACATGAAACATATTTGCATTATGCTGGACATATGAAATAGCAGGATCTGGGAGCAGGCATACATTGGTTTAAATCCCTGTCTGACACTGTGGCCCAAGTCAAGTCAATGTGCCTTTTGGAAACTTGGTTTTATATGAAATGGGGATGATCACATTTACCTTCTGAGGGTTTGAGGCATTAGAGGTCATGCATATGAAACATCTAACCCAGTTCTGACTTACAGTGAACTCTCAACCAATGGGTGATTTAGTTACTTTGGCATTCCTAAACATTTTTATATGGATCAGGATAGGGTTTTCTACTAGATACACTAAAGAGTACGGCATTATACCTGAAAAAGCCAAAAAGTAAAAAAGCTTAGAGTGCAAGAAAGAAATACATAATTTTAATATACTGTGGTTGGTTTTATGTGTTTGTTTGAAAACTGGCACCTAATTCATCAGTTATACTTTTTCTTTCCCTTTCTTCCAGTGAGGATGACGTTTAGCCAGTACACACCAGGATGGCATGATTGCTTTATGTAGCTGATGTCCATTCTGATTGGTCTGTGCCTCTGTCATACAGACTGTTAGATATTTCAAACCTCACCTCTACCTTCATGTCATCTTGTGGATGTATTAAGACAAAAGACACAAGGATTATCTGTGACAGATGCCGAAATTATGCAGATTGTGTCTTATTCTAAGTACCTTTTTCTTGCTTTGAATACAAATTCTCATTCACATCTCTTGATAGGTGTATGAACTGTGAGTATTCTCAGAATTTGACCTTATATAAAATAGACAGAGACAGATCATATCAGACCTTTACCCAACAACAACAAGAGCAACAAAAAAAAGTTTACTCCTTACATGAAGGGGAAGACATCTTGATCAGGCTGAACTTAATCTTAGCAGTTTTTCTCCCATTCTGCCTTGCAAAACACTTACCATATGACCAACAGCTGTGCTATTTTTTAAACAAACAGATTTCACTAAAAACGTCAGTACTGGTGTTTTAAAACAAACAAATTAAAAGATTGACAAAGTAAGAGGGAAATACTGTGGATTTTTAAAACAACATCTTTCACCAATTCTAGCCAGCCTTTAATTTGCAGAGATGTCAGTAACAATTGGTTTTGTGTGCTGATTACTTAGTGTTTATCAACAAAATAGAAAATGTTATGACTACTTATACTTTTCTTTCCTAATCCCACACTGTAGCTGTCCTATTGACTAATGATAGTCAACTTTTTCGGCAAAAAAGTCTCTAAGATACCCAAACAAACCCTTGGCATATCATTTACTCCAGAAGTACAGCCAGTTCTGCTATCACGATACGTGTGTTACTAAGAATCACTGCGCTGTGCAAAATCACATAACAAAACCCGGTAGGCTTATGAGAAAAATGGAGTCGGGGTGCAGCACTCAAACACATCATAAATGAAACATTAAAAAATTAGGAACTTAATAAAAATTGATAGCTAACACATGCTAAATGGTCAAGAAAGACATAATTATTATAATAAATATGGCACCTTACTTTCTGAAAGACCTGAAGCTTGCTTGTGGAAGTGCGCTTGGAAAGGGATAAAACTCATGAGTTATTGTGAAGAGAAAGAAGGGTTATCTGAAATCAGATGGAAAATCCATAAATGTTTGAGGTGTGTGCAATTTGTGTGTTCCATTGTGCTGGGTTTAGCTGGGTGCCATTTTCTGTATTCACGTAGTGTTTCTCATGAATTAAATTGTACATAAGCATAGGTAAAATTTCTGTTATGCTCAAATTGTTCCCTAATAAAACAATGCTGTTAGAATAAAATCTGTCTTCAAAACAATCATTACAGCAGAACTGCTGTATAATTATTTGATGAACCCAATTTCTGAAAAGGGAACAGCTTAAATATTTCTACATTGAATAATGTTTCTCTTGTCCTGAAAAAGTCCCTGCACTGGCCTGTAGAACATTCATTAAGCACCCAGGCTATGAATTGGATTTAAATTTGATCCTAACTTTATTTATTTGATTTTTGAACAAACATTCTTAACCTCTTCAAGTTCATTTTCCTAAACTGTGAAATAAAGATGAAAATTTCTATCTCATAGGTTTACTGTGATGATTAAAAGATATAATGTATGCAAGCTCCTTAGACAATGACTCACATAGAATGATAATTTCTATGTGAATGATAATTTCAGTCAATAAATGATAATTTATTTGAATGTTTTAATCAGGTAATATATTATTATGTTGCTCATATTCTGAGTTTATTGCTACTTGTATTGTTATATAATAATGAAATAGTATGGCGTCTTCTACATGTAGATAAATACATCTCTGGCAAGTTTAGGTAGTTACTGCATAATTAACATTGTCTTCACTATTATTTTCTTCTTTTTTCCTTCTTTCTTATTTTTTTATGTATTTAATGAGTTTGTGTTCCTTTCAAGTAAACTGCTGAGAGACAGTAATGCTTATATGAAAACTGATAGCCCTGAATATAGGTCTTCTTCTTTCCTAGGGGAGATAAATAGATGTCAAGAAGTCATTATAATGATTATATTATGGATGAAAAGAGAAATAATGGAAGTATGTTTATTGCATTAATGTGACACAAAGCAAAGAATAAGTAACTCTAACTGGAACTGTCAAAAAAGTTTCCAAGAAGTATGCCATTACTAAGCATGTTTCTGAAGGATACACAGAAAACAGGAGAAGGGAATGACAGTGACAGACAGAAGGGTCAGCACTTTAAAGCAGAGCATGCTGGAGGAAGGAGTGGCTGTTCCCAGCTGCCGTAGAGCAGCGGGTGAGACTGGAGTCCAGGCAGAGCCAGCTCCTGAAGGACTTGAGCCTAGGAGCTGGTGGAGGGACACCAGGCTTTTAATGTCACAATTGATTCTCTGGTGATTAGACTCCCTCACATTGGAAATGACGTTTTATGCTTGGCCAGGTTATGTGGGAAAGGATTGTGGGGAGTGTTTCCTGTTTATTTCTTTTCAGTGAAAACCTTGACAATGAGAGGAATCATAAGCCTCTCAGGGACTAGGATACTAAATGTCATCCCCAGAGAAAGTTAAGTGTGTTGGCAATATAGTGAATCATGGAGGAATTTCCAAAAAAACTTTAAGAGGAAGTGAAACTCAGCATCAGGGACAATATCCATGTGCTTTAGTCATTTTGTCCTAATTGGTAATACAAAAGTTTTGTTAAGCTCCATATTTTGAAATAGCTTACCTAAGGATCCTTTTGTTAGGTTTAGCATCCTTAACATTGTCTGTTACCCAAACACTTGATTATTTCCATTTGTGACCAACCTTAGATTGAACCAATCCTTTAATTCCTTTTGCGTCCCCACCTGTCTTTCTCTTCTCTTTTCTTTCCTTCTAAGCCTTTCTTCTCTGGATATATTTAAATATTCAGAGGCTTCATCAATATTGCAAAATAATAAAAGAAAACTTTTACTTGACCCTGTTGCCCATCTTATGCCATATAATTGCTCCTTCCTTCCGCAGCCATTAGCCATTTTCATGAGTAATCTACACTCACTGCTGCTGCCTCCTATCATCCATGCCCCTTACAACCCCTGCTATCTAAATTCCAGGCCCGTCATTCTTCTGAAACAGATCTTTCAGAGACCTTAAATGGTTTTCTTCTTGCTTATTCCAATGACCTTTCTCCCCCTTCATATTCTAAATCTCTGGTTACCATACCTTTTCCTTGACATCTTAACACTATTCTATATTGGATTCCATTCTTCCCATCTAACCATTGTCTTGGTTTTAAACAGTAACTCTTCTTGAGAAACTCTTCTTCATATATCAAAATTTATCCACTTTATAGGTCCAAGTATTTCCAGTATAATTTTAAATCCCCAAACTGGGATTATTAGATGAAATTTTGATTTGCAGGGATATCCAACATATTGTTTGATAAATTGTGTTACAACGGTAAGGTTTTAGTGCAGTATTTATTAATTGGAGAAAACAGGAATAGCTTATTTTGTCATAAATATCAGATACTAAATATCAAATACTTTATAGAGTTTTTAGAAGCATTAAGTAATTTGAGTTAATGTCTCCAAAGTGCTTAAATCAATACTTGACACATTCTTGGTACATACATTTTCAAGTGTTAAAGAATGATTTTTCTGAATCAAGTGTTTGTGAAACTTACAATGAAACCGAATCTAGTCCTTATTCATTTTTAATTAAACATTTTACTTAACTCATACAATTTTGGTGCTGGGAAATAACTGCATTTTTCCTTTGTAATATTACATAAAATTTCTGCATTTGGTTGCATTTTTTTGGTGTGCATGTTTTTCCACTAACAAATACAGAACCAGTTCCTTCCTAAACTTAATAAAAGGCAGGGCTGGAGGAAAGAAACTAATCATGAACTTAAACATGCATTGTCAACTTTTTCTGTGACTAACTAATTTACCACATTTTGAATCAACTGCTTTCTCCTGAATGGTTAATTGTTGTTTGTATCTTATTGAACAAACTTTGCAAATAGTTGGCATCTGGAGTATATATTATTTAAAGCAACTAGAAACCATCAATTTAGTTTTTGTAGAATAGACTTTACTTTTTTTAATATTGAGCTTAGTAATGGCAACACTAGACTTAAACTTATTAAATAGAGAGTTGTATCATTATTTTTAGGAGATTACAGCAAAGTGGAGCCAGGGATCTTTATATACCTAGTGCTAGATTGTGAATCCAATTTTTATTTACTTGCTTTTAGAATGATTGTCTTAAATCTTTATTTTTCATCAAAGTTTTATGTTTAGTTATCATCACTTTGGGTTATTTCTATGTGGTATGTTTTAAATACTACAGTACATATGTCCATCTCTACCTTGATTCAATTACCTTGTAATATTGTGTTCGACTCTGAGAATAATAAAATTAGAGTGGTGTAGAAGTACTGAAAAAACAACTTCTCCACTAAAGGAAAGATCTAGATAGTGAGGATGAGAAACAAAAAATTCCTCAAATAAAAATGAAGAAAACAGAAACACTTTTTTTTTTTTTCATTTTGGGCAAGAAAAGAAGATAAACATATAATAGCTATTTCCTTGTGCTTGAAGAACAATAGTTTCAAGGTACCTTTCAAAAGTCTAAGCTGTGATTACTCTGGAACATTCCTTTAAATGTATCATTACTCTTTTCATAAGATCTTTAAATTGAGATTGTAATTGCTAATATAGCAGGCACCTGAATGATTTAAGTTCCCTGAAATATGATCCCATGATAGTATCCAAACCAAGCATAAACAGCCCCTGATATAATTGAACTTTTAACTTCACATCTTGCATATATTCTCTTTCCTCTGGCCTCAACAAATCTGATGTGGAAATCAGTATCTTACATTGGTTTGCTTCAAAACACCATCACACAAACAATTTCTGTAAGTAGCAGTCTTGACTGGATAATTGGAAACTTAGAGCCTTTTTGCATCATATAAACTGAATATTAACATCTTATTTTTTAAAAGTTCCTCAAGAGCATTGTGAATCTCCAAGCACCATCTTTCTCTTCAATCATAAGGCTCTTGCCATATCACTTATTCCCTTTTTTTCTCTCACAGAGCTTTTATTGCAACTGTATCACCTCACTACATTATGCAAGGTGATTTATTTCTCTGCTCATTACTCAACTCTAGGGTGACTATGTTCTCAAATCTCATTAATATATAGTACCTGGATATAAGCCATCTACTCTTGGTCTCACCTTTTCCCAACACAGCCTTTTAAATGTCATGCTTAATCTCTTCCTCTCCCAAAACTCTGTGTAATTGGAAAGAAATGATATAAATATTTCATATGATATTATAAATGATGGCAACCTTCTCAATTCTTCTTAACTAACCACTTATACATCTGTGGAGATAGGTCTATATTGTCAATATCTTAAAATATTTCATGTATCTCCTTTTGTATATTTGTGCCCCCCCTTGTCTGGGGTGAATCGATACTGTATCTATCCAAATTCTATTCACATTTCAAGCTTGACCAGGATCCATATTCTCCATGAAATCATTCAAATCTTTCCAACCAATATTAATCTATATATTTCTCTTACTTTTTGAAAATTTATTCCCTACCTGTTAATACTATATCCCCAAGTCGTCTTTGAGTACAGATACTAAATGCTGTGTTCAAGTATGTGTATGTGAGTATTCGCAAAATATTGATGGCACTGTGATTGCAAAATATTTATTTCTGAGACTGCCTGGCTTGAATAGGTGTGTGTCCCCTTGCCATTTCTATAACTAGTTTAATTTTCAGAAGTCAGCTGCAGAAGGCATTTTAAAACTTCTAATAAAAATTGAAGTCTAGGCTTAACTGTCAAAGTAAAGGCTATAAATCCCAAGAAACATAATAGTTTGATTTCAGTTTTACCTAAAACTGGTGATTTTGGGCAATCCAGAAGATCACCCTTTCTAATATTACATTTTCCATTTGTATTTAACAAGCATGATGCATGGAAAACTTTTAACAACAAACTTTCATCTTCGTCTTATACACAGAAGTATCAGCATGATTCATAAGAATGAATTATGGGACTGATTGCTACCATTAATGTTTTCTTTCTTATGTCCATGCAGTTCAGAACATTTTGATTTGATTAACTCTGCATGTCCAAGATTCAGATAAGTTTTTTTTCTGCCTGAATCACATCTTAATAATTCCATTGTCATTATCCTATAAAAAGTCAGTTCTATGAACCCTGCTATAGTTAGTACCAGGAAAGTAACAGAATTGGGGTGGTATTCAGGCTTTGATCTGGATTAGATTACCTATTTAAAAAGAAAGAAGTCAGTCTATAGATGAGATAAAAACATAAATGAAGCAGAGAAAACACAGCATTTTGAAAAACAGAATAAGGAAATTATTCTACCTTTGAAAATGATTAGAGCTATGGTCTTGGATAAATCACTTTATCTCCTGGAGCTTAATTGTCTTCTTTTAACAAAATAAGGGAAAAATTGATATATCTTCCAAGATCTGAATTTGAAAATAATACTGTAATGCTCCTATTCTCCCATATTTTATTTTCCCATGCTTTTAATTGTTATAATTTTTTCCTATTAATATTTAAGTTACTGGGAATTTAGAACATACCTAGAATTGTGGTAAACGGGGTTTTAAAAGAAACTGTATTAGATTGATAAAGCTATGAGTTTGTCTTCTCTATGATACTGTTTCCATACACTGATACAAAAAAATATGTGCAAAACTGAATCTGAGTCTCAGAATCAGACAGTAAGCAAGAGGAGTTCCTAAGAAAGTTATGCTTTTAAACAATATTCTTGGAAACAATAAAATTCAGTGTTATTTAAGATCTCTTTAATGATTCTTTATTTCTTGCTGTGTTGTGAGTCTCAGATGAATGTGAACTCTAAGAATATGACCCTATAAATGCAAGTTTTCTCCTGGGAAACCAAGACAAGTTAACTGTCATGCTAATTTTTTCCTGCATATATCCATTTAAACATCTTTTAAACTTTAGTTGCAAGATGCAGTTTTGGTGTTTAAAAAAAAAAATCTCAACTTATTTCAAAGAAGCATTTTAAGTCCTCATCTTCTGTTCTCTTGACTGAGAGAATCTGGTTCAATATTTAAAATAGCACTGTTAAGACTGTGTAAAATTTATATAAGTTCTACTCTTTGAAACTTTTCAGGTTACTTTTCATATTGTAGTGAGGAAGAAGTGAAGGACTAGAGAATAACTCCTCAGAACAATTAATTATTCTCTGGAGAACATCTATTGTATTGCCTTTAGATAAAACATTTGAATTAGGGAAACTTCAGAATAATTAACATTTATGAAGTATGGAGCACTTCAAATTAGATGACCCTAGAAACTGAAGTTCCTCTAGATATTAATGAAACTTTTCTCTATATTTTAAATAAATGTCATTCTATAATTTCTTCCCACTGTCCTCCCCCTCACCACCCCACCAAGGCTAAAATTCTTTACATGCATATAAATGTACTCAGAAGTTGCAAATGTTCTTTCTTATTTTGAAACTTTGAAACTTTTGAATAAAATCATCAAGCTATATCATTTCATCCTTCTAATCAAACATCTGCTCTTCTAAGCAAGAAATTACAAAAAATAGCAACAACAAAGTGAAATTTTAGAAATAGTATATAGAATCAGTATATAGACAGAGTCATTGACAGTCTCTTTCTGACTCAAATGTAGTTCACTGTTCCTAGTTCAATCAATCATTTACATATTCATTTATTCAGCATTGAGTATTCTAAGGTCAAGGATTTTTCTTAGGAAATATATAGGAATAAAATATGACCAAACACATTCTCTGTTCTTGAGAAACTTACATTCTACTGGGGAAGAGAAGTATGCCACAAACTAAATTCCAATATAATATGGTAAATGATGACTTATTTATAAAGATTCATGAGAATGAGAATATGAAGACATGATACTGCCTGAAAAGAAAACATTTGCTGATGGACTGGCAATTGAGAATGCCCAAGAAGTGTTCTGGAGAGAAACTTGCTACTGTTACCATTTTAGAGGGTAGGACTCTGAAACTATGTTTTTCTTAGCATGGGTTGGAGAAATTGTGCAGGAATATCTCCCATTGAAAGTTTTTGAATTGTCTTTTCCTAGATAAATAAGAACTTCATAGAATTGGAGTACTTCCTTGAAATTATACAGTTTGAAAAGAATCAAAGCAATAGAAAAGTGACAAGCTATGTGAGAAACCATAATAAAGGCATTAGTTCTGCAAAGAAAAATTGAGCACTTGTGAAAGTTGTGTTAAAACATTTAGTTCTTTAAACCTAGTCATTGAGATACCACTTAAATTTCCTTTAAAATAAAAAGTAACAATCAAAAAATATAATAATGATTGCATTAAAGACACATTTCATAAAATATGATTGACTTAATTAAAAATATAAAATGCATACAATGAAATTTTGGAGTAGAAATCAAACATACAGTGCTTTTAGCCCAAAACTTAAAGATTATATGTAGAAAACTTAAACCCATAGTAGTGAAGATATTTGGCCAAATATAAGAATCAAGTACATATGTGGAATGCCTTAAAATTGTGCTATTGGAGGAAGGAAACTAGTACTAATTAAGCTCAAACAGTGTATGAAGCACAAAGTTTAGGAATTTCAATCATGTAAGCAAAGAAATACATTGAGAATAATTTTATCAATTACTTTAAATTATTGACACATACTTAAATAGTACAGTTTATTTTGAAGTTTATTCCAACTTAAAATTATCACTCTTTCCAGGTCATATATATTAGTCTGAATTAAGGAATAAGTATGGGTTTACATACCTGTAGGGTTTTAAAGAAAATTAAAGATCTAAACATGTTAATATGTTATTTTTGTTATAATGCATGTAGATATACTTTCAGATATATTATGTATGGACAGTCTAAGTAGAAACATATCTAGATTTATAAAGAAGCTTCCATATATATAAGGAAATTATAGCTATCTATTTATTTTTATATATACAACAACACCCACTGGAAGTGTTTTATATGTTTTATAAGCATCTGAAATATGTATATATATATGGAAACATATTTTATATAACATTTATATTTTATATACAATTTTCTTTCTTATATGCATATACATATGCCTGTGAATATGTCCATATATATATATATATAAACACATACATATATACACATTTCTCAATAATTGTGGCTGTATATTTCATTGGTAGCCTTAGTTACCAAAACATCAAATATTCACTGTCAGTATAATATTATAAAAAACTCACAAATCATATTATGCTAAAATTATGCTTAAAAAAGTATCTAATTATTAACTAAGACACACATGTAAGATTTATTTGATTGGTGGCATGATATTTGTAGGACTCAGGGTGATAAATAGAACAACCACAAAATTAAGGCAGAAAAGGGTTGATTTGTAGCTCTGGACAATTATGGATTAAAATAAAGGTATATTAAAAATAAGCATATTACAGCACTACTTATTTATATAGTAATATAACCAGATATACAGAAAAATGTCAGTAAAACAATGTTTACTATAGCATAATTTATAAGAATAGAAAAATTAAAAACAACCTAAATATCTAAACTTAAAGCATTAGTAGAATCTATGACCCTGCAACTAAATATTTTAAATACTCTCACTTCTAAGGTCATTTATTGTCAAAGGACATATTAACAATGTAGTAATAAGTAAAATAATATATAAATATTATATTTAAAATAGCTAGCTTATGCATATGTTTATTTCCAATGTTTTTTCAAGAATTTATATATAATGTATAAATTGTGTTAAGGGTGATTTGCACTTTCTTAATTTTTTCTGTATTGTATAATGTTTAGTAATAAACATATATTACTTATCTAAATTTTTAAGAAGTAATTCATTGCTTTAAATTAGTTTTATTCATGTACCTTAGTGAATATTTTCATGGAATTGTCTAAAAAACAAAAAACATACTTTAAGGAAATAAGGTGGTGGTTAATATATCATGTTGTAAATATACTTCTTAAACTTCTCTGAAAAATCTGGATTAAATTAACAGTTTGATGTAATATTTATGAGAATCTCTTAAGGATTTCTGAGCAATGTGTTCCAAAATTTTAAACAAACATAATTCTGAATGGATTTGCATTTTGTAAATCTTCATAGATATTTAATCATGTATATTAACTTGGCATCAACTCTATGTAGTTTTACCTTACACATAACAGAGTCAAGAGCATTTTCAGCTAGACTTATTTACCTTAAGGGCTGATGGCTCCTTGAAATGTGTTGCAGGGCCATATAGCTTTATGGTACCAACTATTAACCAAATTTATTTTTAAGTAAAATAGAAATAAGTACCTCAATAATTACATTTTGTACCTTTCTGGGCTGCGAGGTTTGACCACAGCTAATATTTTTAGTGAAGAAAGACTTATTGGAGTTGTTGAGTTTTAGATGAAATTGTAAGGGGACAAGGAAACCTATCAAATTCATTATCAAGGATCACTGTGAAAAATTGTGCTTGGTTACATATTTACTAATAAAGACTGGCTTGTTGTTCACCAAACAATTTCTCTTTTTTCCCCTAGTTTCAGAGTTATGCTACTTTATTCACTATCTTTCCAGTTAATTGAGGTCATGTGAATGAGTTCTTACCAATTGAATATGACTGAATGTGATACACACAACTTTTAGACCTGGATTTTAAAAGCTTCCATGCAATTCTCCATTTTCTCCTTCCTGTAGGCTAGTTGCAGATAACCCCAATGTCTGGAGGTCAGCAGAACCCCAATATGGGAAAAACTAGTGTCTCTGAGTTATCATATTTTAGAATGCTCAATGGAGAATCACAATAAACTGTTCTTTAAATGAGAATGAAATAACTTATTATGTCAAGTCATAGGAACTTTGAGATTGTTTGTTACAACAGTTAGTTTATCCTGATTAATACAGAAATTTGTACTTTCAATTGAGGTATCATATAACAAAACCCAAAAATATGTGGTAGTGGTTTAGCTGGTAGACAGCAACCAGCAAAGAAACAGACAACTGCCTATAAATATGTTGTGTAGACAGTATGGTTACTGAGTCTATAGCTCTAGGGTAAGTCATTGGATAGAATCAGGCTGATGCTGTGTTTTGATTATTATTGACTTTCCAGTTAAAGTATAATAAGAAAGAGATATTCCCAGGTGAGAATTACCTGATTTTTAACAAGAGAATGAAAAAAAATGGGAAAGTCTAGAGATCAAGAGCCTTAAAGCTTAGCAGGGAACAATTCCTTCTGAAGGCCAAATAGTAAGATGCTAGACTAAATTAGATCATGAGTTTCAAAGAACCAGGAAGATTTTGTGTTTTTTTTTTTAAAGTTAAATATCAAACACCTGATTATGAGTGTTAACTTCCCTTCCCACCTAGCTTTAATTTTCCAAAGAGCCTCAAGGTAGTCAGCATAAGCTTGATAAAAAAAATTAGGTTTAAGAATTATGTCTAGAGAAGAAATTTGGGTGAGGTTATTGGAATAAGAATTGCTTGGATCAGAAGCATCTTAAGTCTTTGAAGGAATTATATTTCAAAAAACCCCCCATCAATCCAGACCCTCTGCTCTTCTAAAAATCATCTGATTGCTCAAGCAATAAAACAATATTTAAGTTCCAAAACCAGAGGTAAGAAGTAGACTTGATAAACACTATATTTCTCAAGGAGGCTTTATCCCCCAATACCCATTTTATATATGGCTATGGATGGTGTAACCATATATTTTATTACACAAACTGATGCTTTGAAGAATAGAAGGAGGTGCTAGTGTGAAAAATAGAGACAAAAGACACATACTAGGGTGCTCTGAGCAATCCTTAGTTATGGAGAAAAATGGAAAGTGAAGAATATACCAGCGGGAATATCCAGGGACTAGTGAAGGCAAGAGACAATGCAACATCACTCAGAGAGCAGAATCCAGTCTAATCAATGAGTTTTCCACATCTCCTGGGTAGAGATCTTTCATAATGATTGTCCAGGGATTTCAGAAATGATTTCAGTGTCTGCTGTTTTCTCCCAATCTTTCATTTTCTAAATGAGAAAATTCACTGAGTTATCCCCTCTCTTTTCTAATATTGTATATTGGGTGTTGGGGAGTGGTGGATAATGTCTCATTTAGTTCATATATTATTATATCATGAGGAGCTAAAAGAGACTATGTATTCCCTGTAGATCATGGACTTTGAACTGGATGCAACAACTAAGTGGCTCCTTTAAGTTGGCACCCAGGGGGAGAAGATGTGTTTATTTTATGGTGTGAGGATGAGTAAAATAGATATTTTGTTTCCTAAGGTGCAGACCATGGTAGAAAGAAGTTGGCTAATTTTTCATCAATATGCTTCACTTTTCCACTGGGTTCAAGGTAGCCTGTATGGCCTTTTCTCCTTTCTGCTATATATGGAGGCTTAACTGAGTCTTGGCTAATGGAGTAGGGATGGGAGTGATGTTCATCACCTCCAGGTCTGGCCCCTAAATGCTCTTACATTGATTATCCACATTATCTTTTCCTCCTATGTCCAGCTAGATGCAGAGGCCTAGGAGAAAATAATAAGACCCAAAGGTATAATGAAGTCACAGATGGAAGGAGCCACTGTCCTCAAATCACCATCAAAGACCTGCACTGATGTGTTACATAGTGAGAAACGAGCCCCTATTTTGTGAAGCCTCAGAAATTTGGGAGTTGTTTCTAAGAACATTTATGTGAGCCAACCAAATACATTGGCTTAGTGACCATAACAATCCACAGTGGCACTCAGTTTCAAGTTAGTCACCTATAGGATGAAGACAAATGATAATTACCTATAAGTGACTTAATTCTTATGAAAAATATGTCAAACTGTTAAAGTTGAAATTAAAAATATTACACAGAAAACAAGCAATAAAATAAGAGGGTGGGAGGAATATTCCCAATGAATCATAGTAGTAAATGCAAAAGTCATAGAAAATAGGGACTCATAATCTAGTATTTAAGGTTGATCCAGATCTTGTCTGGAAAGTAGGCAAATGGACTGACACCTGAGTCTGATGATTGATTTTCTCTGCTCTGTAGTGAGTTATTCTTCTAACAAAATTGAGTGGTTTCATTTTTATTTCCATGATGTGCTGGGTTGTTTGTGGTTCCCCACAATTTTCCTGCTGGATTAGGGAAGACTAAGGTTGAATAAAAGGGAAAGCCTTATACTTGGCCAAGTGAAAGCTCATTTGTGAGAATATGAGTTGAATTAAGGGGAAATGAGAGAGTGGAGAGGGGGAAATGGCTGCATCTCTCTAACTGTCTGACAAATGAACAGAGGTGACACAAATTAGCATGGGAAAAGCAGGAAGCAGTGTACATGTTTGTATAGCTCCCTTGACTATTGGATGGAGCCCTCTCCAATTTCTGGCTTCAATAACTATAAGTTGATTGTATATTGTAGTTCCTGATGTCTGGTGGGAAAATAGTAGGCACCCAGTAAACTAGAGGAAAGAGAGAAAAGAAGAAAAAAAGTTTGTTACTCCCAGCTTATGGCTTGATGATAATGTCCCAATCTTCTTTTTCACATATAAAAAAAGGACAGGACTAACATCTGTATCCTCAATTAGATTATAGCTGCATTTTAATAGATAGGATTTTAGTCTTCAGAGTTTGTTTCTATCCTGCCTAACACATAGTATAGTCTCAATAAAAAAGTGTTCACTGACTATTCTTTTTAAAAAGGCAGTTTATGGATCTGAAGGTCCTCAGTAGTCTATTCAAATTTCTTTTACAAAATCACCTTTAGGAGACTGTTATCAGAAGTTAACTCTAGGGAAAAATATGAGAGGCAGTGAAGGCAATGATGGGAGGTAAGTGTGTGTGCACTGAAATGAGGATGCTGGTTACCAAGATGCCACGTTGGAGGAAAGTTCCACCTTAACTCTGTCTAATCCTTACCATCTTCTCCATCTATCTTACTTGGATGCACTTCCTTTCATCACAGGTCACATGATTGTGTACCACAGTTACTCTTAATGCTTTGCATCTTATTAAATCTTTTTTCCCCTATAGCTCATTCCCATAATTAGTGTATCTAGCTGTTTCTCCAAAATTCATTTATTCACTCATTCTTTCATTGATTTGTTCATTAACATTTTCTGGATCCTCCGCTGCCTGCTTCACCTTATCTGACCAATTCTGGAACTTATCAGACTAAATTTATATATTTGGCTATGTTTTTCCCCCACTGCCCTTATTTTCAGAACCTATGCAGTGGTTTACCTAGTCCCAGCCATTCAGACCTGATCTATGAATATACAAGTACTAATATGACATGCTTTACCTGAAAGGAAAATAATTCCTTGTATTGTGATTGTTGGTTTTGTTAAAGAAGTAGTTTAGAGACATGAGAGAGACCCTTCCCAAACATCTGAAGTGATTCATAATTAAATGGAGAGAAGATTTTGCTTCTTGACACAGGGAGTCCATCAGAGGTAGAAGGACCTTGTCCTCTCAGAATGATATAACAATCATTAAGTAAATACTCTTTCCACTATGGCATTGTATAAATGCTTTGTGTGAAGTTTAGTCACTCCTCACAATAACTTATGAGGGGATGCTCTATTATCCCTATTTTACAGATGACAAACACTGAGGAGAGGAGTTAAGCAGCTAATAAGTGGTGGAAATGAGCTCAGACTCAGGTCTGTTGGACCCTAACACCTTATGCTGTGCTCTTTCCTGACTATAAAACAACTAATATATTTATATTGCTTTATAGTTTACCAGGTACTTTTCTACCTATTCTTCAATGTAATCCACATAGAAATTCTGTCATGAAACCACTATTGTTCCCCTCATGAAACCACTATTTTTCCCCCATTTATAGGCGAGGGAATTGAAGGTCTGTTGTGTGATCTACCCATGGTATCATTGCCCTGGATCAGAGACTGGGACTTATTATTACGTCTTCATTTCTCTGACTCTCAGTCCTAACTACACAGAGACTTTCTAATAAAATCATGTACATGTGGCACATGTATATATTCCCAGTAGCCTTATTCAAATAAAAAAATTCTTCATCACTACATAAGTAGTGAAGGTAAACACCAAGCTAACGAGATTTGAACTGAGAACAAACATCAGGGCAGCTATATATTCTGGCTAAATAAAAGCAACACAGGGAATTACAAGAGGTCCTTCCCAGAACTTCAAAGGAAATATGCTATCTTTATTAAGAGCTATGAATGCAGATTTGTCTGAAACTGAATGCCTGCTATGGGCATTTTCTATGCAACACTCGATAGCATCATTGCCCACTAGTCAAACTAAGACATAAAAAAAAAAATAGACATTTCAGGTATTAAATTAGCCACCATGGGGCATCTCTACATAGTCCCTTGGATGCAGTAAAGGAAATATATGGAATGTGACAAAGAAAATTAATTAAAATGGGCCATAAACACCTCCAAGTTCAAACAAATTGTGGCCCCTAACACATACCAATTCTATACCTGCCGGCGAGACTTCATGAAATCCAGACAAACTAAAACATGCTTTTATACTTTAATGAGGAAAAGGGGTTATCATGCTTCTTAGCTATTCAGAAATCTATTCTGACCACCTTGTGCTTGAGAATGTAACAGGGAAAATTTATTGAGTTCCTATAGCCCTTTCTTCAGCAAAAGCAGGAGAGTGCTTGGTTCAATTCAATTTTGAAGTTTTCAGTAATTTAAGTTATTAAAAAATAACATTTTACCAATTGTCCAAAGATAACTCACCTAAGCTTTAGGGTTAGTTGTAAGAGAGGTTATTTATTTACAGATTTCAAAAGTCTGGGTTTTCTTTTTTTTTAATCTCCTATTAATGCTATTTTAATCATTTTTCTTCATAATATTTGCATATCCATCTCTCAGAAATGGCTAGAGGATCCTTCTTTGATTTTCTTTTGAATACTCAAATGTACTTTCTGTGGGGTTTCTCCCATTAGGTAAAAACCTTCTACTCCTTCATCACTTCTCTCTATTTTTTTCTTTGTAATATGCTGTGACAAAGTGCATGTCAGAACTCCATGACTACCCTATGTTTTTCATAATCTTGTTTCTAACCTTCTTGGGGACCTGTCTGCCCTCTGATTCTAAACTTCCTATTTAGACTCAACCGACAACTTTCCATCTAAGGTTTCTTCATTTCTGTTGGGGGAGAAAATATCACTGAGCTGTCACTTTCAAGACTGTTTCTGTATATGAGTGAAGTCAAATTTATATCGATCAAAGTGACATGTTTGCAGAGCTAAATAAATGGAAATATTCATATAATTTATGGCTTGTTATATTTGGTGAAAACATATTTTAATTAAGTTTGAGGTTGAAGCTTTTAAAAACTTCTGCCTGAATTTTATCACCCACAACAAATACAGCTTTGGATGAAGGAAGAGATAAATAGCAGAATGGACCCTACACATAAACATGGACTAAGGATGCAGGTATTGACACTGTTTATGTGAGATGGGGCCATGGGATAAAATAACAAGAAAGTCCCATCAATTCATAAAAGACATCTGGAGGAATCCTGACTGAGAAGAAAGTCTTTTTTTTCCCTCCCCTGGGCCAAAACTCATAGATTTTTGAAGGCACAGGTATAATAGTAATGGGAAATGAGGAGTAATTCCCATAAATATATAGCTTTACCAAAGCACCTGCCCATGGAGTAATTTGTCCCTGAGTCCTTTGGAATGACCTCATCTGATGTATTGTTACAGAGTAGAATCAGGAGCTGGGGTGGAAGAGTGGAAGGAATCCAGAGCCCGTGGTTCTCAAGTGCCCTGTCACCCACTGGCTGTGCACAGCTCGACCTGGGTGGCATACATCAGAGGCTGAAGCAGCAGAGAGCTCTCGGGGACTATTTTGAAAGCAACTTGTGTCTTCTTGGTGTAATACACTGAAAGCCTGGAGCTAAGACCTAATTTTAAATGTGACTTTTAAACTTTAGAAAAATCTCCTGAAATGTGAGCATTCTGCTCTTTTGAGAAATGTGGACATAAAAATTTGTTATGGTTTATAGATTTGTTATAGATATGAATACAATAAACACAACCTTTTCTTGAAATCCTGGTTGTGTTAGTTCCCTAGGGCTGCCGTAACGAACTTCCAGAGACTTGAACATCAGTGGCTTGAAATTTATTTTCTCATGGTTCCGAAAGCTAGAAGTCTGAGATTAAGATGTTGGCAGGGTTGGTTTCTTCTCAGGCCTCTGTCTTGGGTTTGTAGATGGCCACCATCTCCCCATTTCCGCATAGTCTATACAAGTGCATCCCTGGTGTTTCTCTGTGTCCACATTTCCTCTTCTTATAAGGGCACACGTCAGACTGGATTAAAGCCCATTGTAATAGCCTCATTTTAATTTAAACATGGCTTTCAAGGCCCTATTTTCAATTACAGTCATATTCGGCACTACTGGGGGTTAGGACATCAACACATGAATTTTAGGGGTTCAGAATTCAGCCCAGAACACATGGTACACTAGAAATTAAAGTTCACAAAGAGATGAATAATAGAAAAATAAAATAAAAGCCATTTTCCACATAAAGTTTCACGCCTTGAAAATGGTTAACAAAAGGAAGGTTTCGAATATGTTCAAAACATGGTAGGTGAGTTCTTTGAACCAAAGTGTATGCAAATGCAGAGATGCATTATGTTAGTTATCTGGAAAGTTTGGAAGCACTTCTACAACTTGATGTCTGAGAAAACAATCATATCAATCCTCATTAGGGCTCAGTGTCACCATTAATAATGTCTCATGCTTTCATACAATATTTTCCAGTTTCAAAGCATATTTTCACTCACTGTTAATTTTAGCCTTGAAATAGCCAAGAGAATGCTGGTGTTGATATGCAGGACTTTTTGTTTAAGTTGGGAGAACCAGAGTGTCAGAGAGATTGAGTTGATGGAGCTCTCTCTTTAGAAAATATCTTTTTCCTCTTCTGTTCTTGCCAGCATTTTGCTGGTGATACTCTTTCTATCGGCAGCAAGGACTCTCACTCTATATGTTGATTTTTGTGAGATGGACATAATTTTTCCATAAACCAGAAAAATATTGACACTTAGTATGTTTGAGACTATACTACATGTAATTCTCTACATTTCTGAATATAAGATTATAGTCCTAATATCTGAAAATATCTATAAGTAGTTTTTGTAGCATGATTTGGGAACTCTGTTCTATTCTTGATACTAGTGTGGTACCAAGATTTCTAATTCCACCTGTTACTTGAGTCTAAATCATACAGTAAGAGACACACAGAGAAGTACCCTGTACTGGTTCTACCTTCCAGGTAGAAGAAGGCATCTTTGACTATTCTTTTTCAAGCACATGTGGCAGCTATCATAGAGGTAAGATATACATTTCTATTAAGTCATACAACGTATATCCTGCAAAAATGACTAATTTTTTCTAAAGAAGAGTCTCTAAGAAAAAAAGACTGATTTGTGCTGGTTTCTCCATGGTGAGAGATGCCCTACTTCTCTACAGTAGAGGTCCTTCAGTTTAATTCTGATCTGTGTAGCAGGTATTGATGTGATATTTGAGTATCAATATACATAAGAACATGTTATCTGGCAGTATTGTTATTTGAGGATTCCCCAGCATAAAGAAGAAGGAGCACCCACAATATCTATAATGAGATTTCTTTTCTTTCTTTCTTTTTTTACATTTTCAGTAACATATCTCAATCTTTTCCATCTGTGACTCTTCCTAGTAACTTTTCACTAGGATTTACATAAGAAATAAAGTGTATCTCGAAATCAAAGGAGACTGAGAGCCTCAAAGGACTGATTACAAGCTTGAGAATTTTGGGGCAGCACTCAAAGTTATGGTAAAAAAAAAAACACAAAAAACAACTCTCTGGATTAGTGATGAATTATGGTCATGATGAAAACCAATACCCCAAGAAGAACTGGAAAAAACTGGGTCAAAAAGACTGTCTTACAAAACACTTTTTTTGGGAGGGGCAGTGGATCTGAGAGGTTCATGTGAATCTGGGATAATATAAACATTCTTAGAATTTTCTGCAATAGCATTGTTTAAAATTGTATTATTTTTTGCTAAGACTAGTTTTGTCCCATTAGTGACCATTACCAAAGTGATAATTGTCTCTTTAGTGAATGATAATTGCCAACTAGATTAACAAAATATCAGTGTTCTATGAGTCATAATTTATAGAAAATTTGTTTATTTTCAAACTGACAAAGTAATATATGTTTACTTAAAATACTCATTATATGGCCATCCAGAAAGTAAATATAGAAATCGGTCTTCATTTCTCTTCAAACTTTCTCTCAAGTAGTGACTATTAAAAATGTGAAAATGTACATGTTAATATATGTAACCTGCATAATATCTTATTATCTGTCACCCTGTCTTGACGTGACAAGGTTGTGGTATTAGCTTACTAAGCAATACAAATTAAAAGTAATTTATCATCTTTGCTTTAGCGTTACATGAAAACAACAAGTATCATTTATTAAGTACATCAAAATGTCTTAAAATTTCTCTATTTTTTTTTCTCCAGGCTTATTCTCCATTTGGCTGATTTGATGTCTCACCCATGTTTACACTAATGACTGTTTCACTCCAGACCAAGCTGGAGTGCTTGAATCTCTCAGTTTCCCTCTTTAACCCAGCTGTTTGTAAGTGGAGTAGCAGTTTCTCAGTTTCCTTTCAATTTTTCTGTTGTTTCATTACTATAATTCTGTACAAGAAAGGGGTCAGTAAGATGACCAAGCATGGATGAATCTTTCTTCCTTGGGGGGGTATAAATACCCCAGATTGACTACATTTCTTTTGTTTGCCACCTTTTCTTCTGTGTACACATATAGAGAGAGGTACACAATTTATCATGTATACCTTTAAGCTACAGTTCTAACTTTGAGCATTTACAATTTATTTACACCAAACAGCATTTCCTCATGAGGAAATGAGGTTCTTGTATTTAGAAATAAGTAATAACTAATAACTCAATTTATTGAGGAACAATTATCTCCCTTATATGCTACAAGAATGTTTCTGAAAGAAACTAAAATCACCTTAAATTTTCAGTAACCCCTGGGTCAGAAACGAAAGCATTTACATAAAGAAACACGATCTTTAAATGAGAAAAGCTTTGGGTATATTTCTCAGCTGATGAAACAAGTTTCTGATGAATAAACAGAAAATAGAAGTTGGAATTAAGCCAGACGTGGGGTTTGTGGAGAACAAAAGTCAAAGCAGTTTTGCTAGCAATGCAAGGTTGGGAAACAAACCAATTTCTTTGTAGTGCAACTGCTGTGTTGTCTGGTTTGTTTAATTTTTGAAGTTGACACATCACACATTGTTGAGTTGACATGCTGGATGAACTTGAGTGTAGGGTAGAAACTACTAACAAGCCAAGGGCTCTGCCCTCACTTATGAGTCATCAGTGGTTAAAAAATAACTGTGGATCAGTTTGTCTGGAAGAATTTCCAAACTTGTCTGGATATTAAGGACATGTTGTGAATAGTGCCATGTCGTCTGAGAAACTTGAAACAATGTTATTTTAAAGCAATATGCCAAGAATTGAGATAATGCAGACATATATTCATATTTGGACAAAATGACATCTTAATGAGACTAAAGCAGTATGTTTCAGACTATTGAAAGGTTTGAGGTCTCATCACGCATAGCAATCATTAAGAGCAGTTTAACTTCAACCTCAGAATGAGATCACATAAAGTCATGTAACACGTCTCTTAAAGAATCATGGAAGGAAATAGGGCTGTGCCCCTCAGTGCAACATTTCAGTTCACTGGAATATGATTTAGATAAGGTATAATTTAGTTAAATCTGGGCTGATGGGAGGAAGGAAGGAAGGAAGAGAGGGATGGAGGGAGTGAGGTAAAAAGAAAGGGAGAGAGGGAGGGGAAGGCAAGGAAAAAAGGAAGGAAAGGAGAGAGAAATTTCCAAATAAATTTAAACTGAGCCTAATGAAATGGATTGCTTAGTGTTGTAGTCAGAAACAATAAATGCCCTTCACCATAAGGTGAATGGGACCCAACCTAATGAAAATAAATTGGCTGAATTAACAATAAATTTTTATTGTATATTTGCAATAATTTAAGGAAGAAATTTACTCTTTTTTTCTCATTTGCAATTATCATTACTTTAGAGATCTTTCTGCTGCTGGATCATATGGTCCATTTTTGGTATTCAACTTTTATAAAAAAGGAATGTGAGTCTTAAAAGGGCTCTTCAAGATCATCAAGTTTAACTGTGAAAGACAAAGTAGCCACTGAATTGAATCCTGATTGGAACTACTTCAGGGAATGTCTAAACGGAGATAGTCAAGAAACCAACTCCAAAAGCCTTATGGAACCGTTTTTACAGAGAGACAGAGAAAGCAAAAGAAGGTCATTTACTAAAGAATAGAGTTGACTGTCTTAACCTGATTAACCAGTCTTGGTTAAGGATGCAGTTAAAATCACTAACAATTTTTTTGTACACTAGTTTCATGTTTGGGAACTATTAACGCTGGTTTCATGTTTGGGAACCATCAATTAAGTATAGATTAGGAAAGATTATAATTAGAATTTACAGAACTGTTAGCATCATATGGATTGTGGTTATCACTAACAATTTTATTTTATTTTATTTTATTTTATTTTATTTTATTTTATTTTATTTTATTTATTTATTTATTTTTGCAGTACGTGGGCCTCTCACTGTTGTGGCCTCTCCCGTTGTGGAGCACAGGCTCCAGACGCACAGGCTCAGCGACCATGGCTCACGGGCCCAGCCACTCCGCGGCATGTGGGATCTTCCCAGACAGGGGCATGAACGAACCCGTGTCCCCCGCATCAGCAGGTGGACTCTCAACCACTGAGCCACAGGGAAGCCCAACAATTTTATTTTTTACACAATTTTCTCATGTGATATAGAAGCTTATCTTAACTCTACCTCAAACTGAATTTATTAAGAGAATTTCCTGTATGCTTTTCTGTAACATGTAATTTATCTAACCCTGTGGATCACTGCTAATAAACAATATAGATTACCAGTAGTTTACTAACCCATCAATGATGTTAATTTAAAATGCTAAAACCCTGGCCATAACTAATAAAGAACTCAATTGCAAATCACACTGTTTTAGACCTCCTTCCTAGTGAATTTAGTTCTGGTGTCATATTTCCCAGTATTTTAAATATTTCTGTCCATGACATCAGTGATAACCTTTGTCAACTCCTCCCCACCAGCACTCCACTTCCCAACAGCCCCAGATGTTCAATTTGGAGGTGCTGTGATTATGGGAAATTTGTCACCATCCCTTTCTTCTAAGGTAGAGTGAATGATGTCAGCTAAGCCAGCCAGTGCTCCCATCCTTCTAGCTACCACGCTAAAGTCAGGTGAGGCCAAGAGCTCTAAGCCAGACCAATCACGCTGAATCTCTTCTTTACTGGACATGAATGAGGAAGCAGTACCTCTAGGAAACCCTGCACCTGTCAAAAATTTGGTCTAGGATCCAGCCTGAAGACAATGAGACAATGCAGAAGGCAAATGAGAGTGAACGAACTGGGTTATTTGATGATATAATTGCTCTGATACTTTCACTTTCAATTGTCAAGGAATTGTATGAATCTGGTTATCTTATTTGTGCTGATGGGTAATGTCCGGCCATGAAAGGCATAATATTATTATTTGTTGGTAGGTTACTTCTCAACTCACCATAGAGTTTCTGGCACACATCAAGAAGGTTTTTAATAGAAAATGAGGGCTAGCGGCTATGGAAACAAAAGTATAAGGACAATTTATCATTGTGGAAATCTACACAGTAAGGAGGTTGGTTTGACTGAAGCTAAATGTTTGCATTGAGGGATTTTAAGACACAGTGTGGGACAGATCTAAAACGTTCTTTATAAACATGTTGATTTCTTGTTTATTCATCTTGACATTTTTCTTTTCTTTTGTCCGGTTTTCTTTTCTTCTTTTCTTTTTTAGATTGAAGACCATACTGTTTTATAAAGGTAACAAATTGTACATTGTACTAGTGTCTTCTTTGTCCTTTCAACTAAAGTATAAGGTTCAAAAGGACATAAATGTCTTTAGACATTTGTATTGCTAGAAGTTAGCTCAGTACCTGACATTTACTAAATACCTAGTTTAACTGAATAATTTTAAAAGTTTTAATTTAGTGCTGTATTACATAGGATAATAAAGAAAATATTTTTTTATGAAATTTATATCATGGTTAGTTTTTAGTAATGTGATGGCTGAGGATCACGTTTCTTCCTTTCTATTTTAAGTGATGTTTTCCCATCATTATCTTGTTCCAATGCAGTTGTTCATTTGTATGGGGACTGTGCACTTCAGTGACTAATTCATGGTGGTTAATTTTATGTGCCAACCTGACTAAGTCATGGGGTACCCAGGTATTTGATTTAACATTATTCTGGGTGTGTCTTTGAGGAGGTTTCTGGATAAAATTATTTAGCATGACAGACTGAGTAAAGCAGGTTGCCCCTCCTAATGTGAATGGGTCTCATATATTCCAATGAAGATCTGAATAGAACAAAAAGTCTGAGTAAGAAGGAATTCTCTGTCTCTGTCTGTCTGTCTGTCTGTCTCTCTCCCTGACTGTCTTCAAGCTGGGACATTGATCTTCTTCTGCCTTTGGATATGGATACAGACTGGGACTTACGTTACTGACTTGACAGATTCTCAAGCCTTTGGACCAGAGCCAGAACTATGACATCGGCTTTCTGGGTATCCAGCTTTCTGACTGCAGATTTGGGACTTCTCAGCCTCCATAACCAGGTGAGCCAGTTCTTTACAGTAAATTTCTTTGTTATAAGCAGTACCTTCTGGTTCTGTTTTTCTGGAGAACCCAGACTCATATAGACAATAGACAGATAGATAAATAGATAGATAGATAAAATTAATGGGAATATATAGAAAGGATGCAATAAAAGAAAATGCTAATACTGAAGAATTGAGGTGATGAAAGAATGAATTAATTCAACAAGGAATACATAGATACATATGAGGTCTATGAACACAGCTATTTCTGTTTTATTTTTTAAAATCTACCTTTTCTGCTAAATTTATCGGTATATATTTTATTAATTTATTCATATATTTACTCATTAATTTATTCAGCAATCACTCATCTTTGACTTTCCAATGCCTACCAAGTCAAAGGCACTCAATTAATAAAAGACCCTCTAAAGTCATTAACTACAGTCAAAGAAAACACAAATGTAAATAAGGAAAGACTCCATGCTAGGGTTAGACTTAGTGTGCTCTGGGAGAAAAGTGGGGTGGCTAAATCAGACCAGTGAAACAGGCTAAACTTCTTTTTTTATAAATTTATTTATTTATTTTTGGCTGTGTTGGGTTTTCGTTGCCATGTGCTGGCTTCTTGTTACCATGGCTTCCCCTGTTGCAGAGCACGGGCTCCAGGTGCACGGGCTTCAGCAGCTATGGCTCGCGGGCTCTAGAGCGCAGGCTCAGCAGCTGTGATGCACAGGCTTAGGTGTTCCACGGCATATGGCATCCTCCCAGACCAAGGCTCAAACCTGCATCCCCTTCATTGGCAGGTGGACTCTTAACCACTGTGCCACCAGGGAAGCCAGAAACAGGCTAAACTTCTGAGAAGAAATGAGCACTGCAATAGTACTCATGAGTTTTCTGCAATTTTATATAGTATTTTCTTTGGTCTTCCCAACTGTCTGTGGGGGAAGACAGAGTACATGACATCTCTTTGGAAATAGTAGTGGTTTTTCTTCTATTTCTAACTCTCAGGCTACTCTCAAGCCTGAGTTTGCTGCACTTCTTTTGTAATAACTAGGCAAATGTGAAGAGTGCACCACCATGATAAAAGGTGTTTTATCCCTGAAATTCAGAAGACACTAACCTCTTGCTTGCAATCTGTACCAATCTGTATAATAATGATCTTTACTCCCAGGCTATTGAAATCTACCTCTTTGGGGTGGAAATGTCTGCACAATTTACTGAGGCTTTAGGCAGGGTTATGTTGGTCTAGAAGTTAAATAGTTATGTTAGGAATAAAAAAGTATTTAATGGTTTATTGGAAAGTCAATGGCATAATATATAAGGTGCCTCTTTAACAGTATTCTAAAAGTGTCAAAATTCCATGCAGTTTTCCGCATATAAAAATGGCATAATATCCTACAGGTGTCAGCCATTTATTTCCACTTGCTCTGCTCATTAGTAAAATATTTCAATACATAGTCTTCTATATATTAATCTGGCATGTCCTAATGAATAGTCAAGCTAAGCAAGCAACTAGGTAGGTTCTGAAAAAATATATTAAACACTAAGAACTTATTACAGTTTACCTGCAGTGTTTACATTTGTTGTGGTCACTTCCTATCGCAGCCAATTCACTGTGTTGACTGTTGTATTGTCCGTTGTCCAATGTAAATTATTTGTGTAAGATCCAGATGTCCCTGGTAGATGAATTCTCTTTGCCTTAAACTCTCAACCGAACTAGTAAAGATTGCATAAAGGCAATTCACAGCCCCTTAAGAATAAGATCATTTGTTTATTTTTTTAATAGTGGTTGATTTTCGGGACTTCCCTCGTTGTGCAATGGTTAAGAATCCACCTGCCAGTGCAGGGGACATGGGTTTGATCCCTGGTCCGGGAAGATTTCACATGCTGTGGAGCAACTAAGCCCGTGAGCCACAACTACTGAGTCCCGCGCACCTAGAGCCTGTGCTCCGCAACAAGAGAAGCCACCACAATGAGAAGCCCGTGCACCACAACGAAGAGTAGCCCCCACTCGCCCCAACTAGAGAAAGCCCATGGGCAGAAATGAAGACTCAACGCAGCCAAAAATAAATAAATTTATTTTTAAAAATTCATCAAGAAGAAAACTACAATTATTAAAAAAAATAGTAGTTGATTTTCAGTGGACGTCTTTTTGGGGAATCCATACTGCTATGATGGTGGACATATTCCATACTGTTTCCCAAATATACTCTGGCACATAAAACTTCACAGCAGGGTGCTCTGACTTATAACATTTTTCCACAATTAGAAAAAGTCTTTTTTAAAGAAATGAGCTTATAATTGTAAAGCAGTATGTATCTTTGACATTTTCCATATTTAAAATGTATATATTTTGCTTTTAGTAGATATATTTATCCTTATGTTTTGAGTTACTTAAAATAACTCTTTTTTAAAATTTATTTTATTTTATTTTTACTTTTGGCTGCATTGGGTCTTCACTGCTGCATGGGCTTTCTCTAGTTGTGGTGAGCAGTGACTACTCTTCGTTGAGGTGTGCGGGTGTCTCATTGTGGTGGCTTCTCTTGTTGCGGAGCATGGGCTCTAGGTGCGCAGGCATCAGTGGTTGTGGTGCATGGGCTCAGTAGTTGTGGCTCATGGGCTCTAGAGTGCAGGCTCAGTAGTTGTGGCACATGGGCTAAGTTGCTCCACGGCATGTGGGATCCTCCCGGACCAGGGCTTGAACCCGTGTCCCCTGCATTGGCAGGCGGATTCTTAACCATTGCACCACCAGGGAAGCCCCAAAGTAACTCTTAAATAATATAAATATGTATATTGTAAATATACATAATATATTTATATAATATATGATAAATATATATAATATAATATATGGTAAATATATATATTATATATGGTGTGTGTGCATGTGAGTGTGTGCATAGCTATATGTGTGTGCATGTGTGTATAGCTATATATGGTTCCAGATGTACAATATATATTTATTTTATACATAGAGCTATATTATTATATCCTTATAAATCAATATAAGGGTATACACACATTGTGAGGCTTATATCATCAGGTCATCAGTGAAGTTCCTTTGTGTAGCAGAAGTGTATGTGTGTGTGTGTGTGTGTGTGTGTGTGTGTGTGTCAGTATGTGTAATTATAGATATAATTTCTACAGAACCGACAAGAATTTGGAAAAGAAGAGAAGTCAACCTATGCATGTATATGTGGTATGCATCTGACCTATTCCTTAAACATAGTGTCATGGAGCCTCTTTTAAAAGTTTTATCATAAGAATAATAAAGAAATAGCATCATTACATCTACAAATTAGTAAATTGTTATCTATGCCTTCAGTGACCTACGATTTATCTCAACTCCATAATAAATTTTATTTAGAACAGTGAACAACAGTTTGTGTTATTAAAAGAGCAACCTGCTCTGAGGTATCAAGGTATTCCTCTGCTTTTAAAAACACAAAGTCATTCAATAATAATAACTTTTCTTACAAGGCCAAATTATAACTAAATGTTTTATCTGGGTTCATGTTGTAAAGTTATCTGATTAATTCTTTTGAATTACTGACTAAGCCAGACATCTTGGAGGGTAAGTATTTACTTCCCTCTCTTTACTGTTTGTTTTCAATTACAGTCAAAGGAATTTTAAGAAACAAAGATACATGAATAATTCTGCCTATGTTTACTGATTTCCTCTTAGAAATCAGAAATCCATAAATATTATCATTTTATTTGGATTGGGAATAACAACCTCTTCATTTCCACTTATCTGTTAGTATTTGAAATATAAAATTATTCACATTATAATTTTAAAAAGAACTTTCAAAATTACTTTTTATTTAATCCTATTAATCAGTCTTATCCTTTATTCTCATTAGCCAGTTCAAGAATTTTTTGAGAGTGGTGAAAATTTCCATCACATAACCCAACTCATATTATGATGTGATTTCTGTCTCTAAATTTCCAAGACTAACATGTTCCCATCTGTCCTTATTAAATATTTGTAAATATTGCTTTCCATTATACTTCTAGAAATTTCAAGATAAGGCTTCTAGACTGCTCCCATTTCCCTGAGGAATTTGTAGCAATAAGAAGAGAGATCCACAGGCTCACACCACCTCATCTCCTCCCTTCCCTGCTTCTAGGCTAACATGTGCCCATTACCCATAATAAACTGCCCATGCTCCTGGCTGAGGGCACCCCTTCATGGGAGCATTGGATCCCTCTTAATCTTGCCTATTCAAGAAAATCATTCCAGCAATTCTCTTTCTCTTTTTCTATCATCAGTATTCCATAAAATATCACATCCTTTCCATCAACATAGAAAAATATTGCTATTTCTTCAATATTAAAAAGAGCAAAGCATAACTAAACTAAATAAAGCAGATAGCAATAATCATAATAATAACACTTCTTGTGACCTTACTGATCTTCTAGGTTCCATGTGATTTTTTTCCTTCCTTTATCTCACATTTTCTATTTTCATTTTCTCTAATTTCTTCCCTTCCCTTTTGTTGAACCCAATCCAATTCGTATGTTTTTTCCCTCACCTCTCTACTCCACTCCCCTTCACTTCACTTTTAGTTTATTTTTAATCCTTATATTGCCCTCCCATAACTCATGTCCACCCATAACCCCAGAATATGATTTTATTTAGAAATAGAGTCTTTGAAGATGTAATTAGTTAAGGTGAGGTCATACTGGACTTGAGTGAACCCTAATCTAATGACTGATATCTTTATAAAAAGAGAAAACAGAGACATGCAGAAGACACACAGAGGGGAAGACCATGTGACTATGGAGGCAGAGATTGGGGTTATGTTGTGATAAGCAGAAAAGTGCCAACGATAGTCAGTAAACACCAGAAGCTGGAAGAGGGAAGGGAGGATCCCACTCGAAGGCCTTCAGAGGGAGCACGGTCCTGCAGACACCTTGATTTCAAACTCTAGATTCTAGAACGGTGAGAACATAACTTTCTGTTGTTTTAAACTATCCAGTTTGTGATAATTTGTTGAGGTAGTTTCAGTAAGTTGATATAGTGCTAGTTTACTGAACATTAAGTGAAATTTAATTGTTGTTCACTCTCCCCTACTGCAAACTTTTAGATTCAGTTGGCTACCATGACGCCACACTCATCTGGGTTTTCTCCTGCTTTTCCGGATACTCTTTATCAGTTTCCTGGTCTTTCTTCATCTCTCTGACCTAAGGGCTTAATCCTTGCATGTTTTCCCTTTTCTAAGAATAACATACTCCTTTGGTGATCTCATCTAGTTTCATGGCTTTAAATACCATTTAAATGCTGATGATTCTTATATTTCCATTCTATACCATCCACCTAAATTCTCTATGCAGCTTCCTTCTTAATGTCCCCACCATTATACCTAATAAGTATCTCAAATATAACATGTCCAAAACTAATAAATCAATAAGTAATACTATGTTGTTTTCTGTAGTAATTAATAAGGAACATTTATAATGTCTCTCTAATAAATCATAAAAATTAATAATCTGACTATAGCTTGAATTAAATGTCTTGGTATGGTGTTTTCCTCATTGGAGTTTTGGTTTTGGAACATGAAACATGGACAATAAAAATTATAGTTCATCTCTGTTACTTCAGTAATTGACTTTGACACTTGAATCAATAGATGAGTCATATTATGTTACAAGAAATCCTTTAACAAAGGAAATGGTTTTATTCATTTAGTAGAGGGAATTTAAAATATAACTCATGTACTATCCTAACAAACTCATTTAGTTCCTTGAGTATGCCTATATGTATATGTATTATATTTACATGAGTAAATGTTTTTTTGTTTTTGATTTTTTTGTAAAAGAACATAATGTCAATTTTAAGGTGAATCAAAAACTATAGAATATTCTATATATTAAACTTGAAAATTTATCAATAATGCATAAATATACAAATACAAGCAGTATTACTCAACATATCCTTTAGAGAAAGGTAAAGAATAAAACATTTTGAAACTGGTTATTAGAAAGGCTTCACATATTCAGACAAATTTCTGAGGATAGTAAGAGCCCTACCTTTGCTCTCCCAAGCAATACCAGGCAATCTCAGGTGAGTCTTGTTGAGGAAAGAAACTTCATAAGGGATATAGCTAATAAATAATACTACTAATTGTCAAAGGAGATACTGAGAGACATGAGTATATATATGTATGTCGGTAAAATGTGGTGGAGTAAACATTTTCCTACATAGATTATTTATTTGTTTAATGGATTGGGGATTGTAGGAAATGCAATACAGACAGACCTTCATCCTGAAACTGCAGCATATTGGCATGAAAGATTGGGGATAGAAGTAGACATAACAGTTAACCTGGATATGAGTATACTCATGGTGAGTATCGGGCAGTTAGATAGCAGTTAGCAAATGTCTGCAACATACATGAATGAAAAACGGAAGTAGGATAGTTAAAAACTAAACAAAGCAAATCCCTCACGGTAAGAAGCTTATGAGTGAGTGAGTGAGTGAGTTTAAGTAAGGCACCTATAGGTATCCCAGAAATAAAGTTGGGTGACATTTTTGAACAGAGGTAGAAGTCTTATATTTGTCAAAATGGACAAGAAATGATGACCCTCTGTTTTAAATTTCCAGCCTTGATGTAACCTCTTAAATCCTGACTTGTACATTCAACTGCATATTTGACTTCTCTACTTGAATGTCTAATTGATGTCTCAAACTCAGCACATCCAAATTACAACTCTGGATCTCTGCCTGTCTCTAATCCTGCACATTTTTCAATCATTCCACCTCAGTTAATGCTCCAAAACGCATCCAGTTGCATAGACCAGAAACCCAAGTTATGAACTGTGCTTCTTTCTCCATTACAGATCAGATGTTATTCCCTGGTATTCACTGGAGAATAATGTAGACCTCTCACTATGCTCGACACCTCCTTGATTCCTCTAATTTTTTATTTTTTGCAGTACGTGGACCTCTCACTGTTGTGGCCTCGCCCGTTGCGGAGCACAGGCTCTGGACGCGCAGGCCCAGCAGCCATGGCTCACGGGTCTAGCCGTTCCATGGGATGTGGGATCTTCCCAGACCGGGGCATGAACCCATGTCCCCTGCATTGGCAGGCAAACTCTCAACTACTGCGCCACCAGGGAAGCCCGATTCCTCTAAATTTTTACTGCCCCTTTCTCAGTCAGTTCAGGGTGCTATAACAAAGTACTGTTGTCTGGTGGTTTGTAAACAACAGAAATTTATTTCTCATAGCTCTGGAGACTCGAAAGTCCAAGATCAAGGTGCCAGTAGATTTGGGGTCTGTTGAGAGACAGCTTCTTGGTTCATAAATTACCATCTTCTTGTATGTCCAAGACACACAATGGCAGAATGTGTGAGGGAGCTCTCTGGGTTCGTTTATAATGGCACTAATCCCATGCACAAGGGCTCTTCCCTCATTACCTAATCATCTCCCAAATGTCCCCCCTCCAAATACAATCATACTGGGGTTTAGGTTTCAGCATATGAATTTTAAGGAGATGCAAGTATTCGGGCTATAGCAGTACCTAATCCAACCATAAGCAAGCCATGTTAGCTTTATATTTTATTCAAGATTGAATTACTACTCCCTCCTCCCTCTATGACCATGCAAACCACCATCATTTCTTCTGGAGTACAGCTCTAGACTCTAATTAGTCTCTCCCTTTCAAATATTATTTCTCAACAGTCCGTAGGAACCAGAATAATCCTTTATAAATATAAATCATATTATGTTATTTCTGTCTCATAATCTCCAATGCTCTTGTATTGCATTTATTGCAAAATGCAAACTCTGTCCTGGGCCTGCAAGGTCTTAGGGATGTGGCCTGCCTTGCATTCCTCTATGACTTCCTTTCACACCACCCTACTAACTGCTCCTTGTTCTGAAGCTCCCTTACTCTTCTTCCTTTTTCTCAAACAAGCCAGTCTTCTTCCCACTAAAGCTTTTGTCTTAATTGTTATTTATTTATATCTTACTCTAAATCTTCTTGAATTGTTTCTTATAATTTTATTGAGGGTTTAGTTTTAAGGTAACCTCACAGAGGTCTTCCATTACCATCTGGTTTTAGTCATGTTAAAATTAATTCACATTAAAAGACTATGTGTTATGATATTCATTTACTTAAAAATATCAGGTTGCAGGCTTCCCTGGTGGCGCAGTGGTTGAGAGTCCGCCTGCCGATGCAGGGGACACGGGTTCGTGCCCCGGTCCGGGAAGATCCCACATGCTGCGGAAAGGCTGGACCCGTGAGCCATGGCCGCTGGGCCTGCGCGTCCGGAGCCTGTGCTCCGCAATGGGAGAGGCCGCGACAGTGAGAGGCCCGCGTACTGCAAAAAAAAAAAAAAAAAAAAAATCAGGTTGCATAGTTTTATCATACATATGTGTCAATTACCTTGAGCTTTGAATATAAGAGCATCTACTGCCCTAATCAAGAATTCATATCCCTTGGATGATTTAATTCTGCTTTATGGCAAGAAGCACATACTCCAGGGAGAACCACTATAAGTTTTTTCAGTCGTCATATTGAGAAATTGTATTTTATTGGTAAAATTAGTGACCTTTTAACTAGAATGACAAATGTTTAGGGTGGGGTCTCATTAATGAAGTTAGAGGGATTAACAAAGTGGGGTTGACTTAAATTTCTTATATAAATTCAACACTTGAATAAATGTGGTATTAATATCCAGAAGGTTCTGTAAAATATACCCTTGGGGAGGGCCCCATTAATTAACCACTACTAGTGCATCGCACCTCTGAATTTGGCAGCTTTCTGTTTGATTTTGGTCCTAAGGGGAGCACCTCTGTAATGAAACTTTGTAAAATTTATAAAATGACATTCGTGAACTCTTTTGTAACTGCTTTGCTAATAAAGTTGAACTAATAACTGTCAGTATAGCAGCAGCCATTGTTCTGAAATGTGCTATAAACTTGTAGGTAGAATAGCTAACTGCTGCCCTCCTCAAACAGACTACTTTTCTTACCTGCTAAAAAAAATAAATCTAAATGTTGTCCCTTACCACACACTAGACTTTTCTCCAAGCCTCCCACACAGTGGTAATCAGGGGACCATATGATTTAAAGGTCCAAAATTATTTAAACGTAATCCTTTCTGATCATTTCAATTGTTCCTTCAGGAAATGTTTAGCTGGCCTTGGGGGAAAAATTAGTTGTTCAGTAAACTATTCCTTTTCTCATTTCTTTTCCCGAGAGGACATTTTAATATACTATGTAAGGAGAAATTATAATATATCCTTGTGTCAAACATGAGCAATTTGTCCTTAGTTAGAAATCCTCTGGATTCTATGTCATGCCTCTTTTCCACCAGGGACTTCTTTTTTTAATTTTTATTTTATATTGGAGTGTATTTGATTAACAATGTTGTATTAGTTGCAGGTGTACAACAAAGTGATTCAGTTATACATATACATGTATCTATTCTTTTTCAACTTCTTTTCCCATTTAGGTTACTACAGAATATTGAGCAGAGTTCCCTGTGCTAACAATAAATGCTGGAGAAGGTGTGAAGTAAAGGGAATCCTCCTACCCTGTTGGTGGGAATGTAAATTGGTACAGCAACTATGGAGAACAGTATGGAGGTTCCTTAAGAAACTAAAAACAGAGCCCCCGTGGGCTTCTTGCCTTGCTGCCATTTGTAGCTGAGTTTTCCTGCAAGTGTAACTCATGGCCTAATCAGGGTCCACTCATCCTCTCTGGATGACTGAGCTTTTTGCTGGCTGCAAATTCTTGAGTGATGGCCAATTTTTCCATAAAGAGTCCTTGACCCACCATTTCTGCTTTGAAGATGGGGTGTTGGGGGCACTAACCAAGGAGTATAAGTGACCTCTAGAAGTCGAGAATGATCTACAGACAATAACCAGCAAGTATATGGGCATCTCACTCTTACAACCATATAGACTGAAAATTCTGTCAACAAACTAAATAATCCTGGAAGCAGATTCAACCTTACTCTCTCCAGGGTGGAGTGCAGCTCTATTATCACTTTTTTTTTTTTTTTTTTTTGCGGTACGTGTGTCTCTCACTGTTATGGCCCCTCCCATTGTGGAGCACAGGCTTAGGACACACAGGCTCAGTGGCCATTGCTTACGGGTCTAGCCACTCCACAGCATGTGTAATATTCGTGAACAGGGTCACGAACCCGTGTCCCCTGCTTCAACAGGCGGACTCTCAACCACTGAGCCACCAGGGAAGCCCTCTGCTATCTCTTTGATTTAAGCCTTGTGAGACCCTAAGCAGAGCACCCAGCCCAGTCTGTCTAGACTATAGACCTATAGAAACTCGATGATAGCAAACTGATGTTAAATTAAGTTGCAGATTTTGTGATAATCTATTATATCAGCAATATAAAATTAATAAAATTAGCTCAGCTTTAATGATGAGTAATGATTTTCTATGCTATAAAGGAAGTCTCATAACTGAATATTCTAAGCTTTATTGTTGACATTCTAAAGATGAAAGAATTTGGAATACTCTTTCTAATAATTATAGCTGAGCTTACAAGGGTACTGTATTACTATAAGTTCTAGGATCTTCTGTCTATTGTCCATGTACAATAACCAAGCTTCATGGTTACTCCACAGAGATTCCGCACAGATAAATTATTCAAAAGAAGATAACAATCGCCAGTAAAACTTTCCTTCAACTAAAATTAATTTTATTTTTTGCTAGGAGAACCAGGTTTTACAAATCCATAGACAAGAGGGCTCTTGCAGATAACTTTTCCTTCCTCTCATCTTCTTTATGCTGGATATCTCCAATGTGTAATGTCCCTTTCTCTAAAATTAAAGATTAGCTTTTATAGAAAATTTTCTGTTTTACTTATCTTAATTTAAGGATTTAATCTGTCCATGGTATAAGTATTGACAACACACAGCATCTTACCCATCTCAGTTAGTCCACCCTTCTTCCAATCATGGATGATCTACTTTTGAAAATATAAAACAAATGTGTTTTTCATTAAAATATCTGATAGAGCATTACCTGAAAACCTTTCTCTTTTTCTATATCTATATCTATCTATCTATCTCATCTATCATTTTTATAGGTTCCTGGGCTTTACCTTATATCTCAGTTTATTCACCATGAAAATATTTTAATTTGATTATTTGTGCAATTGTTTGTACAATATTAAAACTTTGCAAGCTCTAAAAGAGCAGATTGAATGCAATTGATTTCTTTATACACTACTATTAAAGTTCAGAATGAGTAACATGAAAGTGAAAAAGCAGGGTCTAGGAAAGTGGAAGGAAAAAGGAACATAATAGGGTTACTTTATAAGTATTTCTGAAACTTCAAACATTAAAGACTTACTTTATCAATATCTGTACATATGACTTTGATTTAAAGTACCACTTTAACAAATATATATATAATATATATTATATATATATATTTATAACATGCTTCCTCTGTATCAAACACTTTATAAGAATTTTCCATGCATTATAATATTTTATCCTCAAAATTATACTGTCAATTGTGTATTTTATAACTGTTTTGGAGAGTTTAAATAATGGTTCATTAAGACAAATGACCAAAATTAATTCAAATACTGTTGAAGGACCTGGAATTGAAGCCAGGTCTTTGGAAATGTGGTAACATGAGGTATTTGTTCTTTCTACTATATTGCAGTAAAATATCTCTCAAACATTTCTACTTCTTTAGCTTCTCATTACATTCACTTGATTCAAGTTCTTATCACTCAGATATCCACACTAATTCTATCCTGAACATTTACTGTTATTATCCTGACACTGTTATTGATTCTATAATTAAGTTAATGTTTTAGAAATACTGATTTGCTTCATTCATTCTCTTATTCAAAAAAAGAAAGAAAGAAGAAATAGAGAGACAAACAAGCAAAAAAGACCTCTGGCTCAGAGTAAAGTCCAGATTTCAAAGATCAAATGTGTATGAACATTTAAGGCACTATCTATATAACATGAGAATAAATGCTATGATAAATAAAAGCAATAAGAAGAGTCCTCTTCCTTCAAACAGTGGACAATTTATCTGGACAGGTGCTGAGATGTACAAAGTTAAAACACTACAGAATGGTCTAATAGTGCCAACATATGAGCATGAAAATTTACAATATAGAGAACTAATTTTGGGTGTTTGGGAATGGTTGGAAAGGCTATAATCTGAAATGGTTCCAAAGACTATAATGTAAATAATTCATCTTAAACCAGGTTCTAAAATATTGAGATAGCTGAATGGAAAAAGTGCTGCATATTTGAGGGGTAACAAAACACAGATGAGAATGAAAGTGGGGCTTTGACACTACTTTGGGTCCCTCCCATTGTCATCTATAATTCCAGGAATAATTTGGAGCTAAATTAGGGACAGTTTTGATGTTTGACATCAGAACTTAATATTTTATTAAAGTCATGGAAAACCATTGAAAATTTGTGAGCAAGGAATCACCATGAAAAATCAGGGTTTGCAAAAAATTAATCTGACATTAAAGTATTGGATGAATTATGTTGAAAGAGATTGAAGTAAGAAGAATAACTAAGAAGTCGGGAAGAAGAAGTGGAGGGTAAAAGCTTAGGAAATACAATAAAATATGAACATTTAAAAAGCATCCTTCTACATGTGAATTATAGTTATACATAGCAGTGTTTGAGAGTTTAAGAATGTCACTTCCTCTTTCTCTGGTTCAATATTTAATACATACCTGACTTAGAATTTTGATGGGAAGAGAAGGAAAAGATAAGAGGACAGAGTAGTACCATTATTTAATTTCAAACTTCTGCCCTAGATATCTGGGTAGAAGGGAATAGAGAGAAAAATTTATATAGTCATCCCTGCATTTAGTAGAAAAGTCTATATGAAACCAATACTCTGAAACTGTGTTGCCTCCTACCAATGTACACTTAATTCTTTTTGCCCTTCTGACACTTTTTATGATTAGATGGTAAATATCAACTGAACCCTTTCTCATACACATACTGATTAGATAAAGGAAATGAAATAATGCTTATGGATGAACATTGTCAAATACTTAAAATACCAAAGATGGGCTCCCCTAGTGATGTAGTGGTTAAGAATTCACCTGCTGCACAGCAAAGGAAACCATAAACAAGATGAAAAGACAACCCTCAGAATGGGAGAAAATATTTGCAAATGAAGCAACTGACAAAGGATTAATCTCCAAAATTTACAAGCAGCTCGTGCAGCTCAATATCAAAAAAACAAACAACCCAATCCAAAAATGGGCAGAAGACCTAAATAGACATTTCTCCAAAGAAGATATACAGATTGCCAACAAACACATGAAAGGATGCTCAACATCATTAATCATTAGAGAAATGCAAATCAAAACTACAATGAGATATCATCTCACACCGGTCAGAATGGCCATCATCAAAAAATCTACAAATGCTGGAGAGGGTGTGGAGAAAAGGGAACCCTCTTGCACTGTTGGTGGGAATGTAAATTGATACAGCCACTATGGAGAACAGTATGGAGGTTCCTTAAAAGACTAAAAATAGAACTACCATAGGACCCAGCAATCCCACTACTGGGCACATACCCTGAGAAAACCATAATTCAAAAACAGTCATGTACCAAAATGTTCATTGCAGCTCTATTTACAATAGCCAGGACATGGAAGCAACCTAACTGTCCATCGACAGATGAATGGATAAAGAAGATGAGGCACATATATACAATGGAATATTACTCAGCCATAAAAGAAATGAAATTGAGTATTTTGTAGTGAGGCAGATGGACCCAGAGTCTGTCATACAGAGTGAAGTAAGTCAGAAAGAGAAAAACAAATGCCATATGCTAACACATATATATGGAATCTAAGAAAAAAAAATGGTCATGAAGAACCTAGGGGCAAGACAGGAATAAAGACACAGACCTGCTAGAGAATGGACTTGAGGACATGGGGAGGGGGAAGGGTAAACTGGGACAAAATGAGAGAGTGGCATGGACATATAAACACTACCAAATGTAAAATAGATAGCTAGTGGGAAGCAGCCTCATAGTGCAGGGAGATCAGCTCCCTGTTTTGTGACCACCTAGAGGGGTGGGATACGGAGGGTGGGAGGAAGGGAGACGCAAGAGGGAAGAGATATGGGACATATGTATATGTATAAATGATTCACTTTGTTATAAAGCAGAAACAAACACACCATTGTGAAGCAATTATACTCCAATAAAGATGTTAAAAAAAAAAAAAAAGAATCCGCCTGCCAATCAGACACGGGTTCGATCCCTGGTCTGGGAAGATCCCACATGTCATGCCACACTACTGAGCCTGTGCTCTAGAGTCCATGAGCCACAACTACAGCGAGCCACAACTACTGAAGCCCACGTGCTTAGATCCCTCACTTCGCGACAAGAGAAGCCACCAGAATGAGAAGCCCGCACACAGCAACGAAGACCCAATGCAGCCAAAAATAAATAAATAAATAAAGTAATTTAAAAAAAAAAAACAAAGGAAACCTTAATTTACTATAATTTTCTGGATGTATATTTAGATTTATGTAAACGGTCTGCCTTTCTTATATCATTAACCAAGACATTAATCATTAATTCAATCAATCAATTGGCTTTAGATGTAGAAGACAAAGCAGTAAATAAAACAAGTTCCCTGCCTACTTGAAAATTTATGTAAGTATGTTACACATAGTATTAAGGTATTTTATTGATTCACATACAAAAAAAAAAATATGCATGCATAAGAGGCTGATCTGTGAAAAGTATCTTCCTTATGCAGTGAGAAGGATCTGAGCTCCTGGTCAGCATGGACTAGATCAAAGGAGCCGTGCTTCCATATTAGTTTGAAAACCTTTTCCTTTCATTCCAACTTAAGATCCTGTATCATCAAGGATGCCCATCCTGAACCACCCTGCTTCACTTCCTCATCCCATTTCTCTGTGTATAGGAAGCCCTATGGTGACATGGCAAAAACAATAGGCACTATTTCTGGTTCTCAGGCTTCCACTCACCAGCTTTGTGATTTTTTTTTTTTTTTTTTTTTTTTTGGCCATGACACATGGCATGTGGGATCTTAGTTCCCCAACCAGGGATTGAACCTGTGCCCCCTGCACTGGAAGCACTGAGTCTTAACCACTGGACTACCAGGGAGGTCCCCACCAGCTTTGTGATTTTAAACTAGTCACATAAGTTTAAAACTTTCATTATCTACCCTGAAGGGAAAAAAGTAAGAATTAAATGGGGAAACATTTAATTGAAACACCGGGATATGTAATACCACCAGGCATTGTTTCGAGTCTAAATACTGCTTGAACATTTTTACAAAAATTATGTTTAATAATTATTAAGAAAGAACATTTTTATATGAAAACAAAAAAAGTGACATTATGGAATAGAAAAGATGAAGAATTAACTTTTAAAGAAGCTGAAAGTAAAGAATTCAAAAAAAAAATTAGCTTGGAGCTAGCATTTCTTAAAGAGTGACAGAACACCTCCCATTCATGTGATTGATAAGGAACAAAATTACCCTTCTCTGTCTCTATTGGTGCTCAGGTAGAAGAAACCTTTAGAAGCACTGAAAGGACAATTAGAATAGTGCTGTTGGCACAGTGTGTCCCCAATCATAGTTATTATAATTGCCGTCGTTGTTCATGCTACAATAGGAGTGTAGTGTATTTTTTTAATTGGAGGAAGTATATCTACCATATGGTTCCAATAGTGTAAGACACATTGGCTAGTACATCTTGGGCATTCAGCATATGTTTTTGTGATTGAGTTCTACGCCATACAACTAAGAAATGCTTATGAATCTTCTTAATGTCTTGCCGGCTAAGATGTATTATAAATGCTTGAAACACATTGTTTCATCTTTGCCTTCCACACCCAAAACCAAAATAGTCTAGATTTTCCTTGCTTTGAATTAACAGCCAAAGTGACTTCACTCAGTAAAATCCTGGAGTAAACTCAGCTAAAAATCCAGATATGTTCACATTCATACTCACACACATAACAAAGAGCTTAAAAAAGCTTCACTTTGCCTACGTGCATCGATATTACGTAACAGGAAGTGTTGCAACAGGAAGTCAAAAAACTTATGGAATAGGTCTGCTAATTCATCAATTTGAATGACATTTTGGAGCATAAAAGAACTTGTGTGTTTCTGTCATTGTGTAGAATAGGTTTAGTAATATTTGTCTCAGATGCTATTGTATTTTGAATTATATCGAAGAAGGACAAACAAAAACTAGTTTTTCAGATAAGGGAAAAATTTTCCACCTAGATCTTTGTTTATGTCCTTTACCCAAATGTTGCATAGTAATTGAAACCAATTGACATTCTCCTCCAAAAAGGCTAATGGACTCTTAAATATAGAGAATGAGGAACTGGAGTTTTGCTGCCTGGGTCCTCTGGGTGGAATTTGTAGATTCTACGAGCATGGAATAGAGGGTGCCCTGCATTGAGATTTTGGCATTGTTATATTTATTGGGGGGTCAGTGACATCCTGTCCCCAGATCAGGTTACCCCCCACAGGTCTAGACCCTCTAATTGTGTGTCCCCCAAACTTAGAACCTTTGCAAACACATCTTTTCCAGGCAACTAGTAGAGAGAAAGAGAGATTAATGCAGAATTAGAGTTGCTATGAAAATGCCCTAACGTGGGTAACAGAGCACTTATTAGCTGAGAAGTGGCATCAAGTTCCACCTGAAAATGTTCCCATGTTGTAAGCCTTTGTTAGCTTCTGTTCACTTCTTGGGGAGGGCTAATATTTAGATATTAATCTCTAGCAGAATCAAAACAGGAACTATAGTAAATAATTTACGTAAAGTATGTGTCAAATCTTTATAAAAGAGTTCCAAAATACTAAGCACACAGGACTGTGCTATCCCTTTGCAGTTTTCATCCTCAATGTCTTCCATCATATTCTCAGGAAGACAGTGCTGTTTTATGTTCCTATCTTTTCATATACTCTTTCCTATCTGTTCTGGTCGTGAACATGATGTTTATCTTTCTCTTGTTATTCTAAGACTCTATGTTCAACCTCTTTCTGGAAAGAATATATGTAAAAACAACTGTTTAAAATCAATGAGCTATAAATGAAAGCAAGTTACTTTATCTTGTAAAATTTTAATTCCCCAGCCATCTGTCATATTGACACTCCTTATTTTTACTGTGACTCTAGCTCTATCATTTAAATATGTGGTCCTTGTTTTCTTAGCCTCTTGCATTAATACTGATTAATTTAAGACTAATAGAAATAAACATGCTTCTCGTAGAATTATGGAGCTGAGATTTGATCCCACATCTCTTTGATTAACTACTATTGTATACTAACTCTCAAATACTTTTTGAGTATCTCCATTTGGATATCACACAAGCACTTATTTTTTTTTTCAAAAATACATTTTCTTCTTCCTTTTCCCATCATATCCCCAAACCTGTTGCACCATCTTCATCCCCAATCACAGGGGATGGTTTCACCATTCCGTGCCCAGAGGAGATCTGGAGGTCCTCCTAGTTTCCTCTATACATTTCTTACACTTGTCTCACACTTGCCATTACTATGTTTTGAGTACATTCATGCTCACCAGCCAAATGCTACTAGGAATACAGCAATAGTCAAGGTACTACAGTGGTTCTATTACTCACTGTAACAAAAGAGGCCACACACCATGGGACCAATGGGATGTCTTCATAAGAGAGTTAGAATGGTCTTGCACTAGGGTTTGGGCTTGTGTTAAGTGACTTGGGAAGGCTTCAAGGAAGTAGGAGTTTTTCCTGGATTGAGTAATGTTAGAAAGCAGAGGTAAACTGGCAACATGCTCTTTTTTTTCTTTAACTGAAGTGACACTGGTTTATAACATTATATAAGCTTTATGTGTACAACATTATATTTCAACTTCTGTATACACTACAGCGTGCTCACCACCAAAAATTTAGTTTCTGTCTGTCACCATACAGTTGATCCCCTTTATGGATTTTGTCCCCACCCACTTCCCCTCTAGTAACCACTACTCTGTTCTCTGTATCTATGTTTCTGTTTTTGTTTGATTTTTGTTCATTTATTTCATTTTTGTTTTTTTTATATGCTATATATGAGTGAAATCATACAGTATGTCTCTTTCTCTGTCTGACTTACTTCACTGAAATGTATTTGGTATTTTAATAGGAAATGGAAGGAATAAAAGAGAACTAAAGATGCACTTGGCTTTTAAAAAATGTGGCACTCCCTGGGGTTAGCGAGGGGAATGGTGTCTGAGCATTTTTGTGGTTTGTACAATCTACTTATTTTTGTCTGTGTTCAGATCTGCTGATGGAGGTTTCTTGTTTTGGTCCCAGTCCATCACAGTCACAAATAGGATATAATGACAATGGACTAGGCTGTTGGTGCTGGTTTTCATGATCCATCTCTCCCTTTAGACACTTTATGCCTCCAGATGCATACCACTCTCTGAGGTTGACTGAATGCCTGGTGTTTTATGTCTACCCATCATTTACAAGAAGTTCCCCTCTCACAGAAGACATGTCTTCTGTATTTGTAATTCTCTTCAATCTTATCTTTAAAATCTTAGCTGGGTACCTTCCTCTGGAAAGCATCGTCTAATGAACCTCCTTTTTTTTTTTTTTTTTTTTTTTGCGGTACGAGGGTCTCTCACTGTCGTGGCCTCTCCTGTTGCAGAGCACAGGCTCCGGACGCGCAGGCTCAGCGGCCATGGCTCACGGGCCTAGCCGCTCCACGGCATGTGAGATCCTCCCAGACCGGGGCACGAACCCGTGTCCCCTGCATCAGCAGGCAGACTCTCAACCACTGCGCCACCAGGGAAGCCCTGAACCTCTTTTAAATGATGTCCTCACCTCTTAATTCCTCCAAACAGCGTTGAAAGCATAAATTCTATTAGAGTATGGAATGTATTTATCATACTTACCACTGTCTCCAGCACCTAGCCCAAATAGAGAGTTATTAGAACATATATGCTGAGAGAAATCATGAACAAGGATTTACTGTGTGTTTGTCTCTGTGTGGAGATAAGGGTAAGAAATGAGGCAGAAATGAACAACTATAGCCTCACCTTCAAGTAGCATGTATCAAATGGAAAATATTGAATATTACTAATTCAAAATTAGTTAGGTAAATTTAATTAAACTAAATGGACATCAGCATTGTAGAAATGTTTTGATTGTTTATTTGTTTGTCTTGGGGAGAGGAGGAGGGCTGAAAACATAGGTTAAGAGGAAGGTCATGTAAGTCCAGAAATCCTTTAGTTTTGTTCCACTTCTGCAAAAATAAAACTTTTATTCAAGCATTATTTGACTGACCAGCACTGTCATTTTTCTTCTTAGTAGCCAAGAGAATTGCCATTGTAGGGAAGTGTACATGTTAAGTTCAGGGCTACACGAGAGAATCTTTTCTTTGTAATTTAAGATGTAGGGAATCCCTCTGCAGCACCTAGCACACTTAGAAGGGAAATAAATGGCAATGAATATGTAACCAGATAGAGGTCCCTTGACAGAACAGCAACGTGGAGAAGCTTGACAGCCCCACGTTCTTGTGCTAGTAGAGGCAGGTATGGTTAGTCTGTCCTTCATGTGAACAATTATAAAGCCGACAAATACAAGGACCACTTTCAGTTTCAAATAATCAGCATCCTTAACAGGTCTTTGTTCTTCTTCTCAAGATACATGAGATAAATTCAGTGTCCTTGGCTAAGAATTTTAAAAGAAGAACTTTGCAAATGGTACTGTGGTAAACATTTAAATGTAGATTTTCCTGTTATCAGCAGATTTCAGTTCACTTTTTTCTTAGAGCATCAAGTACGTAGAGCAAATATCATCATCCCCAGTTGACAGATGAGAAAATACACAGCTAATCTGTTTAGTACTCACGGAAGACATCACTAATAGACCACAGAACTCCTTTCTTCAGAGTTGACACGATGCTACGAAATCCTTCTCAACAAAGTGCTCTGAGAAACTATTCAGGTGTTGTCATCAAGGATGGATTTATATGCCCAAGAAGATATACGAAATAGTAAGTTTATGGCGTCTAAAACTTCCAAGGTCATAAAGTTTCAAAATACTAGAACATGTTAAAAGTAATCTAGTATACACTATTCTTGGGCCCCATTCCACTGTGACAGTATTCTCTGTTATGGATTATATCCTGCCTTTTAAAATAGTCCTTGTCTTTTTTTCTGGAAAAATTCTTCAGAGAAATAAAAGAGGAGAAAGAGAGAGAGAGAGACAGAGGAAGAGGGAGAGAAGGAGAGAGAAATCTTTCATCTAATATGAACAGTGAAAAATATTTTTAATGAATGTGGTTGATTGGATAGTTTTATCTATACTTGAGATTTTTAAGAACATTTCTTAAGCTTATTGGCCATTGGCCATCCATTAAATACTGACCATAGAGAGAAATAAATTTTCACTATCAAATAATGTCTCTATTTATATCACATATATGTACATTAATGAATATTGATTGAATTCATAACTAAATCTATATCAATGTATAAAATACAAAGGGACAGTATTTAAGATTCAAAGTTAAAAATTATAGTTATATGGATTACTGATTTTTATTTATTTTATATAACAAATACATATATTATACTTACTATGCTTTAAGCCCAGTTTTCCTACCTATTTTGCAAAAATATAGATGTTTGTAATATCCATTCTACTCCTATAGCCCCTTCATGGGTGGAAATCTGTTTGGCTATATGTCTTTTCAAATGCAGGGCTCAAGAGCAATGATGAACTCCTTTTTATTTGGGGGCATCATTACTTATGTCTCATATAGGTAGGTGTTCTCTCTGGTGTATGCTCATCTTATTTAGCGCTGTTAGCTTTAAGCCAACTTGATTCTTCTCGGTATTACTGACGAATATATGTTCTAAAAACAACACATTTACAAATGTTTATAGATTGTAACTGTAGCAGTTCTCAGTCCTGCTCTCTCTCTCCAGAAAAGCTGATGAGTTAGTAACTTAAAGTGAAGCTAAGTAAACATGCTCCAATGATCCGATGAGTTAGTAACTTAAAGTGAAGCTAAATAAAGATGCTCCAATGTTCCTTTGGGATTTAATTATGCAGACTTGTCCTAAACACTACATAAGCAAAATTTCAACTTGGACGCGCAGGCTCAGTGGCCATGACTCACGGGCCCAGCCACTCTGTGACATGTGGGATCTTCCCGGACCGGGGCATGAACCCATGTCCCCTGCATCGGCAGGCGGACTCTCAACCACTGCGCCACCAGGGAAGCCCCCCCCTTTCTCTTTTTAGTGCCACTTCCTTCTTGTCCTTCATTTCAGTCAGGTAGTCAATTGTGTGGCAGTGGGATTTTTTTGGGTGTAGATGCAGTGCATTAGTTTGCTAGGGTTGAGATAGCAAATATCAGAGACTGGAGAGTTTAAACAACAGAAATATATTTTGTTACAATTCTGGAGTCTAGAGTCAAGATCAAGTTGTTGTCAGATTTGATTTCTTCTGAGGCCTCATGCCTTGGCCACCTTCTTGCTGTGTCCTTACGTGGTCCTTCTTCTGTGTGGGCACATGTCTGATGTCTCTCTCTATGTGTCCTAACATCTCAGAAGAACACCAGCCAGGTTGAACTAGGGACCAGCCTAAGGACCTTTTAAGGACTTATTTAGAAGGCTTATCTCCAAGTACAGTCACATTCTGAGGTACTGGGAGTTAAGGCTTCAACACAGCAGTTTTGTGGAGGCTGAATTCAACCACTAAATATGTATACATACACACGTGTTTATAGGTATGTCCATATAATTAAGTTATTGATAGGCATTCTGTTGTAAGATTTGGCCCATTGTATCATCTCTCTGTACATGCAGACAGAAGGTCTTATCTTAATATAAATATTGTCTACAGTGCTTAGCCTCAGAAAGATATTAAGACAGGAATACCTTGGAGACATTGCAGGTTCAGTTCCAAACCACCACAATACAGTGAATATCTTAATAAAGGGAGTCGCACAAATGTTTCTTGGTTTTGCAGTGCATATAAAATTTATGTTCGCACTCTACTGTAGTATATTAAATGTACAATAGAATTTTGTCTAAAAAACCAATGTACATACCGTAATTTAAAAATATTTTATTGCTAAAAAATGCTAAACGTCTTCTGAGCTTTCAGCAAATTGTAATCATTTTGCAGGTGAGAGACTTGCCTTGATGTTGATGACTGCCGACTGATCAGGGGGTGGTTGCTGAAGGTTGGGGTGCTGTGGTGATTTCTTAAAATAAAACAACAGGGAGATTTGCCATATCGATTGACTCTTCCTTTTGCAATTGTGTTAGATAACATTTTACCAACAGTAGAACTTTTTTTGAAATTAGAGTTAATCCTCTCAAACTGCTGCTTTATCAACTAAGTTTATGTAATATTCTAAATCCTTTGTTTTTATTTCAACCATATTCACAGCATCTTTACCAGAGTAGATTCCATCTCAAGAAACCATTTTCTTTCCTCATTTATAAGCAACAACTCCTCATCCATTAAAGTTTTATCATGAGATTGCAACAATGCAGTCACATCATCAGGGTCCACTTCTAATTCTAGTTCTCTTCCTATGTCTACCATGTCTGCAATCACTTCCTCCACCGAAGTCTTGAACCTGTTGAAATCATCCATGAGGGTTGGAATCAATTTCTCCCAAACTGCTGTTAATATTGATATTTTGACCACTTCCCATGAATCATGAATGTCCTTAATGACATCTAAAATATTGAATCCTTTCCAGAAGATTTTCAGTTGACTTTGCCTAGATCCATCAGAGGAATCACTATCTATGGCAGCTATAACCTAAAAAATGTATTTCTTAAATAATAAGACTTGAAAGTCAAAATGAATCCTTGATCCATGGGCTGCAGGATGGATATTGTGTTAGAAGGCATGAAAAACTACATTCATCTCATTGTACATCTCCATCAGAGTGACCAAGTGCATTGTTAATGAGCAGTAATATTTTGAAAGAAATCTTTTGAGCAGTAGATCTCAACAGTGGGATTAAAATATTCAGTAAACTATGCTGTAAAGAGATATGTTGTCATCTAGGCTTTCTTGTTCCTTTTATAGAGTATATTTTGCATTGGCTTCAACTTAAAGTCACCATCTGCATTAACTCCTAACGAGAGTCAGCCTGTCCTTTGAAGCCAGGCACTGACTTCTCTCCAGCTATGAAAGTCCTAGACGGCATCTTCTTCCAATAGAAGACTGTTTCATCTACATTGAAAATCTGTTTACTGTAGCCATCTTCATTGATTATCTTAGCTAGATCTTCTGGATAACTTGCTGTAGCTTCTATATCAGCACTTGCTGCTTCACCTTACTCTTTTATGTTATTGAGATAGTTTCTTTCCTTAAACCTCATGAACCAACCTCTGTTAGCTTCAAACTTTTCTTCTGCAGCTTCCTTACCTCTCTCAGCCTTCCTAGAATTGAAGAGAGTTAGGCCCTTGCTCTGGATTAGGCTTTGGCTTAAGGGAATGTTGTACCAGGTGTGATCTTCTATCCAGACTGCTGAAACTTTCTCCACATGAACAATAAGATGGTTGTGATTTCTTACCATTTGTGTGTTCACTAGAGTAGCACTTTTAATTTTCTTCAAGAATTTTTCCTTTGCACTCACAACCTGGCTAATGGACACAAGAGGCCTAAATTTCAGCCTATTTTGACTTTTGACATGCCTTTCTCACTAAGTTTAATCATTTCTAGCTTTTGATTTAAAGTGAAAGACATGTGACTCTTCCGTTCATTTGAACACTTAGAGGCCATTGCAGGGATATTAACTGGCATAATTTCAATATTATTGTGTCTCAGGGAGTAGGGATGATGGAAGAGAGGGAGAGAGATGGAGGAAAGGCTGGTTGCTGGAGCAGTCAGAACACACAGGTTTATCATTTAAGTTTGCTGTCTTATATGGGCATGGATACTGATGCCCCAAAGCAATTACCATAGTAACATCAAAGATCACAGATCACAGATCACCACAACAAACATAATAATAATCAAAATTTTGAAATATTGTGATAATTACCAAAATGTGACACAGAGACATAAAATAAGCAAATGCTGTTGGAAAAATGGTGCAATGCAGGGTTGTCACAAACCTTCGTGTAGTTAAAAAATGCAATATCTGAGAAGCGCATTAACCTGAAGCACCATAAAATGAGGTATCCCTATAGCAAAGAAGAAGCAAGGTTTAAGACATATGGACCAAGAAGTTAGTCTATGGAAAAACCTTTCAATTTTCAGTTTACAAGCTTGAATGTTAAAAATTTAGTTCTTCTTAGCCTCTTGACAAAAGGGAATAACTCTGCTATCAGCAGAATTGATAGTGCAACATATACAATTATCAGTGTAAAAAAATAGTTTCCTTTTTTTATAGAAATCATGTAAAATTCATTAGAGTTTCTCTGATGCAGTACTAAAAACAGAGAATTGACCCATGTGTGAAGTCACACATTTTACACATTTCAACAAATCAGATCCCATCTTTGAGTACTGATTCATCTTGAGCTGTGAAAATCTGGTAGTTCCAGGTGAACAGCATACAAAATTTCTAGCAATGTTGCAAAATGACCTGAAGAAGCAGGAGTTCCAGGGACAAAAGCTCTTACACATTGTCATCAATGTGTCAATGAATGTAGTATAAGAGTAATTCTATTGCCAAATTATGTAGCTGAAAACAATGCAGTGGCAATTTTAGCATATTTGAATTGTTATTAGGTGTGCTTTGATTTTAAGTTCATTTAATGTGTTCTTTAATCTTCAAAGACTTAATGTTGAACAATGTTGTACTATTTTCTCAATTTTTATATTCAAGATATTTGTCAGCCTTTTTAAGATATCTAAATGGTTGTGACTTATTCTAATAGTCATTAATTTTATATTTAATTTTGTATTAAAATTTCCAATTTTTAAAGAGCTCCCTAAAGTGTGGAAGCTTCAGGCCCCACAAAATTTGGGACTGTCCCAAATTTTGTGGAGTTGTGCTAAATTATTGCACACAAATGGAAATGAATTTAGAGAGACTAAACAAACACCCAAATGATTCCACTGCATCAGTTGAAACCCACATGCACCAATGCATGCTTTATGAATAAAGCTTTTCAAACAGTTTGTATAGATAGAAGTGTCTGTAGAACTGAGTTCTTCTGGTACATGGCATTAAAGATAAGCAAAACTGACCTACTGTATTCTATTGATGAGAGCTGCTTTAGTATCAGAAAAAAAAATGTATGTTAAACTAAGATCCCTATTTAAAGTTTTAGTGTTGTTTGTATTTAATTTATAATTTAATTTTATCATAGTATTAGAACCATAAAATAAGGATGGAATCTGATTTTATCAAGTACATAATTAAGCTACATTATTATAAACATTATTATAAATTCAATTTTAAGCCAATTTGAGGTATTTGCTATGATTTTGTTCTTTATTCATATATGAGTAATAAAACAAAAACTACCCATGAAACTTACAGGGTATTAAACTGAACAAGTTGGAAAATTAGCATGGTTTTGGTCATGCAACTAGTTAGCATTAAGACCTCCAACAGGGGCTTCCCTGGTGACACAGTGGTTGAGAGTCCACCTGCCGATGCAGGGGACACGGGTTCGTACCCTGGTCCGGGAAGATCCCACATGCCGTGGAGCGGCTGGGCCCATGGCCACTGAGCCTGCACGTCCGGAGCCTGTGCTCTGCAACGGGAGAGGCCAAACACTGAGAGGCCCGCGTACCGCAAAGGAAAAAAATAAGAAAAAAACAAACCTCAAACAATTTTGTTATGACGTAATTGTCTCATCATTTGAGGAGCTTAAATTAGATGTTCTCTAAAGATCTCTTTTAGTTATGAATTTCTCTGAGTCTATAATCAATGAACTGCAAATCTAATGATCTTAACTGCTCTGCCAGAAGTGGTTCTGTGTCTTGGCTTCTTTCCCTAACGCTGTCTTGACAAATATCTAAGAAGTGTAGGTTCCATGATGTGCTCCACTAATCCATAGAAGAAATGCAGAAAATGCTAAAACATCTATTTTCAAAGTATGTTGTGTTTCAATTTTTCTTCATAGGTTACAGAAAATTCATTTAATTTGTCTCATTAAATATATTTTTTAAAGTTTATCATGTATTTTGTGTCTGATGACTCCCATATTAATTATTAAAGGACTAATGTATGTATAATTTTGCCTCAATGAATCTCATCATGCAGAGCTACTCTAATATTTTAGATAAAATTTATGTTATCTTTCTATTATGTTATTCAGCTTTGTGTAACATGCTGTTAGACATAATTTCTACTGTCTTATTTAATACAAAAGCAACTTATATAAATATATCAGAATTCTCTAGTTTAATCAAATACACATCAGGACAATATTTTGTTACGTTAATAAATATAAAAAAATAGAAAATAGTCCTTGGCTGTTCAGTCTGCTGAATTATGTGAATTATCAAGATGGGTAACACTTAGAGGGTCTAAAATCTAAATATGATGACAGGCAATAAAACAGACTTATTTGAGTGACTATCCATGAATGTTATTTCCAAGGAAAGAACTCCTAAATACAAGAATCTCTAAAATAAATCCTGAAGAGGATGTCCTGAAAATTTTATAATATTTCCATTTTTTTACAAAGAACAGACCGATTCTTAAAAACAAATCTAAATTGTTCTGTGATTTGCTTAGTGAAATTTGATATTGATCACATACTAGAGAATATCTAAAGATTATTTCAACTGATGGTAATTTAAAATCTAGTGTTTTTTTAAAGTGGCATTACAAAATAAAAAGACAATAATATTTTTAAAAGGGATATTAAGGGAGAATAGGGGGTAAAACCCAATGCAATGCTACAAGCCCTGTTAAAGTGCATCAATATTCAAAATAATATAATACTTGCATAAAATGAAAGCACATATCAATGAAAAACCATAAATAGATCCAATGACATATAAAGGTTCACTATGTATAAAAAAGTGAGTTTTAAAGTTAGGGGAGTCAGAAAAGATTACGTGATAAATGATGCCAAGATAATGGAATAACAATTCTGATTTTAAAAATATTATGAAGGAAGAAATTTAATCCTTTTATTGTACCATCCTACTAGGTAAATTTCAAGTGGATTAAAGAGTTTTACATTAAAAACAAAGTGTAGGGGAAAACAAGACTGGCCAAAACAGAATAGAAACCATCAAAACTGGGGAGCAATTTAACTTTCTCTGCTTTTCAATGATGGCAATATCCTCAAAGAAAATTTGAAGATATTTAATATATACATATTCAAAAGTTTTATATACTTGATACTTTAAAAATGTCAAACCTCTATTCTGTGTAAAGACTTTATTCAATCTATAATATCAATCCACCAATAAATACATGGACAGAGTACATGAAAGAATAAGTCACACCTAATTTAAAAACTCATAAGATATAAGCAACCAAAACAACACTGTAGATTTATTAAATAAATGTATTATTGAAAAATGGAAAGACATTACTATGAGTTGGTGAACCCGATGTGCTCATCCATCACCCTTGGCATGATAACCACAAAGAAGACTCTGAATAAGCAATATGCTAGTGTAAAACAAGACCCTTAACAATGGTCATATCTTGTGATTAAGGAATTCTACCCCTGGACTTTATCCTATGCAGACAAAATATATGGTATGTGGATGTTTGTTGCAGGATTGTCTAATATAGCCTCAATAGGATGCAACGATTTCCTTAGGATATGTAAAATAAGTCACATGGGCACAATAAAAAATTATTCAGCTACTAAAATAAAACAAAAAATTATTGATCTGATAATTAAAATAATCTACTTCATACTAAATGTATGATTATGTAAACATGCACAAGTGTTTTAGATAACATGCATTAATACATATTGTTTTGAATTGGGGTGGTTAGATGATGCATGATTTGCGGTTACATTTTTAAATTAGTACTATTGCTTTAAAAAGATTCCCTTTAAAATAGGATTTTCACTCCTATTCATTATTTTTTGCACATGAAATTGAAATGAATTCAGATATTGTTTACCTTGTTAAGGTAAGAAGTTTAAATTTATTTTCAGTCTTAGAGCAGAGGACTTTCATTCTCTTTTCCTCTGTCTTGGCTTTGCTCCCTTTGGGGTGTGTGTGTGTGTGTGTGTGTGTGTGTGTGTGTGTGTGTGTGTGTGTGTGTGTGTGTGTGTGTGTTTCTTTTACCATTCAGCCAGCTAATCCTCAGAGAAATATGCATTGTTTCTGAGGCCAGGAGAGCCTCAAGGAAGCAATGTGAGTGGTGCACTTTCAACTGCCCTGCTTCCTGCTGCTCCAGCCTCACTGTAAATGACGTAAAATGGCATTATCTTCTTTCTATCTTGACAGACACCAGGTTAAAAGAGCACCATTTCACAGCCAGGCAATAGATCCTCCCTTTGTTCTATTTAACCTAGATCACTGAATGACAACCTCAGGAGACTGGCATGGGCTCAGCTTGATCCTCCACTGGAGGCCTTTGCCAAAATCTCAAATACCAGGTGTTTAGTTGTGATTGTTGGTGATTTTTGTTTTGTTTTGTTTTGCTTTGTTTATACCTTTACTGACAAAGCATTATGCTTTAGCTTTAAGAAAAGGGATTACAATAAATTATTGGAATGTGTTTGAATCTCATATTTAGATGACAACACCTCCCACCCCCACTCCCAACATACACATTCTGGAGAAACTGGAAATGCTCCATAGGAGGCTGACAAGGAGACTCCATGGGCTCTTGTCAAGGATGCCTATTTCAATTCATTTCTCTCCTCTCTTCCAATACGTTTTCTGCCAAACTCTGAGACAGGCTTTCATGATATGTTGATGATCACAGAGAAAATTCTGCTCTCAAGTCGTTCACTGTCTAGAGGGGGAGACAGATAGATAAACAGAGTGCTACAAAACTGTCCTATCCTGGGTGCAGACAGGGTCTGTGGAGCAGAGAGAAAAGAAGTCTTAACATGTTCTGTGGCTTCAGGGCATGGAGGCTGTCTGGAGAAACTTCAGAGAAGAACTTCAGAGAACCATTCAAGGAAGAAAAAGAAGGACTAGCAGGAATGTTGAAAACTTAGCATGGGTGGTATCTGCCGATAATTTTGAAAACATGACCAGATTACAGGTAAACTAGAGGTGGGGGCTGTTGTGTGAACGTGTGTGTGTGTGTGTGTGTGTGTGTGTGTGTGCGCGCGCGCGTGCGCGTGTGGCTTTTTTGCCATTCAGCCAGCTAATCAGGCAACTGGTAGTTCCAGCATGGAACATAATGTCTGACATACATATACAATTAGTGTACAATAGCTAATTGATTGAATAAGTGAATGGAAGCACCTTCTTAATCTGATATAAAATTAAAAGACAAGTCATGTTGAATAATAGTGGCGAGAGTGGGCACCCTTGTCTTGTTTCTGATTTTAGAGGAAATGCTTTCAGGTTGTCATCATCGAGAATAATGTTTGCTGTGGGTTTGTCATATACAGCCTTTATTGTGTTGAGGTAGGTTCCCTCTATGCCCACTTTCTGGAGAGCTTTTATTATAAATGGGTGTTGAATTTTGTCAAAAGCTTTTTTTGCATCTATTGAGATGATCATGTGGTTTTCATTCTTCAGTTTGTTAATATGGTGTATCACATTGATTGATTTGCACATATTGAAGAATCCTTGCATCTGTGGGATAAATCCTACTTGATCATGGTGTATGATCCTTTTAATGTGCTGTTGGATTCTGTTTGCTAGTATTTTGTTGAGGATTTTGTGTCTATGTTCATCAGTGATGTTGGCCTGTAATTTTCTTTTTCTTGAGATATCTTGGTCTAGTTTTGGTATAAGGATGATGGTGGCCTCATAGAATGAGTTTGGGAGTGTTGTTCCCTCTGCAATTTTTTGGAAGAGTTTGAGAAGGATAGGTGTTAGCTTTTCTCTAAATGTTTGATAGAATTCGCCTGTGAAGCCATCTGGTCCTGGACTTTTGTTGGAAGAGTTTTAGTCACAGTTTCAACTCCATTACTTGTGATTGGCTTATTCATATTTTCTATTTCTTCCTGGTTCAGTCTTGGAAGGTTGTACCTTTCTAAGGACTTGTCCATATCTTCCAGGTTGTCCATTTTATTGTCATATAGTTGCTTATAGTAGTCTTTTATGATCCTTTGTATTCCTGCAGTGTCAGTTGTAACTTCTCCCTTTTCATTTCTAATTTTATTGATTTGAGTCCTCTCCCTCTTTTTCTTGATGAGTCCAGCTAAAGGTTTATCAATTTTGTTTGTCTTCTCAAAGAACCAACTTTTAGTTTTATTGATCTTTACTGTTTTTTTTTCATTTCTATTTCACTTATTTCTGCTTTGATCTTTATGATTTCTTTCCTTCTACTAACTTTGGTTTTGTTTGTTCTTTCTCCAATTGCTTTAAGTATAAGGTTAGGTTTTTTATTTGAGATTTTTCTTGTTTCTTGAGGAATCTCAAAAACTTGGTATAAACGATCTTACTTACAAAGCAGAAATATAGACACAGATGTAGAGAAAAAACCTATGGGTACTAAGGGGGAAGGTGGGAGGGATGAATTGGGAGGTTGGGATTGACATATATACACTACTGATACTATATATAAAGTAGATAACTAATGAGAACCTACTGTATAGCACAGGGAACTCTACTTAGTGCTCTGTGGTGACCTAAATGGGAAGGAAATCCAAAAAAGAGGAGATATATGTATACACATAGCTGATTCCTTTGCTGTAAAGTAGAAACTAACACACAGTATAAAACAACTATACTCCAGTAAAATTTAAAAAAAAAAAAGATTCCACCAAAGTAGAATTTCAAACAAACAAACAACAAAAAAGAGCCAAGCCATTAAAGTTTCACTCATAATTTCCATTTCCTCAGGCTATCAAGGAAAGTGAAAACTTTGCAGTTTTAACACTGGGTGCAGAGCAGAGTCTAGTGCTTTCATATTGAGGAGGAGGTGCTACTGTCACTCACCTGAGCAAAGGTGTGACCTGTCTCCTTTCCTTCCTGGTGGCAAGGCTGGAGCTGCTATTGAACACACAACTAGGCTTCCTGTTTTAAATGTCAGAGAACACTATATTCTTTATTTTCATAAGAACTTTAGAAACCAAAAGATATGTTTTTTAATAAATAAATGTTCTAGATCAGGAAGCCAGTGTGTATATATGTTTTAGCAGGTGGGTTATAAAATGTCCACTTAATGCCAATCATGTATAGTAGTAGCTTTCTAAATTATAAATGCAGTCATTGAAAAGGCAAACACAGAGCTTAAAATGTAACAGTAAGCTACTGAATTAAATCCAAGTGGAAAAGCATCAAGCAACAGGATTTTATAAATATGTGTAATATCCACAAAGTATAATCACGCTGAAAGAAATTTGACTTCTTGAAAGAGTAATATTATTCCTAAAAAAGTGAAATTTCACCACATAATTTTTAATCCATAGTTTAAATCAGCCATAGTTTAAATTAGGAATGATAGAAAAAATTCAATGTATTTGGTTTCTGAGATCTGGAGTACATGTATATCAGGAGATTAACATATATATTATATACACATATAATGCTATATTATATATGTATTTACCTAAACTTCAGATCTGATATAAACTTTAGGCGGAATGTTTATCTTGATAGAAATGGTTGATATTAATTCTAAGAAATATAACTTGAACATGTGTCTTAAGTATCATGTCAAACAAGTATATGATAATATTTATAAAATCAATATACTAGAATCATAATGTCATTATAAATAATTGTACTTCTATATTTTAATTTTGTTACTCAGAGCCTATAAATTAAGTTCAATAGAGTTATGTGCACTTCATAAATTATTAATTGAGCAATTAATTTGCTTTAAGGAACTCAAACAAAGCTTAAATAACCTACTTTATTAATGGGAATTACAATATTTTAGCCTAGGGTTTTATGAACTTGGTCTCAAGAAATAAAAACCATCCTGAACTAACATTTCTCTGTTTCTATTATTAGCCACCATTGTGCAAACTCAGCTGTCTGGACCACTATCAAGCTTTAAGAAGTAATCTAATCATTGTACTTTTTATCACTTTAAAACATAGTCCAGGAGAGAGATAAAACTGAGAATGGGAAAATAAATTTTTTTGTCAAGTTTGAAGTTCAGAGAATCTCATAGACACTGAAATCCCAAGCTTGTATAAGTTTATAAACAGGAAATTAAGCTTTAGCCAAAATCAATGCTAATACTTGGCATTTTAACAATGTTAACATATTCATTAAATTTCATCAAAGGTAACTAGACTTTCAGCATCACAATTAATTTCCAGTTAGTAACTAGTGTTTTGAAATAATATCTCTCTTGGTTTACCAAATGTTATCTCTCTGGTCCTAGTAGAAATGTGTGCCTATTCCTTATTTCTTGTTTAATGATGAACACATCTAATCTGCTCAAATATTTGAAGAGAGAAGAGAAATTCCTAGAAACGATGTGTATTTATAATTGTTAAGAAATGTAAAGATTTAATCTAAATAAAGTCTATTTCTGAGTCTATTTTAAGGACATTACTTGCATTAATTATAAAAAAGACAGAGAGGGCTTCCCTCATGGCACAGTGGTTGAGAGTCCGCCTGCCGATGCAGGGGACACGGGTTCGTGCCCCGGTCTGGGAAGATCCCACGTGCCGCGGAGCAGCTGGGCCCATGAACCATGGCTGCTGAGCCTGTGCTCGGCAACAGGAGAGGCCACAACAGTGAGAGGCCCGCGTGCCGCAAAAAAAAAAAAAAAAAAAAAAAAAAAGACAGAGAAATTGAATCAACAATACACATCTAGAATCTAACACATGTTCAGCAGCATAGGGGACATAAAACAATGCTATTTTTTTGTTAAATTAGCTATTCCCACAAGACCCAAGGGGCAGAGCAGCCCTTTTAACCCACTGCTTCATTCATAATGAAACTAGTTCAGCATGGAAATTAAACGTCTGTCTTGAAAGATTCACAGATTACCACGATACCACTGATCTTGACCATTTAGCTGGAATGGGAACTTAATTTCACATTTCAAATAAGAATTCCTCTAGTTATTTTTTTTTTAATCCAGAAAAGTGGATCGTTTTCTATTTGAAAGCAAAAAAGAAAAGAAAAAAAAAATACAGCAAGCAAAGTCTATTTTAATTGGACATTTCACATGAAAAGCTGAAGCACTGATTATTTCAGTCTCCCTTTTCTTTCCAGATGTCAGAAGATTGCTCAGAAGATGTCTTCCGAGTAACCACGTTCCTGCCATTATCCACAGTCCACTGAAAACTGACAAGCAAAAATTCCCACCATAAATTATCATGTGTCATGTTCATAACTGTGGTGACCAACCTGAGAAAGAACACTTTACTTTCCTTCATCAAAGAGAAGAAGGAAGAGGATGAATCAAGGTAAGGCATTCGGTCCTTTTTACAGTAAGTATAATGTATTATATGCCAATTTTTTTCTTATTTGTACTTTGAGACAAATTAATTAAGCCTGGTTAAGAGGACTTGAAATTCTTGAAAGATGGAAAGATTTTACTGCAAAGGTTAAGAGAAATTGGATAAGATGGGATTTACGCATCTTTGGAATTGCTTTTAGAAAAGCTATAAATTCCCATTAGATCATCTACCCAGGTGGAGCAAGCCCTTGCTTTAATCATCCCAGTGAACCTTCTGTTCACCTGCTGAACGGGTCACTTCTGGGTTTTATATTTTAGACTTTGACAAAATACCAACAGGGAAGAAAATAAAGAGTTGACTTCTAGTCTCTCTTTTTGCTATCTAAAGGAAGCAGCCATGTTCTCTGATATGGTATTTATCTACCATAACCCTAATAGAAATTTAAATATCCTCTCTCTCCAGAGTTTAATAAATTTACTTCTGCCCAGAATGTTTTTCAGTATACACACATGTGTATAATAAAAAAATACAATATATAAAAACAGAATTTATGAAATAGTCTTAATCTTGGACCAAAAGCAAAATGGTTTCTAATGTCTTAGTTTCAAGACAATTGTAAGTAATTGAGATATTTAGCCCCTTCTTGTTTCCTGAGGGACAATATTCCACAGCTGTCATGAGGTTCACTTAGGTTATAATTTCTGATCTTTAATCTAAATGTGATTTTTCTAGGTTTCTTTGTGATGCAGTGTTAAACTTTCTTAACAAATATATCCATTGTTTCTCTTTCTCTGTGATGTAATTCACCATCTTACACAGTTGCAGTAGTTACGCTTGCTTTTTCATGATAGTTTCCCTTTAGGATTATTTTCTTTAGTCCCTAAAATATCTACTCTTTAATTATGTTAATCTGAACTCATAAATCAAGTCTGTCAGGCCCTTTCATGTTTTTATTGTCCTTTTCCAAATTCCACTTCAATCTGTGTCTGAGTGCCCAAAATAAGGATTGAGCCAAAATTTCAAGATATTTTGATTTCATAAACAGTGCAATATTCAATGACCTACTGGAAATAAGAAGAAATGAATTTAGTTATTATTTGTTTTCAGAACAGAATCAAGAGTTAAAATATATGAGTGCAATTGATGAAACTAAAATAATAATATCAGTAAGATTAATAATAATAGCAATATAATAAAATGATAGAATTAAACATATGATGCTTTTAAACCTTATTAGAAAGACCTGGTTTTGTCTCATGGGTTAAATACCATTTTGTCGTTCCACATATTCTATTCAACAATATCTGTAAAGACCCTGGTATATACAAGTTCTTTACTTAAGGAGGAATGGTGACTTAAGAGGGAAAGGGTGGGAATTAATAATTATGAATTTCATACTACAAGCCACATAGTATTCTCTCTTAGGAGTTATATGCCTTATCTGAATACAGTCCTGGAAGGCAGCTATCATAGATGTTTACCAGTTGGGTAAACATGCTTCAGGAATAGTTCATAGTTTGCTCATCTAACTTAATTACCGTCAGAGCTAAGCTTTTGTTAAAACATAAACTAAAGCATATTAAAATTTTAAGAGTTTATTTGAACAAAACTCAATTCGAATCTGGCAGCTTCCAATCTAGCAGATAGAAAGGAGCTCCGAGGAACTGTACAAAATGAAAGATGTTTAATGACAACAGGGAGTGGAAACAAGGAAGTGTTGTTTATTGCAAGGCTACTTTTCCTTAAAGGATGACAGGGAACTATCAGGCAGATTACCTGACTTGTGCTGAGCAAGTGATTCCTGACTGGTTTAAGATTCCATTTCTGGGAGAGCCAAAACTGTAATTTAGTCTCCAATTGGTGACATGGGTCTTGGCATAAGAGACTCCATTTTGGGGCCTGCTGCCTTGATTTTTAATGTAACACAAAGAAAATTAAATTAGAGAGATGCAAATATTATTCAGCAATTATTCAACAAATAACAAGTGGAAGTATAAACTTTTTTTTAGAGAACAACCTTATTTTCTAGAAAGTTAATGTCTCTGTCCCAAGTAATAAACAATGAATGTATATCATTTTTCCCATAATATTTATTTATTTAACTTTATTTAGAACCAAAATAAATTGGCATAAATACAATGAATGTATATCATTTTTCCCATAATATTTATTTATTTAACTTTATTTAGAACCAAAATAAATTGGCATAAATACCTCAACATTTTGATGTTTAATAACATCCCAGGTCTCTAACCTCTAGGTGCTTATAGCTAATTCCAGTTGTGAACACCAAAAATGTCTCCAGATGTTGCCAGATATCCTCTAGGGAACAAAATTGCACCAATTAAGTACCTGGTCTAAATGGAACGGAGGAAGGTACTGGTTGAATAATATCCCACCCAAATTCTTATTCACCAGGAACCTGTGAATGTGGACCTTATTTGGAAATAAGGCCTTTGCAGAGTAATCAAGTTAAGCTAAGATTATACTTAATTTAGGGCATTAGAGTGGGCCCTAAATCTAATGACTGATGCCTTTATAGGAGGAATGAGAGGGACTTCTGTAGGAGGAGATGCAGGGAAGAAAGCCGAGTGAAGGTGGAGGCAAAGATTGAACAATGCAGTTACAAGCCAAGGAGTGCTAAGGATTACCAGCAACCCCCAGAAGCAAGGAGAGAGGCAGTGAAGGATTCTTTCCCAGTGTACTCAGAGAGAACACAACCCTGCTGACAACTTATCTCCAACTTTAGCTTCCATAACTGTGCAATAATAAATTTCTGTTGTTTTAAGCCACCTAGTTTGTAATACTTTGTTTTGGCAGCCCTAGGAAATGAATCCAGTGTGTTATCATTGGATGATTATAAACAGGGAGACATCATCTGACCTCAGTTTTAACTTGATCACCCTGGATGCAGTAGTGATGATAGACAGTTTTGGGGTCTGTAGGCAGGGGGATACGGAATCAGGAATCCAATTAGAAGTCCAGTGCAACATTTAACAACAGACATGATGGCATGTTGGACCAGAGAGATAATAATGGAAATTGTGAGAAGGAGTTGGATCCTCCATATGTTTTTATTGTAAATTAACAGGATCTTCTGATGGATTGGATATGGAGTATGAAAGAAATAGAGCAGTTAAGAAAAGCTCCAACTTTAGACTGAGGACCCAGGAGACAGAAAAGAGGGTGAGTGGAGTGTGTAGAGCTGAGATCAGCAGTTTTGTTTGGGAAGTGTTAAGTGTGAGATGTTTATGAGATACCCAAGTGGAGCAATTGAGTAGGTAGTTTGATATATGAGTCAGGAGTTCAGTGAGAGATTCATGCTGGAGATAAATTTAGAAGTCATTGGCATATAAAAGGTATTTAAAGTAATAAGATTGGCTCAGAAAACTAAGGGAGTGTGTAGAGACAGATAAAGGAAGGTTTACCTCTAAGTTAAGAGGCCAGTAATAAAAGAAGGAATCAGCAAATGATGGTGAAAAGAACAACCAGTGAGATGCTATCAAATCAAGAGGGAGTTGATTTCTGGAAAACAGTTTTCTTTTGTTTATTTCTATTATATGAAACTTCTAATATAAATGTATTTTAATGAGAAAAGTATTAGAAGTTTTAAAATAAATTGTACTTTAGGAAGATATCAATTGTTATTTTTAACTTTATTTGGAGCAGGTCAAAATGCATTTGATAGTTACTTGGCAGAAAAACCTGAAAATGCCAGGACCTTGAATATGTATTTTGTTGGACTATGAATGGAAAGTTTCCTCTCAATTCAGTTAGTTTAGATGTGTGTCTGATATCTTTCTCAGCCTAGAAAGGATATCTCTGAATGATAAAAATAATACTAGCTGATGATAACAAAGACTTCCTATGGCTAGATTTTCCCATTTGGGATAAGCACAGACTTTGGCTATCCAAAGTCTCTTTGTCTCTTTTTTTTATCCATCAAAAAAAAGAGAAAGAAAGAAAAGAGAAAGAATAAACAGTGAAGCATTTCGGTGGATATTTTGGATCTTTATATTCTGGGGAAACTAGACCTAGATATTTGAATACATTTTTATGTAGAGATTGTAGAGAAAAAGCAAGTCTCCATTTGATCCCAAATTATGCTATAGGATCAGTCAGGTCCCAACAGGAAACAGATGAACCATGGGAATAGGATAAAACAAAGAGGGTTTATTTACAAAGTGGTTAATTTATAAAGGTGTAGTTATCAGGAAATCAGAAGGGATCGTGTAGTAATTCAAAGTTTATATAAACAACGTGATATCACACCTAGGTCTAAAGGGATGAGAGAGGGATTAGTTAGCAGAACCTAAAAGGAGATAATTGTATTGTCAACACTTTTGAGAAGAGTAGTCACCAAAAGGAACATGGCCAGCTCGATGTAAACTCACAAGGAGGGATCTCAGGGGCTAAATATTCTGTCTTCACTTTCTTACTTTCCTCTATCACATGTTAGAGCATAAAGGACCTTTTCATATAATCCCTGCAAGTTAGTCTTCCAAGGAAGAGACCATAGTAGAGAAGGAAGGAAAGTGATTAGAAAGGGGCAAAATGAAGCTATCTGGCACAGGATACTAACTTTCAGTTAGTCTGTTTCATACCTCTGCTGAAAAAATAATTCATATTAGGTGTAGAGGCTTTCTATTGCCACTGAAAGTCAGGCTGTAATTAAGTTAATAAACTTCTCTGACCACTTAAAAATTGTCCTAATTGAGAACAAATTTAACTACCATCATATAAGAACTAGTGTTCTTTATCTATCTAAGGCATATATAACATTACAAGTTTCTCTCGTGTGAATGAGATGAAACTACCAATGCTTAATAATGAAGCAATCTTATTAATATTTATGCTAATTCACTTTAAAAGAGAAGTGCCTCTAGAATGTTGTTTTTTTGTGTTTTTTTTTTTTTTTTCAGTACGCAGGCCTCTCACTGTTGTGGCCTCTCCCGTTGCAGAGCACAGGCTCCGGACGCGCAGGCTCAGCGGCCATGGCTCACGGGCCCAGCCGCTCCGCGGCACGTGGGATCTTCCCAGACCGGGGCACGAACCCGTGTCCCCTGCATCGGCAGGCGGACTCTCAACCACTGCGCCACCAGGGAAGCCCCTAGAATGTTTATTTTTGAAAGGCAAATATTTCTTCTTTACAAATGCAAAGATGACAGCTGAATTCTGGGAGCACACAAATAATTGCAGGGAAATAACAGAGGCACATGTGACGGGTTGATGTGACATTTCTGAGAAACATCACTTACATTGAAATTTCACTGTTGTACCTCCAGCTCAAGGTTCAATAACCCAAGAGCAAGCAGTGCTGGAGCTCCTATTTTTATACTGCTCTCACACTGCCAACCACCTCCATCCATTTAAGTTTCACTGTCAGGAAAGCAGAAAAGTCAACATTCACTTTTAAGGATCATGACATTTTATTAATACTCCTTAGAGCATTCAAAATCCATGGCATTTTAAAAAGTACTGTCATAGCTTTCCAGACTAGTCACTTTCAGTGCTTCAGATGTCCAGAACATTCCATTTAAAAGGCCCATGTGAACAATGATGGCCATATTGGTAACCCTTCTTTCTGAGGTTCATCTCCACGAGTGTGGAATCCATTATTCATGCTGATGACACCGTAATAACATGCTGCATGATTTTATACTGAGTGAGCAATCCAGCAGCCTAGACTAAGAAAAAGGAATTAAAATTAAAGGTTAATGCCATTTTTTATAGTAGGTTGGCTCTTTTAAAACAGATGTACAGAAAGGTGGCCTCTAAGGTCAGCTATATTTATTAGGTATGGAGACATCAGAAAGTACTCCTCACAATGTCAAGGTGGTACCCATCTTCCAAGGAAGAAGAGTTGCATGGGGTCTGCATGGCAGCTGGCCTTTCCCATTGGAGCTGCCAGACTGCATGAGTTCTAATGATTTACACTTTAGATACAATTTCATCTTGGATAGGAAGTCAAATTTTAACAGTGTGGTAAAAATATGATAGTAAAATAAAAATGGAGCTCCATTAATGAACAATGCAAATTTCTAAGCAAATGTAAGGTTAGTCACTTCTGTGAAAAGTCTCCAAACTGGTTTCAAGTGAAAGTGTGCGCTTCTATTATTGTTATTAAGAACCAAAGAAATTAATTACCTCTTAGAAATAACCTAGTGGTGTAAAGCAGTACAAGCTGCCCTTATATGAATCAGGAAATGATATCTTTTCTGGTCCATTCAGATTGTTGGCTTCTTTTGATACTATAATATCCATACTTTAAGGTTAAAAAGTAGTAAAGGTGGTATTTGCATATCAACAACTAATCTACCAGAAATTGATGGAGCCATAAGATCTTGTAATATCCAATATACATATTTGGTACAATAAAGGGGAGAAACCCTAAATTGTAATGTTGATTCTCCAAATTTAGTGCCTTTTTCAGAATAAAAAAAAAACAACTGTAATATTTGTAAGAGCCTGACAAAATTAGATTGCCACATATGTGAAAAAAATAGTTGCATGCAACAATTTTATTGACTTATACGTATAATATATTTGTTGGTGGGCATAGTCCATTGATTTGTTTGTGCTTTGGATGTTTGCTAAGATAATGAATGGTTTCCATATGAACTAAAAAACTATGTAAAAGATATTGGTTTGCCAACGAATCAATATTAAGAGAAATATATTGGTCGTGGCTACATTTCCACATTGGTTTAATACATTATCTTGGAACATACTCTGTGTGTGCATGCAACATGCTTATTTCTTTATTAAGTTCACGCTTAAATAAGTGTAATTGTTAGGAACCTTCCATTTCAAAGGCCAGAAACTTGAAATTGAGTTGACTTAGGAGGTTAAATTGCTATCATCATCAGAATATAAACGTGATAAATAAACTTGTGAGAAATCTTATCACAACTATTCAGATGTCTGTAAATTTTATTTCAACACTCAGCATTTGCACAGATTGCAGAAGGCAAAAGAGAGAATTCATCATTTATTAAAACAAATTTCAGGAAGTAAAAATTATTAACATATGAACAAAAAGCAGTACAAATATATATTCAGATCTAATCTACCTAGCAGCAGCATGGAGTAATGAGATGAAGAAAGCCATCTTGGATTTAGGAAGCAAAGACTTGGTTTTCAGTCTTATTACCAACACACTCATGAGTTCTGTCTTCTTTATTGTCATTTACTTAAAGCCATTTCACCTCATTCTCAGTATTAAGATGGTCATTGCTACCTGTCTACACACAGAGCCACTGAAAGGATCAACACTTGCAGAGGAGGTCTGTAAAACTCATGTTCCATATGAAAATTAAACGTTGGTTATGGTACACAGTTCTGACACAAGATTGAATGGGTTCATGGTCCAGATCTGTAACTTACTAGGTGTTTCATTATTTTTAATTTTTATATAGCCTATTGATGTATAATTCACAAACCCTAAAATTCACAGTTTTAAAATGTGCAATTCAGGTGTTTCTTTTAGTATATCCACAGAGTTCTGCAACCATCATCATTATCTAATTTGAGAATATTTCATAACCCCAAAAGAAATCCTGTGTCCATTAACAGCTACTCTCCATCCCTCCCCACCCAAAGACCCTAGAACAAGAATGTGCTATCTATCTCCATGGGTTTTCTTATTGTAGTCATTTCATAACCATACAATATGTGGTCTTTTGTGACTGGCTTTTGTCGTTCAGCAGAATGTTTTCAAAGTTAATTCATGTTGTAACATGTTTCAGTAAGTCATTCCTTCTTCATTTCCAAATAATACCCAACTATATGGATATACTAAATTCTGGTTATCTATTTACATTTGATAGATATTTGAACTGCTTCCAGTTCTTGGCTACTATGAATAATACTGCTATAGATATTCATATGTGCATGTTTTTGCATGAACATATGTTTTATTTCTATTGGTAATATACATAGGAGTGGAATTGCTGGGTCATATGGAAACTCCATGTATAAAATTTTTAAGGAACTGCCAAAATGTTCCAAAGTTTCTGTACCATTTTAAAATTCCACCATCAATGTATGAGGGTTCAAATTTCTCCACAACACATGTTATTGTCTTTCTCATTTATTTTAGCCATTCTAGTGAATGTGAAGTGATTTTGATTTTCATTTCCCTAGTGACTATTTGAGCATATTTTTATGTTTTTATGTTCTTATAGACCAGTTCTATATCTCCTTTGGAGAGAGGGCTGTTCAAATCCTTTTGAGCATATTTTTATGTTTTTATGTTCTTATAGACCAGTTCTATATCTCCTTTGGAGAGAGGGCTATTCAAATCCTTTGTCCAGTTTTTAATTGGGTTATTTGTCATTTTGTTGTGTAGTTGTAAGAGTTCTTTATATTCTGGATATAAGTCCCTTGTCAGATTTATGATTTGCAAATATTTTCACTTATTTTCTGGGTTGTATTTTCACTTTGTTGCTGGTATGCTTTGGAGCACAAAACAGTTTAATTTTGAAGAAGTCCAACTTATTTAATTTTTTCTTTGTTTTGTTGTATAATATTTAAGAAATCAATGCCTAATCCAAGGTCACAAAAATTATTTTTATTTTTTCTAAGAGTTTTAGGTCTATAATCCATTTTGAGCTAATTTTTGTATCTGAAATGTGGTAAGGGTCCAACTTTATTTTTATGTGGATATCCACTTGTCCCAGCACCATTTTTGTGTGTGTGTGTGGTACACAGGCCTCTCACTGTTGTGGCCTCTCCCATTGCGGAGCACAGGCTCCGGACGTGCAGGCTCAGTGGCCATGGCTCACGGGCCTAGCCGCTCTGCGACATGTGGGATCTTCCCAGACTGGGGCACGAACCTGTGTCCCCTGCATCGGCAGGTGGACTCTCAACCACTGCACCACCAGGGAAGGCCCCAGCACCATTTTTTGAAAACACTATTCTTACCTAATTGCAATGTCATGGTACCTTTGTCTAAAATCAAGTAACCTTAAATTTTTCCATGATTTCTTTCTGGACTCTCAGTTCTATTCCTTTGATCTATATGTCTGTACTTGCAACTGTACCACTCTGTCTTATTTACTGTATCTTTGAGTAAGCTATGAAATTGGGAAATGTGAATGTTCCAACTTAGTTCTTCTTTTTCAAGATTTTTTGGCTAATCTGCATCCTTTCATTTCCATGTATACTTTAGTATCAGTTTGTTAAAAAGGACAACTGAGATTTTGATTTTTTTTTTATTTTTGTATAGTCAGTGCTTTTCAATTATGCTTGCTCACAGTAAGCATTCTCAAAGTAATAATTAAATAAATTAATGTACAAGTACACCAAATTCTGATCTAGTATAAGCCCAAATGATAAGTAATATTCCTAAAAACAGTATAATAGTTTTTGAGGATAAAATAATGCATCCTTCTCAAGAATTCTTTCTTTGATTTTATTTATTTGATTTTATTTTTTATTTCTGTTTGCCATGTTACTTGGACTTCTGTGCACACAAAGAAAGCATGATGGTTTCTATATGTGAGATTCTCAAAATATCTGATTTACTGTGACTTTATAAAAGAATGTATTCAAATTACTTAAAGACAATTTATTGGGTGTGTTTGGAGATTTCTCATGGAGATGAGGACAGAGATGTGGTAGCACCTCATAATAGACTGAACTGCACACTGGAAAGCCATCTGAACCCATATTCCTACTCTGTCCATCTCTCTAAATCTATGGTTTCTTTACTCTGCTTCTCCTGGGAGTGAAGAGGGCTACATGACTTTCCATGATTTCTTGATTCAACCTCTTAACAGAAATTAATGAGAACCTCAGTATCCAAATTCCAATTTTTTGTGCAAAAAACAAACATGGTCCAATTTTGATTGGCCACTTCAGTCATCCTCCCCTTAGCCATTCAGTTGTGGCCAGAGATCTCCAAGTTTACATAACATAAACATAGTTGCCATGTTCAGGAAACAAGATATATATGGCTTGAATTGCACCCCAAAAGAAATTGCAATGTCTATGCCTGTGAATGTATGAAAGGGAAAGGAGAAAGAAAAAAAAACTAAGAAATATTAAAATAAAGACTATCTTAGTAAAAAAAAAATTTGATGGTGGAGAATGTGGATATTTAAGCAGGGAAAACAGTATATATATTATGTGTGTGTGTATATATATATATATATATATATATATATATATATATATATATATATAATTGGAGGTTATCATTTGTTCTCCCAAACTTATGGAGAAAGGTATCTACTGAACAAGTTTTAAGTTGAAGGTCCTGAATTTAGTAATTTCAGAATTCAAATGTAAGTTCTTGTACTTATTTCTTGTGTGCCACATTTGATGTTAATTTCTGTATCAGTTTCATTATTTGTAATATTGGCACAATATTAATATCAAGTGCTAGTTGATAAAGACTGAATGAGAACATGTAAATAGCATCTATAAGTTTATTATAAATAGTATTATATTATAAAGACAATATTAAAATAATCATAATTATTTTAGGATCAGAGCATTTGCCCTCTCATATATTTGGATGTTTAGAGAAATAGTGCTGGGTTGAGCTAGTCTGATGTTTGGGGCCTCAGGGTTTATGTTGCAGTTCTTACAATAAGTAGCTCTGTGGTTTTGGCAAGTCGTGCCATCTTCCCTCAAGTTGACCCATCTGGAAAGAGTAGCTTGATTTAAATTCCTTGAACGATCTCTGGTGTGAGTCCATCTTATTGACATAAACATGAGAGTCCTTGATGATGAAAATCATAACAGCAAAACACAGTTGGTCTGCTCATGACACCATCAAATACAACTTTGCTTCTTTAAAGCAGAGAGAGGACACGGGACATTTACAGGAGAGAACCCATCTTTTAGCAGAACATATCCTGTAAGTAAATTAAATCATTCTTGTAGCACAAAGGCAGCCTCAAGCAACTACAAACAGGAGAACCAAGCACTGTTTTCAAATGACATCATATATACTCTGACCTGCTTTCACTTTAAGTGATTTTCAGTGTATGCAAGCAAAGTGTGTAGCTTATTTATTATAAAGCTAAAAGTCCATAAAAGTCCTTCAAATGTTTCAATAAATGTATGAAAAGCTATTTTTCAAAAGGAAAGCCAACTAGAAATTTATTTTTCTTATGGCTTGAAATATGCTTAAATCAAATTTGATTCCATGATCTTCTTACACTCTACAGATACTGTAGTTTTTCTTGACACTTTGATTATTTTATAGAAATATATTCATTTGACTGGATAAATAACTAGAGTTGGGGAGAAATAAGTCTAATTTTAAAAGGAATATAAATTTGGAGGTATCACCCCACTCTCCCTAAATTCAAATGAAGTTAATTTAAGGCACATGTAGTCTGTCATGTTCAGAAGATATATTATCATTAATAAAATATTCATTATACTGGGAAGCCAATTACTTTCCTCTAAGGACATGCCATTGGGTTTATCTGAAGTAACAGAAATGCTCAGAGTTAATTGAGTTTGTCTTATGCTAACAAGAAATTGTGTCATAGTACAGAAAGATTTTAGAATACTCAGAGGTCAATCTGTACCATGAAAAAAATATCTGCACATAAATGTTTTATGAGGGATTGCCATAGAATAACATATGAAAAAAAACATAATCTGTGCTTAGTCTTCTAATTGGATTTTTTTAAAGTTCTGCATTTTAATTAGGATGGTTTCAGCTGTAGATAACAGAGAAATGGATACAAGCTTTACGAGTACAGGATAATTTAGTGATACATATATTGGAAGTTCAGAGGTGGCTCAAGCCTAGTTTTTGGCTTAATCTAGTGGCCTTTGATCTCCTCTGTGATTGCAAAATTGAGGCAGCATGTTCTGGCTTCTCTACTGCATACTTGGTCATTCAAGGGAAGAGAGAGTTTCTCTTTTGATGGTCTTCTTGTAAGGGCAAAAAAAAAAAAAAAAAGTATTTCCCAAAGTTCCATAATAAAACATAATAAAAATTTTCTGTCTTTGCTTGAATTAGGTCGTATTACTAATTTTGAACCAGACCCTGCAATAAAATTTTAAAAATCAAGAGGTGGTTATTTTAGACATTAATTCCTGAAAAAAAAATCATTATGGCATAGCATTATGGGGGAGAAGTACCTTCAAAGTATTCTGACCCCTAGAGAGGTCAGGGTCAATATCTCCATAGCACAAGGTCTAAATATTTATATGTGTATGGGAGTGCTGTATGCCTGAATAAAATTAGGAAAAGTTTAGGAATGGGAAAGTGGGAATTTTATTGGGGAGGACACCAACAATGTCCACCATAAACAAATGGTGTGGAAAGATTTGATAAGATAGAGGCACACCAAACTCTAAAGGCTTTGCTCTGTATAACAACAATAAAGATAAAAATATATTTTACCAAAAAATTCCAAACACCAAATTCCATATCTTCTGTATGCCACTTAACCACTGTATATAAAGAAGAGTCCATCTGATGGCTCTAGAACAATTGACCTTTTCAAATAATCAAACTACAACTTGTCCCTACCTTATATGACCCTGTATAGGTATAAACTAAGAGCTAAAGTTACTCTTCTAGTCAAGCCCTTACCCTTACTTCCCTTCACACATATCATGTTTTTTATACTCTTGCCTCTGTGTTCATGTTATGCCATATCCTCCATATACCTCTCTGCCTATGTAAATTCTAACCATATGTCAAACTAGTCTTTGGCATGAAGACTTTTATATCTACATTACTGATCATTGACAGGTGTCCTTTCTGATCTGCAAAGGCAAGTAGAGTCTAAACTATTACTTCCAAAATACATTTATTCAAAAATATTTGTTGTATTAACTGGCAGACACTCTTTTGAATGCCCAGGATAGAGACACACGTTTTCAAAAGGATTTTCTGATATATGTGTAGGTATATTCATGTTTGTATGCTTATATCCTTCTCATATTTCTCAGGTAAGTTTCTCAATTTTCTTAAGTGTTAGAGCTATTTTATAGATTTGTTTCCATTCCCACAATTTACTATTGATTTTGCCCTAAGAGAAAAGATACTCAGCAACAAGGTAGGAAGCATGAAAAAAATGTTGCAGCTTGATTTTCATGTTTCCATGGCGCTGGGAAGGAGAAAAGATGTTATTGAATTACCATGGCCAAGGTAGACAGCTTCCAGTAATTATGAGAGCTTAGTATGCATTTTAGGAAACTAGAAGCCCTGGTCTTTATAAAATGTTGCCTTAATTTAGACAAGTTGTTGCTGAAAGTGTAAAATTTATTTTGTTTGGTACTCTTTTGTCAGTACCATAAATTTCTGGTGTCTAATTTCATGGTTTTTGGTTAAAGTTGGTGTTTGCCCTTGAATTAACATATCTAATTAACTTCCCTCCCTCCCTACTATACTGATGTTACCTGTACCAGGAAGCTCTGAATGTTACATATAAACAAGGATAACATGGCTGCCACCCAAATATGTGTATGTTCACACACACACACAAACACACATGCACACATATATACACACACAGGCTCTGAACAAACTGTAGGTTACCAATCAATCTGAATTAAAAACTTCAATTTTTCAGGATCTCAGAAGGTTAAAATTATGACTTTGTTTTTTGGTGCTGATCACATATGTTTACTGACCTTAGTACGATCCTTGTAATTAATTGACATCAATTCAAAGATAGCTCATTGAGTCACAAGTTTCCCATATAGAAGGCCACTTTGCTTTCTTTCATCTAGTCCCACCAGCTTCATAAACCATGCTTTTTCATGTTTTATGCTTGAACCGATGAACTTCGGGAAATTGAAAATTCATTTTTGGTATCCCAGTGATACAATATTTATACACAGTGTAAATAATCTATGCCTTTTAAGAATAATTTGGAATATTACAACTGAAACTTTTTCAGCTGCAGCTTAAAGCTGAAATATTTAGGAAAAATGTGACCACTCTAAGGGAAATTTGGATTTTTTAAATCATTTCCAAAACGTGGTGAGCTGGTGTTATATTGGAAATGAATTTAATCTAAACATGCTATAGTTTATGAACACTGTCAAAGCCAAACACAGCATAATGAAACTTCATTTTAATGTACTCCCATTTAATATTTTCTAACATTTACCATTTGTTTATGAGATTTATATAGCACCCATTATCCAAATAGCTCAAGACATTGTTCAAAGAATATTAAACCAAGACCCTTCATATAAAACTCCTGAAAAAAAAAATAAGGCAATAGAAGAAAAACCTTGAGAAACCATGTGCACAGAAAGGAAATCTCAGCCAGAACCTATGAGGCAATTTGTCTCCATAAAATGCTTTTTGGTACTATATCTCTGAACAATGATGTTTCACTCTAACTGGATTATGAACTTTAAGTAGCTCTGATTCACTTTGAGTTCTTAGATAAAGTCCGTTGATTTCAAGTGCATTTGTAAAAAAATCACTTGTGACATTAGAAAGGAAATGTGGCATCTAAAACCTGGAGTTTCTTAATTTTTTAAGTCATATTTAAAACTACTTTTAAGGATGAGTTTTAATACTTGGAACCAGTTCTTAAGCTGTAATGTCTTAAATTTACGTGGGTGATGTTTTCATTCTTTGAGGATACACACAAAGGAAACAAAAGCAACTAAATATTCTTAATGGCACTCAGCACAGTTTCACTTATATTCTCCCACTATATGGGTATTCACCTATTGATATAAAAACATATCGTTCTAGAAAAGGGTAAAATTTTAGGCTTTAGTACAACTCCTTCATTTTGAAAATGAACATATTGAGACCCAGAGATTCTGATAATTTGTCCAAGGTCACTGTCTCAGTTTCTTACAGAGCTGGAGCTAGATTGATTCCTAGTTTAATCATTTTTCTTCTTTAGAACTGTGCTTTTTATAAATTGATCTGATTTTGGTAATAGCATTTCCAAGCGACTGAGGGTGGAAGTATTTCTTGAGCTCATATTGTTTATCGAAACTTGAGCATCTCAGTTTTCCAAGTCTCACTCATTGTGCTAAGCTTTGCCTTTCAATGTGGGCCATAATGTGACCAGCCTTATTTGCCATACTTTCCTGATGCTGTTGTACAGAGGACTGGATAGGAAGACTTAAATTTCATGCGGTTTGTCTTTTTTCCTTTGAACAGGAATTCACCTATGATGTCTTAGAGAAGAAGCAGCATAAGTCAATGCCTACCACTCACTGATAGAGATGTTTCTCACACCTCTGTGCTCTGCCATGGACCTTGGCAACTAATTATCCAATCCAACCATTGTATTTTACTGCAGAGGACCAGAGATGTTAAGTGTCTTTCTCAAGGTGATAGTCCTTGTTAACAAGCACTCTTGAATCTCTAGTATTTTTTGTGTTTTTCACCTGGAAAATACTTTCGAAATTAGGTAAGAAAATGGACTGGAAATCTGGTCTCTCCGACACCAGAGCTTAACTCTGTGACTTAACTGTTTGATCTCGATCTGGTTAATTAAGCACATTAAGGTTCAGTTAATACATCTGTAAAATTGAAATTATAGTAATACCTATCTAATAGAGTATGGTGAAGATTTATTGATAGCATTTTCATGAGGCTAATTTTCATGATTCTGCGGCAGTTCCGTCAGTTAACACACACACACACACACACACACACACACACACACACACCCCTTTAATTAATACCATTGTATCATTCTCCACTCTCCTAGCCACAGCAATATTTCCAGGGAATTATTACAAAAACTTCAGGTAAAATCATTTGAGAGAGAAAATTCTAGTGTTATACTAATTGAACATGTTCTGCCCCAAATCTTCAAATCCATTGCTTTTATTTTTTTCTTAGATTTATGTTTTCTTTTTTTTTTTTTTTAGATGTATATTTTCAAGTCTTCCTCATCCAGCTGCATTACAGCCTTAAGGACAAAATTGATCAGGTGGGAAGTACACTAAGATAGCTAACATAGTCACTATTTTGGTAACTGAAATGAAAAACCAAAAATAGAACTGCTGTACATGCTCTGGTAGAGGAATAATATGTGGAAAGTAGCAAGTATAATCAATCCCAAATAGAAGATAATCCCAAAGTCTTTCCTGGTCTCTATGATGCAATACAAAATAATTCCATATGGTTAAGATTATATTTGTCTTTTGTTCATTTATTTTGAGCATAAATTACACATTTGCTTTCCTTATTTTGTTGTCTTTATCTCGAGATGGGACATTTTGTTCTTATTTCAGCCCTCACTTCTAAATCATTTAACTAGGAACAACTGAAGTGTTCAGGCCAGTTAAATTTCTCCCAGATTCCAATTCATTTTCAGGAAATACATAAATGGCTGCTGTTAATACATTGACATAAGAATATAAAGAAATTTTAGTTGTCTCTCTATACCTGTTGCTTCCTAGTTCATGTAAATGTTGCTGAATTTTTTTAAAAAATCCTGCTGCCTGTCACTCTGGCAGGAAGTTTATGATGTTGGGACACTGGTCTCACAGAGTTATGAGCAGCACATCATTAATTGTGGGTGCTTTGATTTCACTTGCTTAATCACTGGAATTTGCCTGTTCTGGGTATGGGATACCCAACCACCCAGCCTCTGTTACTCTGTTACATGATGCAATGATGATGTGGACCTTGACCCGCTTTTGCTCTTTGACCCTTAACCTGGTCTCATGGTTCTCAAGGGTCTATTCCTCCCAGAGCCCTGTCCTTTTCCCTTGATGTTGAATTTAATCTTTTCCCACTGCCCGTTACCAAGACTGTTTACCTCTGGGTAAAGTGACATGCTTTATGCTTTGTGGCAATCTTGCCATAATTTTGCTAATCAACAAATGACAGACCAGAAAATGGGCAATGACTCCCCTTTTGTGGGGGAGAGTGAGCAGTTGCTTTTTCTATCTTCTTTATCACTCCCTTGCTCAAACTAGCACCCACTCAGTGTCTCTGGCTAGCACATTGATATAGTGTTACAGCATTTGAATATGTCCACTTAAAGACTAGGGTGGTCAGCCATAGGCATTGAAGCAAATATAAAAGGAGTGTAGTAATTCCTCCACAAATTACCAGCTTTATGCCAATCAAATTAAACATTCCAGCATGGAATGTCCATGAGTTTACTAATAAAGTACGAGGATAAATGCTTTGGCTTTATGCATAACATTTTGAAGAGAAGAAGACTGGCCATGTCAAAATTATGGAGATAGGCAAGTGACCTATTTCCCATCTCCTCTTTCTTTACCCTCTGAAAGGACCCCTTTCTTCCTGTCTCACCCACTTACTCTCTTGTTTGTCAGTACTATACTATCAAAGTGTGGATGACTCCAAAGTTATTAACTTTTAATATTAGTTGTAACATTTCCAATATTAATTGTTATAGATTGGTTAACTGATTTAAATTTATTATTAATTACATTTAGTTTTATATCCCATATTCCAATTAGAATGATGGCTGTTATTATTAGAGCTGCCTGGGAGTTTCATTATTTTTTTCCTCCAAGAATTGCTGAGTAGAAGAGCAAGTGCCAACCTGCTAACAGGTTCTGGAAGAAGTACTGGGAAGCTCTAGCCTCTTGTCCTATACCCCTACCCAAAGCCCTTTATTGGAGCAAAGAAACTGAAAAACTAGTCATAACTTTCCTGATGGGCAGCAATAAGGTATATTGTAATTATGTAGGTTAAGCATGAGGGTTGGAAAATTATTAATATTATTTGAAAAGTAAATGTAAGGTTAATTATCATAAATGCCAGTCACATATCACTAATTTCTAGTTATTATGCAGATGAATATATATCAAAATGAGAACATGATGTTAAATGTGTGTGTGGAGAGAGAGAATGAGAGAGAGAGAGTTTTACTTATACCATTAAACTCTATTTGTTAATTTTGAGTCTTACAGAATCATTAGGAACTCACACTTTTCAAAAACAAAGAACAGAGGAAACAGTTGGATTATTCTCCTAGTAATAAAGACAATGTGTAATGATTAAAAGTTTACTTAAGGGACTTCCCTGGTAGCAGAGTGGTTAAGAATCCACCTGCCAATGCAGGTGACACGGGTTTGATCCCTAGTCTGGGAATATCCCACAGGCCACAGAGCAACTAAGCCCGTGTGCCACAACTACTGAGCCTGCACTCTAGGGCTCATGAGCCACAACTGCTGAGCCCACGTGCCGCAACTACTGAAGCCCGTGTCTAGAGCCTGTGCACCGCAAAGAAGAGTAGCCCCCGCTTGCCATGCCACAACTAGAGAAAGCCCACGCACAACAACGAAGACCCAATGCAGCCCCCCTAAAAAAAATTTACTTTAGAGTGTTTGATAAAAGCTCTGATATGAAAATAATAGAAGTCCAAAAATATATATGAATATATTTCTTAATTTACAGTACATCATATTAAACAAGAAACATTCTGTTTTTGAGTGGTGGTGTTTTTAAATGATACATAAAGAAAAAATTTAAAATAACTTCATCCTGATGGAGAATCAACAAAAATATGCTTTGCAGCCTCTGGAAAATAATTTACTCAGTGAATTCAGAGAGAAAATAGCTTCCTGAATTCTAATATCTAGAATGAATCTCTCAGTATGTCTCTTTCCCTAAAAACTTAACATTACATTCATCTATATTAAATAAGCTTTTTAAAAAATTATATGTTTAAAACTTTTGCAAAATAATACTTCAACTATTTGCCATCATCTCAATGCTCTCATTATACAATTAAATACTAAACATGCTATGACAGATTGCATTATACTATTAATTCAGAGGTTAAGAATACATTAAGGATTTGAAACTCTACAATTTTAATTCTTATTTATTTGTGGTTTACTTTGATCTTTTGTAAATATCAAGGTTATGGCAAATAATGACTGTACTTACCAACTACCTTCTCTATTGTAAAACTTCCTTGGTTGTGACATCCATACAAGCCCACATTCTACACACAATTCTTTCCAATGCCAGTCTCATTACCAAAACAAGTAACTAAATTTATCATTTTTATGCTAGCATAAATTCTACATATTGCTGAATTAAATGCAGTACTGCAGTGTCCCTTGATATTAATTTCTACCTACATATTTTAGAGGGATACAAGGCTTGGCTTGATGACGACACAGTGTGAAACCAAAAGAAGGAGGACCTGTGCTTCCAGATTAGCTGCTACTCACCTAATGCATTTTCAACATCTTCAGAGGCATACATCATCTTCCTCAATATCTGAAGTAGTATTTTTATAATTACACTTTGAATCATTGTTAAAGGAGCATATGAATTCCATTGTTTCTTGATTAAAACAGAAAGACAATGTTCAGATGTATTATTCCTTCTGTTAAACCACAGGTCATGAATCTACAGCAAAGACCTACTCTGAGTATGCAATTCAAGCAACTTCAGTGTACAGTGTGGAATACTAAATATCACATTTACTTCAAAATCCATTGTTCTATTGTGAGATCTGTGTAAAGTACAGAAACACAACAAGAGTTAGATTTTTTGTAAATGCTGCCTTGTGCTGCAACATCTCAAGATAGTTCAGTAGAAGTCATCTGCCTGCAGAACAAGCATGATTTCAGTTTTGATTTCCCTGGTGGTGGTAATTATCTGGATATTCCTTTTGGGTACTAACATTACAAAGACAACCCATCAATCCTTAAAATTATCTTCTATAGAAAATAGCTAGCTATGATTAGAACAACTCAGTTCTGTTTATGTCTTAGAAAGGAAGAAAATCCATGAATAATTATGTCAGTATGGAATAATAAATGGCTATAAAACTAGGAGTGCCAAGACAAGAAGAAGCAATAGGGTGAAATTCAAGAGAAGACAAAACGAGGAACGCTTGTGGTGGGATTAAGGTTTCTGGTCCACAGTAAATGGTGCACACATGCCTTTTGTTGACATAGAATGGCTGTAAATCAGAAACCAGGAAGGGTAGTTTCTCCTGGAAGATACTTCTACTGCAGCAATTAAGAGATCAGAAATAAGGAGAAATCTCAGAGAAACACGAATTGAAGAGGGAGTGATGGGTGAGTAGGAAACAGCTGTATTATAGCAGACCCGGGAAACCTTGAAACTTCCCGAACGAGGAAATTCTCTCTCTCCATCAGGATTCTTCGTGATGCTTAGTGTAGAATTACTTTTCAGTTGGGACTAGTCTTGAACTTGGAAGAGGAAACAAGTAAATTGTAGCTTCTTACTGACTGAATGTGCAACAATTATAAAAGGAAGTAAAAGGAAATCAGAACTGAGGCATGAAATAATGCCTAAATATTTGTGGTTAAAATTTTAATAAAGTTATATTGACACCTTTTTTTTTTACCATATTTATTAACTATTTTGTTATTCATTAATTCCCCCATTAAAGTTTTTACTGATTATAGAACTGGGTCAAAGTTTTGCTATGTATGTATAGTATCTGAATTATCTTAGTAATGCACTTTTTATTACAAACAGTATTCTGCTAACTTGAGTTTTAGTTCCACTTTTGTCAATTGTAGGATTCTCAGATTTATTTTCTTCCTGTGTAAAATGGGAATAGTAGTACCAATGACAGGGTTAAGTGGGAATTATTTGAGATAATTTATACAAAGAGCTTAAGTACTTTCCACATTCCAGGCACTGTGCTGTATAATGAAGACACATGATGGTCCTACCTTTGAGTGGTTTATATTCCACATCTGATAAATGTTTTTCTGTTTGAGTTTCAAATCAGTGAAGTTTTCCAGGGCACTGCCTTGGCTTTATACCCCTCCTCCCCCAGGAACTAGCTCAATGAACAGTGAATAGCAAGTATTCAACAAAATAAGTTTGAGTTGCTCTATATCCTTGTGATGTAAATATGTCAGCTATGTAATTCTTATTGCAGTCACACCCCAAAAGTCCAAAAATGTTATTAATAATACTTGAGGGTCACACAGCTAGATTATGGTGAAGACTGACCATCAGCTCCATCTTTTGGATTCCTAACACATTGGATTCTCCCCACCCCCACACAATTTACTCATTGTTGATATTATAGGAAGAGGGTTAAGCAAAAAGAGAGGATTGAGAAATCTGGGCTTTGAAAGAGAAAAGCATATCATCTTTGCATTGATGATGGATTTTCATAGACAATTCCTGAAGATAAGCAACTCCCACAAAGAGGTACATGGCTCAGTTGGTGAAAGTCTATGAAAATCCAGACCCTTGTCTCCTTCTCCGTGCAATACCCTCTAGACATTCAGTTTACAGTTTCTTTTCCCACTCATGGGCAGTGCTTTATGTAAAACTGAAAAACAAATGAATAATTCACCACTGAATCCTAACTGCTATATGTAGGTGTGCAAACTGTATTTTTAGGAATCTAATATTCAGGCTATAAATATTATCTTGTTCGTAGAGAGTATGCAGGAATATTCCTTCAAAATTATTTATCCTTTCAAAACAAAACACAGGCTGTTCTGTTCATATTCCATGTGGTACATACTGCTGGGAGATGGTTTTAGGATTAGAAGGGTTATAAATTATTTTAAATTGAATGATATTTTTATTTAGCTAGTGCAGAAGAAAATCAAGAAGAAAAGTGATTATCTTTTCTCATACGATTTTATCTGAGAATTGAAGACACTTTAGAGTTGATTTCAACATCCTATTCTGCAGAAACGACCATTGTAATAGTCTTGATAGGTATTCATCCAGCTTCGGCTTTAACTCTTAAAAGAAGTATCTCCTTAGCAGGCTTATGCTGTTTGAAGAAGTCTGAATGGACTCTTCTCCAACATATTGAGAGTAAATTCAATTTACTTTAATTTTGAAATGGTGGGTATGGCTCTGCACAAAGAATAGCATGGAATATCTAATTCCTCCTTTTTCCATGTGGACCTCTCATATTTGGAGAATATTGCTGGGTCTCATCAAAACTTTTTCACAGTAAAGTTGTTGAGGGTTACTTGAGCTATACCTCCTCTGGTATGCTTTTCAGACATGTTTATATCCTATTCTTTCTACGCAGGTATTAAATATTCTTAAAATATATCATCTGTAATTGAACACAATATTTCAGATGTATTTTAACCATGTACAGACCATCATGCCAAGTTATCTTTTTATTTCAGGAAACAATTCTTTTTTTCAGATTAATTCAGCTCTTTTCACAGCCATACCAGCATGTCTCCTCTTTTTGTGCACATAACAAATAAAAGTTATTAGTAAAGATTTAGATGCCCTCATTCTATAGTGGGGGGCTGAGTCTTTCAAATTGATTTGTGGAACTTTTCATTTATTTCTATTACTTTGCATTTCTTTTGCTGGGGCTGATTATTCCAATAATTTGAGATCTGATGAACCTGTTTGTATCAGTTCAGAAGACATGCTCCACTGCTGTCTGCTACCTGGATTCGAATCCTGGTTCAGACACTTATTAGCTGTGTATTTGTGAGCAAGGCAATCAGTGTCACTAAATTTACTCCTCTGTAAAATAGGAATAATAACAGTAACTGCTTATAAATTAGATGAAGTTTCTCAAAAGATTACCTCAGTGTCTGACCATGAAAATTTTGAAAAAAAATCTTAGCTATTATCATTGTCATTATTAAAGATACTAGCTGTCACAGCAAGTGTAATAAAGTATGGAAACTTGTAGCTGTTATATATACACTTTTTTTAAATATCTTTATTGGAGTACAATTGCTTCACAACTGTGTGTTAGTTTCTGCTTTATAACAAAGTGAATCAGCTATAAATATACATATATCCCCATATCTCCTACCTCTTGCGTCTCCCTCCCACTCTCCCTATCCCACCCCTCTAGGTGGTCACAAAGCACAGAGCTGATCTCCTTGTGTTATGTGGCTGCTTCCCACTAGCTATCTATTTTATATTTGTTAGTATATATAAGTACATGTCACTCTCTCAATTCATCCCAGCTTACCCTGCCCCCTCCCTGTGTCCTCAAGTCCATTCTCTATGTCTGTGTCTTTATTCCTGTCCTGCCACTAGGTTCTTCAGAACAAATTTTTTTTTTTTTTAGATTCTATATATGTGTTAGCATACGGTATTTGTTTTTCTCTTTCTGACTTACTTCACTCTGTATGACAGTCTCTAGGTCCATCCACCTCACTAAAAATAACTCAATTTTATTTCTTTTTGTGGCTGAGTAATATTCCATTGTATATATATGCCACATCTTCTTTATCCATTCATCTATTGATGGACACTTAGGTTGCTTCATGTCCTGGCTATTGTAAATAGAACTAAAATGAACATTGTGGTACATGACTCTTTTTGAATTATGGTTTTCTCAGTGTATATGCCTAGTAGTGTGATTGCTGGGTCATATGGTGGTGCTAGTTTTAGTTTATTAAGGAACCTCCATACTGTTCTCCACAGTGGCTGTATCAATTTACATTCCCACCAACAGTGCAAGAGGGTTCCCTTTTCTTCACACCCTCTCCAGCATTTATTGTTTGTAGATTTTTTGATGATGGTCATTCTTACTGGTGTGAGGTGATACCTCATTGTAGTTTTGATTTGCGTTTCTCTAATGATTAGTGATGTTGAGCATCCTTTCATCTGTTTGTTGGCAATCTGTGTATCTTCTATAGAGAAATGTCTATTTAGGTCTTCTGCACATTTTTGGATTGGGTTGTTTGTTTTTTGATATTGAACTGCATGAGCTGCTTGTAAATTTTGGAGGTTAATCCTTTGTCAGTTGCTTCATTTGTAAATATTTTCTCCCATTCTGAGGGTTGTCTTCTTGTCATGTTTATGGTTTCCTTTGCTGTGCAAAAGATTTTAAGTTTCATTTGGTCCCATTTGTTTATTTTTTGTTGTTTTCTTTCCATTTCTCTAGGAGGTGGGTCAAAAAAGGCCTTGCTGTAATTTATGTCATAGAGTGTTCTGCTTATGTTTTCCTCTAAGAGTTTTATAGGGTCTGGCCTTACATGTAGGTCTTTAATCCATTTTCAGTTTATTTTTGTGTATGGTGTTAGGGGGTGTTCGAATTTCATTCTTTTACATGTAACTGTCCAGTTTTCCCAGCATCATTTATTGAAGAGGCTGTCTTTTCTCCATTGTATATTCTTGCCTCCGTTATCAAAAATAAGGTGAACATATGTGTGTGGGCTTATCTCTGTGCTTTCTATCCTGTTCCATTGATCTATATTTTTGGTTTTGTGCCAGTACCATACTGTCTTGATTACTGTAACTTTGTAGTAGAGTCTAAAGTCTGGGAGCCTGATTCCTCCAGCTCCATTTTTCATTCTCAAGATTGTTTTGGCTATTTGGGGTCTTTTGTGTTTCCATAAAAATTGTGAATTTTTTTGTTCTAGTTCTGTGAAAAATGCCATTGGTAGTCTGATAGAGATTGCAGTGAATCTGTAGATTGCTTAGGGTAGTATAGTCATTTTCACAATGCTGATTCTTCCAATACAAGAACATGGTATATCTCTCCATCTTCTGGTATCATCTTTGATTTCTTTCATCAGTGTCTTATAGTTTTCTGCATACAGGTCTTTTGTCTCTTTAGGTAGGTTTATTCCTAGGTATTTTATTCTTTTAGTTGCAATGGTAAATGGGAGTGTTTTCTTAATTTCTCTTTCAGATTTTTCATCATTAGTGTATAGGAATGCAAGAGATTTCTGTGCATTAATTTTGTACCCTGATACTTTACCAAATTCATTGATTAGTTCTACTAGTTTTCTGGTAGCATCTTTAGGATTCTGTATGTATAGTATCATGTCATCTGCAAACAGTGACAGCTTTACTTCTTCTTTTCCGATTTGAACTCCTTCTATTTCTTTTTCTTCTCTGATTTCTATGGCTAAAACTTCCATAACTATGTTGAATAATAGTGGTGAGAGTGGACAAACTTATCTTGTTCCTGATCTTAGTGGAAATGGTTTCAGTTTTACATTGAGAACGATGTACCTATTGGTTTGTCATATATGGCCTTTATTATGTTGAGGTAAGTTCCCTCTATTCCAATCTCTGGAGGGTTTTTCTCATAAATGGGTGTTGGATTTTGTCAAAAGCTTTTTCTGCATCTATTGAGATGATCATATGGTTTTGCAGCTTCAATTTGTTAATATGTCTATCATATTGATTGGTTTGCATGTATTGAAGAACCCTTGCATTCCTTGGATAAACCCCAATGGTTCATGGTGTATGACCCTTTTAATGTGCTGTTGGATTCTGTTTGCTAGTGTTTCGTTGAGGATTCTTGCATCTATGTTCCTCAGTGATATTGGCCTGCAGTTTTCTTTCTTTGTGACACCCTTTTCTGATTTTGGTATCAGGGTGATGGTGGCCTCAGAATGAGTTTGTGAGTGTTCCTTGCTCTGCTATATCTTGGAAGAATTTTAGAAGGATAGGTGTTACTCTTCTCTAAATGTTTGATAGAATTTGCCTGTGACACCATCAGGTCCTGGGTTTTTGTTTGTTGGAAGATTTTTAATCACAGTCTCAGTTTCAGTGCTTGTGATTGGTCTGTTTATTTTTTTTTCTATTTCTTCCTGGTTCAGTCTAAGAAGATTGTGCTTTTCTAAGTATTTGTCCATTTCTTCCAGGTTGTCCATTTTATTGGCATATAGTTTCTTGTAGTAATCTTTCATGATCCTTTGTATTTCTGCAGTGTCAGTTGTTACTTCTCCTTTTTCATTTCTTCTATTGATATGAGTCTTCTCCCTTTTTTTCTTGATGAGTCTGGCTAATGGTTTATCAATTTTGTTTATCTTCTCAAAGAATCAGTTAGTTTTATTGATCTCTGCTATAGTTTCCTTCATTTCTTTTTCATTTATTTCTGCTCTGAACTTTATGATTTCTTTCCTTCTGCTAACTTTGGGGATTTTTTGTTCTTCTTTCTCTAATTCCTTAGGTATAAGGTTAGGTTTTTTATTTGAGATATTTCTTGTTTTGTTGAGATAAGATTGTATTGAAACTTCCCTCTTAGAACTGCTTTTGCTGCATCCCATACGTTTTGGGTCATTGTATTTTCATTGTCATTTTTTTCTCGGTATTTTTTGATTTCCTCTTTGCTTTCTTCAGTGATCTCTTGATTATTAACTAGTGTATTGTTTAGCCTCCATGTGTTTGTAGTTTTTACAGTTTTTTTCCTGTAATTGATATCTAGTCCCTTAGTGTTGTGGTCGGAAAAGATACTTGGTACAATTTCAATTTTCTTAAATTTACCAGGACTTGATTTGTGACCCAAGAAATGATCTATCCTAGAGAATGTTTCATGAGGACTTGAGAAGAAAGTGTATTCTGTTGTTTTATGGTGGAATGTCCTATAAATATAAATTAAGTCCACCTTGTTTAATGTATCATTTAAAGCTTGTGTTTCCTTATTTATTTTTATTTTGGATGATCTGTCCATTGGTGAAAGTGGGGTGTTAAAGTCCCCTACTATGAACGTGTTACTGTCGATTTCCCCTTTTATGGCTGTTAGTATTTGCCTTATGTATTGAGGTGCTCCTCTGTTGGGTGCATAAACATTTACAATTGTTATATGATCTTCTTGGATTGATCCCTTGATCATTATGTAGTGTCCTTCTTTGTCTCTTGTAATAGTCTTTGTTTTAAAGTCTATTTTGTCTGATATGAGAGTTTCTGCTGAAAGATCAGCTCTTAACCTTATGCGGATTCCCTTATGTGTTACTTGTTGTTTTTTTCTTGATGTTTTTAATATTTGTTCTTTGTATTTAATTTTGATAGTTTGATTAATATATGTCTTGGTGTGTTTCTCCTTGGATTTTTCCTGTATAGAACTCTCTGTGCTTCCTGGACTTGATTAACTATTTCCTTTTCCTCATTATGGAAGTTTTCAACTATAATCTCTTCAAATATTTTCTCAGTCCCTTACTTTTCCTCTTCTTCTTCTGGGACCCCTATAATTTGAATGTTGGTGTGTTTAATATTGTACCAGAGGTCTCTGAGACTGTCCTCACTTCTTTTCATTCTTTTTTCTTTATTCTACTCTGTGGTAGTTTTTTCCACTATTTTATCTTCCAGGTCACTTATCCGTTCTTCTGCCTCAGTTATTCTGCTACTGATTCCTTCTAGAGAATTTTAAATTCTATTTATTGTGCTGTTCATCACTGTTTGTTTTCTCTTTAGTTCTTCTAGTTCTTTGTTAAAAGTTTCTTGTATTTTCTCCTTTCTATTTCCAAGATATTGGATCATCTTTACTATCATTACTCTGAATTTTTTTTAGGTAGACTGCCTATTTCCTCTTCATTTGTTTGGTCTGGTGTGTTTTTATCTTGCTCCTTCATCTGCTGTGTGTTGCTGTCTTCTCATTTTGCTTAATATACTGTGTTTGGGTTCTCCTTTTCACAGGCTGCAGGTTCGTTGAACTGCTTTTCTCAAGAAGTTCCTGTTGTTTTTGGTGTCTGCCCCCAGTGGCTAAAGTTAGTTCAGTGGGTTGTGTAAGCTTCCTGGTGGAGGGGATTGGTTCCTGTGTTCTGGTGGATGAGCCTGGATCTTGTCTTTCTGGTGGGCAGTGCTGTGTCTGGTGATGTGTTTTGGGGTGTCTGTGACCTTATTATGATTTTAGGCAGCTTCTTTCCTAATGAGTGGGCTTGTGTTCCTGTCTTGCTAGCTGTTTGGCATAGGGTGTTCAGCACTGTAGCTTGCTGGTCATTAAGTGGAGCTGGGTCTTAGCATTGAGATGGAGATCTCTGGGAGAGCCTTCACTCTTTGATAATACATGGAGCCGGGAGGCCTCTGTTAGGCCAATGTCCTGAACGTGGCTCTCCCACCTCAGAGGCAAAGGTCTGACACCCGAATGGAGCACCAAGACCCTGTCAGCTACATGGCTCAGAAGAAAATGGAAAAAAAAGAAAGAAAGAAAGAAAGAACAAATAAAATAAGATAAATTATTAAAAATAAAAAATTTAAAAGTTATTTTTTAAAAAATTAAAAAAGACAGAAGAGAGCAACCAAACCAAAAAACAAATCCGCCAATGATAACAAGCACTAAAAACTATACTAAAACAAAAAACAAATAAACATAAAAAAACAGACAGACAGAACCCTAGGACAAATGGTAATTGCAAAGCTATACAGACAAAAATCACACAAAGTCCACCATCTCAATTTGGGGATGATTCATTGCCTGTTCAGGTTTTCCAGAGATGCAGGGTACATCTTGTTGATTATGGAGATTTAATCTGCTCTTCCTGAGGCTGCTGGGAAAAATTTTTCTTTCTCTTCTTTGTTCACAACAGCTCCTGGGGTTCAGGTTTGGATTTGGCCTTGCCTCTACATGTTGGTCACCTGAGGGTGTCTGTTCTTCACTCATACAGGACAGGGTTAAAGTAGCAGCTGATTAGGCGGCTCAGGCTCACTCAGACCGGGAGGAGGGAGGGGTACAGAATGCGGCATGAGCCTGTGGTGGCAGAGGCCAGCGTGATGTTGTGACAGCCAGAGGCATGCCTTGTGTTCTCTTGGGGAAATTGTCCTTGGATCACGAGACCCTGGCAGTGGCAGGTTGCACAGGCTCCTGGGAAGGGAGGTGTGGATAGTGACATGTGTTTGCACACAGGTTTCTTGATGGCTTCAGCATCAGCCTTATAATCTCATGTTCGTCTCTGCTGTCCGTGCTGATAGCTGCATCTTGCGCCCATCTCTGAAGCTCATTTAGACGATGCTCTTGATCCCCTCTCCTCGTTCACCCTGAAACAATGGTCTCTTGCCTCCTAGGCAGTTTCATACTTTTTCCCAGACTCCCTCCCAGCTAGCTGTGGTGCACTAACCCCCTTCAGGCTGTGTTCATGCAGCTAACCCCAGTCCTCTCCCTGGGATCTGACCACCGAAGCCGGAGCCTCAGCTCCCAGCCCCCGCATCCCGGCAGGTTAGCAGACAAGCTTCTCAGGCTGGTGAGTGCTGGTCAGCACTAATCCTCTGTGCAGGAATCTCTCCACTTTGCTCTCTGCGCCCCTGTTGCTGTGCTCTACTCTGTGGCTCCGAAGCTTCCCCCTCACCATCCCCCGTCTCCACCAGTGAAGGGGCTTCCTAGTGTGTGGAAATATTTCCTCCTTCACAGCTCCCTCCCAGAGGTGCAGCTCCCATCCCTATTCTTTTGTCTCTGTTTTTATTTTTTTCTTTTGCCCTATCCAGGTACATGGGGAGTTTCTTGTCTTTTGGGAAGTCTGAGGTCTTCTGCCAGCGTTCAGTAGGTGTTCTGTAGGAGTTGTTCCACATGTAGATGTATTTCTGATGTATTTGTGGGGAGCAAGGTGATCTCCACATCTTACTGCTCCGTCATCTTGAAGGTCTCTTATATATACATTTTAAAGCTGTAGTAAGAATTATGCACAGAGGAAGACTAGGGAAGACTAGGCACAAAAAATTAGAACCAGTCTCTAGTGTTTTAACTAATCTCTTTAGGGTTATTTCCCCACTTGAAAGCCCATCTGAATCGAACATTCAGTTGATGTTGACTGTTGAGGATCATAGCATTCTCTTTTGAACTGTTTACATGAAAGGTACTTTAAATTTTTATTTATGTTTTACTGGGCAGTAATGTGATGTTTCTTAAGTTTTAGCTTCAGAACTCAGATTTTTCAAAGTTAAAAAATATTAGAAATACATTTATTTGTTCCCAGCTTTGTTATACTTATCTCCTTTTATTTTTTTTAGTTTACTCACACTTTTTTAAAAAAATTTATTCATTCATCACACATTTTTTGAATTCCTACTGTGACATTGTAAGTTTCTTATTCTTGGTGAATTAGTGGTTCATGGGACAAACTAAACATGATTTTGCATTTGATTCTTCAATTTATGTAAGAAGTATAATAAAAGCATGAACAAGAAGATAATGACTTATCTTGGTGAGATTTTTCAGTTCCTTGATATCTAATTGTCATGAATTGTGGTATTTGAATTCATTAGAAATACTGAGGTGTATCTCACAAATCTCTTCACCTATTATCAATTTAGCTTTTATATAGCACCAGATTTTCTCTTAGCCTCTCTATGAAGCTCATCTTTATTAAAAAGAAGTTAGAAGCAGAATAGTTTTCAAAAATTTTAAGCTTTCCCTGTCATCTCTTAACTGTAGCCCAAAGACTAGACCCATGAATGTCTTCTTTGAGTTATAACATAGTCTATAAAGATCTACTTAATCCTTGGCATGGTTAAAATCTTTTCAAGTTTTTGTTTATAATTTTATTAAGAACTATATTATACTTAAAAATGTGTATATAATTTTATACATGCTATTTTAAATAAGAATAAAGTAAACATCCCATATGTATACCACATAACTTAAGATATAGAACATTCCAGAGGCTTTCAAGCTCTCAGTTTGTCCCTTTTTGATTACATCATGCTTTCCACTCAAACATAAATATCCTAGCTTATGTATTCATGAGTTACTTGCTTTCCTTTATAATTTCACTCCATATGTGAGAATCCCTAAATGATAGGCATATATGTACCTACATATTATGTATACTGTGAAATTTTGTGTAATTCTGATTCACTGTAGTTAATATTCTGTGAAATGAGTTTTGTTCAATATTTATTTTTGAACATTAATTTATGTTGAATTTTTAATTTTGAACATTCACTTTAGATTTTGAAATTTCATTCTATTGATGAAGTGAGTTACAGTGCATTGAATCGTATAAATACACCACAGATGTTTTACACATAATGATATCATGAACAGTTTTTATGTATCTCCTGGAGCAAGATGTAAGAATATCTTTAGAAATATATGCCTAGGGGATGAATTACTGTAGCTTAACATTTGCATCCTTACATTACTAGATAATTCCATATTATTCTCCCTAGTTATTGAATCAATATATATTCCCACAAGCAGTATATGATACTTCGTCTGGCTTCACAGCCTCCCCAACATGTAGTGCTACTAGATTCTATAATATTAGCATATTTTATTAAGTAAGAAATTGAATCTATTTGTGATTTTATATTAATGGATGCCCCCAAAGGTGGGGTTTTAGAGGCATCAAAGGAAAGCAGTAATTATTAGCAAGTAAAGGATTACCTATTCTTAATATGTGGGATGGGGAGAGACATTCTGGGGCCAGAGTAGGGGCATGAAACTTAACAAAAAGAAATATTGAAAATAACTAGAAAGTAAGAGAGAGCATGGGACATCCCAGGAACTGAAAAAATATCAGAAAGCTGAGGAGTAAGGAAGGGGGAGGCAGTGTTGTCAATGAGGGATCTGCTTATAATCCTCAAATTCTAGAGAGAGTATTCAGGCCACAGTACTGGGAGAGGTGGACCAGACTAGAGGTGGAGAAATAGCTGTGAAGAAAGGCTAAAGTGGCCAATAATAAGGTAGAATTGTGGGAGCCAGGAGAAATCGACTATTTTGAAGATGAATTAGTAAGAGAGAAGAAGAAATTAAGGATGACAGTCAGATTTTTAGGATAAAGTAGAGGGTGAAGGGGATATGCAACTAAGAGGGGCATATGTAATTCCAAGTATGTTGGAATTTCCCAGGGGGACATGCAAATGCATATCTGCACAGGAGAGGTGGGTCTATTGTTAAGAAAAGAATTATAGAGATTTAAAAGCTGTGGTCTACAAACTATCCAGAATCACTTGTCTTGAAATTTTTAAAATATTATTGAGTAGTTTCCAGTAGGGGAAAATCTTAATTCAAAACAATGGACTTTCAGAAAGTCAAGGTATCAAAGATAATAACAATAATAATATATCTTTTAAACTTACCCACACACACTGTTTGACAATTTACTAGCTTTCTTACATTAAAGAAGAGTTCTTATCTTTACTGTTATCTTGTGCTAGTCCAAAACTAAATCTGTAAAGCAAAATTTGAAGAAGTGACCATCTGAGCTAAGCCCCAGTGACATTAACTTGTCAAGTATGGATGTATCAAGAACGAACTGCATTTATGTAACAACTTGTTGTTAATGGTTTCCATTAGTTGGTATGTGTAGAGGACTCCATAGGGACTAACTTTCAAGGATATAATGAAGCTTATAGATCAGGGTTTCTCCATAACTTCACTATCAATGCTTTGGAACAGTTCATTATTTCTTGGAGGTGTTGTTATGTGCAATGTAGGGTGTGTAGTGGCATCCTTGGTCTCTACACGCCAGTGGAACACCCCTCCTAGTCATGATAATCAAAACTGTCTCCAGACATTGTCTTTGCTGAAGTGGATTAAAATTTCCCACTGTTGATTTTAGAGCCACAGCTGTAGATAGTTAAGAAGCAAAAAGTTAAGGTAATGTTTCAAACAATACCAATTACCTATGCCAATCAAGAGCATTCTTTTTACACTTTACTCTGTTTTACAAATTCTTATTCCCTTAGACAAAAAAAGAAGAGATAACAAGGAGTTTTGTTAGTGTTTTAGCTGTAAGCTGTGCTCTCAACAACTGGTAGCTGTCACCATTAAGAAGGTATGCCTGCCAAGGCAGCGGCTCACAGTATTACCCACCCTGTAGGAAATATGTTAAGATGGAAATAAGTTGCTCTCATCCATGTGGTCAAATCACATGAAACATGAAGCCACCTCAGTAAGCACACCTGGCAGCCAGACACCTTATTCTTGAGCTTTAACAGTGATGTTCCTGGCTGGAAGGATGGAGAGGAGATTGATTCTCAACTGCTGCTTTTGACAGTAGGTATTGTAGTCATTGACAATACATTTCTGTTAAACTAGAGATATTATTTCTGTGTTTGGTTTTCATTTATTCTGTGCAATTCTCTCTAGCATCTTGTGAATTCCTATTCCCCAGAAATGTAGAAAGCCTTGTGATGTAACCTACACTGCTGATCAAATGTTTTGCCATTCTCTTCTTTATCACCTATATTATCTGTACGTGCATATGTGATTGTGTTAGGGGGTTTAGTATGTGTGCTTTCCACACCAGGTTTAACACAGTGTGATTTGAAAGTTACAGAAAACTAAGTAAGTGTTGTAAATTAAATTTGCCCAGACACAGTCAGACATGAGATGGGCTGTCCAAATGCTAATTTCTCCTTGCACTCCTTTTAAACAGGGATGTGTACTTATTTAAACCTGAGAAACATAGAATCCAGTATCAGAATAACCAGGTTTTGTTTGAATGATTACATGCAATGGGATTGTGACAGATGTTGAATAAATAATGGATGAATAACAGGAATATGATTTTCCAAACAACTGTGCCTGAAGAGCTGTAATAGATGGTTTTCAACTTTTATTTTTTGAATAATACTCTTCAATATCTTAAAATTTCTTTCCCATAAATTTGAAAAACCAAATTATCATTAAAGATATTACTTCTCCTTTACTTTGTTCTCATTTCCAACTTCTACTAGAAAAGTTACATGGGCAAATGAACATAAACTGCACAGCAACTGTTCCCATAGCGTAGAAGCGTTCGATACACTGCTTTTATTTTTGTTGACATTGTACAAATAAGAGTTACAATATTTCCTAAGTTTTGAATTGATATTTCTTAACTTTTAAAAGTTTAATTATTAAATATTTGATACATATAGAATGTATATAGCATATATGTAAGTGATGAAGCCTAATAATGAAATGAAAAACTAGGAACCCACCATCTCTTATAACAAATCGAACATTAGCAATGTCATTGCCTCTAAATACATGCTTATTTTCCAACCCTCTCCCTTTCCTTCTCCAACAGGTAACCATTTCCCTAAATACAGTGTTTATTTAATTTGATTCTCAAATTAGATTTGGTCCCTGGCTCCATCTTCCATTGGTGACCCTGACCCACTCTCCAGATCTGATGTTTTGGAATGGATGAAGTAACCTTTAACCACTGACTTTCATAGGAAAATGCTTATGCTGAAGCCAATGGCACTTGCTCTTTCTGAACCCTTAACCTTTGTTATAATTCTGGGAAAGTCATTGGCATCAACACCTTTGACTGGTCATTCAGTCAGACCCACCCTAGTCACACTAAGGAAGGTGACTTCATTGAAGTCATTTATTTTTTAATTAAAGATCAAATAAACATGTCTTTCATGGTCATGTTTTCCTTCAGGAAAGACAGTGCAGTATAATTAAACAACCTGTAGTGCCAACCCACAGATAGATTAACCTACAATCTATCTGATGACAATGAGCTTGGTATTCAAAAGCACCTTCAAGAAAAGTAACATAGTCCCACTCCACATCCAATCACATCCAGCAATGGAAAGCTCTACCATATAGAAATTCCAGAACAGTACTTACACAAGATGCTTCTACAGAGCACAGTGTGAAATCTAATAATCAAAAGGGTAAATGTATGAAGTTAAAAATTAAAGAGTGCATTATCTTCATTTCGATAAAAATAAACACACTCTAAGTGCTTTACCTCCACTTATTTCTAAAAGTTGTATCTAAGAGTTTCTGGAATCAGAATTTTTTATTTAATTAAATTAATCCAATTATTTAATTAATTTAAAGTAATTAATTAATATTTAATTAATGTGTTACCTATAATTCCTCTCTAAATTGATATGATCTAACAGTGGATATAACCCAACACTGATGTTAATCCATTATCTAACAATGTCATTGCTTTGGCTTATTATTTATGGAAAAATGTAGAAACTTTAAGATGCTATTTTCACCAAAGTAGATTTAGCCAGAGTTTGCAAATATACTTACTCACAGATCTTAATTAAATAAATAATGCCATACAAATGGTTTGTTTCTAAAATGAAACTTTGATATCTTATTATTAGAAGTTGAGAACAAAGTGTCACATTGGTCTGCAAGGAAGTGTTTGCTCATGCACTGTGTTTTATTACAGTACTTTACAATCCTGTTTTGCTTTCCATCACTGAAATACTTTTTAAAAATGTTGATGTTTGAACCCACCATCTTAATATTCTGCTTTCATTTAGTGAATTGGGGCCCAGGCTTCAGTATTTAAAATTTCCCTGATGATTCAAAAGTGCAGCCAGGGATACGGAAACTGCTCTGACACCTATTTAAGTATGTATGCAGGTTCATCTAGGAAACGGTTTAAGACTACATTGCCTATGGACAGTCTAGCCCATCAAAACAGTATTACCTTGTGGTTCAGGATATAGACTTTGAAGTCAGACAGTATGCTTTTAGAATTCCGAATGTGTTGGATTTTCAACTTTGGAAAATGTACCTAGACTATCAAGCTATTCAAGGGTACCTCAGTTTTCTCATACATTATAGTGACCTCACAGAATTACTGTAAAGATTAAATGAAATAATATACATACCACATATAAACTATTTGGTAGAATACTAGACATGTAATAAAATTTCAATGAATAATAATTATTTTTATTAGATCACCAAGAAGAGGAAAAATTCACTTAGATAAATGTTTGAAAAAATGATATGGCTTCTAACATATATGTATATACTAATATATATAAGCATAAATACTATATATAAAATGTACATAGCATAGATATATATACACATATTATATATCCATATGTTTATAATATGCAAACCTATACCCAAAATGGGAGAAAGAAAAGCAATATAAATTACACAAAAAGTAGTCTAGGAAAAATATTTTAAAATTAAATGGACATGTATTAAACATTTATCATTCCAAGTATTGAGATTTCTATAATGATAAATAATGCAAAGTATAAAGAATAAGCTAGGTTATTTAATTTGAAATAATATATCAATAAATGAAGCAAAAAGTTATTTCTAACTTCAATATTCTCTTTTCAATGAACTGAACAGACCTTCTGCAGAGGTGGTTTCCTTATTCTCTATGTACTATGTAATTCCAGGGCTATTTGGGTACTAAAAGAATAGAAAAAATAAAGCAAAAGTGCAGAGAGTGGAGAAAAATTATCTCATGGAAAAATACAAATATATTTACTAAATTTCTTAAGATGGATTTTTTCCACAGGGGCAATGCCTAAAACTTAGGAGACAAGTTAGTTACTAGAATACGCAATCCAAACTAGAGACAGTATTACACAAAGAGATAATCAAGACTAAATATTCACACTAGGAAAGAGAATGAGTAAATCAGAATGTGACATGGAAGCAGGAGACTGTTCTGGTTACGAACGTGACTCTGCCAGTTCCTCATAGTGTAGTCTTAGGCATATTACCTAACTTTCTTCCTCATTTTGTACAACTATAAAATGGGCAATTGCTTAGTATTTTGTGACACTCAAATGAGGTGATATAAAATTATATGCTTAGCAAATTGTATATACAATCTTATTAATAAATGCTAAATAGTTGATAATATTATTACTATTATCTCTGTAGCATAAAATATTATGAGTATTCCATTGTTTTTATGATAACAAGGTAAATATTATATTATTGAGAGATATAAACAAAAAAATCACATATAAGATTTATGATTTGAGCTATCTGAAGATCATAAAGGAATGTTGCAAAAATTAGAAAAAAGTATGTTAACATGGGCAATGTTTAGAAATGACAAGATAAAAGGTTTTTCTTCTCACATTTATCTTCTAATTTTCTATAATAGGTTTACACTGATTTTATATCTAAGATTATATATATACATATTTCATCTCATTCTCTACTGAAAGAGTTGGTATAACAATGATAGTATTTCTTCCTTAAATGTTTGCTAGAATTCACAAGTAAAGCCAACTAAGTGAAACTTCTTCATGGGATGGTTTCTAATTACAGATTCAAGTTTTTGAACACCTATACTACTATTCAGATTGCTGATTTGTCTTTGTGTCAGTTTTATAACACATAATTTTCAATAAATCTGTCATTTTGTCTAAGGTTCCTATGATGTTATTCATAGCATCTTCTTATCTCATTAATGTCTATAAGATATGTACTGATGTCTACTAAACTTTTTCCCTTTTCTTCAGTGTTAGGAGTTTATCAATTTTATTGACATTTTCAAAAGACCCACTTTGGGTTTTGTTTATTTTTCTGTTTTATCTCTGGTTTCAATTTCATTGATTTATGGTTTTATCTTTACTATTTACTTCTTTACACTTATGTATTATTAATTTGTTCTTTTTCTAGTTTCTTGAGGTAGAAGCTTATAGCATTGATTTTTTTTCCTTAATTAAAAAAATTATCATGAAAAATGTCAAATTTACACTAAAGTAAAAAGAATACCTTAATGAACCTTCATTAATTATCACCCATCTTCAATAATCATTAATATATTACCAAAGCTGGTTCCATCTATACTGTCCAAACATCATCCTCGCTAGTAAATTTTTTACAGTTCTGTTCAGGTACGATTTACATACCAATCACCTATTGTCAGTGCACTCAAAGTGATTTTTAGTAAATTTATAGAGTTGTGAAACCATCACCACCACCCAGTTTTAGAACATTTCCATCATCCTAACCTACAATTCATTTGGTAGTCAGTTCCCACTCCCACACATAGCCCCAGGAAACCACTGATCTTCTGTCTCTATAGATTTATGTCTTCTAAAAATTACACTTAAATTGACTCATACAATATGTAGTATTTTGAACATAAGTATCTAACATCCATCACTTAGCTTAATGTTATTAAGATGCATCTATGTTGTAGCAAGTTCCATTTTATTGCTAAATAATATTTTGTTATGTGTATAAACCACATTTTGTTCATCTATTCACCAAATGATAGATATTTAAATTGTTTAAGGTTCTTGGCTATCACGTGTAATGCTGCTATAAATATTCATGTATAAGCCTTTGTGCAGACGTATGTTTTGATTTTTCTCTTGATATCTAGGAGAGGAATTACTGGATTGTATAGTAAAGTTATGTTTAATATTTTATTAAAGTATCAAATTCCCACCATTTTACATTCCCTGGAATCTTGTTTCTCTACATTCCCTAGAATCTTGTTTCTAGTTTCTCCACATTCTATCCAATACTTGTTAATGTCTATCAATTTTATTAAGTCAATTAATTGTGTATGAAGTGCATCCATGTTTCTGCAAGTGGCAAAATTTCATTCTTTTTATGGTTGAGTAGTATTCCATTGTATATGTCTACCACCCCTTCTTTATTCCATTCATCTGTTAATGGACACTTAGGTGCTTCCATATCTTGGCAATCATAAATAATGCTGTTATGAACATTGATCGGGTGCATGTACCTTTCAAATTAGCGTTTTGGGTTTTTTTTATTTATAGCCAAGAGTGGAATTTCTAGGTCATATGGTAGTTCTATTTTTAGTTTATTGAGAAAACTTCACATTGTTTTATACAATGGCTACACCAATTTATGCTCCCACCAACAGCGTACAAAGGTTCCCTTTTGTCTACATCCTCACCAACATTTGTTATTTGTGTTCTTTTTGATGACAGCCATTCTGACAGGTGTGAGGTGATATCTCAATTTCCTGATGATTAGCAATGTTAAGCATCTTTTCACATGCTTGTTGGGCATCTGTATTTCCTCTTTGGAAAACTGTCTATTCAGGCTTCCCACCACTTTTAATTGTGTTGTTTAGTTTTTTTGGTGTTGAGTTTTATGAACTGTTTATATATGTTGGATATTAAACCCCTGTCAGTCACATTATTTGCAAATATTTTCTCTCATCCAGTAGCTCATCTTTTCATTTTGTCAGTGATTTACTTTGCTGTGCAAAAGCTTTTAAGTTAGAACAGGGGTCCAAAACAAATTACTGCTGTGATTTATGTCAAAGGGTGTTCTGCCTATGTTTTCCTCTAGGAGTTTTAGAGTATCTGGTCTTACATTTAGGTATTTAATCCATTTTGAGTTTATTTTTGTATATGGTGTTAGAGAATGTTCTAATTTCATTCTCTTACATGTAGCTGTCCAGCTTTCCCAGTGCCACTTATTGAGGAGACTGTCTTTTCTCCACGTTGTGTTCTTGCCTCCTTTGTGGTAGATTAATTGACCATAATGCCATTTTTCACAGAATTAGAACAAATAATTTTAAAATTTGTATGGAAACACAAAATACCCCAAATCCCAAAACAGTCTTGAAAAAGAACAGAGCTGGAGGAGTCACACTCCCTGACTTCAGACTATACTACAAAGTTACAGTGCTCAAAATAGTATGGTACTGGCACAAAAACAGACACATAGATCATTGGAACAGGTGAGAGAGCCCAGAAATAAACCTATGTACTTATGGTAGAAGTACCATATGACCCAGCAATTCCACTCCTCGGTGTATAGCTGAAACAAAACAAAAACACTAATTTGAAAGATACATGTACTCCTACATTCATAGCAGCATTGTTTACAATTGCCAAGATGTGGAAGAAACCTAAGTGTCCATTAACAGATGAATGGATAAAGAAGTTGTGGTATATATATACAATGGAACACTACTCAGCAATAAAGAAGACAATGTGTATATCTATTTGGTGAAATGTCCATTAACATCTGCTGTGACTTGTGTTCCCCCTAAAGATATTTTGAAGTCCTAACCCCTAGTACCTGTGAATGTGACCTTAATGGGAAATAGGATTTTTGCTGATGCAATCAAGTTAAAATGAACTCATAGTAGATGAGGATAGGACCTCAATCCAATACAACCAGTACCTTCATAAGAAAAGGAGAAACACACAGGAAAGAAGAATACTACATGACGACAGAAACAGAGAATGAAGTGATGCAGCTGTAAATGGAGGAACATGAAGGAGTGTCAGCAAACACCAGAAGCTAGGAGGAGGCAAAGGAGGATTCTACTCAGTTTCAGTGGGAGCATGGTGCTACTTGATTTGGGGATTATAGCCTCTAGAATAGTGAGACAATACATTTCTGTTGTTTAAGACACCTAATTTGTGGTACTTTGTTACCACAGCCCTAGGACACTGATACAACATTGTTGCCAATTTTTAATTGGCTTATTTACATTCTTATTCTGAATTGTATGGGTTCTTTCCATGGTCTGGATATGAGTGCATATCAGATATATAATTTGTAAATATTTTCTTCTAGTCTGTGGCTTGTTATTTTTTTTTTTCCTTTATTTTTACATAATAGTTTTGGGCTCACAGCAAATTGAGAAGAATATACACAAATTTCCCATATACCCTCTGCCTTCACACATGCATAGCCTCTCCCATTATAAACATCACCCACCAGAGTGGTACATTTATTACAATTGATGAACCTACATTAACACATTATTATCACCCAAATTTCAGAGTTTACATTTGGATCCACTCTAGGTGTTGTACGTGCTATGGGTTGGGACAAATGCATAAAAACATGTAAACATCATGATAGTATTATAGAGTATTTTCACTGCCTTAAAAATTTCCTGTGCTCTGTCTGTTCATCCCTCTCCCCACCTCATCTTTTCATTTCATAATGTCTTTTGAAGTACACACATGTTTTATTTGGTGAGATCCAATTTAACAATTGTTTTTACTTTTATGGCTCCTGCTTTTGGTGTCATATTTTAAAACTCTTTGCATAATCCAAGGTCATAAAGATTTTCTCCTATATTTTCTTCTATAAGTATTATAGTTTTAGCTTGTAAATTTAGTTCTATGGTCAATTTTTATGTATGGAATGAAGCTGGGGACTAAACTAATCCCTTTATATGAGATTCATATTGTTCCAGAATCATTTATTGAAAATCCTCCCATGGAATTCCTTTGACATCTTTGTTGAAAATTAGTTAACCATAAATGTAAGACTTTGTTTCTGGATGTTAATTCTGTTCTATTGATCTGTATGCCAATCTCTATAGCAGTTACCTCACTGTCTTGATTTCAGTACCTTTACAGTAAGTTTTGAGATCAAGCAGTCTAAGTTTTTCATTCTGTTCTTCTTTTCAAAATTGCTATGTCTATTCAGGATCCTTCTCATTCTCATGTGAATTTTAGGATCAGCTTATTAAAAAAAAAAACTTACTGGTGTTTTAATAGGGATTCAATTCAATCTATAGCAAAATTCTGAAAAAAACTGTTGGCATAACAATCTAGTTTTTCAATCCATAAACATGGAATATCTCTATTTAGAGCTTAATTTCTCTCAGCAATGTTTTATAAAGTTTAGTGCAAAGGTCTTGCATTTTTGTCAGTTTTACTCTTACGTATTTTATTCTTTCTGATGCTATTATGAATGGAATTAAAAAAAATTATTTAAAGATTGTTTATTGGTATTATATGGAATACTATTAATTTTTTAATGTATTGATCTTATATATTGAGACATTGCTGAAATTATCAATTAGTTCTAGCAGGAGTTTTGTGATACTTTAGAATTTTTCACATTCAGGATCATATCATCTAGGAATAAAGTTTTAGTTCCTTCTTTCCAAACTGTATGTATTTTATTTCTTTTTCTTGTCAGATTTCACTGTCTAGAAAGAACCTTCAGTACAGTGTTGAACAGAAGTGTCAGGATCAGACACATTTGTTTTGTTCTTGATCTTAGGGAAGAAACATTTAGTCTTTCACTATGAAGTCTGATGTTTACTGTAAGTTTTCCAAGTGCTGCTATCAATCTGAGAAAGTTTTCTTCAGTTCCTAGCTAATTGAGAGTTGTTATTATTATTATTTTGTAATCAGGAATAAGTGTTGGATTTTTCAAATGATTCTTACATGTTTGCTGAAAAGATTGTAATTTTTCCCCTTATTTTGCGAATATGGTATATTACATTAAGTGATTTTTCAATTTTAAACCAATATTGAATTTCTGATATAAATTCCATTTGGTCATGCTGTATAGTACTTTTTATATGTTGTAAAATTCTGTCTGCTAACATTAAAGATTTTTGCATCTATGTTCCTGAGGGTTGTTGGTCTGTAGTTTAATTTTCTTGTGATGTCTTGGTCTAGCTTTGGTATCATCATTGGTCTCATAGAATGAGTTGTGAAATATTTGCTCTATTTCTATTTTCTGAAAGCTTTTAAAACAGACATTATTTCTTCTTTTAACACTTCATAGGAATATCCAGTTAAGTCATCTCAAATTAGCCTTTGTGAGAAAAATCTTAATTACTAATTCAATTGTATCACTTATTATAACTCTACTCAGATTTTTCTATTTCTTCTCTTGTCAGTTTTTGTAATTTGTATCTTTCAAAAAAGTCATTGATTTGACTGTATTGTATGAGAAATAAATATGATTTCAAAACAAGTCTGGGAATTAGGACACAAGGGTCAGGTCTAACTTTTCCTCTGAAATCGTTTGTAAAACATTTCATATCTCTGGGCAGCTAAACCTCTCATTTTGCCTTAGAAGGAAGAGGCTAGATAACCTTTAAGGAACCAACAATAAAGTGATGCTTTTACATTATGAACAGAAGAATGTCCAGTTGAACAATAACAGATTTAGTTATTTGCTCCTGAATGTTTTATTTTGGAAGTTCTTATATTGTTTACATGAGTTATTTTTCACAGATGTTTTATTTTTGTTCTTTTTGTTGGTAGTGTATAATCAAGCTTTGAAAATATTTATTATGATATGTTTCCTTGCCCTATTGTTCCCAGGGCAGGTGGCTTGGATAACTAGGAAAACTCATTTAAAGAACAAATATAAAATTTCATGATATTTTAACCTTTTTTGGCAAGTCTGTGATGGGGAAAAAAGCAATTTGGCAGTCTTAGAACCTTATTTTCTCACCACGAATTCCACAAGTTTCATCATTTGTAAAAATAATAAATATCTTAGGAACTGTGGAACCATTACCAATGTTTTCTATAAAATAAAACATATTAAATTTATTTAACTCCATTTATTCTAGATTCTCATGTAATAAGGTAGTAGTCCTTTATGGTATATAGCCTAAAATACTGAAGCTTTCAAATATTTTTCTCCACAACACATAATAAGGAATTTACTTTATATCACAACTTAGAATGTACACACACACACACACACACACACACACACACACACACACACCTCCTTCCCACACAGTCTTAGACATGTAAATATTCCCCCAACATTTCTTGGACAATGTGCAAGTGCACTTCACAATGCTATAATGGCTATTCCATTTCATTGTATTAGGTTTCATCCTTTTGGGTGGAGGGGTTACCCATTAAATTGATTTTATCACCCAATAATGGGTGACAGCCCAAAATTTGAAAAATATTGCCAATATGTAATTGGCATTTAAATCATACACTTAGGTCACATTTTCAGAGGTGGTATGCTAAGTACTATTTGGAGAGTTGTTCAGAGGAAACTAGTGGGTAGGTCATTGGAGTGTGCCCTTTAATACACAGGGAGAACTGGGAGATAGCACACTTCCTTGACTAATTCTACGTGTCAACATCACCATCATTTAACATCCCTACCTTACCTGTACAGTGTCCCTAATACAACTTAGAAGGTAAAAAGGGCATATAGATAGATCATTTTCACAGTCAGTAAAAATGAAATTTAAACCAAAGCCCCATTTATTAAGTGTATGATACAAGGTATATTAGTTTCCTAGGGCTGCCATAAAAAAAGTGCTTTACACTAAGGGGGCTTAAAACAACAGAAATGTATTGTTTATAGTTCTGGAGATTAGAAGTCCAAAATCAGGGTGTCAGCAGGGGCATGCTCCTTCTGAAGTCTGTAGGGAAATCATTCCTTGTCTCCTCTTAGCTTCTAGTGGTTTGCTGGCAATCTTTGTCATTCCCTGGCTTGCAGCTGCATAATTTCAATCTCTGCCTTTGTTGTCACATGGTATTCTTCCTGCCTGCCTTTATCTTCACATGGTTGTCATCTTCTAAGGACACCAGTTGTATTGGATTAGCAACCCACCTTCCTCCAGTATGACTCATCTTAATTAACTACATCTGTCAAGACTATTGTGAAGTCAGGTCACATTCTGAGATACTGGGATTAGGACTTCAACCTCTATTTTTTGGAGAGATACAATTCAACCCATAACACTGAGAAACATTTCTCCACACTCTGTTTTGTCTCAGATTTTACTTCTCAAGTGTCACAGTGTTATAAATTATAACTGTAGTGTCAGGAGATTTGGAGAGAGGGCAGTTGGAGGAATTAGGAAAAGGAAAAAAATCATATTGGTCATAAGTCAAGAAACTGCAAAAGAAAATGTATTTTAATTTGTGAGACCACCTGAAACTGCTGGGCTATTCCACTCAGAATCATTTCAAGAACCACTCTTGAAAGGCATGTTTTATTATGCTTTCAATTCCTAACTTTGGCACAGAATCTCCTGTTTTTCTGTCTCCCCTTCTTTGGCCATTAAATAGTGCTGAATTCCTACAGTCAGCCATTCCAGTGTAGCAACTCTTTCACAGATCACTGTTGTTTTGTTATATTTGCAAGAATGCTGAGTTTTGGATTGAAAAAGAAAACTCCGTCAGCTGCATGGCTTTCCCCTGCTGAACTAGAGACCGGAAAATAAATGTTTGCACCTTTAATGACCTCCATTGTCCTGACTTCACAGAATCCCCAGTGGGCAGCTAATCCTTTGGAACAATACAGTACAGATGTTTCACAAGATAAGAAGGCTAATTCCAGACCAATCAGAGCCACTCCAAATGTCAGCAAACTAAAATAAACTTAAAATATGGGGCAAACAGATGCAACCTCCACAGTCTGATCCCTTCGTCAGTGGGTCATTCTACCGTAATGGGCGATATTTCTGCTTTGTTTACGTCGATGGCAACTTTCTCCTTAGTAAGAACTAAGCTGCCCTAGGTGTTCTCTCATATTTGCTATGCTCACTACTGTCAGAAATTCCTCTCAAAGTAAACACTGCTTGGCATCTCTGGACTTTTACATTTACCTCTGCCTCTGAAATTACTGCCATGGTTTTATATCTGGATAATGAGTAGTTCAGTGGTGTTCAACAATTCAAAGAAGTTTTGATTAAGGCAGAGAAAATGTCCCCAGATCTCCACTATGAGAAAAAGAATTCCTCTGCTTAAATAAAAAATGTTGCAAAATCTTCTGGAATTATCCACATAAATGCTACAAGTTTCCTATATTTTTATGTTTATAGTAAAAATAACTCTAATGTGATTACTAAATATGAGGTAATAGAAGTGAAGTTGATAGGTAATAAAAGTGAAGTTGATATTAATAATAAATATAATACACTTATTTCTTACATGTATTTTATTTTACAATTTACTATTTCATCTATAGATTAATATTTTCCTGATTCTAAGAACACACAGACAAAGCAACAGTCTTGGGGAGAAAAGGGTAACCTCCTTTCCCTTAAAGATTACATTCAATGTACAGGTCAATGTGAGAATTTTTCTCGACTTACAAAACATTTTAAAATGTTAAGAATCATAAATATTGAGAAAATGCAGAACTCCTAAGTAATATATAAAAATGTCCATATTGTAGAAAACCAGAAAACATTTTGATAAAAGACTACTATTTAGATGCCTTAGGATTTAGATTATTTTAAACCAATTTTGAGTTATGATTAAAAATTGATAATTGGGAGATGTAAGACAGTAAAAATATTTTTAAGATTCATGAGAAGATCTTATTTCTTCTCTTTGTAAATCTAACTTGGCTTTAAACACTGTGACTAGCACCACCACCACCACTCCCACGTATAAGTAATGGAGAATCCTCCCCAAATTTTTCAAGTATTGGGGCCAATGGAGCTGTTGAAATAAAACAACTGGAAGCACCAAATTAAGGCAACAGATTATCAGGTCTATTGCATTGGAAAAGATTGTGCCCTATGACAAGTTTTCAGGTGAATTTCTGGGTTAAAATGAGAAAACAATATGATTTTGTATCCATTTGCGAGGAGGGTTGGTGGTTCCAGAATAATTACACTCTTTTTGTTCTTTCTTGCCCTTATCAGCACAATCTCTTACCTCCTCAGCAATACCAACTTAAATAGTTTTGTTGATTTTTTAATCCTCGTTTGCTTTTCTTTTCAAATGTCCTGGTTTTCCTTTTATTTGTTGAAGTTTAAAATTTGGAGTGTGTTTGGTAAAAATAAATAAAAGATGTGTGTCTGTTTATTCTTTCATTTATTTATTTATTTAACTTAATTTTTAGATGTGTGCCTGCTTAGATTCTCATTCCTTAATTCTTTGGACAATAATTTGTATCTACCTAGGAGTTCAATGATTTCTGGAGCACTGTGATCAGCTACCGATCAGCCAAGAAGACTTTATCTGCGTAATGGAAATCATGTGAGGAAAACATAAAAGTGGTTATAAATGTTTCTCTCTCTCTCTCCTGTGTGTTTATGTGTGTGTGTGTGTGTGTGTGTGTCTGTTTTTCTGATCTTCCTTCTTTTATTCTTTTTGTTGATCTATCATCCTCTTCTTCTGTTTCTTTCTTTTGGACTTCAGTAGTTTTGCTATAAAGCCCATTTTATAGTAAATTTAGAGTTGAAAGCAGATGAACAGAAAGTTAAAACTTTCTGGTAAGTCAACTCTATTATGTAATGTATTCACTGTTATACTATATCATCTTTTCCCCAAATGAATTCTCATTTTAAAAGAATGTTTTAATTTTGTTTCCTTGCTTATTTATTTGTTTTCAATCCATTACTTTAAAAAATGACAATATTAAGATATTATTGAACTTTGTGAATCTGAACCACGGTTTAGCTTTACCAGCAGAACTATGGCCTACTTATTAACATGCTTGTTTTTTTGTTTGTCAGTTTGTTTGTTTTGTATTGTTTACTGCCTGTACCCAGGATTTGAGCAGTTAATAGACCTAAACATTTATCAGATGGTTGTCCAGTAAACATGCTTCTTAAAGAGGATAATCCATGTAGTATGTTTCTTCTAGGAGAGGCCAAAGCCTTCCTAACTCTAGCTTATGATCAGTTTATGTTCTGACAGTTGAGAATAGAGTGGAATAATTTAACTCAACAGGCTTGATTTTTAGAATGTTCTTTTAACCAGCTCACACATTAAATGTAGATGTAGTCTTTGCACTTGAAAAGACCCTTATGGAACTTGAAGAATATTTTTGAAGTCTAACATTGGCTGCTGACTTAGCTGATTACAGTGCCCATAAAGACCTTCATTCCAATCTTTGAGAAAAAAATATGAATGAATGTCCAAAGTAAATTGATGCTAACTACAAGAGGACAGCCAAAAAGTCATAGAAGTTTGGGAGTTTGGGAAAGGAAGAAAACATTTTTATAAATTAGTAAACATTTGGTGATAAAGATGGGAAGAAAATTTGAAGTTTGGCAATTTTCCCTATAAAATGACAGATAGTTTAGCATTCTGCAAAGTATTTCTTAGAAGCAAAACCCAGAAGATCCATTAGATCTATGTCTTTACAGTGAAAATTTGTGATTTATCACATTATACAACACTAATTCTTGTATGTAACATTGTATGTAATATTAAATGTAATACAATATTAATAAGTGGATTCAATATTACTTTTAAATGAAATCAAATTTATGAGAGCCATACTGAGGCATTTTTGCTTTCCTATTTGATCAAATCCTTTCTTCCAAAAATATGTCTTATTTAATCTCTTGTGAAAAAAGTTATCATGAATTTCTTGGACTATTTCATAATTTGGGGTTTCTCAGTGTTAATAAGAAAACTATTCATGAGACAAATATCTGAACATTTACAGGCTCATCCATCGTAGTGAAGAAAGATTTAAATATTCTGGGAAATTTCTGCTTATAGCCATAGTGAGAGGGAAAACTTATTTAAAATAATAAGATTTTTCTGGTCATGTGCCATATTTCTTGATCCATTGTGTTTGGCACCAGGAAACAACTTGGCATGAACCGTTGAAAAATCCATCAGCAACTGTGTCAACTTTATCACTTCCTGAGCTCATGCTTGCAGGAAATGGATACAAAAACAATGATTTAAAAAGGGAAAGATTACTCTTTCCCATTTGAAACATTTTAAAAATATACTTTTAACACTTACTTGCTTTTTTCCTTTAGTAAATAAGTTGGAAGTTTGCCTTAATGATAAACAACAGATATATCATAATATATCAGATTAAGCTTCATCTATGGAATAAAATTAAGAATGCATTCCCTATTTTTTCACCTGGTTGTTGTGAGTGCTTTTGAAAAACCAGAACAAATCATATGAATTTAAGTGTGTAATGAAAGGGTAGGAAGAGAAGAATAATACAATGATGGCAGACTCAGAAATACTACCAATATTGCTACTTCCAAAGATAAATAGTGGTTTTATGTGTTGTATGGAGATGTAATAGTGATTAGAGAAGATGACCAAATGAAAAAAAAAATATTCATAGAGCAGAATGGTGTAATGGCACAAACGACTTTTCAATTAAATTTTAAAAGAAATGGAAATATATAAAATGTTTACTTATACTATATTTGGATTAGAAAACATAGTAAGTAAATGGGTATAAAATCCATAAGTATTGATGGCCTGATATTTTGATCTTTTAGCCATGGACTATAAAACAAACTCCTCCTTGGTCCCATTCCCTCAGCATCTAGCTTGGCTACAGGCACTCATGTGATTACTTATAATATTTGCAGCTGAGATTCTAATAAGTGATCATGCTAAATATGTATTCTCTAGAAAATAGTCTTGGCTTTTTTTATCAGAGTTTTATTGCTTTTACTACTCAAAATTTCTTCCAAAGAGCTCTACCTTCAAATCTGATTAATTATTACATAATAAATTAAATCCAAATATTCCTTGAATGAATTGGCTGTCAGAATGACTAAATATTTAGGCAGGCAGGCAGAGCCCAAAAATTGGAAACAAAACAAAACTCAGTTAAGATTCTATGTTTTCCTTTTTATTAACATCTCTGAAATATGTAGTTATATCTTTATTTTACCTAAAATTTCTTTCACAGATATCGTATTTTAGGATATTGGAATTTCTAGTTTGTAATTAATAATACTGAATCCAGTAACAAAAATGACTCATCTATGTCACACATAGGGTAAGTAGTAGAACCTAAACTAGAAATCATATCTCTTGACTTCAGGGTGCTTTTCAGCATAGTGTCCACATGTATTTTAAACTATGGCCTGTGGAATCTAAAGTAGATTGAGCTAAAACCTCAGTTGCCATTACGAGATAGGTGGTCCCAATGGGATGTGCTCCAAGCACCCTAACCACTCTGCAACCCAAGCAACTCCATTTGGATCTATTTTACTTGTTGGGTTTTTGGGCTTTTATTTGGAAAGGAGATTTGAAAATAAAACCTTAGCAATCTACCTTTACTTACAACAGATTAGTGTCATAGTTCCTTAAGCATGAAATTTAAATTTGACAAGGTAAAGTGTGAGAAAATTTACTAATGAAAGATTAAAAACCTAAGCTATAGGTTTCTCAAATATACATCCAACTAGATTTTGTTGAATAATTCAGCTAAAGAGAGTTTTAAAGATTAAACAGCACATTTTTTTTTTTTTGGTATATTATTAAGAGAGCTACCTGAGGACAAGGAGGTAAAAATAAATAATGAATTGGCCTTTTTTTCAGAAATTTTACAATGTTGATGTTCAAATTATTTTATTTGGAGTAAAAAACTATATAACAGAATGCAGAAAATACCAGACATTACAGTGGCCTGTTATTCTTTGCCAGTCCAAATAAAAACAAAATACTGAAAGAGAATGCTTTCCAAATCTCCACTGAAAGTAAAACTGCTATAAAAATGTTTGTACTAAAATAAAGGAAATGAATGAATTTCTACTAAAATATAGGAAGTAAATGTAACTCATAAGTAATAGAAGAAATAGTGGGGGACATTTCAGTACATAATAAGAACATTTTAATCATCTCACACTTGACAGAATAGCTGTTATCAAAAAGTGAAAAAAAGACAAATTGGCACAGATGTGAAGAAAAGGAAACCCTAGTACACCATTGGTGGGAATGTAAATTGGCGCAGCTGCTATGGAAAACAATATGAAGGATCCTCAAAAAACTAAAAATAAAACTACCATATGATCCAGCAATTCCACTCCTGGGTATCTGAAGAAAAGGAAAACACTATTTGAAAAGATACATGAACCCCAATGTTCATAGCAGCATTTACAATAGCTAAGATATGGAAGCAACCTAAGTGTCCATCAACAATGGAATGGAATGTTACTCAGCCACAAAAGGAATGAAATTCTGTCATTTGCAACAACATGGATGGAACTAGAGAGTATTATGCTTAGTTAAATAAGTCAGACAGAGAAAGACAAATGAAAGAGTATATCAAAACAGAAACAGACTCACTGGTATAGAGAACAGATTTGTAGGTACCAGTGGGTAGAGGGAGGGGGGAGAGGAAAAAATGGGGGTGTGGGACTGAGAGGAACAAACTACTATATATAAAGTGGACAAACTACAGAGATGTACTGTATAGCACAGGGAAGTATAGCCATTGTGATCTTAAATGGAGTATAAGCTATAAAAATATTGAGTCACTATGTTGTACACCTGAAACTAATATGATGTTGTAAATCAACTATTATTCAATGAGAAAAAAGTTTTTAATATAAATCCAAAGTTAAACTAGGCTGCTTATGACAACAGTGAGTTTTCTGTCACTAGAGTACAAATGTCTGATAAATATTTTAGTCACACATTTAATATATACAGGTGATTCTCATTATTCTTGATAGTTATGTTCAGCCATGTCACTGTGAAACCTGAACTAGTAAAACTGAACCACAGGCTTCTAGGAGAAATCCCAGATTATGTTCCTGTGAGCCTCTGGTCACAATATTTTCCTCAGTGGATCAATATATAACCTGTTTTAAAGCATGTTTCTGTTTAAAGATGTTTTATTTAGTATCACTATTGATTCTTTAGAATTGAACTCACAGCCAACAGCACTATAAGTCATTCCTGAATGAAATATATCTAACACATGTATTTTCTTCATAAGGCACGTCACAGCCTTCTCAAGGGAGATAAGTAACACCCAACAACACTGCAGCACTGTTCTTGGAGGATATTTTAAACAATGAATTCACCTCTGAAAAAAACACAAAAATGAGAAAAATATGACACTAAATAGACTGTGAAACGGACACACTTATGATGTGAGAGTTGAAACAAACTCAGATGGGAACATGCATGGCAGGATAATCAAATGTTTTGCCACTCTCTGAACATCCACAAAAGACTGAGAAAAGAGAGTGAATATTGATTTGGAGGGTTACAAATAAATTTTAGTGAAGAGGTAAATTCACAAGTAGGGAATCCATGAATAATGAGGTTTGCTTATTGAGATATCATCATATTTCCAAATGAAATACATTTTTCTAGCATTTATTTTACTGGAGTTCTCAGCAACTATACCTGTTCAATCACTCCTCCCTTTTTGAAACTTTCTCTTCCTTTTATTACCAGGACAGCACACTCTCCTTCCAGATGTTTATCTTCACCCTCCTTCATCCCTTTCTCAGTGTTCTTTGTGGGTTCCATCTCCTCTACCATAGTTTTAAATATTGAAATTCGTTCAGGAACAATCTCCAAACCTCTTACCCTTTCACTCTGTAATCCCCCTACACAAATTTTCTATACTCATAAGACTAACAAAACTTTATCTGCAGTTCAAATCCTTCCTCTGGACTTCAGACATATTATATACAAAGGACTACTAGACAGTTCTATGCTAGTGTCTCAAAGGTACCTAGAAATCAATGTGCATAAAATTGAATTTATGATATTTCTCCACAAAATTTGAACCTACAATTTGAAGAGTTTATGAGAGAAAGACACTTTTATATCGTGGGTCCTGGGGAATATTGGAAATGATTTTAGGTAGCACACAGTGGTAAGGGCAATTTTCTTCTCAATATTAAACAACTGGGTTCTTTGGCAAAGGAGAATGTAGACAGGAAACATCACAGACCAACCATATATAAGGCCTCCCATTCCCAGGATCAGGGGCCATCATTTGCCAAGCTATATCATCACCATCCTTGGTAGCACAGTATTCTGAGCCCAGGATTCAGGGCAAGATGATAAATGTGTCAAATAATCTCATTAGGTTTCTTCCTAGTAACCAGATTAAAAATTTCATTGGCAGTTACGATATAGCAACAAGAATCTATAAATCTTACATTTCCCCAAACTTTTGGTGAATATTTTTACATTGAATTAAGCTAAATTTTATAAGGAGATATATTTCTGATTACATATTTATATCTTCCAAATCTATGCAAAGGTTATGTGTTACTTTTTTACTGATAAAATAACTAACATCATCCATAATTATAATAAACAGACAACAATTTTTTATCCACCTACTGTAATTCAGTCTATTTATTTTATTGAAAATTTAGCCTCTGATTGCACAGATCAAGATAAGTATTTATGGAGGGTGAGTAATGATGCTAGTAAGGTTTCAAAAGTCAGCACTTGCTTATTAGAGGAAAGGTTATTCAGTATTCTGGTTAATATAAATTTTGAAATTTCATATTGCAGATCTGAGAATCTTGATGGTACTTAATAAAGAGTTTTGAATGAGTTGATGAGGCAGATGATGAACGGAGGAGGAAAAACACAATTTTTCATTACCTTTTCAGGTGGGTAAACTTTCCTCCCGCTGACACAGAATAAACTTTTCAACACGGTCATTGTTACTTGTCCATGTTGAAAGATACTTTTGAAGATACTTTTTTCTCTCCATATGTTAACTCAGCCAGTAAAGACATTCTGCCCATCCTGTTTCACAAAAGAAGTGTATGGCAGAACCTAAGAAACACTTGTGAAGGCTGCAGCCCAGAAACACAGGCCTACTAATTACATTACTGGGACTTCATTATAAAAGTATAAAATGTTTTCACTCCCCTGCACCTTACCACCACACCCAAAGGGGTCTAATATAATAACAGTGGGTTGCAGATGAAATACCTACAATTTTGAGGAGAGGTACTTAGAGACACCTTGAGAAAACAGAAACACTAGAGAACTTCGAAAACTCTGACACCTATACCTACTGCAAATATGAAAGACAGCCCAACTCCCAGTCAAATTAATATAACCACAGATTGAGGAAGCTCAGGGAACATGCAGCAGGATATATATGAAAAAACTACACCTAGGCAAATCATACTGAAACTACAGAAAAACAAATTCTTGAAAGAATTCATAAAGAAAACAGTACTTCTTACTTATAGAGGAACAATGTTAAGAATTGAAGTTGACTTCTTGTCAGAAACTATTTAAGTAATAAAAAAGTAGAGTGAAATATTTAAATTTTCAAAAGAAAAAAACTCAACAACATAGAATACTATAACAAATGAAATTATACTTGAAAAGTTAAAGACAAATAAAGAATTTCTCAATTAAAAACAAATGGGAGAGAGAGCCTCATCCACCAGAGGGCAGACAGCAGAAGCAAGAAGAGCTACATTCCTGAAACCTGTGGAAAAAAACCCACATTCACAGAAAGGTAGACAAAATGAAAAGGCAGAGGGCTATGCACTAGGTGAAGGAAAATGATAAAGCCCCAGAAAAAACAATTAAATGAAGTAGAGATAGACAACCTTCCAGAAAAAGAATTCAGAATAATGATAGTGAATATGATCCAGGACCTTGGAAAAAGAATAGAGGCAAAGATCGAGAAGATGCAAGAAATGATTAGCAAAGACCTAGAAGAATGAAAGAACAAACAAACAGAGATGAACAATACAATAACTGAAAAGAAAACTACACTAGAAGGAATAAATGGCAGAATAACTGAGGCAGAAGAACAGATAAGTGACCTGGAAGACCGAATGGTGTAATTCACTGCCATGGAACAGAATAAAGAAAAAAGAATGAAAAGAAATGAAGACAGCCTAAGAAACCTCTGGGACACCATTAAACACAACAACATTCACATTATAGGGGTCCCAGAAGGAGAAGAAAGAGAGAAAGGACCCAAGAAAATATTTGAAGAGATTATAGTCAAAAAATTCCCTAACATGGGAAAGGAAATAGCCACCCAAGTCCAGGAAGTGCAGAGAGTCCCAGGCAAGGTAAACCCAAGAAGAAACACACCGAGATGCATAGTAATCAAATTACAAAAATTAAAGACAAAGAAAAATTATTAAAAGCAACAAGGGAAAACCGACAAATAACATACAAGGGAACTCCCATAAGGTTAACAGATGAATTCTCAACAGGAACTCTACAAGCCAGAAGGGAGTGGCATGATATATTTAAAGTGATGAAAGGGAAAAACCTACAACCTAGATTACTCTACGTGGAAAGCATCTCAATTAAGATTTGACAGAAAAATCAAAAGCTTTATAGACAAGCAAAAGCTAAGAGAATTCAGCACCACCAAACCAGCTCTAAAACAAATGATAAAAGAACTTCTCTAAGTGGGAAACACAAGAGAAGAAAAGGACCTACAAAAACAAACTCAAAACAATTAAGAAAATGGTAATAAGAACATACATATTGATAATCACCTTAAATGTGAATGGATTAAATGCTCCAACCAAAAGACACAGGCTCACTGAATGGATACAAAAACAAGACCCATACATGTGCTGTCTACAAGAGACCCACTTCAGACCTAGGGACACATACAGACTGAAAGTGAGGGCATGGAAAAAGATATTCCATGCAAATGGAAATAAAAAGAAAGCTGGAGTAGCAATCCTCATATCAGAATAAAATAGACTTTAAAATAAAGAATGCTATAAGAGACAAGGAAGGACACTACATAATGATCAAGAGATTAGTCCAAGAAGAAGATATAACAATTCTAAATATATATGCACCCAACATAGGAGCACCTCAATACATAAGGCAAATGCTAACAGCTATAAAGGAGGAAATCAGTGGTAACACAATAGTAGTGAGGGACTTTAATACCTCACTTACACCAATGGACAGATCATCCAGGCAGAAAATTAATAAGGAAACACAAGCATTGAATGAAATAATAGACCAGATGGATTTAATTGATATTTATAGGACATTCTATCTGAAAACAGCAGATTACACTTTCATCTCAAGTTCACATGGAATATTCTCCAGGATAGATCACATCTTGGGTCACAAACTGAGCCTCAGAAAATTTAAGAAAGTTGAAATCACATCAAACATCTTTCCCAATCAAAACACTATGAGATTAGAAATCAATTACAGGAACAAAAAATATATAAAAATACAAACATATGGAGTCTAAACAATACATTACTAAATAACCAAGAGATCACTGAAGAAATCAAACAGGAAATAAAAAAAAAAACCTAGAGACAAATGACAATGAAAACACGATGATCCAATACCTATGGGATGCAGGAAAAGCAGTTCTAAGAAGGAAGTTTATAGCAATACAATCCTACCCCAAGAAACAAGAAAAATCTCAAATAAACAATATAACCTTACATCTAAAGGAACTGAAGAAAGAAGAACAAATAAAACCCAAAGTTTGCAGCGGGAAATAAATCATAAAGATCAGAAAAGAAATAAATGAAATAGAAACAAAACAATAGCAAAGATCAATAAAACTAAAAGCTGGTTATTTGAGAAGATAAACAAAATTGATAAACCTTTAGCCAGACTCATCAAGAAAAAGAGGGAGTGGACTCAAATCAATAAAGTTAGAAATGAAAAAGGTGAAGTTACACCAGACAGTGCAGAAATACAAAGCATCCTAAGAGACTACTACAAGCAACTCTATGCCAAAAAAATGGACAACCTGGAAGAAATGGACAAGTTCTCAGAAAGGTGTAACCTTCCAAGACTGAACCAGGAAGAAATAGGAAACATGAACAGACCAATCACAAGTAATGAAATTGAAACTGTGATTAAAAATCTTCAAACAAACAGAAGTCCAGGACCAGATAGCTTCACAGGCGAATTCTATCAAACATTTAGAGAAAAGCTAACACCCATCCTTCTCAAACTTTTCCAAAACTTTACAGAGGAAGGAACACTCCCAAACTCATTCTATGAGGCCACCATCACCGTGATACCAAACCAGACAAAGATATTACAAAAAAAGAAAAGTACAGACCAATATCATTGATGAATATAGATACAAAAATCCTCAACAAAATACTAGTAAACAGAATCTAACAACACATTAAAAGGATCATATACCATGATCAAGTGGGCTTTGTCTCAGAGATGCAAAAATTCTTCAGTATATGGAAATCAATCAATGTGATGCACCATATTAACAAATTGAAAAATAAAAACCATATGATCATCTCAATTGATGCAGAAAAAGCTTTTGCCAAAATTCAACACCCGTTTATGATAAAAGTTCTCCAGATAGTGGGCATAGAGGGAACCTAACTCAACACCATAAAGGACATATACAACAAACCCACAGCAAACATCATTCTCAATGGTGAAAAACTGAAAACATTTCCTCTAAGATCAGGAATAAGACAAGGATGTCCACTCTCACCACTATTATTCAACATAGTTTTGGAAGTCCTAGCCACAGCAATCAGAGAAGAAAAAGAAATAAAAAAGGAATGCGAATTGGAAAAGAAAAAGTAAAACTGTCACTGTTTGCAAATGACATGATATTATACATAGGTAATCCTAAAAATGCCACCAGAAAACTTCTAGAGCTAATCAATGAATGTGGTAAAGCTGCAGGATACAAAATTAATTCACAGAAATCTCCTGCATTCCTATACACTAACAACAGAAGATCAGAAAGGGAAATTAAGGAAACAATCCCATTCACCATTGCAACAAAAAGAATAAAATACCTAGGAATAAACCTACCTAAGGAGGTGAAAGACCTGTACTCAGAAAACTATAAGACACTGATGAAAGAAATCAAAGATGATACAAACAGATGGAGAGATATACCATGTTCTTGGATTGGAAGAATCAATATTATGAAAATGACTATACTACCCAAAACAATCTGTATCAAATTACCAATGACATCTTTTACATAACTAGAACACAAAAATTTTAAAATTAGTATGGAGACACAAAATACACCAAATAGCCAAAACAATCTTGAGGGAAAAAACAGAACAGAGGAATCAGACTTCCTGACTTCAGACTATACTACAAAGCTACAGTAATCAAGACAATATGGCATGGGCACAAAAATCAAAATATAGAGCAATGGAACAGGATAGAAAGCCCAGAGATAAACCTATGCACCTATAGTCAACTAATCTATGACAAAGGAGGCAAGGATATACAATAGAGAAAAGAAAGTCTCTTCAATAGGTGGTCCTGGGAAAACTGGACAGCCACATGTAAAAGAATGAAATTAGAACACTTCCTAACACCATACACAAAAATAAACTCCAAATGGATTAAAGACCTAAATATAAGACCACACACTGTAAAACTCTTAGAGGAAAACCTAGAAAGAACACCTTTTGACATAAATCACAGCAAGATCTTTTTTTGACCCTCCTTCTAGTGTAATGGAAATAAAAAAAAAAAACAAATAAAGAGGACCTAATGAAACTTAAAAACTTTTGCACAGCAAAGGAAACTATAAACAAGACGAAAAGCAACCCTAAGAATGGGAGAAAATATTTGCAAACGAATCAACGGACAAATGATTATTCTCCAAAATATATAAACAGCTCATGCAGCTCAATATTAAAAAAAACAAACAACCCAATAAAAAAATGAACAGAAGACCTAAATAGACATTTCTTCAAAGAAGACATACAGATGGCCAAGAAGCACATGAAAAGCTGCCCAACATCACTAATTATTAGAAAAATGCAAATCAAAACTACAATGAAATATCACCTCACACAAGTTAGAATGGGCATCATCAGATAATCTACAAACAACAAATGCTGGAGAGGGTGTGGAGAAAAGGGAATCCTCTTGCACTGTTGGTGGGAATGTAAATTGATACAGCCACTATGGATAACAGCAAAAACTTAAAATTTAGTTTTTTGGTTCCTTAAAAAACGAAAACTAGAATTACCATATGAGCCAGAAATCCAACTACTGGACATATACACAGTGAAAACCATAATTCAAAAAGACACATGCACCCCAATGTTCATTGCAGCACTATTTACAATAGCCAGGTCACAGAATCAACCTAAATGCCCATTGATGGACGAATGCATAAAGAAGATGTGGTACATATATATAGTGGAATATTAGCCATAAAAAGGAATGAAATTGGGTCTTTTGTAGAGATGTGGATGGACCTAGAGACTGTCATACAGAGTGAAGTAAGTCAGAAAGAGAAAAACAAGTATTGTATGTTAATGCATAAATATGGAATATAGAAAAATGGTACAGATGAACCAGTTTGCAAGGCAGAAATAGAGACGCAGATGTAGAGAACCAACGTATGGACACCAAGGGGGGAAAGCAGGGGTGGTGGTGGTGGGGGTGGTGGGATGAATTGGGAGATTGAGATTGACATGTATAAACTAATATGTATAAAATAGATAACTAAGAAGAACCTCTGTCTAAAAAATAAAACAAAATTTAAAAATACATGGGAATTCATAGCCAGCTGAGTTGCACTACAAAAATGTTTAGTAGAGCTTATTCTGGGATAAAGGAATTACATATGTTAGAAACTCAGATCTACATAAAGAAAGAAGAGTGTTGGAGAATAAATAAATAATGACAAAATAAAATCTTTATTTTCTAATTAATTGATCCAAAAGGTTACTATTTAGTTAAAGTAATGATAAGATAAATGAATGACAGAAACGTTATAAATGACAGGAGGGAAAAATTGGGACTACTCTGTTATAAATTACCTGCACTACACGTGGAAGAGTATAGCGTTTGTAAAAAATTAATATACAGAAACCTTAATTAAATAGAATTGGGAGATCAGTAGGGGGAGCTCTCATGCCCTGCAACATTAGCAGAGTACAATAGGAAGAAACAAGACTCTTTATTGACAACAACTGAGCCAATGAATAGCTGTGGACTCTTTACTATAGCCCTCCCATGTTCCTTTCCATCTCTATAAAAGCGCTCTCTTTCTTTGCCGTTGCAGGACTTGCATGGGGGGGGCTTGCCATGGTTGAAGACCGTGAATTGCAATTCTCTGCTGATCCCAAATAAACCCATCTTTGTTGGAGAAATATCTGAAAGTCTGGTTAGGGTTGGTTTGCTTGCTTAGAGAGCCAGTTTACCAGAACATCACCTCAAGGAAGGTTTGCATCCAGTGAAAAACCCAACTCTAATAACTTTATTCTATCTTCACTACTCCCACTTCGGTTCAAGACATGTGTACCTCTTGCCTAGACTCTAGTAAGAGCTTCTTATAAGTTCTGCTTTCTTTCTCTCTTGCTTCCCTGCAATTCAATGGCCAAACAACAGCCAATAATATTGTTAAGCTCAATCAGAACATGCAACTCCCTGGTTCACTATTATCCAATAGTTTCTCATTTAGAATCAAATATAAATAGCTTGTAAATTCTAAAAGTGATACCTGCTTACCTCTCTGGGATCATCTACCATCACACTTCCATTCTATCAGTCCCACTGATTTTCTTTCTGTTCTTCAAATGTCCCAAGATATTCCAGTTTGGGGATAGTGAGCCTGCTGTTCATGTCATCTGAAAGACTCTTTACATAGCTGGCTTCTTTCTGTTATTGGATCATAGTTCAAATGTTCTCACCTTTGTAAAGGATTTCTTAACCACACAATCTAAAACAATGTCTCCCCCTCTTTCTCTGTCTCCATTACCTGACATTTTTTTCCAGTATTTCTCTACTCATAGATTAGCATTGTAGTTGTTTTTACCATTACTTTCATGCTTGTTTTTTGTCCCACCCACACAAAGCACTCCCCACTGGAATGTCAAATCCCTATCTGAAATGATCCTGATTCTTGTATCCTTATTGCTTAGAATAATGCCCAGAATATAGCAGGTAATTAATAAATATATTTTTCAATGAATGTGAGTAAATTGGTGGGTGAGACAGGTGGTAGGCCTCAGACCCAACTTCTAGTTTTATGAACTGCTGAGAATTCTTTGTATCAGCTGAGAGTTCAGCTCAGTTCAAACTGAGAGCACCCAGTTCAAACAGAAGTTTCTCTTGGTGAGTACTTAAGCTTTATACCAACATATAACTACACAAGTAATGTATGTGAAACACTGCTAGTTCCTTAGATGAAAGACACAAATTATGGAAGTCAAAATGTATTTAATCAGGAATGAAAAGCATAAAATTAGAAAATGGGCTTGCTATAGTTATAAAATTCTGAAGTGAAAGAATTAAAACACACCAAAGGCCTTTTCTTATCACTTCTAATTATCCAGATGTTCTTTATCAGAAAAACAGTGCTTATAACACAAAGGGTTTATTATTTCCTAGTGATGGTGTGATAAAATTGATCCCCTCTTAAGTTGTTGATAGAAACATATAATTATTTTGAATAAGCATGTGGCTAATAAGTTCCCAAATCTTTATAAATTCATATTACCTTTACTTTAGCAAACACTTTTCTGAAACTTCTCTAAGAAATGATCAAATATATGAGGCTAAGATGGAGTGAAAAGTTTATGCATGGATGTATTTCTAACAGTATTACTTATAATAGAGAAAAAAATGGAAAAAAAAATGAAAATGAAGGCCAAGCACCTTATGTTTCATAAATATGGCAGAATATTAGACTGGTCTAATTCTATACAAATTAAAACACATTGTTAAATTTTATAAAATAATGATAAAAGTAATTATATGAAGAAGAATGAAAGGTATACAGATAATTATATTCTTTTTGTCTCTTTTCTAATTCATTTAACTTGGCGAGTACTCTTCTAAGTTGAAATTATATATTTATATATATATATATTTTTCTTTTTTTTTTTTCGGTACACGGGCCTCTCACTGTTGTGGGCTCTCCCGTTGCGGAGCACAGGCTCCGGACGCGCAGGCTCAGCGGCCATGGCTCACAGGCCCAGCCGCTCCGCAGCATGTGGGATCTTCCCGGACCGGGGCACGAACCCAGTACCCTGCATCGGCAGGCAGACTCTCAACCGCTGTGCCACCAGGGAAACCCTGAAGTATATTTTTATAATAAAATCTTAGTTGTTTTTTGGTGTTTTTGCAAATATTTTCTTTCTGTGGTTTATATAATCTAAGAGTTAGTAGTAATTTTAGTAGAAAATTATTATTGAATACATAGACATTCATAATTTAGTTAAACCTTTAGTTAGTAGACAGTTTTGTGCAGGACAATATTATGTTCCTGAAATAAAAATGTAGTTTTTGGTTGGTTTTTGTTTTGATTTTTTTACCTTCCCACAAATAGCTGTGTGATCTTGATGTAATCCTGGTACCTTCACTATATACACTTGCTTGGGAGGTAACTTTAAGATTTCACAAAATAGTAGCTGATGTTTCCAAATATAAATGTGAAATATTTAAGCAGGTCTGCCTCTGAGATTTTAGTTAGAATTTCCTTTAAGCAAAGAGGCAAAGAATTGAGAGAAGGGAATACTTTGGGGAATGTTATGATTCACCAGGACTCCATTTTAGCCATGAGAAATAAATATCCTCATTTTTCTCTTCCTTACCATGAAATATTTACTTTTACTTTTCAGTATTCTATCACTGCCATTCCTTGTGTTTTACAATCACAGACTGATATATAATACAATGCTATATAATTGTATACTGTTGCAAAGTGTGGGCTTTAAATTTTAAAAAGTCTGAGTAAAATTTGATTTCATTTATGACTAGTTATGCAGCCTTAGACAAAATATTCACATTTGCTATGTCATAGTTTACTCATTTCAGAATCCAGAGATGATTTCCATTGGGAAAGATTTACTGTGAGGAAGAAATAAAAAATTATTCCTAAAGTGCCTGGCATGTAGAAAGTATTCAGAATGTCAGTTGCCCCTTCCCCAACTATGTATAACTATGTACAAACTATATTATATTCTCATAGAGCCAGTGACCACATCATATAGAGTAACAGAGAGAACAATTATTTGTATTCCTTGCAGCATCTAGCACTCTGCCTTGAGCATCATATGTACTGTCTCCATAAATACTTGTGGATGGATATACTGACTACAAGATGACTTTTATGGTAAAAAAAGGACTACATAAATTGAAAACATTTCATTTGCCTTTTTCCTTTTCTGAACGTCATTTTTTTACAAAGCTTATACTAATTAAAATTCAATTAATCAACTCATTCCATCTAGCAGATTGGTTGATATATTCTTCTGTTTAATCAGGCTAATTAAATGAAGGACATACTTGATATTGCTGGTCTATTCAATGCAAATATCTTTACAAAAAATGCACATAAATAATTATTCTGTACATTTTTTAAGGCATAGAAACTATAAAGACGTTGGCTTTAAGTAAGGCCACCATCATCTTACTCCTTGTCAAGATTGTACAAATACACACCAGGGACATTATTTCTTTGAGAACTGGTGTCATTTCTAAAAAAGTATGAATTTAAATGTGTCTCACATCACCAGGAGATTTTTACCCCCATAGTAGTTCTGAAAAGGGTCTCAATCACATTAATATGAGGAATAATATCTACATGTCATTATTTAGATGCAAATTTCTCTCTGTGATAGCAGCTCATCGAGGTGATTGAGGTCATCACCTTCAGCCCACTGTGAATAAATAGCATTTGGTAAAGAAATGACTTTTGCAATAAGGCTGGCCTGTTCCTGAAGTCATTTGTTGACTGTTCTCAACACACATTGTCTCTGCAATGCAATGTGTACACAGACTTTGGCTGTAGTTGAAATTCTGGCTCATTGGCTGCCATGATTGTGACAGCAATTTATCACAGAGGGAGAACCATGTGTAGGTTATCTTTTTTCCAAATGGAAAAGAATGTTATTAAAATCAACCTGAACAACACTTCCCACTCATTCTCTGCCCCCTGCACAATATTCTTAACATCTAATCAAGTGAACTACTAAATGGCTTTGAAGGAAAGTGAAAGGGAATGAAAAGCAGTTACTGTAACCATGACTGATATGAATTTTATATTTATTTTGGCTTTTAACCTAATGGTGTTGCTGAATCTGAATTCAATTATGTTTTCATTTTATTGCTAATGATCCTCTATAAATTACTATATATCAGTCCGCAGATTAAATGCATGGTGGTCATGACTTTACACTCTTTATTAAGATCTTTTCTTGTTCAAGCTTTCTTCTGGATTTAAGCACATAAAAATCCCACACACTAACATTATAACAGTTATTTTTAAATCAAAATTGAATTTTATAATTTTTCAGCAATTCAACAAACATTTGTTGAACACCAACTACATGCAAAACACTGAGTTGAATATTCTGGGAGAAGTAGTTTGAGTAAGTCAAGATTACTTGTCTCAAAGAATCCATACTCCAGTTAATGTTACAGTAATTTTAATTAATTCCTACTGTGACTAAAATGTTTCTACTATCTTAATGATAACCGGAAAAATCATATTTATTGAGCACTTCATTTGTGTCAAGTACTTATTTGTGAAGATAGGATGGTATGACACAGGGTGCATGGGTGTTGGAACTAAGTATTTTAATTTAAATCTATGGCGTTCAATACCATAGGGACCTAGAGTAAGGAAATTAGCCTTCCAGGGCTTCATCTGCAAAAAAATTATGATGACAAAAAAATGGCATTTATTGTTTTTCTAAGGACTAGATATAATGTATGTAAAGCAACTAGAATAAAATAATACATAATATAAATGGTTGTTATTTTCATATAATTATACATATGCTCAGTGTCATTTAATCCTCAATGAAAAAAGAAAGACTCATATATGAATATTATCCTCATTAAACAGACAAGGAAATTAAGGCAAAATGAATTTAAATTAAAAATAAATTTATCTGCCTAATTTATCAAGATAATAAGAAGGGGAAACTGGTTCTCAATTTACATCGCTCTCATTTTAAACCCAATTCTCTGTTACAAAATGTTGGTTTCAAAGTAATGCAAGCTGGAAGTAATTTGCCTGGGTAACAATCAATCCAAGATTGTCAAGGCTTAGCAAGTACAGCAGAGGAGACCATAGCCCACATCAAAGCACTACCAAAGACCATGGAAGTAAATCAACAAGACCTGGGGAGTTGTTGAGGGCAAGAATGAAGGAATTGGTCCACGTGATGAGATGGATCACAGTGGAAAAGTTTTTAAGAAGATGTTGGTATCAGTTGTGCCTGTAGTAATAGTTCTGAATTAATACAAGGAATGCTGGAAGAGAATCCAGCTTCAAATGAAAGTGTAGTAGATGTATATTTGTGTTTGTGATTGGGAGTTTGGTGGATAAAGATAGATGTTCTTGTTGGTCATAGTCTTAGAGGAAAATAAGTGAAAACCAGAAGTGTAGGCAGAAACAGTCTTCAGCAGCACTTTAAAAATATGCAGATGACTTTAAGGACAAAGCAGTTAAATGAATATATAAAGGAACCTGGCTTAAGACAATGAGTGGAAAGGTTATGCCCCATCTATACTCATTCAGATTTTAAAATTTAGAGGAGAAACCTTGAATAAAGCACAGGGCCATTAAAATTATATCAGCATGCCAGTTTCTGCCTGCTGGATCACAGTATGTGAACTTGGTTCCATGGTAAATGTCTAAATAGAAAGGTGTAACAAGAAATTCACACAGCCTTAGATCTCAGAAGGCACAGACAGGAAACAGCAGACTACTTCCAATAAATTGGGTATTCCCAAAGTATAAGTTTTATTCTTAATGGCTAAGAACCTGGTGCAGAGGGTAAGGTATATGTGTTTGTGTGTGTGTATTTATGAGGGGCTGAGGAGTTAAACCTGAAGTACTCTGATTCCTACCACCTGGTACTGAGTCAAGCAAGGGAAGACCAGACAAACATAGAGATAAGAATTGGAATGATGATTTATATAGATCTCCCCTATTGACATACGCCATTAATTACTATATTGAAAAATATATTATGTACATTTTATATATTTAGTATATATGTTATATGTGTATGTGTGTTTGCATATATATATATGTGTTTATACCTGTATATATATGCATGTGTACATATACATTTTACCAAATGAAATGAAAACTGGAGGGGTTGCTAAATGGAGAATGAAGGTAGTATTGAATCAACAAATAAAAAGTAGAGAATGTACTTGCGGCTATGGGGAGGGGGAAGGGTAAACAGTGGCAAAGCGATAAAGAGGCATGGACATATATACACTACCAAACGTAAGGTAGATAGCTAGTGGGAAGCAGCCGCATAGCACAGGGAGATCAGCTCGGTGCTTTGTGACCGCCTGGAGGGGTGGGATAGGGAGGGTGGGAGGGAGGGAGACGCAAGCGGGAAGAGATATGGGAACATATGTATATATATAACTGATTCATTTTGTTGTGAAGCTGAAACTAACATACCATTGTAAAGCAATTATACTCCAATAAAGATGTTTAAAAAAAAGTAAGCAATGAGATGAATTACAGAACCCATATACGAAAAAATATTGACTTGTTATTTTAGAAATCATCCTACAAAATTCACTGTGTATATACAATGTCCTATAATATATGGATGATGCCAACTTTAAAATATATTAAATTATCCTTAAAAGATATACATTATAGGATAAGTTCATTAATTGGGTACATGAATACATTGTTCAACCTAGTATTTTATATAAATATTTAGGCCTAAACACTTCTCTGGGTCTTCCTGTTTCTTGGGAGGTCTCCCGTGCAAATATAAATAAAAGTCATTTTCTTTCTCTTGATAGTCTGTCTCATATCAATCCCAGCCAGAGAGCCTATTTGAATGGAGGAAAATTTTACCTCCCCTAGAGTACAGAACAGAAAATCCTGAAACATATTATCATACTGAGTGAAGTAAGTCAGACAGAGAAAGGCAAGTGTCATATGATATTGCTTATATGTGGAATCTAAAAAAAAAAGGTACAAATGAACTTATCTACAAAACAGAAATAGAATCACAGATGTAGAAAACAAACCTATGGTTACTAGGGGGTAAGGTGGGGGAGGGATAAATTGGGAGATTGGGATTGACACATACACACTATTATATATAAAATAGGTAACTAATAAGGAAGTGCTGTATAGCACAGGGAACTCTACTCAACATGTTGTAATGACTTATATGGGAAAAGAATCTAAAAAAGATTGGATATATGTATATGTATAACTGATTCACTTTGCTGTACACCTGAAACTAACACAACATTGTAAATCAATTATACTCTAATAAAAATTAAAAAAAAGAAAGTCCTGAAATAGATTAAAGGATTTATGACAATACAAAATATTGTAAAGATGGGACCTCAAATTAGTGGGGTAAAAGGTTTTAAAAATAACAATAAACAGTGTTGCAACAAAAAGGTTGACTTGGAAAATGATAAAATTGAGTTCAAATTTCACACATTATACTAGGATAAATTCCAACTGTAACAGATATCTAAAGTTAACAAACAAAGCAAAGCAAAATGAAAGAAATGCTGGAAGAAAACATGAGCGCATTCTTCTATCACCTAGGAGTGAGGAATTCCTTACTTGGGACTCAAAACAAACAGACAACTGAAAATTTTGATATGTTTTTACTATGCAAAGATAATAAAAACATTACTTTTGCATTGGTAAAATTTATCATAAGCAAAGTGAAAAAATCAACTGCACTCAAAAAATTTCATTATTCAAGGTATTATCTTGTAGAAAAAAACACATAGAGAAAAATTTAGATTCAGAGAGCTATTGCTTTTTTGTCTTTAAAATGTGACTAATCTTCCTCATTTGTTTCAAAGTTCAGTGAAAGAATGAATACATTTTATTTTTCTCATCTGACAATTCATAGTTTTCCTTAACAAAAATAGTCCTCCCATCTGGTCATTTTTATAATTGTAATCAAATAAAAATAATCAACCTTAAACTACTTATACTACAAATTTTCTTCCTTAAATTTACTAAATTACAAATGCCATCAATTTGAGAAGAAAATTCATGTAGAAAAACAGTAGTTGATATAGCACCAATGCTATATTCTACCCATTGTTTAAAAAGCAGGAAGCATTTTAATGCTCTTTCCAGCCTGTCTATATAAAATGTAATCATTGAGATAGAATGATGTTTTATAAAGCAAGTCGACATTCCTGGTAGAGGGAATAAGCAATGCAATATATACAACTTGACTTTCAAAATCAAGAGAAAAAACTTACAAAAGTATTTGCAATTTTTTTTTTAATTTAAAAGTTTTTAATTTACTAGACAAAGTTAAGCATACAGGCATAGATTCCCTAGACACACAAACGTCTCCCAACATAACAAATCATAGCGGCGTTTATAGATGCAATGTAAATAAAACAGTAAGCAATTCGAATTTGGTCCTGAAAGACCCTGCAGATGAACTCAGTACAGAGATAACAAGAGAGTACCTTGGCTTATAATAAATAAGACTGAAAGTATTAGTTCTTGAGACTGTGCTGAAAGGATCAGCGATGTCAACCTCATACCCAAAATGGCCTACATGTTTGTCAAGACTGGTTATTTTTTTCCTTCTTCCTCGGCAGCTGGACTGGGAACTGGAGTCATATGGTCAGTGACTCACTAGGAAGGCAAAGAAAGGGAGATTTAAGATACAAAACCAACGTTGATCAAGCTAGATAGAAACACAACTGTGTAAAATTACAGAAAAACAAATACTTCTCTCACCATATTTCCAGTGCAGATCCACTAATGGACATCCTCATGTCATACTAGACACTCTGTATTTATTTTTCTGATGGATTTCACTATAATCTGCTTCAGATTATTTTAGTTTACAAAAATAACTTTTTCCAAGATTGGGGACCACCAAGGAACTACATCTGCACACATACAAAATATCATTCCTCTAGGCCTGAATTTAGAATATTCTTTGAGTTGTGCTTTCCACCTAAAAACAAACAACCACCTTCCCTTTCTCTCCTCTCTTCCCCCAACCCCCGATTATTTTTCTAAGTAGCTTTGGATCAAAAAGATGAAATTTCACTGAGGTACACAGTTAATCTAAGAGTTCTGGGATGGGTTCACATTTCAACAACTCTTATTGTCATTTCTACATTTCTGTGCAGTTCACAATGCCAAGGGACCTGCTGCCTACCATGCTTATATTGAAAGGGCTTTGTCTTCATTACAATGATTCAGAGCAAATGGAGAGTCCATTTCTCATGGATGATGGTGCTTACAAATATTCTCTCATATCTCTGGTAACTGATGTCATTGACAGCTTTCAGAGAACATATTTTAGAGTTAGTTCTGCTCATTTGGGCCTTAACTTAGAAGAAAGACATGGGAAATACCCATTTTGAGTACATAGTTTTTACCAGGGACCATGCTGGGCATTTATATACTTCATCTCACTGAAATCTTGTGAAAATTCCCATGTCAAGTGACTTGCCAAAGCCCACCCAGAGAGTACCTGGTATGCCACTTTAGATTAGAGCCTATATGCCTTCAAATTCTACATATGAATGTTTTATTTTCTTAGAACCATTGTTGGGGTTACAGATGTTTTTATACAACTTGAGAAATTCTGTTTCAGGACTTCTGTAATTGGTTCTATTTTTCAAGTAATTTAGATGAAGTCTTTTGAACAACTGAATGCTGTTATCTGGTTTGAATCAGTGGTTAATTCATGATTCTATCCCTACAACACTCTTCTCTGTTCATCAGTACACTTGAACACAATCATGTGTATGTTATATAATGCATTTATGTAAAATAATGATAACCAAAATGAGTAGAAAGTAGCTGTCTGAAAACATTCTCTCAGCACAGACAGTTCAATATTTTAAGCCCCTTTAGCACCTGAGTAGGATAGCCATGTAATCGGTCAGTCTAATTGCTCTCTACCACGTGACAAAATGGCCATGCCATAACGAATGCCATTGAGACATATTGGCATGGCCTTAAAAATGCTGGGACTTTAAATCTGTCTGAGTTTTTTATTCTTTTTTCAAAAGTGACCTATTTTGCTATTATCAATTAGAGCAAAAATTCAAAGAAACCACACCACACTTCCAGAATTCCATTACTGGATTTTACTTGGTCGCATCAGCACCTAAAGGAAACTTAGAATTTATAAAGGATTGCATCAAAAATCAAGCAACTCAGGGAAAGAAGGGGAACCCAGAGAGACTACAGGGAATTAGAATGATCAGGTACAGGATCTAATCAAGGTTGTCCCTTTATCATATTCTCTTTATCAGTCTTCATCAAGTTGACCTGAATAGAGGAAAGGAAAAAGAAATAGAGTTTAACATTAAGGATAACAATATCTTTCACTTCAAAACAGATAGGTTTATGATGAAACAGACTTTTGTAAGGCTTGACAAATTTGGAAACAATTCACTGAAATAGGTGTATAATAAAAAAATAAAATCTACTAATATAAATAGTATTCCTGATGCTCTCAAGCCAGCTGTGTTTTCTGTGAATTTTACTCAGTTTTCAAGTGGAATTGCTTTAATGGTAAGGATCATGAAGGTATTTTCCTCCTGAAAGATACCCAAAGGAGATTACCCATAGAAATCATTTTGTTCAACATTGGATTCTACAATGGGAAGAAGCAGCTGTGAAAGTGTTGTCCAGCTGCTCTATAACACTGGTATGGTAGGAGGAGATGATACATCAAGATGTGACAGATTTTCTTATTAAGAATTTGGCTGACACTGTTAAACAAAGCAGCTAGATATAATCATCCTCCAAAGTCACCAGTGCTTGAGGGTGGGAAAAAAAATGCATTTTTACTCCAGAAAATGGGAAGTAACATTGAAGATGTCAAGATGTAGATTGATGAAGTCTGTGGTTTTCTAATTTATGTTTGTTTCTTTTGTTTTGTGACAGGGAAGCATCTAATAGGCTGATCTTTGTCCCAAATATGCAGATTTGACAAATTTTCCATAAACTATGGGGCTGGGATACACTTTAGCTCCAAATTCTAACATTAACACAGGCATCTAACAAGTTTATTGAGAAATAACATAGCCCATGACTTGCAAATACATAATGACATACTTTGTGAGGATTTGGAAACACCTGATTTTCAATCCACACATTGAGAGATGAGAAGAGATACTGCTGCCCTGGACAGCTTAATCATATACTCCAACTGTAAGAAGAGGGCTTGATAAATTAGACTCATGACTTCCAAATTAGCCTAAGATCAAGACTCTGTGGATCAAAATAAATATGGAATGAGAAGATGAAAAAATGACAAGGTGGCCCTTATGGGTGATAATTGGGAAAGATCCTCTGAGGTCAGTTCTAGAAGACAGTTTCCCATCAGCCCTGTTCTTTGGCCAACTTAGACAACTTCCAAACTCCACCTAGATTTATATCATCTAGAAAAACAAAAATGCTTCTCAAAAATATAACTGGGCAGCATGCAGAATGGTAGTGAGCTAACAATTGTGTGGTAGGATTTTCTGTTGACAGCCATATATCTCAGACTTGGTGTTGAAGGAGCCAACATCCCCAAATACCAGCAGGTGCAGACAAAAAACGCCCCCCAAATGTCTTCTCTCTCTAGTCAAATTCTACTCTCCCTAGCCAAAGGACCAGGAAAAGGGCAGCCTTGCTAGGCAGGCACTTTTAGACACAAACTTCTCTACTCCAGCTAAACACCACAGAAAAATATTACAGCCCCAGCTCTGCCCCCTCCAGCAAAGGCTGAGTGGGGAGCCTAGATTTCCACATCTACTCTCTAGTTCAATCAGGTCTCAGCCAAAGTCTTACTTTTCTCTCACTTCCATGTCTTCACCTTGTTTATTTTCTTCTATTTAGGACTTTCTATTTAGAACCCTTTGACATGAAGTGATATGATGAATTTATTGTTACGTTTATTTTTTCTCCCTATGAAGACTTAAGCAATATAAAGGCAGGAACTGTTTCTGTCTTGTTCATCATTGTGGCCCCAGCACATAGAATAGTGTCAGGCGTACAATGGATATTCAATAAATGTTTATTTATTAAATGAATTAAAACATGGAAGGGCAGCACTTTTTTAATTCAACAATAACAAAAATAATATTACTAGTAATAGAAGTGTCAGTTGTTTGTTTGATCACATGAAGTTTTGTATGAATCAAGAAATGTCTTTTTTTCAGTAAGAATGGTATATTTTTCATGAATTAAACAAAGTAATATATTAAAGCTTTCAGCATGATAAATATAATTTCTAGATGAGGATACTGATGTGGAACATTGAGGTAAGTGACATGAGATCATACTTCTAGAATGTAGGAGAAAGAATTGACTCATGTGATTATGGAAGCTGAGAAGCCCCAAGATTTGCAGTTGGCATGTTGGAGACCTAAGAGAGCTGAGGTGTAGTTCAAAGGCCTGAGAGCAGAAGAGCCAGTGGTGTAAATTCTAGCCCAAAAGCCTGCAAACTTGAGACCCAAGAAGAGCTGACTTTTCAGTTATAGTTAGCAGACAGGAAAAAAATGGTGTCCAGCTCAGCAGTCACGCAGGAGTAGTTCCCTCTTGTTCAGACTTTTTTTTCTATTCAGTCTTCAACTGACTGAATAAGGCCCACCGTCATTAGGGAGAACAATCTTCTTTACAGTCTACCCATCCGAATGTTAATCTCCTCCAGAAACGTCTTCAAAGACACACCCAGAATAATGTTTGGTCAAACATCCAAGCACCCCATGGCCCAGTCAAGTTGACATGTAAATTAACTATCACAGTCAGGAAAATATAAAAACTATATTTTGCCATTATTATATAATTAGTATATGCCAGATATATGTCCTCTTTCAGAATGATTCTGTGAGCTAAATATTATCACTGTGCACATTTTACACGTGAGGAAAGCAAAGCCAGAGAAGAAAACAAAATGATTAATTTTAAATGGATGGTGACCTACAGAACAAAGATTTTAAGGTCCACTATGACTTTCTTGCCATATTACTTCATGAGGCCATCACACTTCTTCCAACATTCATATGTCATTTTGGGGCAGACACACAGAGATTGTATGTTTCTTTTCAGTTATGAATAAATATATATTCATAATTCAAATAGAACCCAATTGTTACTCTGAAATTGAGAAATTTGAGGATAATCTAATGCCTATTAAAAGGGACACAACCAGAGACAGTATCACACCAGAGCTAGTAATAGCAGGGCTATTTCTATTACCAGGGCTAGAGGGATTAAGTAGGTAAAGGGATACTGGAAATGAAGAAAGCTGGTGGGGGGTGGCAGAGGTTGGTCTGTATGATGAGTCAGCACACACTTGTCACCAGAGAACAATGTCTATGACAGGAGTTATCTCCCCAAACGGGAGTCTGGGTAGATTCCCAGAAGTAGAACTGAGTCACAGTTTCCCTCAATATGAAAGTGAAAAGGCTGGCCCAGGGCTACCTTCTACAGACAAATAAATACAGTCTTGAAAGTTAAAAAAAAAAAAAAAAGAAAAGAAAAAGCACCAGGAACAGTAACCTGCAGGTAGAGTGTGAGGAAAGTATGTAGCATAGAGCTCTTACTCTCCTTTCTCCCTCCAATCTTCCACAAGCGCTGCTTTACATAATCTGAATTCCACAGAAAACCAGAGGGCAAGGGGGCCCATTGATATAATCCACACAGGACAGTCTCCTGGGATGCAGAGCAGGTTGGAAAAGGTCAGAGAGGGGACTGAGGGGGGAAACAGGAGGTGCTCAGCAAAGGAAGGCCACTTTTCCATAAAGAGCTATTTGGAAGTCAGTGAGATGGAGATGCCAGTTGGAATCAAAAAGGCCCTAAGAATATAAACACCAGGGGCTCAGGGAACTGCTCTCTCACCTACAGAAAGGAAGCTTAGCTGGACAGCCCAGAAGTAGGCTCACACGAGTGTCGAGGCACATAGATCCAGTTAGCTGAATTCTCATGCCAAGCCAAGCTGAATATCAATGTTAACAGTGTTTTGTGCACGGCTTCTACAAGATGGGGTGAAAATGTCCTGCTTGGTCTCTAATACTGATTCATTTCTCTGGGAGCAACAAGCTAAAAGATTTGGCTGTGATAAATTCTTACCTGGACTGCTCATTTATTACAAGGCAGCTTCCAATTCTCAGCAGATTCTTTTGTGTGAATATAGAACCTCATTTAAACAAAATCCAGTCTCTCTTGAGGTATTATTATCTACCTTTATAGCAATAAAATATTGCATGTAAAGGTATTGATTCATTCTATATATTTTTCCATTCATGTTCTACTTAAAGAATCCTATCATAATAGTAGGCAAATTAAAAATATACTTTAAAATATATATTTATTTCGGCTGAATGTTAACAAGGTAATTGCTATGCTAGTTAGGAAGCTTTCTAATGAAATGATAATTATAGGACAATAACTCACAATTGGATAGCATCTTCAGTTTTGATACTTTTCATTAATAATAATGCTATTTCATCATTTATTCAACCAATGTTAGCTGAATATCTGTAGGCACTAAGCATTATTGTAGGCACTGGGGAAACAGAAGTTTACACTCCACTGTGAGCTACAAAAAAGACTGAAGTGGGAAGAAGCTTCATGCAGAAAACTAAAACAATGCATCCTGATTAATTAGAACCAAAGTCAGGATTAGAACCCAAATACACTTAAAAAGATGCCTCCCATCATCATTCTAAATTCCTTCTCACATTCGGGGTTTGAGCCATCTTTCTGTTTCTGAACAAACTAAATATTTGCCTGTCATCAGGCCAAGTGTAAACATAAACCTCTTCATTAGAAGCATCTGTGCTGTAAACAGTTTTGAAAGAAAAAGTATGATGATTTTATTTCCTTCTTAAAAGGACAAATGTAGCTGTCCACACCTCCACACAGTTACAGAAACAGAGACAGCTATTTAGAATCCTTAAGAGTCCACGCAGAGGTTAGGATTACAAAGGTAGTTTTGTCTATAAATTAACATGTGGCTGTACACACATCATGAAATTACTTTTAACTGTGCTTGTCTTTGGGCAGATGAATTAACTACACGTGTGTATCTGAGTGCACATGCCTAGTACAGAATATTACACAAGGGTAGAATTGACAAAGTGAATTTTTCCTAAATGAATTAGATGTGCTTTCTATCCTTGGCTGTTGTTATGGACTGAACGGCTGTGTCCTTGCAAAATTCCTGTGTTGAAGATCTAACAACCCCTCAGTGTGGCTTTATTTGGAGACAGAAGTAATTAAGGTTAAATAAGGTTATAAGGGAAGGAAGGACACCAGTGTCCTTATAAGAAAAGAGCTTGCTTGCCTCTGTTCTCTCCATGCATGCACAAAGAGGCCATGGGAGTACATAGTAAGAAGGAAGCCAACTACAACCAAAGGGGAGAGCTCTCAGCAGACACCAACCCTGATGGCACCTTGATCTTGGACTTCCAGTCTCCAGAACTGTGATAAAATAAATTTCTCTTGTATAAGCAACACATTCTATGATATTTTGTCATGGCAGCTCCAGCAGAATAATACAGCTGTTGCAAAACAAAGGTTTCTTTCTTTTGTTGTCGTTGTTGTTGTTGTTTGTTATTATGTCCTGGGCATGTAGATCTAAGCCAGTAGGCAAGATCACTCCAGTACTAGGAGCCAAATCTAACTCTTGCACCGGGAAATACATAATTTAATGCAACCATATTTTTAGAAAATTTTATTTTAATTCAAGACTGAAATTTCACAGCATATCACAATATTAAATTTGGGAGGATAAAGAAGCCCTGAATTTTGGATAGGAATGAATTCTGGAAAGCAAGGAAAGTAGTTACTTTTTACAAGTGAGTAGTTAGCATCTACTATCCATTTTTGGTACTAAAGTGATTACATTCTCATTTTATACCAAAGCGGGTCTAAATGTCTTGATGATTCATTTCAAACCTTGTATTAGCATTTGTGGTTAATCCCTCTGACACTGGAAAGTTTTTGCTTGATTTCCCTACTGGGTTGTGGGTTCTGTGTTTCCTATTGCTGTATAATGTGAGTTGTCAACTGTTATATTTGGGGGTGAAAGTAGGGAATAAAAGATGGAAAATGAGCTGACAAGTGTCCTTTTTCTGAAGGATTAGGCAATGGAGAAATTCCGGTGAAAAGAATAAAAAATCTCTCCAAGGAATTAATAATCCACTAGCCATGTTCTACTGCCTCAAATCATAGGAAAGCTGTTTATTTCCAGGTACAGACAGATGGTGAAAATGATTAAAATTTACCACATCACATTGAGAACCATTAGAAACAAATACACGGGAGAACCAAAGCCCCTTGGGGAAACCCAAGAACAGAGTTTTCACACATTAGACACATTAAGCATTTTAATACAAGGCATTTCTCTATAAAATCTCATCATTTTCCCCCAATTTCTTTATACATGCTAAATCATTAAAGGAATACAAAACAGAGATTTCTAAAACTTCCATGTTAAATATCCATTATATTTAATAATATATATTCACATCTTTAAAATGAACTAAGGTCAGACTGATAGAATCAATTTGAAGGTGAAAAATGCAACAGTGTAGCAGATCAACTTCCCCCCAAAGAAAGTCTAAACATCATTCCCAAAGCTCTTGTTTTAAACATATGAGGAATAGGCAGAAATATTATTTATTATATCATGACTCAGCCAATACAAAAATTAATTCATCTCTATAAGCCCAGATTCTTCATTTAGAATTTGTACAGAATAATATACATGTGATGGAATGGCAGTAAGGGATGAATGAGGCAATGGATACAGAGTCCCTGGAAGACTATAGATGACAAATAAATGGAAGTTACTCAGGTGCATCTTCCTAATAGTTATCAAAATCTTCATTCTTAACATTATGAATTATTATTAAATAAGGGTCTCTAGAGAAGAGGAAGGAGACCACTATGACTCTGGACTAGATGATACAGGAGGTAAACATTATAGAGTTATTAGAAAATACAGTTTAGATTTAAGGAAGTGCTATGGTCTGAATTGTGCCTTCCCAAATTCATAGGTTGAAGCCTTAACCCCCAGTGTGATTATCACTGGAGACAGGACCTCTGAGGAGGTGATTATTCTTAAAGGAGGCCTTAAGGGTGGGGCCCTAATCTATAGGGCTGGTGCCCTAATAAAAGAGGAAGAGATGCCAGAGCTGTCTCCCTCCCTCTGCCAACTGAGGACAGAGTGAGAAGATGGCCATGTGCAAGCCAGGAAGAAAGACCTCATCAGGAATCAAATTGACCAGCATTTTGATCTTGGACTTCCCAGCCCTCAGAGCTGTGTGAAAATGAATTGTTGTTTCAGTTACCCAGTCTATGGTGTTTTCTTTGGCAGCCTGAGCTGATTAAAACAGGGAGCATTAAGAACTAATTGGTATTCTTTTCTTTACATCTATAGAAAGAAGCAAATATACAAATATATAGAAAGAGGCAAATACACAAATAAATCACATTGTCTAAAAATAGTAATAAAAATCACTGTGGCCTACTTAAAGAGTCTACTTAAGGGCCCAACATTTTCACCTAAGAAATCATGAAAGACTGAAATTTGAATGTGTGCTATACTTCCATTTTTAAGACATAATGCCATAGAAGTTTGTTCTGATCAAGATTCTTTTATATGCACAAAAAATGCCACCAAAGAAGCATGAGAGTGGTAGTAATAACACCATATTATTTGCGTAAAGTAACATGGTGAGAACAAATGGCTATATTTGAAAGCAGTTGGCTGTCAGAGCCATATTAAAGAAAACACAAACAGAATTAATTTATTCAATATTCTTATGCTTCATTAGGCTTTTGATTTAGTCTTTAACATTGCCAGGAGGCAGGATGGTTTTATCAAGTCTTTTTTTTTTGAAATTATGTGCAAAAGGTTACTAGACCTAAAAGAGTACTTTCACTCTTAATATTTATTATGGCTTGGAAATAACTACCCTACATACATCTATATTCATATGTATATGTATATATACATAATTGAATGATTATGTGTATGTTTGTGTGCACGTGTGTGTGCATTTATTTGTATCTTGGCAAAATCAATGTGACTGTGGTAGAAAATATTCCTTATTTTGGTAGAGAATCAATATCATTGACTTATTTTTACTAAACGAGTTTCTAATACTAAAACGAATGACACACATTTGTCTGAATACAAGTGTCAAACAAAATGTTCAAGGCAAAAATTAAAATAATTTTTTGCAAGTTTAGCTTATTATATATATAAATATGGATTAAGAATGAATTTAAAAGCTCACCATGTCATTTATCTTAATCTAATTTAACTTAAATTAAGCTAATGGGTGGTTTTCAATCCCTAGCTTTATATAACTTGCATGAGTTTACTATGCTAATTAGATCAAAGGAACAATTCCACCCTCTCACTACCTCAAATAGAAATTCCAACCTAAATTGGTCATGCAAATTCCTATTATTTTCCCCTCTGGTAACATACTTGGGTTGTTATCATTGTTGTACATTTGAAATTAAGCCACCCATTTTTTGAAGGCCAATTGCTTATCTGAAATATGCTCTTTGTATGTAGAAAACACACATTAAGGTGTCACAATCACTTTGATCATGTGTCAGCTATAGAACCATGTTAGATTTGGGGGTTAGGTGTTTGCCTACTCAAAAAGACTGTGGGACCCTCTAGTGTTTGTGGTCTGGTCATTTTTGAATTCCAAGAATATAGCAGAATACCCAAAAGGAAAATTTGACAAAATATATTGAATTGAATAAAAAGAATCAATTACTTTGAAAAAAATTCTATTCCTTTTCTGAGATCCTGCATTGAAAAACATTTGTAAAGCAATTGATATGCAGATATTTCTAGGACCATAGTTAAGCTCACCGAATGATTGTTGGAGACACTCATGAATAAGATACGCTAAGAATGTTTCTCAACAGGGTGTCCCCATGTGCCCTCTATGACAATTTTTTTAAGTGACTGCTGATTATTTTAATTATATAAGGATATAATATCCCAAATCATCTAAGATTTTAGTGTCTGAGTGAATGGGAAACCCTCTTGTGCATGGCTTGAGTACCCCTTGACCTCATATCTTATTCCAGCCACTGATGCTGTGGACAGTTTCACACAGTCTTTGAGCAGCTTGGCTCTCGTGTAATCAGAGCCTTCCAAACACACAGCAGGTCCTCTGACTTTCTGCCCAGAGATCTTCTGACGCTGAGTGTGTGCCCCATGAAGGATTTGGCAATCTTACAGGCACAATCCTTACTTGTTGGAGGATGAACCAATGGATGAATGGTTTCCCATTTTTACTTCTGAGCTGGATGGTTCTGAAACCCACCAGAAATCTTCTTAGAGCTCTCTGGGATCAAGCAAACAATATTCCCTTGAGGTGGCCAATTCAATAACATATGTTTGAATGAACTTTCACATGTATTCTCTCTGCTCCAAGGTCCTTTATTCTGACTCCCTAAAATCACACTTCCAAATAAACCATTCATATGCTAGCTTTTGTCTTAGAGTCTGCTTCAGAAAAAAAACTAAGACATTGAATCTCCTTATTTAAAATACTCCTGGTTGCCAAATTGTTCTGTCAAATTGCAGAGGGTTCCACTGCTGGCTGTTTTTTAAGGAAAAAAGAAAAACTGATCAGAAAAGATATGTGGAGCCCTATGCTCATTGCAACTTTATTTACAATAGCCAAGATATTAAAGCAACCTAAGTGCCTATCAATACATGAATAGATAGAGAAGATGTGGTATATAGATACAATGAAATACTACTCAGCCAGAAAAAGGAATGAAATTTTGCCATTTGTGACCACAGGGATGGACCTAGAGGGTGTTATACTAAGTGAAATAAGTCAGGCAGAGAAAGACAAACACTGTGTGATTTTATTTATCTGTGGAATCTAAAAATTAAAACAAATGAATAAACACAGCAAAACAGAAACAATTATAAATACAGAGAACAAACAGGTGGTTGCCAGAAGGGGCAGGGAGAGGATTTAATGTAGGAAGATTAAGAGGTAAAAACTCCAGTTGCAAAATAAACGAGTCATAAGATGTATGAAGTGTACAGTGTGGGGAATATATTCAATAACCATGTAATATCTTTATATGGTGACATATGATAACTAGACATTGTGGTGATCGATTTGAAAGGTATAGAAATATTGAATCACTATGTTGTGCACCAGGAACTAACAGAATTTTTATAAGTCAGTTATACTTTAAAAACAAACAAATAAACTGATAGAAAAAGAGATCAGATTTGTGGTTACCAGAGCAGGGGGAAGAGGGAGATAGAATTGGATGAAGGTGGTCAAAAGGTACAAACTTCTAGTTATAAGATAAATAAGTATTAGAGATGTAATGTACAACATGATAAATATAATTAACACTGCTGTATGTTACATAAAAAAGTTAAGAGAGTAAATCCTAAGTGTTCTAATCATAAGGAAAAATATTTTATTTTTCCCTTTTGTATCTATATGAGATGATGGGTGTTCACTAAACTTATTGTGGTAATCATTTCATGATGTATTTAAGTCAAAACATTATGCTTTACATTATAAACTTCTACAGTGCTGTATGTCAATTATATCTCAAAACTGAAAGAAAAATAAATAAATAATAGACTTGCTATACTAATGATAATATCTAGGAAAGTCACTGAAAGTATGATTTGATAGCATATTTGAATTAAAATTGCCCAGGAATTTGAATACAAACAGGTGATGGGGAAATTGCATCATCCCTAGGGCTACATAATAAATACAAAACAAATTCAAGAGTCCCTCTAACTATAAAGCTACTACCACATTCATACATAGGCAGCAATTTAAACTCTGCAAAATAGGTCCTCCTCTAATTAAATTAATGTTATTAATTTGAAATGTATTGGCTTTGTAGTTTAGCTTGTAGCTAATATTTATATTTCTCTTTGGTTTTTGGTTATGTAACAACTATAAGTGTAAGGGATTTAAAACTAGATCCATAACAGTATATTAAAATGATTTAACTAGGGGCTTATGAGTAGATTCCCCCCAAAATGGATCCATATATTATTCAACTTTCAGAAACAGTGTTCAAAGGTGAGGACCTAACTTCCCTTGAGATTATTTATCACTATTAATAGAAATTCAGGAAGCAGTTTCATCAGTGAATGTAATCAAAGACTATCACTTTATATTACAATATAGCATTTACTTTTATTAAAAAATGCAATAATTTAGTCCCCACAGCTTTCTCCAAGTTTTCTCAAAGAGTAAGATGACAATGCACGTGAATTCTAAAGTCTATCCACCTCAGCGATGTCTGTATTCACTCAAGACCAAGGTAACCCAACAGCTGTTTCTGCTTTAAAGGTCACTGAGAATTTATAAACAGTTTCTTCTTCTCTGTTTTCCTTAAGCTTAAATAGCCATATAGTCAAAATAAAATAAAACAAAACAAGTTTAAGCCTCATGAGGAAATAAATCTAAAGATAATAAATATCTAGAGAATACAGTCTTCTACATTAGGTCCTTTGGTAATAACTGGAGAGACCTATGGTAGGCTTTGTAGTCACACAAACCTGGGTTCAAAGCCATTCTGCCACTTCCGGTCTGTATGACGTATACGGCCTTAGGAAAACTACTTATCATTTTTGAGTCTCAGTTTATTGACCCAGAGAGTATGGTAAAATAATATTAATTTAAGTAATGCATACAAATATCTATTTTTTTATACAGAGTCTGGAATGTATAGAATATTGGAAGAACTGAAATAAATAAATAAATAACTTTTTTTTATGTGGACCATTATTAAAGTCTTTACTGAATTTGTTACAATATTGCTTCTATTTTATGTTTTTTGGTTTTTTGGCCATGAGGCACATGGGATCTTAGTTCCCCAACCGGGGATAGAACCCATACCCCCTGCATTGGAAGGTGCAGTCTCTCTCTCTCTCTATATATATATATATACACACAACTATTTAAGTGTCATATATATGCACACGAAAGGGATATAAGAAAATCTCCCAAAGGTAAGGTAGGTTCTTCTTACCAGATGAAGAGGGAGTGCCTGGCAAGGCCAAAATTATAAATGCGTATATGGCTCTAAACCCTGCTATTGTCGCACGCTCATGAATTTAAAGCCAGAAAGTGAATCAAAGACCTATCTGAAGAAATATGTTGCATAAATGGGGTGATATCCTGTACAGCTGGTGATATTAATAATTAGCTGTGTGACCTCTGTATCTATCCACTGCAGCATTTTTCCGACAGAGTACAGCATCAGGGTGCCCCTTAACTCCTAATAAAGCCTAGGGACACACTTCATTCATTGGTCACTGTCAGTAACCTAGTAACTGATACCAGGAATAGCAGTTACCTCTGTATTCATCTTAACTCTTGTTAAACTTCAATATTTTTTTCAGGTTTTATTCCTACCACTGAAACCTCTTTGGTAAGTATATTTAAAAGTGTGATTTTTTTCTTCCTCTTTTTCCCTTCATTTTCTATATGACAGAAGCTGAAAAGAGCCATGAAATTCAATTATTCTGATTCTTCATGGCCCATCTATGTGAAACAAGCCACATAGCTGAAACAGAAACATCAAGTATTCCCAGTTGTGTGGCATCAAACAATACTTTGTGGAATCAGTCTCAGGAGGATCAGATGTCTCAGTCTCACTTATTCTTGTCGTGTGTTCCAAGCCAAAAACACACAGGGGAAAATCTCAGTGTTATGGTCCAAAGTGTGTCTGAAATTTCCTGGCACTGCTGTCTAAAATCACTAAGGTCAGATGCATAGGTCATCAGAGATCCATTCCATTGGATTCTGTTCACTCAAGCCATATGATTAAGAGACCAAATCAAGATGGATGCTGAAAGCTTTTTTTTTTTTTTTTTTTTTGCTACTAACAGATGTTTAAGCACTCACAGAAAATGCAGGCTTTAAAATTCAGTTCCATTGGATGGAGATATAAATATTATGTAATACTTAGTTTTGATGAGAGTAAATTCTTAGGCAATTAGAGAAGCATTCAGAGTATATTAGTATATTATAAAACTTTCTATAATTTTATGTTTTTAATTTTAATTTTTAAAGCTTTGTGTTTTTTCTTTTCTTTTCTTTTGTTTTTAATTCACTTTCTGAAGATAGGAAACTAGTTTGAATTCTCTCAAAGCAGAGGATTCTAAGAGTTTATTTGGGAGACGATCCAAAGGACTCGCCAGTAGGAGGTCAGATGAATGAGACAGAATGGGATGCCAATTAAGGGAGAGTTATTAAGCACATCACTGGTAGAGACAACTGGAGTTTAACACCAATAGAGAGTCAGAGCCGAGTGTAATACAGTTATACACCTGAGGTTTGGAGAGGATGTTATTATCCACCAACTGCCTCTTTCACTGGTTAATGACTTATCCTGGGGGTTCCAATTCCCAGCACTTTCCTCAGCCCTACCCTGGGCAGAGCCAGCTCTGATGGCTAGAGAATGCCCTCAGGCACAAAAACAGGAGATTTTGCTAGTTGAAATCAAATCAGTTGGTTTAGGGGATACAGGCAGGGCAATGAAAGTGTCTGCTACAGAGATATATCAACATTTCCATTTTTCATATGTAGAAACTAGGGCAAAGATTTTATGTGGTATTTATCTCAAGAATACAAAGTCGATTGGGCTAATTGTCATAGAAAACATGCTAATGCCTATTAAAATTGAAACAACAAATTAAACTAATTTAGTTTGTGTCCTTAATCCCCAAATCTTTAACAAGATAACAGAAAGATACTTATGCTCATTCCTTCTCTCCATTGCCCATAGTGACTGGTCACACACTAAACCAGCAATGCTATGAGAACCCTTCAGAAAACTGTAAATGAGTAGCATTTCATAATTTCAATTTAGTGTTTGGAAGCTGAAAGAATCACACCTACATTACATTTCTGATGATACCTTTACTATCTAATTGCAGGCTAGTTCACCTGAACTCAGACCAGGTATGCAATTTTAATTCCAGTGGAGTGTATATTCTATTACCTTATATTTTATTAGCTTCTATTGAGTGCTAGCAATCTAAAATATGAATGTGATTTTTTTCTTTATCTATGTAGGGAAATTAACTTGAGAAGGAAATGCTGCTCTCTGTAATATAAATGTTATCTAGATAGAAATTTATTCATAAAACGATTTTTAATCAATTATTATTATTTTTTTAATCAATTATTTTTGACAACCCAATTTTTAATATCATTTTCCATGATATACTATATATTTTTTTCTTTTTTAACTTACTTTTTAAACTTTTTTAATAAAAATTTTCAAACATACACCTAACTTGGAAGAAGTATATGTGTACTCCAATATACCCATGGTCTATATTCTATAATTAACATTTGACTACATTTGCTTTATCAAATAAATCTTTTAGTTTCCTATTAGTGCTACAATAAATTACCACAAATTCAGTGGCTTAAAACAACACAAATTTATTATCTTATACATTTGGAGTTCAGAAGACTAAAATGAGTTTCACTGAGATAAAATCAAGGTGTTAGTGGGACCGTATTCTCATTGACCAGATGTGTTCCTGGAGGTTCTAGGGAATAATCCATTCCTTGCTTTTCTAGCTACCAGAGGTCACTTGCATTCTTTAGTTTGTGGTTCCTTTCTCCTTCTTTAAATCCACTAGCAAAGCATCTTATCTTTTTCTGATTCTGATCCCTGGTTCCCTTGTTATACTCCTTCTCTGACTCTTCTGCCTTTTCCTTCCATCTTTTAAAGACTCTTTAAAAGATGACAGAAGATAATATTTGACGCAGGATAACCAGAATAATTTTCCTACTTTTGGATCCATGAGTTGATGACACCTACAAAACCCCATTGCCATGTAAGTTGATACTTACAGTTTCACATTATTCTGCCTTCCACGCCATCTATCCTCTGTCCATCCCTCCTTTCATTCACCAATCTATCTTTTATTTGTTTCTTTCAGACTGCTTATTCCAAAGGGTCACTCTCTATTGAGTTCTCAGTCAAGTTTTCTGTATCTTTAAACTTCATTTAAAGAAAAATATATTTTACAAGTTCCTCATATTTTTTTAGGAATTTGTGTGAATGCTTAAACAGTTCTGCTGCTCTATGCATGTATTTATACTAATCTTCTTAGTGTATCAACACAGGATGCCGAATTATGGATATTTTTATGTTTGTTCTGAATTTTTTTTTTCATTTTGCTGCTTTATATAAATATTTTGCTCTCAAAAAGCCCATGTTGAATTCTTCTCACAACACTGGTTGAGAAATAGAGAAATGAAATCCATGTTCCAATAAGGTGTTTTATTCCTATGGGCCAAGTTTAGCAGCAGCGTGGTTCATTGGCTGTATATATCCAAACTGATATAAATCATCTTTTAATAAAGTGAAGATATTCTTCCCCAAGGTGAGCATGTTTCTATAGAAATATAAAGTGGTGAATGATTCAATTATTATTTAGATTTGTCTCTACAATATGATATCAACTTTGAATTTACAAATTCATATTATACTACCTAATGAAGTAGAATTCCCCACACTTCCACTCAAAAAGTAACAAAGGCAAATGGTATAACATTAATTGACACATATTGAGTACCGAATATGTATGTGCCAGATGCTGCATCATTTAGTATTATCACCCCTTTTCTATAGATGAGGCAAAAAATCATAGATTGAGTAAAATACTCATGGTCATATAGCTAATGTGCAGTGAGACTAAGATCGAAACAATCCTTCTGAACATTGTGCCTGGGGCTCAGATAGAGACAGGAAACAAAGAAGACATCTAATTCAGTCTGGAGAGAATAAACAGAGGCTTTCCAACGGAGGTAACTCTTCTCTCAATTACACTATACAGTGTTAACAACTGCCGTCACCATGTTTTACATTAGCTCCTCAGATCATATTCATCTCATAGATGAAAGTTTGTGCTCTCTTAATAAACTCTCTCTGTTTCCCTCACCCCCCAGCCCTTGGAAACTACTTCTCTCTATGAGTTTGACCTCTTTTTTTTTCTTTTCTTTTCTTTACTTTTTTTTTTTTTTAAGATTCCCCATATCAATGATATCATGCAGTGTTTCTCTTTCTTTGTCTGACTTATTTCATTTAGCATAATGCCCTCAGGGTCTATATATGCTGTTGCAAATGAAAGGATTTTATTCTTTCTCATGGCTGAATAATATTCCATTGTGTATATATATATCACATATTTTCTATCCATTCATCTGTTGGCGGATACTTAGGTTGTTTCCGTATCTTGTCTATTGTGAACAATGCTAGAACGCACATGTGAGTGCAGATATCTCTTTGATATTCTGTTTTCATTTCCTTTGGATGTATACTCAGAAATGGGATTTCTGGATCATATTGTAGTTTTATTTTTAATTTTCTGAGGAAATTTCATGCTATTTTCCACAGTGGCTGTACTCAGTGGAGGTGACTTTAAGAGCATGGCAGAGAGTCAGTCAATAGTAGAAATCAGAGTAGAGTCTTCCAGACCAAGAAAACAGAATGAAAAAAAAAAAAACTGGAGCTGTGTTTCTCAAGGGAGGTTTATTTTGCTCCTCCCCCAACCCCAGTCAAGGGGCATTTGGTAATGTTTGGAGACACTTTTTCTTGTCCCAACCATGCATGGTTGCTGCTGGCGTTCAGTGCATGGGGCCAGGGATGCTGCTCTCTACCCCGTGATGCTCAGGGCAGTGCCCACAACAAAAAAGTATCTGGTCCAAAATGTCAGTAGTGCTGAGGTTGAGAAACTCTATCCTAGAGTGTGTACAAATGCCTGAAAGTTGGCATATGCAGGAGATTCAGGAGTAGTGTTAGAACAGAAGAATGAGGTGTAAAGTGGGAGATATGACAGTGGTAATGCAGGCATGTGCTACCCTTGAATCATTTTATAAGTTAGGCAAAGGAATTTGGACTTCATCCTCCATGTAATGGGGAGTCAAGGAAGAATTTTTTTATAGTGGATGACTTGACAAACCTGTATATCTTATAGGAGGGGTTGGCTTATGAGAACAAAATGAGATAATTCTTATAAAAATGGTTCATAAAATTCTATATACATTTTAGGCATTATTATTTCATATAAGTCAGCGGTCCTTAACTATTTTGGCACCAGGGACCCTTTTCATGGAAGACAATTTTTCCATGGCAGCGGGGGTGGGGAGATGGATCAGGCGGTAATGTGAGCAATGGGGAGCGATGGGGAGCAATAGGGAGTGATGGGGAGCGATGGAGAGCGATGGAGAGCGATGGGGAGTGGCAGAAGAAGCTTCGCTGGCTGGCCGCTCACCTCTTGCTGTGCGACCTGGTTCCTAACAGGCCAAGGACCGGTACCGAACCATGACCTGGGTGTTGGGGACTCCTGATATAAGTCATCATTCAGAGATGTTGATATCAAGTGGTATTTATTAGAGAAATAAAATGATCACACCCTAATTTGACAAGATCATCTACCAATAGTCCCATGATCCAATGCATTGTTACTACACCCCTAAATAGCTCTCTCATATGATTTCTATAAAAGTACTAGTTCTTGTTCTCTTCAATGCTATTTATATTTCTAACTCTTAATATATGCACTCACACTATAAATCTTTCAGTCTACTAAGCCAGCTCTGCTCCACCCTCAGTGGTTTATTTTGCTTTAACATCTACAGGAGCACCCATCACATTGCTCATTCAGCTAGACACGATTGCATAATAAAAAGTGAAATTCATAGAAATACTTTTCTATTAATTTCTTTCTTCATATTCCCCTTTTTCTTCCTACTCTCTCTCCTTGTGTTCTTTTTCTTCCTTGTTTTTCTCTTTTCTCCAGAATCTGGCTAATGTCAATAGGAAAACATGACAAGAAAGAACCCTTACCAAAGTCTAATCAAGACATTTGATTATGTTACTTGTGAGGTATAATCATAAATGACTTCAAAGATGACCTCTGGTAGGAACCCTCTAAGATAGCACCCAATGATCTTGCCTCCTGATATTTACAGCTGTGTGTAATTTTCTCCCCCTTGAATAATTTGCTACTAATCAATATAAAATGGCAATATTGAGGAAATTCACTTCTATAATCAGGTTACAAGAGACAGTGACTTCTGTGTTGCTAGTAGACTCTCTCCATCTCTTGCTGGCTTTGATAAAGTAAGCTGCCATAGAGGAGCAGTCCATGTGCTAAGATCCCAAGGTGCAAATTTCAGCCAATAGCTAGCAAGGAACTGAGGTCCTTAACCTGACAACACTTGAGGAACTGGGAAACTGTCAATAGCTATCTGAGTTACAGTGAAAGTGGATCCTTCCATAATTGAGCTTTCAGAAGAGATCCCAGTCTCAGCAGACACCTTGATTTCTGGCTTCTGAGAGTGTGAAGTAGAGGGACAGCTAAGCCAGGTCCAACTTCCTGACCCAAAGAAACTGCAAGATAATAAACCTGTGTTGTTTTAAACTACTAAATGTTGGGATCATCTGTTATACAGCAATAGCTAAGTAATGCATGACCCTTAGTCTAAGTTCACTTTGAACTTAAATATCTTCCTCATCAACTGATAGGCACTGAGAACACAAGGATGAAAAATGTTTGAATTTCAAATTACAAAATCTTAAAAACAGTGTTGTTCCATTGTGAGGTAAGTGAATTGAATGAAGATAAGACACTACACAAACACTACACAAATACTTATTTCTGACATTCTAAAATATAAATGAAAAGAAAATTTTGTTTTCTTCTCTGTTATGAATAGTCAGTCAACTTTACACTTTAACCACAGTGTTGAATGGCAACATTAAAGCATTTTTTGGACCTAAGAGTTGACACAATCTATATTAGTTGAGGTAATAGTAACTACTGTAGTAGAAAAAACCAGTATAGTAGCACAATACCGTAGCCATTTAGCTCATTCACATAAAGTTCAAAATGGATGTTTCTGATCTGAATGAATTCCTCTTATCAGCTATACATTAGAAATCCTGAGTCTTTAGTTTTAAGGCTCTATCATTTTCAATTCATTTCCACAGTTTCCACAGAAGGAAAAGTGGATGGAGTATTGTTCATAAGAAGATTTTATGAAGTGTCGGTAACTGGCTTTCCTAGTATCTGCCAACATTTCCTTGGCCATAAACTAGTTGCACAGTCACAACTTACCAGGTTAGCGGTGCCCTGTAGAAGTATAAATGGATTTGTTGAATAGCAAATCAGGCTCTACTGCAAATTGTTATTCTTCCACTTTGCAAATCAGAAAATGAAGATTTAAGAGAGTTCAATACACTTGATGATGTTCACACCACAAAACTAATTGTAGACATAGGAGGAGTGCTCCTCCCTCTAACTTCTTGTTTGATACAGTTTCTGTCTGTTATTTTATATATATATATATTATATATATATATAATTATTTATTCTCCATTTATATATAGAGAGAGTTTTCCAAGACTAAAGTTATTAAAAGTTTTGGTAGGCTATTATTAAAGGCCATTTGCAAAGATTCAAATATGTGATTATTCAATGTGCAATTATTTAGTATGCCAATTTAAAAGTGGGAGGCCATGGGTCTCTGTTTATGTTGAAAGGGCAAAAGAAATATAGCCTCTCTCTAATCTTACATTAATGAAAATTAATTAATGAAAGTGTAGTTCATTTGTAAGAAAACATTTGGGGCATTTGTAGGTTTCCTGGGCGCATCACTTTAATTAGAAATATGTAATTCTATTATCTTTTAAATTTTATGCCTTTAGATTAGCAGCACTTGAAAGAAAAAATATGCAGTGTGTCCCAAATGAGTTGTGTGGATTCTGATATTTAGTAACCTTCACCTAGATGAGCTATCCAGGCAGGTTTATGTGACCATGGGTTTAGGAATTTAGTTACCCTGAACTTGCTAGATGGAATCATACTGCTTCAAGTCCTAGACATTCAAATTTGCTTTCAAATTAACTGGTAGATTCTCAAAGCCTTAGTTAAACTAGCTCATGAAACAAATATTATTTTTTCTCTTTCTATTCTCCTAAACACTGAAATATACCTTTGAAATATAATTATCTTGTTTACTGGTTTTCTAGCTGGGATGAGGTTCTTTCTTTTAAGTAGAAAGACTCACCATGATTAATTTTAATTTAGAAAGCACTTGGAAATCATTGTATGTGATTTTTAAACAAATGCTTTTAACCATAGAAATGAAATACACTGTTATTTCATAGGACACAAATGTGGCAGCACATTGCAGTTAATTGAAGATGCTACATTCAGACGTCCACATACCTTGCCCCTACTCTGCTGATACTCTCTAACTATGTAAAATTAAGAAAGAATTGGTAGGTTGGGTGGGTGTAGTTGTGCCTCCTGGTTTTATAAAACTAATATTGTATAACAGACCTAGATTTTGAGGATTCCTGTGTAAAAGTGCAAAGTGTTGCAGGATTTGTAGGTAAGGCCATTGTGTTGAGGTACTTTGGTGGAATGTTTTAGTGAAGAACAAGGAGTGGGCTGAGATAGAGAGAGTTAGGAAAGCATACTTGAGCTCATTCTGGTTTAGGAAATGGATAGAATAAATGAGAGATACGTTATAAATTGTTCTTTTAAACTGACGGTTTGTAGGAGAAATCATGTATCTTCTTACAGTTGATCACTTAAAGATCAGAACTGTAACTGGAGGCCAAATTTTTCTTTTGTAAATCACATACACACACAAAAACATCACAAAAGGGTTAACTGTGCAATTTTTTTAAACTTCTGTAGGGCACTATATTTTTAATGACTATTTGTAAGGCTCTGTGATAAATTGACTCATGTATATAAAAAAATGTTTTGACCTCCTTGGTGAGAGGTACTATTTTAAATCAGTTGATTATTTATTATTAGTGGAAGAGAACACTGAACAAATAGGAGACATGTTTTTATTCATTTATGAGGGAAAAACTGCAGAAATCTTTCTCCAAAATGGAATTTACTTATTTGCTTATTTTCCCAATGATAATAGTAGTTATAATTCAAGGGATCTGGAACATCAAATATCTGGTCTGACAAATTCAGGTTCAATAATCAATCATATGCAGTCTTTATTTAGGAAAATTACAAAACACCCTGTAGCTGCTCGTTCTCATAGCATCTTGGACTGTCTTTAGGTGTGGAAATACTGAGCTTGAATTTGCTTATTGTATGTAAATGAAGACAAAAGAAGCATTTCTCTCTGCTTCATACATCTTACAAGTTCAACCTTCGTTGGAGGCCAACATCTCTTCACCATCCAGTTCTTTGATTTCTTAAATTCAGCACCCACATCTTCTAGCTTGATAGACTTGCCATTGCTAAAGGAGATTTTCTCCCTCTATTCTTTGAACGTTTAAATCTGGCAAGTTGTCAGCTCTTTTTTCCTTCCAGCCCAAGCTCATCGTTGTAGAGTCCTTATATTACCTGATTGATAGCATGAGAGACAATAAGTTATCAACTCCCACTTAGCTAGTTTAAGGCAAGAGTCCAGAAATTTAGTGAAATTGAACCAATTTCTGGCTATTTAAAATTCTTAGTTGTATTCTTGGATTTTTTCCCTCAGTTTGCTTAACCATAGTAAGCTTTATTTTGACATCAGAGTCAACTTTTTTAAAATCAGTATATATTATAATTATCTTTTATTTATTATCCTTTTGGTGATCTAATAAAATTAGATAACCCTTTGTATTTCTGTATTATTCTGAGCAGGATGAAGAAGCAGGTACAGTGGACAATAAAGTGAGACAATAAAGAAGGTAGCAGTTAAAGGAAATAACAATAACAACAATGGGTGGGGGAAGAATCCTAAAGCTGCTATCATTTTACAAATAGTCAACCCCAAGGGAATAAATGCAGGATCAGTTAACAGTAATACTGGAGCTTTCTGGAGGTAGCATTCTAACCCTCCATTGTGTATGTGGCTTAGCAGTTTGAATGAGTCCTTGTCAGTGTTCAAAAGGAGAAGAAAATATACTGGAAATAGAGACCAGAAAAAGGTTTCAAAAGCTGTAAAATCTCTGTGGAGGGAGTAACCCAGTAATTGGAGCTGGGAACGTGAGGAGTATGTCTTGTTTACCTTGCCACTGAATCTGGCAAGTCTCCGTTAAACGCTATGAATTGGTTGGTTCCCAACTACAGGAGCCTGAAATTGTATTAATGTTAAAATGGTAGACATGAGAAAATGAAAGGAGAGAATAGCCTATTGCTCAGTGTTATGCACTGAATTGTGTCCTCCACCACCCAAATTCACATTCTATAGCCCTAACCCCAAACGTGACTATATTTGGAAACAGGGCCTATGAGTAGATGATAAAGGTTAAATGAGCGCAAGAGGGGTGGCGGGGAGCTAATCCAATAGGGCTGCTGCCCTTTTAAAAAGAGAAAGAGACACCAGTGCCTTTTCTCTTTGTCATATGAGGACACAGCAAAAGGCAAACATCTGCAAGCCAGGAAGAGAGACACACCAGAACCCAGCCATGCTGGCACCTTGACCTTAGCATTCCAACCCCCAGAAATATGAAAAAAATATTTTTTGTTGTTTAAGTCACTCAGTCTGTGGGGTTCTATAATGGCAGGCCCAGCATAGTAATACACTCCGTTAGGAAAAGGAATCTGGCTTCTGCCTCTTGTCTTTAATCTTAATTACATAAAAGACTGGCTCCTGGGCAATGCAGACCCTGGATTTGAGGACATAACTTCAATTGCAGTGGCAGATGAAGATAAGACCTGTTTGTGGCCTCTCCAGAAAATGTATATGGTCTATCTCACATCTAATAGGAACTATTTCATGGCCATTTATCTGGCTTGCTCACTTAGAGAAAGATTAGCTATATTCTTGGTGAGTACAAATAAAATAGTGATAGGAAAATAAGAGAGTGGTCATTATAAAACACACTGTGCCATTTCCCAATTTCCTGAGTGGACTGGTTGTCCAGTTAGGTTATGGAGTGCATCAGTGATTAACACTATGCTGGACACATTGAAAATCATCAAAATATTTAGGAAAGAAGATATAAAGGAAGGAGAAAGGGAAGGAGGGCGTGAGGGAAAGAGGAAGGAAGGGGAAGGAAGAGAAGAAGAGATTAGGGAAAGTATTATTTCAACTTCAAGCAGAATCAGCACTTCTGGCTCTCCTATTGCCTGCATACAATGGACACCATATATGGCTAATAAGAACAAGTAAATAGATAAATTCAGGAACTAGAAAATATTTTAGTAATGTTAACTTCAGTGTTTTACTAGATCTAGACGACTAGGATAAATCAATCAACTGGCATCCATACCCAATCAACATAACCTTCATGATGAGCATCTTGCTAAAAACATGCTAAAGGAAAAAACTTGCAATTGACTTCAAGGGACTGATGCCTCTCAACAAAGAACTACATTATGAAAAATGACTTTTGATAGGGGGCTGTGATGTTCAGTTATGAGACAGGTGGTGGGAATTTGTATTGTCTCTTTATCAGCTGTTATTTTTATAAGGATGGAGTTTCTAATGTTTTAAAAGATTTTTTTTAAAGCATCAGCACATTTCTCAAGCAAGTTATAGAGTCCTTTACTGACAGACTGTGTAATACTCTGACAAGTCTGTCCCTGGCGTCAAGACAGGCAAAACTCTTTATTGATTCCGAATTTTATTCAGAGTGGAACCCCAAATCCGATTAGGCCCTAAATGACTTGGACTGCTTCTATTTCTTTCACCTAGCTTCTTATTTCTCTCCTCTCCATGTACTCTTCTCCAGCCATATTTTGTTGTTCTTCAGACTTATCAAGACTGTTTCCATTTTAGGGCCTATGCACTGATGAATTCCACTTCCTAGAATATTCTGTCCTCCAGATATAAGCATGGCTAATTATTTCATTTCCTTCAAACCTTGTTCAAATGTCACGTAAGAGTGACTCTGCCAGTTTTTCTCCATTGCCCTCCCCATCTCTCTGATCCATCCTTTGCCATTCTTGTGTGTTCTGTGTCTTGGCATTTGACCACAATGGACTGCATCACCAGGACTCCCTTGCCAGCTTCCTCAGATTGGGTTCAGTCAACAGCAAACACAGGCAAGAAATCAGAAGGTGAAAGGAAAGAGATGTGGGGTAACTCCTTCCTTCTTCCCTCCTTGCTTTTCGGCTTGCAATCCTGGCAGTGTGTATCTCTGAGTACAGCTCCTGTAGCTTGGCCCCTTTGACATGGCCCCAGCTCCCTGTAGGCTCTCATAACAATGTCACCCCTCTATACCTTCAGGTATAGAGACAGCAAGAGGTTCCTGCTGTCGTTATACACTGAGTGCACCAACATTTCTTAACCTAGCTTACTCCTCTGCAGATAGTTCCTTTGTCAAGTTCTCTTTAGAAGCCTATCTGAGGGCACCTTCTTTGTCCTGACCAGCCTCTGAATAGTAAACTTACCCATATGACATTTTAAAAGATTGCAACCTATTGCTCTCTCTCCTAAAGTCTTTAATCCTCTTTACTTTGCTCTATTTTTTCCCCCATATTACCCATCATCTTTTATAATATTATTTACTAATTTATTATATTTGTTCTTTATAGTCTGTCTCCCTTTGGTAGAGACAGACCCATGAAAGCAGAGGTCTTTATATAATTTGATCACTGAGGTATCTCAAGTACTGTGAAAAGTGTGTGGTGCATAATAGATATTGAATAAACAATTATTGAATAATGAATAAATGCATCAACCTACTAGCCATATACAGTAAGTTTCCCAGGAAATGTTTCCTGGTGTTGGTGAACATTTCTATCAATAAACTTTGAAGACTGTCCTTAACACCTTTCTCTTTAGCCTATTAAGACTTTAGAGAAGAATGCAAGGCTCAAAATGTACCATCAAGTCATATTGTAGAATTCAATGGAATTAAGTTAATATATTTTAAACCAGATTAGTTACTTAGTTTTTCTGCGTGTACTGATTCTAAGCCATATTGGTCAGGATGGTTTAGGGTGTGCAGCAATAACGAAGCCAAACCTTCTTACTCTTAAAGTGAAAAGGGTTTACAAATTCTCAATCTCACTACACGTTCACCTCAGTTTGACAAGGGACTCTGATCCATGTCTTCCTTACACAGAATCTTTGCAGTTTACTGAAATAAGATGTTTCAAAAAACAATTAAATAACTGATTTCTGATGGAGAAAGCATTTTAACATTCCTTGCTCCTGATCCTCAAAATTAGAATATTTCTTGAAAAAGTTTAAAATGAATTTAAGTTTTCACATAGAGTTGGATGAAATTTAGGAAAAAAAAACCCACTGTACTGATATTAAATTTATAAATGGTGTTACTTAGCTGTTACAGGGAATTCCCAGGCCCTCCTCCAGCTGTGCAAAATAATGCTGAATTGTTACACATTGTTTTTCTTTGAGAAGAACATATGGACCCAAGGATAAAAGCACAGAGCTATCTTATATAATTTATGATGTTCTCTGCTTACCCAAGCCTCGTTCTTGTTCTCTCTTTCTCCTTTAGTAATATAACTTGGTCATTTCCCAAGTACTTTAAGATGATATTCACTTTATGCCTGTCCCAATAAATTTACAAAATTCCTCATATTTCCTTCCAAAGAATCTTTTCAAATCACAGATTTATTGCTCCCTACGTGGCTAAATACCAAGCAGAACTACGTCAGTAACGATAATGGCAGCAAATATGGTGTGAGATAAAGCAGGAAATAAAGATAAGATAAGCAGGAAATAAAATAATACCTCCTTGCTGCCTTTGGAATTTTCCTAAAACACCTTCATGGATACAATTAAGGTAAACTAATTTATGATTTAACAGTAAAATGTTGCTGGTAAAATTTTAAAAGTTGAAAATGACTATCCTACCTATTTTGGATGGGTTTAGCTTATCTAATCAAATGAGAAAATCAGATTCTCAATTCAGTGTACAAAACCATCAGCATCCAAGATCAGGGGATGTGAATTGCCTGGCCAACTGCCTCAAAGCGGAATAACACTTTGTTCAGAAATTTTAAAGTTTAAGTTAATAAAACTATATTGTGAGTTGATTAAACCAAAATTAACGCTTTTATAGTTCCTAAATATTTAAATTTATAAGATACATATTCTTTATGCTAAATTAATTTTTTTTCTCATGCTGAATAAGTCAGTTAGAACTTGGAAAAACTTTTATGACTTTACCTTACATTTATTGAGACAAACATTCCAATAGCTTCAAGTGTCTTTGTTTCTTCCGAATCACATTGTGGAAAATTTGCAGAGATGAGAAATAATTATCATTTTGACTTTACATTCTACTGAGAATACATATCATTGTACTAAGCAATAAATGTTTTCTATAAATTTGTGAAATCCAGATCTTTTAATTCTTCTGAGAGAAAAATGCATGACTATAAAAAACAGCTCTGCTACCTTTATGAATTACTGTTGTATTGTTTGGACACCAAACTCTAGAGGTAGCCATACTAGAAGTTCATCTATGGCTATGTAACCTAATACTGGAGGGTATAATAATTAGCACAAGAATGTTAGAAATAATTTTATATTGTTGAATTGAATGATGTTCAAGTTATGTTTACTGGTCAAAAATACTTCACATACTTCTCTGACCTTGTCTGAAAGCATTTAAGAAGCTGGTGAGCAGAGCAGTATAGTAGAGTTCTACTCTTAAAATTCCATTCTTTCCAGGATTCTGCCTGTAAATAAAGGTTTCCGTTGCCTGTTCCATTGAAAAGTTTAGCACCATTCTGCCACTAGAAGACTGTTGAATTCACCTCTATGATAAAAACAAACAAACAAACAAAAAATCTGTTACGTGCTTAGGACTTAGACCTGGGATCTCTCCCAATCCATAAGAACAGAGACAAATGCTAAGTTAGTCTTTGCTTATTTGGTTTGCATCCTTCTGAATAAGCTGGACCATTCTGCATGTCCTCACCTTTTGCAGCCTTTCTTGATTCCCTAGTTTGGGCTTAGACACCTTGCCTTTTGGATCCTATTTTTGCCATTAGGGATTCTAGCAGAGATAGAATTTACCTCATTGTACTTAAACCACAGTTTCTCTTAATATGCTTGCCTCTCCACATTATATTAACTCCCCACCATTAGATTCATTTGTTGTGTAAATAAATAAGTGTATTGAGTTATAATCATATTCTTATATGACCTGGAATTTTCCTTAGAGATAATGAGTAATAACTGACCATACGTATCATAATCTACTATGTAAAGAAAAGGAAAACACAGTATAACTGTGATACACTGAAACTCCTGTTTTTTCCCTCTTTCTCATGCCTCACGCTGTCTTACTGGCTCTGTCTACTGGAAACTGTTAATCAAATATACCATCATATTAAGGTATAAAAAATGTTAACAGCTGAAGATGGTACTCCTCTTTCAAATTATGTTAGAATTAAAGCCTTTAAAAAGTAGATTAATTTATCAAAGTTAGAGCTTCAGAATCCACCTGAGGGACATCATTTTGTCTTCCTGAAATTCTTCCTTCTCAGTATTTGCCTACACTCCCTAATACATAAAGGTGGACTCACAGAAAATATGGTCCTGGTACAGAATTAGCCACAATATGCAACAACCATTTGGATCATTAACAATATATCTTTTTAAGTTATAGAAATTATACAAAGTCATTGGATACATGAGCCGTTGTGCTGGGATTTTATGTTTTCCATCACGTCTAAGTTTTCCTCCCCTGTGGAGGTCAGAATTTAAGGTGGCTCCATGATTCCACCTCTTGGGTGTCCTTGTATAATCTCCTCACCCTGAGTGTGGGTAGGACTGGTAACTTATTTTCAACCAATAGAACATGTCAAAGGCAATGGGACGTTACTCCATTGACACCAGATTGGTGTCTAACAATTCAACTCAATTCTGACACTGTCTACCAGGAGATAGCATCAGGTACCACAGGTTAAGTGTTAGTCCTACAAGACTGTCTCTTCCCCTATCCCATCCTTTCAAATGTCACTCCCAAGCCCAGATTATTACCTGTACTTCTGACCAATCAGCTATAAATCAGAGATTCTCACAGCCCCCTCCTTGGGTTCGGTTAATTTGCTAGAATGGCTCACAGAACTCACAGAAACATTTTACTGATTAGATCACAGGTTTATTATAAAATGGTATAACTCAGGAACAGCCACATAGAAGAGATATATTGGGCAAGATGTGCTGACAGGGCTGGGAGCTTCCATGCCCTGTCCAGGCATACCACTCTTCCAGCCCCTCCACATGTTCACAACCCAGAAGCTTTCTGAACCTCTTGTTCTTGTTTTGTGTTTTTGTTGCTGTTGTTTTTATGGAATTTTCATCACATCCACAAGACTGATTAAATCATTGGCCACTGGAGATTGAACTCAGTCTCTAGCCCCACTCCTCTTCCCAGAAGTCAGAAGGTGAAATTCCAACCTGCTAATTGCATTGTTGGCTCCACTGGCAACCAAACCCCATCCTTAGGTACTGTCCAAAAGTCACCTAGTTAACATAACCAGAGACAACTTTACTGCTCTCAACACTAGAAAATTCTAAGAGTTCTGGGAGCTGTGAATCAGAAACCATGGACTAAGACCAAATATATATGAAAAATATATTTTGGTCAACTGAATGATCAATACACATATTTTTTATAAATCACAATATTGGACACCCTAAGCAGATGACCCATTTAACCTATGCCTAGACTCCTGTACCATAGAAGCTGTGAGATAATAAATGTGTATTCTTTTAAATATCTAAGTTTCTGGTAATTTGTTATACAACATAGACTAGTAATAACGACCTTACTCCCTGATTACAGACCACTGCCAAGATATAAAACATCTTACAATTTGCTTGCAACTAGCAAACGGAGAATGGTTAGTTCTGGCAGTATGTGATACACACAGACCAACAGGTTTTATGAGATATTGGTAACTACCAGGGAAAGACATTTTGCTACTGTATCCACAAAAACATATGTGAGATTTTACAGAAATGCTCCTTTCCTCTCTGATGTTTACTATATCCATATCTGCTTAATAATCAGGGACAGTAAACGGACTCATTTTTTTTCTTAATATCTACTTCATGTAGATTTTTTTTAAATTATTTATTTATTTATTTATGGCTGTGTTGGGTTTCGTTTCTGTGTGAGGGCTTTCTCTAGTTGTGGCAAGTGGGGGTCACTCTTCATCACGGTGCACGGGCCTTTCACTATTGTGGCCTGTCTTGTTGCGGAGCACAAGCTCCAGACACGCAGGCTCAGTAATTGTGGCTTACGGGCCCAGTTGCTCCGCGGCATGTGGGATCTTCCCAGACCAGGGCTCGAACCCGTGTTGCTTGCATTAGCAGGCAGATTCTCAACCACTGCACCACCGGGGAAGCCCAATGGACTCATTTTGTAATATTTCCTCAGGGAAAAAAAATTTTAAAGTACATATAAATTATGCGTACATTCTCTTTATATGGGGCTGCACTATTCCCACTTATGTCTAGGTGTTTTTCATGGTTTAAATCAACACTTAACATGAACACTTTCTGCAAAAGACTGTCTGACTAAGAAGCGCAAGGGAAGTTTGCATAAAATGCTAACGGAGTACAAATTGACATGCACAATTTAAACTTTTTAAAAGTGTGTTTTTCTAGCCTGTTTTCTCTCTTTCTCATCGCACTTTTATAGGTAAGTAGTAGGACAGCACCTAAAGGCAGTTGTGATGTGGTGTCTGCACCATGAAATTATTGTTTTCCAAGTTTCCCTATAGTTCTTTGCACTCGGTAACTTAAATCTAGCCCCTTCTTCTTAGACTGCTTTTCCTCCATGCTGTTTTCCCTCCCCAAGTGGATTATTTACATTCTCCGAAAAGGTTTAGAAAGTACAGGCAGTGCTATATTTAGTCACCAGTATTTTATTTTCTCACTCAGGAATTCACTTTCACTGGGGACACAATTTACACCTTAACAACATCTTAACCACATGAAATCTAACAATGTTGTTAGAACTGTTTATCTGGCCCTGGTTAAAGCTCAGTATTGAAAAGGAACACTTTTAAATAGGGGTATAAGGTGGGCTGAAAAATGATCCCTTCCCACCTCCACCTCGCTGCCAAAGATGTCCACTTCCTAATCCCTGGAAACTGATAATATGTTACCTTGCGTGGTAAAAGAGACTCTGCAAATGTGATTAAATTAATGATCTTGAGATGATGAGATGACCCTGGATTATTTTTGTGCACCCCATGTTAGCACAAAGGTCCTTATAAGAAGGAAACAGATGAGTCAGAGTCATAGAAAGAAAATGGAAGTAAGGGTCAGAGAGGAAAGAGATGCTGTGCTGCAGGCTTGGAAGACAGAGAAGGGGGAGGCAGGAACCAAGGAATGGAGGCATCCTGTAGAAGCTGGAAAAGACAAGGTAAATCATTCTCCTCTAGAGCTTCTAAAAGGAAAGAACCTAGGGGCAGGTCAGGAATAAAGATACAGACGTAGAGAATGGACTTGAGGACATGGGGAGGGGGAAGAGTAAGCTGGGACAAAGTGAGAGAGTGGCATGGGTTTATACCTACTACCAAATGTAAACTAGATAGCTAGTGGGAGGCAGCCACATAGCACAGGGAGATCAGCTCGGTGCTTTGTGTCCACATAGAGGGGTGGGATAGAGAGGGTGGGAGGGAGACGTAAAAGGGAGGAGTTATGGGGATATATGTATATTTATAGCTGATTCACTTTGTTATACAGCAGAAACTAACATACCATTGTAAAGCAATTATACTCCAATAAAGATATTTTAAAAAATGCAGTCTTATGGACTCATTTTAGATGTTTCACCTCCAGAACTATACGAGAATAAATGTGTGATATTTTAGGACATTAAATTTGGGGCAGTTTGCTACAGCAGCAATAAGAAACCAATACAGTTTATAAATAGATGCTAAAAATAGTTTAGAAAGTTCAGAAACTAAAGGACCAGACTTCCACAGTTTGAGAAGCCCAATGTAATCAAATATTTCTCTTGTGAAGAGGGATTATACTTTTGTCTTTATGTATAGTTAATAGCCTGTTTTCTTTCTTGGAATAAAAACATCTTATTTATGGGTAAGCAGAGCCCATCACCAAAATATAAGGCTTACAGCCCTCTGCCAAGGACATGTTTCATTAAATTTGACCAGTTCTGAAACTGAGAGATGATCTGAATAAGGTGGACATTAAAGATTTTACCAGAAGCTTGGACCAAAACTCTGTAGGGACTGTTATTCTGGGTTTGTGTGGAGACCTCCCAACTATGAATTATGTTTCATTCAGGAAAAACTTGTAGGGTCACATCCAGTCAAAATTGTCTTACCTGATTCAGCACACCATACACCATGCACCGAGGAACAAGGAACATTTCTCCCCACTAATTAACACAGCAGCAAGAGCTACAACAAAATTTAAGTTTGAATTCTAACCAAAGAAAGTCAATTCATAGGACGTTTGCAGATATTGCATGAATAGATATGCTTATTGTAGGAGCACAAAGATACTGTGTTTTGCTTAAATGTAGCAGACAATAGTTTCTTATCCCATCTGTTTCTCATGAGAAAGGAAAGTAAATTGCAGGAAGAAGTCAAAGGGCTTCAGAATTTCCCTTTAACTGCTTGATTTCCCTTGACAACATTTCTGGCAAATATGTGAGTTTTCCAGCCCCTGCTTGAACATCTCCATGTATGGAGATGTTTCTATAGACAACCTTTCCTTGGATGGAAAACTAGAAAGTTCTCAATCAGAGCTGAAACCTTACTTCCTATATAACCCACAACCTATTCTTATCTTGTTCAAGAAGCTGCCCTTGGCAATGTGACCACAATAACTCAGAAAAGTGAAAATCCCTGTGCTTATGATAAGTATCAGCTCCTCCTTACAGACCCCTTACCTCAGTTTTGGATTGATTTTTCTGTCTATCAAAATCAAGGTTGAGCTCAAGTGTAAAAACCTCAGTTATATGTTGCCTTTTCTATTGCTTGGGATGGGGAGGGAATCTAAGAATAGAATAAACAAATTAAGTGACAGAATCCTATTTCAAGCAAAAATAAATTTTATGAAGACATGACTCTATGTCCATGAACATCCAAAATTGTTCTGTTTCTCCAAGTCACTGTGAAAAATTGCTTAGCAGGAAATAATTTCTTTTTCCCACTAAAGTATGTTTTTGAAGGATTTTCATGTAAGGTTTGATTAAAAAGCATGTTTTTCTTTTTACTAGAAAGCCCAAAATCATAACCTACAAATATGAAGAAAGAATAGGTTTATTGTATGGATGCTTTAACATAGAGAAAATAGCAAGGTTGGTATTTCAAGGTTACAAGCCCTGGAATACTTTAACTGTTGACTCATAAGTGGAAGAGGTAGGTAGCAAGTTTTTCTGGTCCTGACACTGAGCAAACTTAATCAAATACTCTAACGTATGTAACCCTCTCTTTCCACCTCTACTAAAAAGGAACTGGTAGAGGTTGCCTCTGAAGCATTCCAGATTTAGAGACTTCTTATTCTGTTGTGAAAAGAAAACCGTTCTTATCTCATTCCTGAAATGATGGTATCATGATTTGGTTGTTTCTGTATCTGGAACATACACATATTCACTTGGCACTTCTCATTAGTGTAGCTGTAGTATTTAGTAACTGTACCTAACTTTTACTATCCCTTTCAGCCCTCCAAAAAAAATGAAGCCAGAAATTTAATAAAGTCAGGGCATAATGCCACACTTTTAGTCTCATTTTGAGAATTTTACCACTTTCAGTTATTTGAAAAGGTTAAATATACAATAATCCTTTGGGTGCCATGAAGCAAATAAAATTTAATTCTGAATTATCCCAAGGGTGTTACCAGTGGAGAGCTGTCTCATCTCCTGGATGGCTATCAAACAACCTGATTTTTGTGCTCTTCTGTCTGTTTACCCAAGGCAGGTATGTGGATTTTATGAATGCATGAGTGCCTTTTAGGCAGAAATCTTTCTTCATAAATTCTAGTAAACTAATTTACCTGAAACAGTATGCGTTTAGTTTGTTGGAAAACCAAATGTCAACATAATTTTAATCTCTTTAACTGATTATTAATTTGGAAAAAAATGTATTATTAAAAGAAAAACACCATCAACATATCTCCAGATAATAGCTAGTCAGTTTACTAGCTTGAATACGTTTCCAAATATAACCTACATACAATCAACAACCTACACAGTGAACAAATACTAGAAGAGAGATTTGGTATCCTTCGAGGCTGAAGGGACCTAACATCTCACTAATGTTTATTTTGTTTCCAAGCCAACAAAGTGCACATGTATTTAGAACAGCCTTCCATAATCCCAGGTGTTTATTAGTCTTTCCTTTGATTTCATTTAATTTCTCTAATTTCTTTGGTGTTGATCTTTTGGGACAGAAACATCAATCTGCATTAATTTACCATACATATTTAATTATCTGGGGAGTAAGTATTAATTTATATCTATTTTATTTATTACTCAATTAATAAAAACACTAAGGTTGAAAGAAGTTAAATAATTTACTTCATGTCACAGGAAGAGGCAGATTCCATCTTGGAGGACCTTATATCTACAAAAGTATCTTACTTGCACATAAAATCTCACATGGTCATCACTCAGGATTCTACTGCTCTGACTCCAGGCCCTTAAGCAGAGTCTTAAGATCAAGTGGCTTCTCTTGGACATAGGGTTAATGTTCCAAAATAATCTCTCCATCTCTTTACTACCAACACCCAAATAAGAAACTATAAATATACCTCATTTCATCACAAGTTACTAGTGGCTTGTGAAGTAACATAAAAATTTATCTATTCATGATGAAGTACTAAAGACTTAGCATATGCTGCAATTCGATTATAATTTTGATCTAGAGACAAAGAAGAAAGGGAGAGACATATTAATTCTTGCCTCTTGAATAGTAGAAGTTCCAGCATTCTGACATGTCAGTGAAAGGTCTTTTGGATTCGGTGGCCATTCCTTTGTCTATCAAATTATGAGTCAGTGAATTTCAAAAATATTTGCTCACTTACACTCTAAATTAAGTTTGAAAATTATGTACCTCTTCACATTGTTTTAAGTTGTTTGAGTTTGTAAGTTGATGTCTATAATTATTTAATTTTATTAAATCATTCAATTAAAACTGCAAAATATGTGATTTTTGCCCATTGAAAAATTGACATTTAAAATGTAACTGTTACACCAGTTTTCAAAAATAACCAAAAGAAGTTTGACAAGCTAGCAATTGAAATAACTACGATCATCCATTTTCTTTATAAGACACTTCTGATAAAGGATTTATATTCAAAATATACAAAGAATCCTTAAAACTCAACAATAAGGAAACAGACAATTCAATTAAAAATGGGCAAGAGGTCTGAACAGACACATCACAAAAGAAGAAATACAGAAGGTATAAAAGCATATGAAAAGATATTCAACATCATTTGGCATTAGGGAAATGCAAATTAAAACTAAAGTGGATACCACCACATACCTATTAGAGTAACTAAAATCACACACACGTACAAAAATCCTGACAATAGAAATGCTGGTGATAATTCAAAGCAAAAGGAACTCAAATTCATTGCTGATGGGAATGTAAAATGGTACAGCCATTTTGGAAGACAGTTTAGTAGTTTTTTAGAAATCTAAACACAGTCCTGCCATGCAATTGGCAATTTTATTCCTAGTTATTTTATATAATTGCTATAAAGATGTACACTCTTAGAAAAGTCTACATGCACAATTTATAGCTTCTTTATTCATAAATGTCAAAAATTGGAAGCAAACAAGATGTTCTTCAATAGGTGAGTGGATAAAAACTACAGTATGTCCATACAATGGATTATTATTCAGCAATTTTTTAAAATGAGCTTTCACATCACACACAAAAAGTTAATAAACCTTAAAGAAATATTGCTAAGTGAAAAAAGCCAGTGAAACACCACAAGTAGTACAATTCAAATTATATGATACTCTGGAAAAGATAAAACAATAGTTACTGTAAAAAGATCAGTGGTTGCCATGGTTTCTAGGGAAAGGGGGAAGGGTTATAAGGTGAAACATACAGGATTATTTTTAGAGGAGAGAAACTAGTATTCTGGATGATACTTTAAGGGTGATATATGACTTTATGAATTTGTCGAAACATATGAAGATTTACAGCACAAAGAGGGAAGCACAAATGTAGGAAAATTATTTTAAAAATTAGGACAATGTGGGATCTCAGGATAGAATACATAAGGTGACAAAGAAATCTAACTGTATTATGAATAATTGAAATGACCTCAATGGAGTGGTCCAGAGAATGAATAGGTGATGACCTAAATAATCTTGGAAATGAGTAGACTATATAAACTAAAGGCAAAAATAACTGCACATAAGAACTCTATTCCAATGGATATAGTTGCTCTTGATGGGGGTATGAGTTAACAATTCTGATGTTGCTAGATCTGTATACTAGAAGTGAACTGGAAGCAAAGGCATGGCAGACACATACATAGGCACACGCACACTGACGAGGCTATGTCACAGGGACACAGAAGCCAACAAAAGACTCCCAACGGCCAAAGCTGGAATAATTTAAGTTACGAAACAAATTTTTAAAAGTCTTAAATTTTAACCCAAAGTATAAAATAAATATCCATGAGTCAATTTTGATACAAACACATGATGAAATAAACAAACAAACAAACAAATAAATAAATAAATAAGAGAAGAAAGTTTCCCATGTAAAAGAAATCCAAATAATTCATGTAGATGCTCTGCTCTCAAGAGAGTGAAGCATAATTTTCCGATCCTGAGGTGTAAGTTATACATAGTGACTTTGCTGTGAAGAGGATAATGTAGAGATGAGGATAAAAAAGAAATTATATAGTGGAGAAATCTGTTAAGCACTACCTTGGCCAAGTGAGCGTGATCAACATGAGCAGTGATAAATCATGTTTACAGTGCCCTTGATATGATGCGATGAAAATGACACATCACCTATCTGCTCCTCCTGCCCCAAACCCGTAATCCCACCCTTACTATGAAAAAAAAAAATCAGAAAAATGCCAAGAGAGAGGAATTCTGCAAAATACCTGACAAGTATTCCTCAAAGCTATTAAAATCACTGTTAAAAAAAAAAAAAAGGTAACTATGAGAAACTCACAGCCAAGAGGAGCCTAAGGAGACATGACAACTACATGTGATGTGGTAAGCTGGGTGGAATCTTAGAACAAAAAAAACTAAGTAAAATATAAAATGTTAACAATAATACAAACTTAGTATAGGGTATCTGGGACTCTCTGTATTATATTTTCAATTTTCCTGTAAATCTAAAACTGTTCTAAAAATAATCTACTTACAAATAAAGTAGGCAATAGAGTTTTGCCTTGTATACCACATAAATTTTTAGGATTTGAGCACTTAGTGTTTTCATTACACATGTAAAAATAAGAATAAATAAATAAATAAAACCAATACATAGACACGATTTTTTAAAACAATAAGAATATTTATAATCTGTTTATTTTATTGAACTAAATTTATTTTATATACTCCCACATAATTTTCTCCTATTATGATACACATTAATGATGGAAAGCTTTTATGTGATCACTCCATCATATCCTTCTGCATAAATATCTTCATAAATTAAATTTTCAATTTTTTGTGAAATAATGATGCCAAGTTTAAAAATTTTTGTAAGTGTAATTTTACTAGTGCAATTGATGCAAAACATATATTAAAAATGATAAATTGTGATTAAATATAAAAAGGAAGACTGTTTGTCAAATGCATCTCTTAATAAGAAGTTTGGACTATTTTATGTAAGTCTGTGGGGTTTAATTCATTTATTAATATGCCTAATAGTTGCTTATTATTTGTTTTTAGAATGGGACTATTATTTATTTTCATAGATATAAATTCTAAGAAAAGTTATTGATGTAATTTAATAGATCAAAATGGAATGAATTTTGTTCTAGCAATGCTAATCAAGTTTTTGAACTTTTTCCAAGTTATAAGCCAAAATAATAAGCATGATTTATCATCAAAAACTATTTATAATGATCTATCAACTGATAATTGATGAGATTCTCCTTTAGTAATGTTGAAAGCAGATCGAAATCCATATTATTTGCAAAATAATTTGTTACCAACTCAGTAATGACATTTCTTCTCTCAGATTATGAAAGTTCTACCAAAAAAGCTTTATAAGATTTGATCAAATAGCCACTTAATTATATCTGTGACTCTTTCACTTTAGGGTACTTCATTTAATAATTTAATATGATGCAATTAGAAAGAGTTTTAAAAATGTAAACATTAATTTCAGTGTACTTTTATTATCATGATATATTTTGACAAAATATTTTATTTTATCACAAATTTTAAATAGTTTTTGTCAATACTCTGAAGTTCCAGATATAGGTTATTCAATATATAGGAATAATGTATATATCTAAAGGAATCTTTGTTGTTTAATCAAACAAATCAGACTTACTTTCTATCAGACAATTTATTACACATTTCAATGGAAATGAACATGTAAATAAGCATTTTGGAAAATATATAATCACATATTTTATGACAGATGAAAGTATCAATTCACATTATAGAGATAAGTAACTATGTTTTATAACAAATTACTGAACATGTTTGTTTTTGATTATCTAATTTATAATAAATTAATGCAAATGTGACTTTAATTGTAAGTTATTTATAAAGTTAAAAGTGTGACATGATGCAAAGCTCAATAGTCCTTCAGTAAATGTGTAGCTTGCATGGGTTGGGAATTGGGGATTAATTACACACACATTTGCGTGTGCATGTGTACATTTATAAGAATATACAAACACATAATACATATATGTATACATATGCTTGCGTGACAATGTGTGTGTATATATGTGCACAGAAACACATTATAGGTACATACCTATACATACCTTGTATATTATATGTGTATATATACATATATATGCTATCAATATCATCAGTTCTCCATAATGAAACTATTCTATTTATTTAATGAAAGATAAAAGCATATACTGCTAAAAATGATTGGTCTGGTAGTTAGCATATATAGCATATAATGGCAATTTTGAAAAGAGAAGATTGAAAGTATATAATATTTTATAAGATGAAAGATGAGGATTGAATGTCATTGGAATAAACATATCATGATATGTTTCAACAATAATTTGTCTTATTTTTTCTCACAAACATATATAAGAGATTATATATACATTTTTTTCTCCATGAGTTTTGTCAAATACATCTTGAAACACTTGGTAATCCAAAAATAAGTTCAAGGTATATTTAAAAGATTTAACTGCATGATCATATTTTGCTCTTCAGAGTACATTTTTTCTCATGATGATTTTTAGTGATAAGTATTGTGGAAAGCATTTTAAAAAGCACTATATATTTGGGACAAAATGTTATTTTAGCATTTATAAGTTAATTTAGAATTTAGAGTATTTTAGGAAAGTAAACAGTTCATTTATATCTTTTATAAGTTAAAACCAAAATCTGTATCTTACAGAACAATTTCTGTCAAACTTAGGACAGATCCCACTATAAACTAGGGCAACAGGGCAATATATTTTTTTAAATCTATTGTGTTTGACAGAAATTATAGTTAAGATTAACATAGATTGGTTGGATCAAGACTTTTAGATTAGGTCTGGGGACTACTGCTCTCCTAATTTCCTTTTAAGTTAATTGTTTCAATGTAGGCAAAACTAGATAGTAAAGTGATTGATTTATATGCAGGAACTTCAGTTATCTGAAGATCCTCAGATAAATGAAATGACTTTGCATCATCCAAGGAAAGAGGGTGAAATCAATATACCTACAGTATGTTTCTTTCATTTTCAGTTCATATTAGTAATAATAACATTCATGCAGGACCTTTCATGGAAATTAATGACTGGTTGGAGTTAATGGACCAAACAGCAACCCCTCCCAGGCAGTCATTAATCTCTAGGAATGCCTTATCCTGCAATTGCAGTTGCTTAAGTAAAAGCTTGCAGTAGAATTCCAAGAGAAATGCTAGACCTGGACTTGTCACTACAGAACAAATGGCAGTTTCGATTCCAAACAAATATCCAAAGGAACAAATAATTTGTGTTTCAATTGTTCTGTTTCCTAAAATGCTGTGCAGTATTTACAACTTTTCAGGTTGTATTCTATTAGGTTCTATTCTAAATAGAATCCTCAAGATTCTATTTCTTGAGGATTCAATGCTGGATGGAGCTGTCGTAAAGTGAAATTTCACTGTAAATAGAAGAAAGTAGACAGCACTTTAAGAAACTAATTTGCAATATTAGTTTTCTGTTCCTATAAATAACCTCAGAAGGCCCTTAAGCCCAAAGAACTATAACATTAAAAGAAAAAAATGCACTAATGAAGTGCATCTAAATGTCTTTACTGATAAAACAATGTATTCTGCATTACTTATGTTACTTATATCTCAATCATAGTTCCGTATTTTGTCATTTGCTTCTGAAAACTATTATCCACTGGTTTCATATTATATAGATTTCCTCCTCCCTCTGATGCTTCTTATTCCTTCCCCTGACATTGTTCCCTTTACTTACCTAAATCCTAGTGTTATCTGGGAATATGCTCAACCTTCTTCTCTTCTTACTTTACAGCTCTAGTCCATCTGTTACCTTCTATAGGTTGAGGTCTCGTCCCAATCTGAACTGGCTAACTCTACCCAACCAACTCCTCTTTCAGTGATTTCAGTCTCAGTAAGTGGGCATCATTAACTTCCACACCAGAGGTCATTTTCAAAATTCTTTTTTTTTTTCACTAGGCCCTGTCAATTCTGTTTTCCGAATAACATCTCAACTTCATCCACTGATTGTCAGTTATATAACCACACCCTAATCCAATGTGATGTTGCCTTTTACATAGATTGATGGTTTTGTTAGCCTCCAATTGCCTTCTCTAGATAGTAATCAGAGCTCCTCCTAAAAGGCAGAAGTCTGTTACCCTGCTACTTAAGACCTTCAGTGACATGCCATTTTCTTTTTAATACAGTTCATGCTATTCATATGATTTATAAGCTTATCACTATTCTGGCCTTCACAAATCAATGAAAAAGAAATATGATAATCTTTAGCTGTTTGGAAATCTTCCCTTTATTCACTGAGGTGAACAGGCTGTAGCTTTTCGGTACTCTTGTATAATCCCTTTCCCTTGAGTGTGGGCAAGACACATGACATGCTCCTTACCAATAGAATATGGCAAAGCCGACTGGATTATGTGATTAGGTGTAAGCGATGATGTTGTATATGATTGTAACATGTGTCTTGCTAGGAGATGCTCTCTTTTGCTGGCTTTAAAGAAGTAAGCCACCATGTTGTGAGCAACCGCATGAACCTGGAAACAGATTGTCCCCACATGACCTAGGAAAGCCATCAGATTAGAATGAGAATCAAGTCTTGGCAGACACCATGATTGCAGCCTTCCAGAGAGCCCAGCCAGCTTATGCTTGGATTCCTTACTCAGGGAGACTCTGAGATAATAAATATGTGTTGTTTTATGCTAAATATTTGGTCATTTGTTATGAATTAGTAGAAAATTAATACACTCACCCTACTTAGTAATGAATGTTCCAGTGCTTTAAGAGTTCAAAATAAACATTTTGAGTAAATATGTAACATTGGGTGTCAAGAATACAAAGTGGAAGGCCATTTCTTACAGTCAAACACACATACAAACAAACACACTGACAGAGGATGAAAATATGACTTTTCCTTTTAAGCTGTTTTAGATAATGACAGAGAAAAGTGTTAGCTAAAAAGATGAAGCATAAATATGGAAATGAAAAATACTATCCAGAGGAGAAAAAAAGGGTAATTAGAATAAAAGGGAAAACAAAAGAAAATTTATCAAGCAGATAGAATAGAGAGAAGATAGATGAGGAGCCCCAAGGGATACTTGAAAAAAAGGAGCACTTACCCACAGTGAGGTGAAATTACAGAGGCTGATAGTTCAGAGCCCTGACTATTCACTCACATGTCAAACTATTCACCACCGAGGGCATAGAAAACCTGCCCTGTTACAGCCTGGGAATTTAGAGCTGAACTCCAATGGTTAATGTGGTAATGAGTTTTTACAGATGGGGAAACTGAGGCTCCAAAAGCTTAAGTTAATTTTCCCAAAGCCTAGAACTTACAGTTATCAGGGCCAGAATTCAAATCAGATTTGACTTATTTCATATGCATTGTTCTATTACCCTGATTTATTTTAAATTTCAGAGTAACAAGTTACATGGTTTGATTGATATACCAAAACAACCACTCATTAAGGAAAATACTTCTATGTTAAAACAATTTCTGGTTTATATATAAAATGCAATGTTCGTATTTGAAGTGGCTTTTGTTCAGTGCTTTGAATCCTTCTGCCCTTTCAAAGTAAATTCTTAAGGATTTACAAAGTGTTAAACCTCAAACTGATGAGAACATTAATTTTTAGGTCCCTAAACATCCTATATCCAGCTTCGGCCTAGAAGTTGTCAGCTTTTTACCTTACACACCAGGTTAATACGTAATTATCTCCTCATTGTGAAGAATGGGAAGGTTATCATGATGATAGATAACTGATGGTAGAAGTCAACTGAAAGAACACATCCCATGAAATTCAGCAATTAGAGGTGACATTCAATACTTTCTTGAGACTGAGACAGTCCAAAGGCTAATTTAGATCATCATCTCAACTATTTAAGTCTCAAGTGTCTGCAGAGAGTTAACTAGCTCACTTCAGTGGCATTGGAAAACCCAAGATATAAACAATGGCAAAGGAAAAAGAAAAGTGAAAATGAGAAAACAAAAATAATACATTGGATTTTTATAGCATCCACTGTTTATTATCAAACTCTTGAAGTTTGGCTTATCACTAACATCATGCTCCAGCTAAGGATACTGAAACTATCCAGGTAACACTATCACAAACAAAATTGATTTGTTTAAGGTCAAATATATAGTTAATTAGAATTCTGCTTTTGTTTTCATCTACATTGTCTTGTGCGTGAAGGGAGAAGGAAGAGGCATATTGAATAAAAAAAGAGGAGAATAGGAAAATAGAGAGATGTCTACCATGGTGGCTGATTGTGTGCTAGACACACACTTCACTATGGCCTGACATCGCCACTGAATTGTTTATGTTTAACCAAACATAGCTGGGACATAACTGTGATATAATCAAAATGTTATCAGAAATCAGAGGGGTTGATTACTACTCTGACACTGGCACTCAATAATTGCATGACCACTTAATGATTGTTTTAACTTTCCATATATTTTCACCTCTTAGAAATTATACTTCCAGGAAAATAAACATAATTAAGTGAAATAATGAATATGACAATGCCCAGTACATCAATATCATTCAACAAATTATTTTGAAATGTTAATTAACCTGATCTTGATTCAAATTCAGGGGAGCAAAACCTCAGTTACATCATATTTAGTATAAATGCCTTAGGGTAATAAAAGAAAACTTATAACTCTTTTACCATAACTGTCATTTCTTTTAGAGTTCATTAATAAGAACTCATAATATACCCCCTAAATGTGCAAATCTTACTGAAGAACAAAAATAGATAGAAAATGTATTGTTTGGAGCCTTCCAAGGGCCCATGGTCTAACTGGGAAGAGCACAATGATCTTGTTAGTGGCTTTGTTCTAAGTGCAACATATCTTCAGACAAACGAAAGATTCAAGTTCACAAGTGTAACCAAGATCTGGCAGAAAATTGTTGAAAGATATTAAATAAGTAAGGAGGAGAAAGTAAGGCATTACCAATGGAAAAGGACTGGATAGAAAATGGAGCAGCCAGGGAAGACACTAACATTCAGTGAGGACCTGATGAGCACCAAACAAATCATCTACAAAAAGTACAGGAACTACTTTCCAAGTAACCCCTTCAAAACTGTAAAGAGCAGGCATGTTTTTATTATTCAAAATAACTTTTATGATAGGTATTGCCTTCAACATTTTATATGTAATCCAATGTGTCCTGACACCTCTCCGATCCCAAGAATATCAACAGGTTTGCCTCACGGCCCCAATTCCACAATGCCCTTGGTAAGCCTCAAGCCTCTTCAGGTTACTTTGACTATTTCTCTCAAAGTCCTCTCTGCTCCTGTATCCCGAGCTCTCACATGCTGGCCCTGTACTACACTACCATAGCACAACTGTGAACTCTTCTTTCCACCAATTTTCACTAAAATCCAGTCATATGACACATTCTTATTTTAGTTGCTTTATTGAAGCTCAGATTTCAGAAAAGTTGGCGAGGGGCACACACCGAGAATTACAACTTTCCTCATTCACCTGCCCTATGTCCTTCTACTTCACACACCCCATTTCAGAAGCCACATACAGTCCTTCCCTGGTCTCATGTGAAGTAACCTCATCTTCTTGGAACCTTGATACCATCGGACATCCCATATCCCAGAGAGACTCAACTACCAACAAACTGTTTATCAAAAAACTTTTTCAAGCTCTGTTGTTCAAGTATCAGGACATATTGTAAAAAATTTTGAAATGGGCAAAAATTTATAGAGTGCCCTATCCTGTCAAGCTTACCCTTATGTCACATTTCATTTTTTATTGCTCTTAAGCTATCTGCAACTCTGCAAATTGTAGAAATCTGAAAATAATGCAAGTAATTCCAGTCCATACACATGCAAGAGTTCTATCTGGTGGAATGTATTGATAGTTAAATATTGCCCTATAGAAATTGACTAATTGTGCATCTGGTCATAAATTCATTGTTACAATTCTTGATTGTCTAAATGTGTGCTCTTTGGGAATCCCTTCTGAAACAGCTATGGTGTCTTAGTGTTTCCCACATTAACTAATGACAATAAAATCTTTGGCCCATGTTTAAAAAATATTTTTATGAAAGTTATGTTAGGTTTTTAAAATCTGCTCAATAAAATTTAACTTCCCATACAATATTTTATACTAATCTATAAGGAGTCTTCAAATAATATCTTTAACTTCTGGGGAAATGTCTGTGAAAGCCAAAAATCAAATTTAGGAATTCTCAAAGAACTTCTTTGTTACTCAGCACATTCAAGAAAACCCTACTACCTTCAGTAGTCCATAGAGTATAAGCATAGTAGATTCTTAAATGTGCTATAAAGGTTGCCTACTAGAAATGACACAATATAAATGTCATTTTATTTAAATCTTAGTAGCATAAACTAACACACATGCTCTTAGATACAATCATTTTATGCTCACCATGAACTCGTAATTCTGACAGTGCATATAACTTCAGATTTTATGGCCTAAATTTATTGTATTTGAAGGGATGTCTACTCATTTGATGATAATCTTAGAAGTTTTTATGTATTTTTTTGTTTGTTTTTCAAGAAGCTGGACATGACAAGACATTAAACTTGTGAAGGTTTGTCTGTACAGGGTTGTAAAGCAGGAAGAAAAAAAAGCCACCCTATTATAAATGATTAAAAGGCACATTAGTCAATTCATCCTACTAATTACCTGCCGAAAGTTTTAGGTGAGCTTTTATGAGTTTTATAAATGTTAATTACAGGTTGCTAAATATATGTATATTTTGCAGAAGAGTAAAGCAAGCCCGGTGTTAAGATATCTCCTTCAACCATTGCATTTCACAGAATGTATTCTTTACTGGCTTTTTCCATCAAATATCATGATAACCTTCCCATTCTTCACCATAAGAAGATCGTTGCATTTTAACCTGGTGTCAGAGGTAAAAAGTTGTTGACCTCTAGAGGAAATCTTGATATAGGATGTATAGGGGAACTGAAAATAAAATATTCTTTTCTCTTTGAGGTTTAACACTCTGCATTCTCTACAGATTTACTATAAAAGACTTGAATATAGAAAAAAAATGCTTCATGGCCTCATTCATTCATTCATTTATTCAATCACTCAAGTTTCATTAAGTAATTATTTAATGTCATGGGCTTCACTTGGGGTTGGGATAAACAGATAAGTAAAACATAGTTTGTTTAGTTCTGGCCAAGCTCTAAGTGGATAAATTAATATAAACAGCTAACTAGTAAGAGGTTTAAATCCTGTCTTTGCATATTACAAAACTGCAGGGTCTTGGTTCCTTTACATAATTTAACACTCAGCTGTTAAATCTATAAAATGAAGACCTTTATCTCAACTCCTTAGGACTTTTATGAAGATTAAATATTGAGCAAGTACCTGACACATAGTAGGTGCCTAACATTCTATAGATTACTTAATGATATGCTGCAGTTCCAGGGGAAAATGTCAGGGAAACTGAGTAGAAAGAGACTTAGTAACAAGTAGAATCATGGGGATACTCATCAAGGTCATGACACAACGTAGATTTTCAAGAGTAAGTAGTATTTTCTAAACAATGGAATTACATGTTCCAATACATAGGAGGTGTGAGATTTCAACATTCAGGTAAATTAATCTATTCAGATTTAAAAAACAAAGCAAAACAAAACAAAACAAGCCTATATTCTTTAATTTGGGGTAATTAAAATCTTTAAATTCTGGTTAAGTTAAAATCTAGTATTGAATTTATTAAACAGAATAAATTATGACCATAATTTCCAGATTTTCCATGCATTCCTTAATATGTACTTTCCCCCCTAGAAAATTTCAGTATGGTCAAAAATACTTTGATTTTTTTTTTAATGGTTGTATCTGCTTACATCTTTAAACCAAAAAAACAGCAGATATGTGATTTCTAAATGTTAGAAGAAAGCTTTTGAATTTCTTTTATAAGAAAGGAATTGGTGGATATGGGTAATCCAATCAAGATTATTAGGAAGTTTACTCAAGAGTATGTTCTTTAAAATTTGAATAGGCACCCAGTGAATAGATGGGACTATTTTTTCATAGTTTCTAAATTATGCTCACTTTTGCTATTCCCACAGAGTTTATGGCTGTAAATTCTGAAGAAAGCAGTAGGAGTGGAGGGACAGTTAGGATAAGTGTCAGGGAGCAATGGGAAGAGTGGGATCCAGGAAAGGCAAGAATTTTGGATGTGATGATAACCTCTACATGTATGAGTCTGTGTAAAAACTAAAAGCACTTTAGGAAACCTTTCATTTTTGAGCATAAGGTAAGCATAGTTTGAAGTAATTTTCTTATAATTTACATGGAAAATGCCAGCAATTTCAGGCTTTATTTTTGTGGTCTCAGATGACCAATGTCAATTTCTCCTTAAATCTGAAGTCAAGTCTTAATTGTCTTCCTAATAGAAAGAGAAGCAGCTGAGCTAATACCCCATCTTTTGAAGGTCACTTAAAAATGAATGAATAAATGATGAGTTGCATTTTACAGTTTACAAAGTATTTTCACATACTGAGATAGTTAGAAACCCTCAACTGTGTCCCTGTCTAGACCCCTTCTATGTACGTAGGCTTTATAGTTTTGTCTTCACCAAAGATTGGTGAAAATTAATAAAGAGAAGAATCACATTTGTGCAGATCACAATGTCAGGTAAGGCTAGATTGGAATAAAGACCTGAATCTCAAGTCATGCAGACTGTTGAATGAAACACATATTTAGGAATCACAAGTAAACCAATGTGTGATGGTTAATATTATGTGTCAACTTGGTTAGGCTATTGTGTCCAGCTGTTTGGCCAAATACTAGTATAGATATTGTTGTAAAGGTATTTGTGGATGTGATTAATAATTCATTTGTTTTAAGTAAAGATGATTATTCTCTATAATGTGAGAAGATCTCATCCAGTCAATTTAAAGTTTTAAGGGTAAAAATTAAGGTTTTCAGATGAAGAAGTAATTCTGCTTCAAGACTGTAACATTTAAACCCTGCCTGGGTTTCCAGGCTGCTAGCTTGCCTTATAGATTTTGGACTTAAGACTGCAGTATCAACTCTACTCTGAATTTCTAGCCTCTGGTCTGCCTACAAATTTCTGACTTTCCAGTCAATCTTTTGGGTCAGTGTCTTGAAATAAACTTTTCTCCTTATAGACATCTACATCTATCTGTCTATAACTATATGCCCTATTGTTTTTGTTCCTCTGGGAAACAAAGTCCTACTATAAAATGTAATACACTTAACAAGTAGATCAATTTTTTTGTGTGTGAGTCTGAAATAACATTTTATTGTTGAAATACACTGATTTGGGGATTATTTTCTTTCCACAACAGACCTGACTGATACAGCCTTTCTAAAGTTATGTTGCAAAGATAAGGTAAAGCAAGGAGATAAATAACAAAATCTGTAGCCATCTATCGACTCATTCCATGTCAGTCATTCACTCACACATTCATTCTTTCCTTTATTCAACAAATATGTATCACCGTAGGACCTGCCAGTTGGTATTGGGAATTAAAAAAGACAAAAATGGATATCGAAAACTGCAAACAAAGCTGTCCCCTTAAGAAATCTATTCTCTCCCAGAACAGTGCCCATTAACGTTTTGAAAATTATTTTCTCCACAATATTTTAACACTGGATACTATAATATAATAGCAATAGGTAAATTAAAATTTTATAACTATTTTTTCCAATCTAAGATTCAATAAGTATTTTGAAAATCACATTTCCATAGTTTATACTATATGCTCACCTATCCAGAGCTTGAAATAAGGCCAAACCTGAAGGCATCTTTTAGAATAAGCCAATTCCTTAAGACGGTATATTGAGTAAGAGAAAGTGTACCATGGAGGGAATCACAATTCAGCATTCCTGTGTCATCTGTGTCACTAACTAGCTGTGTGATTTTCACCCATCTCCACCTAAATGTATTCATCTGTAAAATGATAAAATTAGATTAGCTCATCTCCACAGACTCTTCTTGCTCTGACAATCATATAATCTCTGTAGTTATCATCTCCAGAAGGACTGAAATATACAAAGACTCTCTTCCAGGGACATATGGCTGGCATAGGCAGAAAATTGACTAAGTAGAGACATTTTCTAAAGATAGAGTAAGAAATGGGCTGGTCAGGGATTTGAAGTCTATATTTATGAGGAATGCATAAGTATCTGAAATAAATTTGACTGGTTCATTAAAGTGATATAAACCATAAAAACCCTGGTACCCATTGGCCCCAGATGAAGGGTGTTGTTTGTTTTGTTTGCCTGTCTCATGTGTCAGCCCTCGCTTCCTCCATGATCATGTTGTCAGGAAACTAAGGGTTTGTGGCTCTGTATTCCTGCTCTGATGCCTTTCAGGCTCTGAACTAATTGACCATTTGTACCTCTAATTTCACGAGGGCTTTGTTCAGGAATCTGAGATTTCTCCCAAAATTGATTTTTAAGAACTGTGATGAAAGTTTGCTATACCCCCAATATAGAGGTTATTAATACCATTTTGCAGAGTTAGATGATGTGTCTAATGTGACCCAGTGACACTGGGATTTGGGAATTTAGGAAAAGATGAATGAAAACTAACTCTAAGTTTACCTTCTAAAACCTGAGGAAAACAATGTTTCCCTAGTTGCTCCCCATGATGATGTAGATATAATAATAGTCATAATAAAAGTAAAAGCAAAGTGGGAGGATATAGTATATAGAAAACATCATTGTCACTGAAATTTAGACAGAGGGATAAAAATTGGTTACTATCACAGAATACCTTCTCACATGTTGGACTGGTTCATGGGAACATTACAACATCTGAGGTCCCTACTAAAGGAGCCATAAATGTGCTTTAGTCCTGACTAAATTGTCCATGTCTTTCTGTATTATACTACTCACTGTTACTGTTTTATTAGTGCTAATAGATCTGTGGTTCAAAGTGTGGTCCCTGGCCCAGGAGCATCACACGGGAACTCCTTAGAAAATGTACACTTCAAAGTCCCTCCCCAGACCTACTGAATCTGAAACTGTGGGGTTGGAGCCCAGAAATCAGTGTTTTCACAAACCCTCCAGGAGATTCTGATCATGCTAGAGTTTGAGAACCATTGCTGTGGACTAACACACCAATTTACACCTAAATCCACTCTACCAACAAAAACTCTTATTAAACATCTACAGGGAAACAGACTTTTCTATCCTCCATGTGCATCTAAATATAGAACCTTGCATCACAACAGAACAAAACTAACAATCAAACAAACAAACAGAAATAAATAAATGAAGGGATTACAAATTGTACCTTCAGAAAACAATGGTCCTTTTACTTCTCTTTGTTGCAAATTGTGTTTACGGTAAGGGATCTCTGGTGAAATCGAGACTCTTTCCCCTGTGATCTTACACTATGATTTAAGTTGTTTGATATTTATTTACCTTTGACTTCCACAGGCAGCTAGAATGAAATCAAAGCATTACAGACATCGTTAGACACAGCGACCTAATATATGAAATTCCATTTTTCCTCTTTACTCTTTATCTTTATATATCTGCATTACCAGCCCACTAGTTCAAATGCTTAGCTGTAAGGGGTTAAGAAGAAGGCATTTATTAAATCCATATTCAAACAAATATTAGGTAATTAGAACTCATGCTGGGAAAAAAAAGGCAGAGATAAGAAGCCGTTTGGTACCTTGATTAAAATTAGGCAGAAATAATAGAATGTCTAGAGGAAGAAATAGTATAAACACATAACACTAATCTCCTATATCAAAATTCCATAACAATTTGACTCCACTTCTCATCGATTTGCTATTTTAGGTACAGGGGACAATTTGGAAAGATCAGAACTATTACCACATACCAAAGATAATACTTCAAGCCCTTGATTCAAAATCTTTAATGTTTTCAAACAATCCATAATTAAATGTCCACCTATCTTCAATTCTAGAAATCATTTCATAATGCAAACTTAATTGGCTATTATTAGCAGGACCAGATTAAGTAGCTTGTTGAGGTTATGATCAGTTTATCTATTATGCTCATAATTAGGACTCCCACAGCAGACAAACCCAGAGGGGCTCAGAGCTCACAGCCAACCCGTGTTGCCAAGAGCCACTTCCACATTCTTAAATCATCAAATTGCTATTCCTGCTGGCACCAAGAGTCACCACCCCTAACTTTCCTCTTTATATTTTTAATCTACCATGTGGATTAATTTGCTTTCTGAGAACATCAAGGGCGAAAGGTTTTGTGAATGAGTATGTTTGCTTTCCTCAGAAGAATGTCAATTGCTTTGAGAATTTGGAGCTCGGAAATTGGGGACCGGAATTACTGCATTATTATCCTCAGACATTGAGAAGTCAGGCAGTCTTCTGAAATGTTGGTCTTTGAGGATATGTCCTCCCGCTTTATTATTGTTGTTATGATGATGATAATGATGATGATAATGATTTTAAGTAAATTTATTTGTACCTCCACATATTTTACAACTTCCCTCTACTTTTGGCCCTCCTCTGGGAATAGGTAAAACCTACTCTTTTAGTTCTGTATTCCAGTGAGAAGCTGGGCTATATGCCTGTTTAAGTCATGCATTTTTTAGGAATAGCTTATATATATCTAGCTAGAAAAGCTTCAAGCATCAATCTGAATGTTATTCAGACACCTTCAAAGACTGCAGTAACAGCTGCATTAAGCTTTATCACTCGCTGAGCCTATTTAAACATATAGTGTTTAAACACATAGTGACAGTGTTACTTATTTTTTCCCCAGCAAATAGGGAGCTTGAAGAAACCCTGATACCCAGGCCATAATCCAGGTCAATTAAATCATGATCTGCAGCAGAGTATCCAGCCATCAGTATTTTTAAAAGCCTCCCAAGGAATTTGCAAAAACCTCCAAAATTGAAAACTGCTGTAGAGAAATTCCACATTAATTTTTAAAGACAAATAAGTAGAACAGAAGATCTGGTTGGATGTGTTTCCCTCCTAGAATCATTTTATTTCCATATAAAATTTCTGGCATTGTGATAAAAACTATATTTCTGTTCTTATGGGGATTAGGGTTAATCAAACAAAAGAGGGGAAAGAGCCATATCAGCTTAATTCATGGTCCTTCTGCAGAGTGTGTCACTTTTGTCTCATTTTATAGGGGTCAGATTGTTTTTCTTGCCTAGGAAAATACCTTGTGGAAGTTGTGTTGCTTGTTATTTGTATTACTTTAGGCAAGTAGCCTAATCAATAAAATGTGGATAATATTACCACCTGCTTCATAGCATTAGTGGGTTTAAAGGGATAACTTCGTAAAGCAATTAGCACAGAAAAAGCTGGCATAAAATAAGAACTCAATAAATATTAGCTATCATTACCAGCTGGCATAAAATAAGAACTCAATAAATATTAGCTATCATTACCAGCATGAGCCAAAGCCAGGTGTTTTGGTTATTGAAACAAACACAAAGTATGCTTTTATTTTCTGACACTAGCTACTGAATTACTATTATTTTCAATTTAACTTGTCAGAAAATGTATTAGAACATTTTATCCTTAGATTTTCAGAGTATAAAGTAAGTTTCTCTCTTTCTTACATGACAATGGCTCTGGAAACATAGTCATTTGCTTTATGTTCCAGATATTGATATTTCAATAAGGTCTTTTGGGGTTGATTCCCTTCCAGACTCTTAGAGAAAATAATCTTGCTAAGAATAGATCTGGGGTTTTCTAAAAAGACTTTGGTGTGAGGGACAAGATGAAGACTTTTGACTTGCCTTTTCTCTATTTTATCTTAATAGGCTTTGAGGAAGGAGGGCTGATGTCTCCACATATACCATTTGAACAGTAAAGCAAAACACACTACAACAGGACCTCATCTTAAGGCAATTCTAAAAATTATGCATCCAAGATTTAATTACTCATCAGAGTACTTTCCTTACATAAACATGAAATAAAAATGTCCCAGTGTCACTACATTAAATATGATGATCTAGGAGAAAAAGAGGGTAAAACTATTTTTAAAAAACATGAAAAAGAAACTCATCAGGAAGCATTTGAGCAGCTAATTAAACTGCAGTGTGAAAAAAGCTGGTCCACAGTAAAAGCATTTACCCATTGTAGTTTTAATTTCATTAAGGGCCAATTTTATTGCTTGAGAAGACTCACATTTGACATTTCTATCTTCAAAAATTGTATGAATTATTTGATTTATTTGGATAATTATTTTATGGCTGCCAAAGAAAATACAAGATGTTTAGTTAAATTTGGGGTTTAGATAAGCAACAAATAAAATTTTAGCGTACGTATGTCCCCACAAATATTGCATGGCATATACTTATACTAAAAACATTCATCATTTTCTAACATTCAGATTTAACTCTGTTTCCTCTGTTTCCTAATCTGACAACTTTAACTTAAATCACATTTTGTGTTTTTGATAAAAGCACTGTAAGGATTTTTAGGAGTTGAAGTGTGACATTTTTCATTTGACATAAATATTTGAAACAGAGTGAACTCTTCTGAGGCTGGAAAATACACCTATTTGGGGTAAGGATAGACCTACTATCTATGCTAAAAATATATTTCTTATAATGGACACTCAAAGGACAAAAAGTTAACATTAAAGTATTCTGTATGATGTTTTATTTTCTTTCATTTGTTTACCAGATTTAGAGATGATGAAGGTATACTGAGCTTTTATTTTTAATTTAGTGAGTATGATCAGTTTATTTTTATTTTTTTTATTTTTTAACACCTTTATTAGAGTATAATTACTTTACAATAGTGTCTCAGTTTCTGCTTTATAACAAAGTGAATCAGTTATACATATACATATGTCCCCATATCTCTTCCCTCTTGCATCTCCCTCCCTCCCACCCTCCCTACCCCGTCCCTCTAGATGGTCACAAAGCACCGAGCTGATCTCGCTGTGCTATGTGGCTGCTTCCCACTAGCTATCTATTTTACTTTTGGTAGTGTACATATGTCCATGCCACTCTCTCACCTTCTCCCAGCTTACCCTTCACCCTCCCCATATCATCAAGGTCAAGTCCATTCTCTAGTAGGTCTGCATCTTTATTCCCATCTGGCCCCTAGGTTCTTCTGACCATTTATTTTTAATTTTTTTATTTATTTTTAGATTCCATATATATGTGTTAGCATACAGTATTTGTTTCTCTCTTTCTGACTTACTTAACTCTATATGACAGTCTCTAGGTCCATCCACCTCACTACAAATAACTCAGTTTCGTTCTTTATATGGCTGAGTAATATTCCATTGCATATATGTGCCACATCTTCTTTATCCATTCATCTGCTGATGGACACTCAGGTTGCTTCCATGTCCTGATTACTGTAAATAGAGTTTCATTGAACATTTTGGTACAAGACTTTTTGAATTATGGTTTTCTCAGACTATATGCCCAGTAGTGGGATTGCTGGGTCATATGGTAGTTGTATTTTTAGTTTTTTAGGAACCTCCATACTGTTCTCCATAATGGCTGTATCAATTTACATTCCCACCAACAGTGCAAGTGGGTTCCCTTTTCTCCACACGCTCTCCAGCATTTATTGCTTGTAGATTTTTTGATGATGGCCATTCTGGTCGGTGTGAGATGATATCTGATTGTGGTTTTGATTTGCATTTCTCTAATGATTAATGATGTTGAGCATTCTTTCATGTGTTTGTTGGCAATCTGTATATCTTCTTTGGAGAAATGTCTATTTCGGTCTTCTGCTCATTTATGGATTGGGTGGTTTGTTTTTTTGATATTGAGCTGCATGAGTTGCTTGTATGTTTTGGAGATTAATCCTTTATCAGTTGCTTCATTTGCAAATATTTTCTCCCATTCTGAGGGTTGTCTTTTCGTCTTGTTATGGTTTCCTTTGCTGTGCAAAAGCTCTTATGTTTCAAAAGGTCCCATTTGTTTATTTTTGTTTTTATTTCCATTACTCTAGGAGGTGGGTCAAAAAGGATCTTCCTGTGATTTATGTCATAGAGTGTTCTGCCTATGTTTTCCTCTAAGAGTTTGATGGTGTCTGGCCTTACATTTAGGTCTTTAATCCATTTTGAGTTTATTTTTGTGTATGGTGTTAGGGAGTGTTCTAAGTTCATTCTTTTACATGTAGCTGTCCAGTTTTCCCAGCACCACTTATTGAAGAGGCTGTCTTTTCTCCATTGTATATTCTTGCCTCATTTATCAAAGATAAGGTGACAATATGTGCATGGGTTTATCTCTGGGATTTCTATCCTGTCCCATTGATCTACATTTCTGTTTTTGTGCCAGTACCATACTGTCTTGATTACTGTAGCTTTGTAGTATAGTCTAAAGTCAGGGAGCCTGACCCCTCCAGCTCCATTTTGCTTTCTCAAGATTGCTTTGGCTATTCGGGGTGTTTTGTATTAATATACAAATTGTGAAGTTTTTGGTTCTAGTCATGTGAAAAATGCCACTGGTAGTTTGAGAGGAATTGCATTGAATCTGTAGATTGTTTTGGGTAGTAGAGTCATTTTCACAATGTTGATTCTTCCATTCCAAGAACATGGTATATCTTTCCAACTATTTGTATCATCTTTAATTTCTTACATCACTGTCTTATAATTATCTGCTTACAGGTCTTTTGTCTCCTTAGGTAGGTTTATTCCTAGGTATTTTAGTCTTTTTGTTGCAGTGGTAAATGGGAGTGTTTCCTTAATTTTGCTTTCACATTTTTCATCATTAGTGTATAGGAATGCAAGAGATTTCTGTACGTTAATTTTGTAACCTGGTACTTTACCAAATTCATTGATTAGCTCTAGTAGTTTTCTGGTGGCATCTTTAGGATTCTCTATGTATAGTATCATGTCATCTGTAAATAGTGACAGCTTTACTTCTTCTTTTCCAGTTTGGATTCCTTTTACTTCTTTTTCTTCTCTGACTGCCATGGCTAAAACTTCCAAAACTATTTTGAATAAGAGTGGTGAGAGTGGGCAACCTTGTCTTGTTCCTGATCTTAGTGGAAATGCTTTCAGTTTTTCACCATTGAGAATGATGTTGGCTGTGGGTTTGTCATATATGACCTTTATTATGTTGAGGAAAGGTCCCTCTATGCTTACTTTCTGGAGGGTTTTTATCATAAATAGGTGTTGAATTTTGTTGAAAGCTTTCTCTGCATCTATTGAGATGATCATATGTTTTTTTCTCCTTCAATTTGTTAATATGGTGTATCACGTTGATTGATTTGCATATATTGAAGAATCTTTGCATTCCTGAGATAAACCCTGCTTGATCATAGTGTATGATCCTCTTAGTGTTTGTTGGACTCTTTCTGCTAGTATTTTGTTAAGAATTTTTGCATCTATGTTCATCAGTGATATTTCCCTGTAGTTTTCTTTCTTTGTGACATCTTTGTCTGGTTTTGATACGAGAGTGATGGTGGCCTCGTAGAATGAGTTTGGGAGTATTCCCCCCTCGTATATTTTAGAAGAGTTGGGAAAGATAGGTGTTAACTCTTCTCTAAATGTTTGATAGAATTCACCTATGAAGCCATCCCTTCCTCGGCTTTTGTTTGTTGGAAGATTTTTAATCACAGTTTCAATTCCAGTGCTTGTGATTGGTCTGTTCATATTTTCTATTTCTTCCTGGTGCAGTCTCGGAATGTTGTGCATCTAAGAATTTGTCCATATCTTCCAGGTTGTCCATTTTATTGGCATATAGTTGCTTGCAGTAATCGCCCATGATCTTTTGTATTTCTGCAGTGTCACTTGTTACTTCTCCTTTTTCATTTCTAATTCTATTGATTTGAGTCTTCTCCCTTTTTTTCATGATAAGTCTGGCTAATGGTCTATCAATTTTGTTTATTTTCTCAAAGAACCAGCTTTTACTGTTACTGATCTTTGCTATTGTTTCCTTCATTTCTTTTTCATTTATTTCTGATCTGATCTTTATGATTTCTTTCCTTCTGCTAACATTGGGATTTTTTTGTTCTTCTTTCTCTAATTGCTTTAGGTATAAGGTTAGGTTGTTTATTTGAGATGTTTCTTGTTTCTTAAGTAGGCTTAAGTAAACTTTCCTCTTAGAATTGCTTTTGCTGCATCCCATAGGTTTTGGGTCATTGTGTTTTCATTTTCATTTGTTTCTAGGTATTTTTTGATTTCCCCTTTGATTTCTTCAGTGATCTCTTAGTTATTAAGTAGTGTGTTGTTTAGCCTCCATGTGTTTGTATTTCTTACAGATTTTGTCCTGTAATGGATATCTAGTCTAATAGAGTTGTGGTCAGAAAATATACTTGGTACGATTTCAATTTTCTTAAATTTACCAAGGCTTGATTTGTGACCCAAGATATGATCTCTCCTAGAGAATGTTCCATGAGCACTTGAGAAAAATGTGTATTCTGTTGTTTTTGGATGGAATGTCCTTTAACTATCAATTAAGTCCGTCTTCTTTAATGTGTAATTTAAAGCTTGTGTTTCCTTATTTTTTTTTCATTTTGGAAAATCTGTCCATTGGTGAAAGTGTGGTGTTAAATTTCCCTACTATGATTGTGTAACTGTCGATTTCCCCTTTTATGGCTGTTACTATTTGCCTTATGTTTTGAGGTGCTCCTATATTGGGTGCATAAATATTTACAGTTGTTATATCTTCTTCCTGTAACAGTCTTTATTTTAAAGTCTATTTTGTCTGATATGAGAATTGCTACTCCAGTTTTCTTTTGATTTCCATTTGCATGGAATATCTTTTTCCATCCCCTCACTTTCAGTCTGTATGTGTCCCTAGGTCTGAAGTGGATCTCTTGTAGACAGCATATAGATGGGTCTTGTTTTTGTATCCATTCAGCCAGCCTATGTCTTTTGGTTGGAGCACTTAATCCATTTACATTTAAGGTAATTATTGATATGTATTTTACTATTACCATTTTCTCAATTGTTTTGGGTTTATTATTGTAGGTCTTTTCCTTCTCTTGTGTTTTCTGCCTAGAGAAGTTCCTTTAGAATTTGTTATAAAGCTGGTTTGGTGGTGCTGAATTCTCTTAGCTTTTGCCTCTCTGTAAAGCTTTTAATTTCTCCATCAAATTTGAATGAGATCCTTGCTGGGTAGAGTAATCTTGGTTGTAGGTCTTTCTCTTTCATCACTTTAAATATGTCCTGCCACTCCCTTCTGGCTTGCAGTGTTTCTGCTGAAAGGTCAGCTGTTAACCTTATGGGGATTCCCTTACTTTTTGTTTTTCCCATGCTGCTTTTAATATTTGTTCTTTGTATTTAATTTTTGATAGTTTGATTAATATGTGTCTTGGCATGTTTCTCCTTGGATTTATCCTGCACGGGACTCTCTGTGCTTCCTGGACTTGATTAACTATCTCCTTTCCCATATTAGGGAAGTTTTCAACTATAATCTCTTCAAATACTTTCTCAGTCCCTTTCTTTTTCTCTTCTTCTTCTGGAACCCCTATAATTCGAATGCTGTTGCATTTAATGTTGTCCCAGAGGTCTCTGAGACTGTCCTCAATTCTTTTAATTATTTTTTCCTTTTTCTGGTCTGCAGTAGTTATTTCCACTATTTTATCTTCCAAGTAACTTATCCGTTCTTCTGCCTCAGTTATTCTGCTATTGATCCCTTTTAGAGAACATTTAATTTCATTTATTGAGTTGTCCATATCTATTTGTTTGCTCTTTAGTTCTTCTAGGTCCTTGTTAAATGTTTCTTGTATTTTCTCCTTTCTATTTCCAAGATTTTGGATCATCTTTACTATCATTACTCTGAATTGTTTTTCGGGTAGACTGCCTATTTCCTCTTCATTTGTTAGGTCTGGTGGGTTTTTACCTTGCTCCTTCATCTGCTGTGTGTTTTTCTGTTTTTTCATTTTGCTTATCTTACTGTGTTTGGGGTCTCCTTTTTGCAGGCTGCAGGTTTGTAATTCCCGTTGTTTTTGGTGTCTGTCCCCCGTGGCTAAGGTTGGTTCAGTGGGTTGTGTAGGTTTCCTGGTGGAGGGGACTAGTGCCTGTGTTCTGGTGTATGAGGCTGGATCTTGTCTTTCTGGTGGACAGGTCCATGTCTGCTGGTGTGTTTTGGGGTGTCTGTGACCTTATTATGATTTTAGGCAGCCTCTCTGCTAATGGGTGGGGTTGTGTTCCTGTCTTGCTAGTTGTTTGGCATAGTGTGTCCTGCACTGTAGCTTGCTGGTCGTTGAGTCAAGCTGGGTCTTGGCTTTGAGATGGAGATCTCTGGGAGATTTTCGCCATTTGATATTACATGGAGCTGGGAAGTTTTTTTTGGACCATCGTCCTGAACTTGGCCCTCCCACCTCAGTGGCACAGCCCTGACACCTGACTGGAACACCAAGAGCCTGTCCTCCACATGGCTCAGAATAAAAGGGAGAAAAAAAAAGGGAGAAAGAGAGAAGATAAAATAAAGTTATTAAAAATCGTTAAGAAAAAAATTTTTTTTAGTAATAATAAAAACAAAAAACGGACAGACAGAACCCTAGGACAAATGGTAAAACCAAAGCTATACAGACAAAATCACACGCAGAAGCATACACATACACACTCACAAAAAGAGGAAAAGGGGAAAAAATAATCAGTCTTGCTCTCAGAGTCCACCTACTCAATTTGGGATGATTTGTTATCTATTCAGTTATTCCACAGATGCAGGTACATCAAGTTGATTGTGAAGCTTTAATCCGCTGCTCCTCAGGCTGCTGGGAGAGATTTCCCTTTCTCTTCCTTGTTTGCACAGCTCCTGGGTTTCAGCTTCGCATTTGGCCCCGCCTCTCTGTTAGGTCGCCGGAGGGCATCTGTTTTTTGCTCAGACAGGACGGGGTTAAAGGAGCAGCTGATTCGGGCGCTCCCGCTCACTCAGGCCGGGGGGAGGGAGGGGTACGGAGTGAGGGGCGAGCCTGCGGTGGCAAAGGCCGACATGACGTTGCATCAGCCTGAGGCGCGCCGTGCGTTCTCCCGGGGGAGTTGTCCCTGGATCCCGGGACCCTGGCAGTGGCGGGCTGCACAGACTCCCCAGAAGGGAGGTGTGGAGAGTGACCTGTGATCGCACACAGGCTTCTTGGTGGTGGCAGCAGCAGCTTTAGCATCTCATGCCCGTCTCTGGGGTCCACGCTTTTAGCCGCGGCTTGCACCCGTCTCTGGAGCTCTTTTAAGCAGCGCTCTTAATTCCCTCTCCTCGCGCACCAGGAAACAAAGGGGTAAGAAAAATTCTCTTGCCTCTTCGGCAGGTCCAGACTTTTTCCCCCGGACTCCCTCCCGGCTAGCCGTGGTGCACTAACCCCCTTCAGGCTGTGTTCACGCCGCCAACCCCAGTCCTCTCCCTGCACTCCAACCGAAGCCCGATCCTCAGCTCCCAGCCCCGCACGTCCCGGCAGGTCAGCAGACAAGCCTCTCGGACTGGTTGGCACTGATCCTCTGTGCGGAAATCTTTCCGCTTTGCCCTCTGCACCCCTGTTGCTGTGCTCTCCTCCGCAGCTCCGAAGCTTCCCCCCTCCACCACCCACAGTCTCTGCCCGAGAAGGGGCTTCCTAGTGTGTGGTAACCTTTCCTCCTTCACAGCTCCCTCCCACTGGTGCAGGTCCCATCCTTATTCTTTTGTCTCTGTTTTTTCTTTTTTCTTTTGCCCTACCCAGGTACGTGGGGACTTTCTTGCCTTTTGGGAGGTCTGAGGTCTTCTGCCAGCGTTCAGTAGGTGTTCTGTAGGAGTTATTCCACATGTAGATGTATTTCTGATGTATTTGCGGGGAGGAAGGTGATCTCCGTGTCTTACTCCTCCGCCATCTTGAAGCTGCTCCAAGTTGTACTCACTCTGGCCCATGGTCCCAAGCACTGTCACAGCTTCGGCTGCTGGGGCCCCTCCAGAGCCAGCAGCCTCAGTGAGGCCACCCTCCCCTCGGGCTCCAGGGCACTTCAGTCTGTTTTTTGTTTTTTTTCTAATTTTTAAGTTATTGTGGGTAATCCAATTTATATTTAAGAAAAAAAGTCTGTGGTTGATATCAAACGTAAATGTTCTAGAATTATTTCATATTATGTGTCCATTTTGTGAAAGCTGTTAAGTCCAATTGTAGAAAATGTTAGGAAAGCAACCTATACACTGAACTAAATTTGTACATGCCTTTAAGCAGAATATGCTCAGTGTATGTCTTAGACTCTCAGCTCTTCCTGTTGGAGCATTGCGACCTCAGACAATTTATTTAATCTATATTTGCCTCAGTTTCTTTATCAGTAATAAAGGGATGATTAAAATACCTATTATCATAGGATATTAGCCATAAATAAATGGTGATAATTTATATGATTCATAAAGTTTGACATAAAGTGTATTTCCAAAACTATTAGGTGCTCTTTTGACTATTAACATTAATTACCAAATTATAATCTGAGACAGTAGTCAGGCTACATTTCCCATCATCAGCAAGTCTAATTCTTGATATTATAACTATTTCTATGCAGTAAGATTGAAAGTCTGCAGAGAAAAGCACATGTTAATTTTGGTCAACAGTTGAAAGTCTCCAGGAGGAACATAATATGTAGTTTTTAAAAAAAGAGAGTATTATTTGAGGATTCTTTCTAGCAGATTCTATCTTCTTTTGTCAGCTCACACTTGTCTTTAATTGTCAGACAAGATCCACCCTATCAAGATATACATCTATAAAATTGTTTGGAAGTTTTTGGCTTTTGTTTTTAACACAGAATTGAAAATTAGTAAAGAATGAATGAATCTACCTCAAGGAATGAGTGCCATACAGTTATTTCATAATTGTTACACACTATCATGATCATAATTTTGTACAAAACCCCAGGCATGTCAAACTATTCTGATAACAATTCTGAATTTATTTCTCATGAAATAATTGATTTTTTTAAAAACTGCTGCTCCTCATCCTGTTTTCTCCTCAGTTTAATTACGAATGTCCTTTTTTCTCTTCTACTCTGTTCGTGTCTCACACCCTTCTGTTCTGGAATACCACCTCTTTGTATTAGAGCCCTGATTGCTTTTCTTCAAAAAAAAAATCCTTTGCTTACATACTTAATTAAAAGTTCCAAGTACCACATTTTTATCAATCGTATTGTTAAGGAGGGGTCGCTTCTCTCTTATATACTCTGAAAAGTGCCTGGCACTATTTAGATTTAGGCCAGAATTTCTTGCTTGCTTGCTTGCCTTTCTGCTTGCTTTCTGGCTGGCTTTCTTCACTTTCTTGTCTTCCTTCATTTTCCCTCCTTCCTTCCTTCCTTCTTTCCTTTATTTGACTGATTGCTCAGTCCAGAGCTCTGTCTTTCATTTGATCCTGAGTGCATTGCAGGAATCAACTTGCTGCCCCTTTGTGATATATGTTTTTCTCTTTAATCTGAACACCCTGTATTCTCTGATCACGTCTTCTGTTTACTGACCCCTTATTCTTAGCTAAAATATAATAATCTTTTCATTTTTTTTTGTATGTGGAGGAGAAACATTTTGATTCCTGGGGGAAGGAGGAGAACTTGATTACTGTTCAAATTCACAGGATTTAACCTTGCTGGAGTTTTTACTCCTTAAATATTTAGTTCTCACTGTCATGTGGACAGTAGGATCAGGACAATGGGTGTTGCTCCCCTAAATTTTCCCCCTTATCTCTGGCCACCTATTGAAACATTAGGTAAAGGAGAAACATGTAGGATTTGTCATCTCTCTTAGACAAGTGTATCTTCCTAAAATTACATAGTAACATAAAGCCTTCAATAATGACAATATTAATAATAACAATGTGTTAATAATCAATTAAGTGAACTCTTACAAAGTATCTTATCAAATTATATATATATATCCATTAGCTTATTTATTATATAAAAAGTCCATGGGATAAGGCCATAGGCTCATTAAGGTTAAAACATCTATCTATCAAATGGTAAAGCCAGGATTTGAACACAGCTAGTGTAACACAAGATCTTGAGCTCTTTACAATGATGGTATGCCATCTTTGCATTTAGAACATTTAATCTGTTTCTACAGTGTCACTCCTTCTCAAGTCCCCTTTGACCCAAACAGTCAACTGGGAAAATAAAAGCAGTTATTCTTCTTGAATAATTGGGACTGGGTCTCATTCCTCCATACTGCTTTCTGTATTTGACTAAGCTTAATTGCTCATGTTGTCAATCATTCATTTATTCATGTGTTCAATAAAGATTTATTGTGAGCTTCCTATAGGAATAAGGCTTTATTACTCCTGCCATCTTAAGAGTTTCAGGTGCTGTTATTTCTTTTTCTGCTAAAATTAGACTCTGCAATTTCTTATTAAGTAAACAGATTCTATAAGAAACATGCTAAAAACTGTTGAGTAGCGTAACTGTTGGTGTTCCACTTGGTTTCAGCTGTGCTGAATAGTCCCATTCCTTTGCTTTATGGAGGACATCATCTTTTTATTTTGCTCCTGGTGTCTTCCTGGTTGATTCTCTTCTCTTTCCACTGCTTTTTAAATATGGCCACAGGTACAGTAACATGTTATAAGCACCAAGGGAAAGTCTTGTTTGAAGCATGAGTTTTCCTTCTGTAATAGGAGAGTGAGTACTGTTAAAATAGTAGGGCCTTTTTCTTGCAGGAGCTTGAGTAGTTTAAAGAATCAGCTGTGTAATGCATTTTGTAGCGTGATCTTGGGTATCATAAAGAAAAATGGACTTTCATGCATTTGGGAACCAGAAAAATTCAGCAGGTTCATGGCAGAAACCCCCAAAGCCAGAGTGCCCTGTGGGGAAAAGTACACTGTGAGTTTGTGAGCATGAATTGTTTGGCAAGTTTTTATTAGCATGTTTTTTCACCTTTATTGGTTCTTCAGGAGTCAGAGTGAAGGCCACTCCAGTGCCACCACTGCTGTGGCAAGACAAAGAAAAAGAGTAACACAGAGTGGGCAATCATCACCATTCAATTCTGTTTAGATTTGGCCAAAATGTATTTCACCGCAACAAGAAATGCATCCAACAGTGGCTTCTATCCACAAAGAGAAATCCTAACTCTCTAGAACTTCCTGTTGTTCCCTGCAGCCTATGTATATGTGTGTTCTACTTATTTCCAACTGTCACCAAATGTCTTAGAGCAGTGCTTATCAACTTGAAGATTCATAAGAATCACCAGGACTGCTTGTTAAAACCAATTCCTCTCTCCTCCCTCCCCCAGAGATTCTGATTCACTAAGTGTGAAATGGAGTCTGTGGTTTTGCATTTCTAACCAGCTCCCAGCTGATGCCGTTGCTGCTAGTTCTGGAACCACTTACTAAATAGTATTGTTTTTAAGTTATTGGAGATTTGGAATTGGAAGGAATATCATAGATCAGAGACCAGAGATATGAAGTGATCTGTCAAAAGTCATATAGCTATTCCATTTAAATGTCATAATGTTTTCTGTTATGCTATTTTAATTGGTTAAACTTCTTACTCCAGAATCAGCAGAAGTATACACTTTCTAAATGGCTTCTTTGGCACATATAAACCATTACCAAGATAGCAGAGTCAGAATGAAATGGGCCTTTATCCACTTCACACTACTATCTATATTTTGGCCTTCTTAGTTTAAAACTGTCTTTACAATCAGCAACAAGAAATAGATTGAGGGATACATGCTTTCTTCTCTCTCCAAATGTTAAGTCTTCAATGTGCATGTGAATTATAGCATCATCTGGGACTTTACATAAAGCCTATTATTCTTGATCATCCTGTATCTTTCCTCCATCATTCATAAAATGATTAAAACTGATTCAAGCTATCTAATTATGTTCTTTTTTTGGTGAAACAGGACAGATTTCTACCAGAAAAATTTCTGTGAACCCTAGACCAGTTACAAAGTGGCTACACTTCAAATTTTCAGATAGTAACCATAGGAGAATAATAAAAAAAGAAAAGTCATGTATAGTTCCTGATCAATCCTTGGCTAGAGTAGGTTTGGATGCTATATTTTATCATGTCTTTTCTGGCAAAGTCTACAAACTATGGCAGATATATAGTCTCTGTCTCTTTATCTTGGAACTGATAGAGTTTTCTTGCCTAAATGACAAAAGTTAAGTTTTCATGACAACTTAAACTTTGTTTCCTTTCTGAAGTGATAAATGCAAAATTTTGACTATAAACATTTGTTTAAGGAGACCATGGAAGGAGAAGCCTTAAGAACACCATCATAATAGTGAGAAATGCCAGAGCACGGTCTTCATTTCTACAGATCTACATATACTAACCACACTGATGATGACCAAAGTAACCTAAGAACTTCTACTCAGCTTAAAGAAATCTAATAGGAAAGGATGGGAAGACAATAAGGGCACAAATTTGAATGGCTCTATGAGAAATAAGCTAAATATTGTTCAAACTTAAGGAAAATCTAATTACAGGAACAATGTGGGTATGGTGACAGCTGAAAGGAATTTTAAAGGGAGCACTAAATTTCTGAAAACAAACTATTGTCAAGGAAGGATAATTCTGCCTGGCAGGTAACAATAAAACAGAGCAAGATACTGGGATGTGATATTTTCTTAGGGAAAGCAGGTCAACACAAATGTGTTTTATATATATATACTATATGTAGTAGATAAACATATATAACAGATAAATATATATAATAGATAATATACATATATATATATATATATATATAAAATAGAATGTCACTCAGCCATAAAAAGATTGAAATCTTGCCATTTGTGAAAACACTGATAGACCTAGAGATTAAAAAAGAAATGTATTTTGCAACTGGAGTTTGTACCTCTTAATCTCCCTGTACCCCACTCCTCTCTGGCAACCACCTCTTTGTTCTCTGTTTCTGTTTTGTTATGTTTATTCATTTGCTTTGTATTTTAAATTCCACAGGTAAGTGAAATCCTACAGTATTTGTCTATCTCTGTCTGACATTTTTTAGTTGGTATAAAAAAACAAATTAAGAGGTACAAACTCCAGTTGCAAAATAAATGAGTCATAGCTATGAAATGTATAGTTTTGAGAATATAGTCAATAACTATATAATATCTTTGTATGGTGACATATTTTGACTAGACTTATGGTGGCGATCATTTTGAAAGTTATAGAAATATGGAATCACTATGTGTGTAATAGGAACTAACATAGTGCTTTGGGTCAATGACACTACAGAAAGAAACAAAAAAAATCATTGAAAAAGAGATCAAATTTGTGGTTACCAGATGTGGGGGGCCGGAGGTGGGGGAGGTGGACAATGACAGTCAAAATGTACAGACTTTCAGTTATAAGATAAATAAGTACTAGGGATGTAATGTACAACATGATAAATGCAATGAACCCTGCTGTACGTTACATATGAAAGTTGTTAAGAAAGTAAACCCTAAGAGGTCTCATCACAAGGAAAAATATTTTTCTATTTCTTTAATTTTATATCTGTATGAGATCATGAATGTTGACTAAAGTTAGTGTGATAATCATGTCATGATGCATATGAGTCAAATTATTCTGCTGAACAACTTAAACTTATATAGTACCATATATCAATCATGTCTCAGTAAAACTGAAAGAGAAGATAAAATAGATGGATCAAAGATTTAATCACTCAAGAAAAAGAGAAAATCCTACAATTTCTAAAAGCAAATATTTGGATATAAAAGAAAAACTTAAAAAAGAAACCAAAGAAAATATGATGAACTTAAATACATAAGATGTAAAACCTATTTTTTGCCAGATTCCCATGAACAACAACAATATTAAAACACTGAAAACATAAGAAAAACTGGAAACATAGACAATGAGCTTATTCATATAAACAGGGATAATTTAAAAGAAAAAATAAATTTAATGTATTTTCACAAAAGTTTTTAGCAATTTTATCTTAAAATTTGTATAACAAATAATGAAGCAGGAAAAGAGAAAAAAAAAGGCAATTTAAAGAAATTACAATAAGAGGATGAGACTTTTCCTTCAAGCTGTCAAGATTTTTTATAAATATATACTAATTAAAAAAAACTGTATTGGAGCACAAAATCACAAATAAGTTAGTTGTTGAACAAGACTGAGAAATGGAACCACATATAGAGAAACTTAGGATACTTAACAATTGATATTATGAATTACTGAGGAAGATTAATTTTTCTGAAAAAAATTATGTTGAGGCAATTTACTCTCCATGTGGAAAAGGAAAAAAAAATTGATTATCTCATACCATACACAAAATAAATCTTAACTGTACTAAATGGCATAAATGTAGAAAGTAAAAATTTAGATGTGTTACAAGAAAATATAGAATAATATCCCTATGATACAGGGGTGGGGAAGAAAATTAGGGTATACAAATGTAAAAATAATAATATCTGACAAATTTGAGTAAAATAATAATAAAAGTTTGGCATTAGATGCTTAAAATATACATCCACACATTTATTACAGAATTTATAAAAAGCCACTAAAATACAGAAACAAGGAAACAAGCACCATGGGAAAAAGATATGAGAGAAGAGCAGGCAGTTCATGGAGGTGTAAAACCAAGTATTCACTTAAATAAGAAAAAGTTCTGAACATCATCAATAAATAGGAAAGTGAAAAAATAAAAATGAGATAAAGTTCATAAACCTCAGACTGGATAACAAGAGATCAAGAAGCTGCTGCTGCTTACTGCTCCTGCCACCAAAAATGCAACTGTGTAATCACAAAGCTCATGTGTAAAATAAATAGCTAGTGGGAACCTGCTGTATAGCACAGGGAGCTCAGCTTGGTGCTCTGTGATGACCTAGATGAGTGTGATGGGCAGGGGAGGGAGGTCCAAGAGGAAGGGGATACAGGTATACATATAGCTGATTCACTTTATTTATTTATTAAAATCTAGCTTATTTTTATTTCTCCCATATAAGTTATCAATTAAAGCAAAATATTATCCCATTGGAGCCCCAACAGATTATATATATATCTTTTACTGGAGTGGATCAGCTGTTAACCTTTTGAGGATTCCTTTGTATGTTATTTGTTGCTTTTCTGGTCCTGCTTTTAATATTTTTTCTTTGTAGTTAATTTTTGATAGTTTGATTAATATGTGTCTTGTTGTGTTTCTCCTTGGATTTATCCTGTATGAGAATGTCTGTGCTTCCTGGTCTTGATTTACTCTTTCCTTTCCCATATTAAGGAAATTTTCAACTAAAATCTCTTCAAATATTTTCTCAGTCCCTTTTTTTTTTCTGTTTTTCTTCTGGGACCTCTATAATGCGAAAATTGGTGCGTTTAATGTTGTCCCAGAGATCTATTAGACTGTTTTCAATTCTTTTCATTCTTTTTTCTTTATTGTCTTATGTGGTAGTTATTTCTGCTATTTTATCTTCCAGGTCACTTATCCATTCTTCTGCCTCAGTTATTCTGCTATTGATTCTTTCTAGAGAATTTTAGTTTTATTTATTGTGTTGTTCATCATTGTTTGTTTACTATTTAGTTTTTCTAGGTCCTTGTTAAACGTTTCTTATATTTTCTCCTTTCTATTTCCAAGATTTTGGATCATCTTTACTATCATTACTCTGAATCTTTTTCAGGTAGACTGCCTATTTCCTCTTCATTTGTTTGGTTTGGTGGGTTTTTACCTTGCTCCTTCATCTGCTGTGTGTTTCTCTGTCTTCTCATTTTGGTTAACTTACTGTGTTTGGGGTCTCCTTTTCACAGGCTACAGGCTCGTAGTTCCCATTGTTTGTGGTGTCTGTCCCCAGTGGGTAAGGTTGGTTCAGTGGGTTGTGTAGGCTTCCTGTTAGAGGGGACTGGTTCTTGTGTTCTGGTGGATGAGGCTGGAGCTTGTCTTTCTATTGGGGAGGACTGCATCTGGTGGTGTGTTTTGGGATGTCTGTGAACTTATGATTTTAGGCAGTACCTCTGCTAATGGGTGGGGTTGTGTTCCTATCTTGCTAGTTGTTTGGCATAGGGTGTCCAACTGTAGCCTGCTGGTCGTTGAGTGGAGCTGGGTCTTAGCGTTGAGATGGAGATCTCTGGGAGAGCATTCACAGTTTGATATTACATGGGGCTGGAACATCTCTGGTGGACCAATGCCCTGAACTCAGCTCTCCCACCTCAGAGGCCCAGGCCTGACACTGGCTGGATCACCAAGACTCTGTCAGCCACATGGCTCAGAAAAAAAGGGAGAAAATCAAAGAAATAAAAAGAAATAATAATAAAATGAAATAAAGTTATTAAAATAAAAGTTTAAAAATATTATTAAAAATAAAAAAGTAATTAAAAAAGAAAGGAAGAAGAGAGCAATCAAACCAAAAAAACAAATCCACCAATGATAACAAGCGCTAAAACTATACTTAAAAAAAAAGGGGGACAGACAGAATCCTAGGACAAATGGTAAAAGCAAAGTTATACAGACAAAATCACACTAAGAATCATACATATACACATTCACAAAAAGAGAAAAAGGGAAAAATATATATATATATAAAAAGGAAGACAGCAGCCAAATCAACAAACAAATCTACCAATGACAATAAGCTCTATATATTAAACTAAGATAAACATAAAACCAGAAACAAATTAGATGCAGAAAGCAAACCCCAAGCCTACAGTTACTCCCAAAGTTCACTACCTCAATTTTGGGATGATTCGTTGTCTATTCAGGTATTCCACAGAGGCACGGTACATCAAGTTGATTGTGGAGATTTAACCCACTGCTCCTGTGGCTGCTGGGAGAAATTTCCTTTTCATTTTGTTCACACAGCTCCTGGGGTTCAGCTTTGGATTTGGTCCTGCCTCCGCATGTAGGTCACTTGAGGGCATCTATTCCCCACCCAGACAGGACCGGGTTAAAGGAGCAGCTGATTATGTGGCTCTAGCTAACTCAGGCCAGGAGGAAGGAAGGGTACACAATGTGGGACAAGCCTGCGATGGCAGAGGCCAGAGTGACATTGAACCAGCCTAAGGCACGCTGTGTGTTCTCCTGTGGAAGTTGTCCCTGGATCATGGGACCCTGGCTGTGGTGGGCTGCACAGACTCCCAGGAAGGGGGGGTGTGGATAGTGACCTATGCTTGCACACAGGCTTCTTGGTGGCAGCAGTAGCAGCTTTAGTGTTTCATGCCCGTGTCTGGTGTCCGCACTGATAGCCGTGGCTTGCGCCCATCTCTGGAGCTCGTTTAGCTGGTGCTCTGAATCACCTCTCCTTGCGCACCCTGAAACAATGGTCTCTTGCCTCTCTGGGAGATCCAGACTTTTCCCCAAACTCCATCCTGGCTAGCTGTGGTGCACTAGCCCCCTTCAGGTTGTGTTCATTCAGCCAACCCCAGTCGTCTCCCTGGGATCTGACCTCCGAAGCACAAGCCTCAGCTCCCAGCCCCCACCCTCCCTGGTGGCTGAGCACACAAGCCTCTCAGGCTGGTCGGCACTGATCCTCTGTGCAAGAATCTCTCCACTTTGCCCTCTGCACCCCTGTTGCTGTGCTCTCCTCCGTGGCTCCGAAGCTTCCCCCGCCCAACCCCCCATCTCCACCAGTGAAGGGGCTTCCTAGTGTGTGGAAACTTTTCCTCCTTCACAGCTCCCTCCCACTGGTTCAGGTCCCGTCCCTATCCTTTTGTCTCTGTTTATTCTTTTTTCTTTTGCCCTACCCAGGTACGTGGGGACTTTCTTGCCTTTTGGGAGGTCTGAGGTCTTCTGCCAGTGTTCAGTAGGTGTTCTGTAGGAGTTGTTCCACATGTAGATGTATTTCTGATGTATTTGTGGGAAGGAAGGTGATCTCCACATCATACTCCGCCGCCATCTTAAAGGTCCTCCCTGATTCACTTTATTGTACAGCAGAAACTAATACAACATTGAAAAGCAATTATACTTCAGTAAAAAAAAAAAAAAAAATTAATTAAAAAAATAAAATGTTGGGTCCTGTTGCAACAACTGATGTCAAGCACTCTTGTCTCCAAACCTTGCCTGCAAGCTGAAATAACAACAAGAAAAGGACTTCCAAATTCACTTCTGTCTTTAAGTTTCTTATGTATGCATATAATTGGTGAAACCGAATTTGTATGCTAAAACTTAAGTACAAGGACCCGTGCAAAATGTAGACTTTAACTTTTCAATCTCTCCAATTAGGAAAGTGGAGAAGTTAGAAAAATTCATCCAAAATATTTATAACAGTATATATATAATGTACTTTATGTATTCCAATTTTTATCAAGAAACAAAAGGATAAGTATTCACACATACACATACACACATGCACACAACCCTACATATGTGGTTTGATATATATTAATAGATGATTAAATACACTAGATATGTGATCTTACAGACAAAAGCAGAAGGCTAAGATTGTTATTTATGACACCGTTGCTGGAAGTACCACTTGCCAAAGTTAATCAAGGGCAGTGTATAAGAAAAATAATCATTTTGACCTTGAGTGGTCTTGGGACTAGGGTATAGCTCAAAGAATATTGCCATTCCAATTCTCCTCTTGTAATGTTCAACTTACTGTTTCTAATCATTTTTCCTCTGTTGCAAAATGGAAAATGTCTCGACACAAAAATATTACAGTGATGAAGAATAAATTAATTGTTGCCAAGGGTTAGTGTTTGGGGGAGAATTCTTGTAAAGGGGTAACATGAAAGACTTTCTTTGATGTATTGGAACAGATCTGCACCCTGATTTTGATGGTGGTTATACAGTGCTATACATATAATAAAAAATTATGAAAATATATACCAAAACAATGAGTACACATTAAAATTGGTAAAATCCAAATAAGGTAAATAGTTTAGTTAATTGTATTACACCAACGTGACCCTCCTGGTTTTGATCACTATACTATGATCATGTAAGATGCTCTCACTGGCGAAATCTGAGAGAAGGATATCAGGAAATTCTCTGTACTACTTTTTGTAACTTAAGGCAAGTCTAAAATTATTACAAAATAAAAAGTTAAAAGAGAATGTTGTATATTTTTAATTGTAAAGATCATTTCTTGCTAATTCTACTGAAAAGAATGATATCTACTTTTGGTTCTAGGTACTCCTTGGAGAATACTAAGTGTGATGACACTATTTATAGGCTCTGAATATATGCGTGAGGGCCACAAGATTGCATATTTCAATGCAAATCAGCTTTTTGTCAATAGTATACAATATTATTATTCTTGCATCCAGTAAAAAATATATATGTAAACACAGAATTAAAGCTCTATTAACTTTTTTCTACTCATTTCCCTCACACACTATAATAATTTAAACAAAATGGCCTAAAGAGTCAGTTTGTGGAGGTGTCTTTACTGTCACCATCTTAGTTTATGTTTTCATCAAACTCTTGGCTGAATTACTTTGAGAACTTTTTAACTTCTCTATCTGCCTTCAGTCACTTTTCCTTCTAAGCCAGCTTCATGACTGCTCTAAAATTTTCCATTTTTTCTTCCTTCTTTACTTCCTTCCTTCCCTCCCTCCTTCTTTCCCTTTCTTCCTATATAATTAGATATATACTAGAAATATATGTACACTATATGTGAGTATTACGATTATGTATGTCATATATATATATATAGTATATGTATGTATAGTAAATATAGATATAGACAAATGTGTATATGGTACATTTATATATTATACACATGTGAACATATACATTTTTCAAGATCACCTTCTTGCTCAAGAATGTAAAATAATTCTTTACTACCAAGGATTATAACTTTATTATTAAGTCCAGATTTGAAGATCCTGCAAAATAGAAAACCAGCTGCCTAAGGTCACCTTTCACTTCTCTCTACTTTTCTCCATATCTGAATCTATAAGAATTCCTCTTTCTCTCATGTTTTGCTGCACTTGCAATATGCACTGTATAACATAATATTTTATTTTATTTTTTCTGTTATTTATTATTTTATTTCATGTGTTGTCTCCTCACAAAGATGATGAGATCTTGGTGACAGGGAACCAGTTCATATTTCTTTACAGACCTCATTGTACCTGGTATGATAGCTCTTAAGATTTCTTTTTCAAATCATCACTTTTCCATTGAAATAGAGACATCTGTACTTGCTGAGGTCTTCTTAGGCTCCTGAATTATGATAATACCAGTTTCTATCCAATTAACGTTTCCTCAAACACTCAATGAATAGCGGCCTCAAGAAGCTTGTATTTTAACACAGGTTTCCAGTCACTGACAGGACAATAAACCATTTTTACCTGCCAATAAGATATTACACTTTAGAAATCTCCTAGGCAAATAAGTACACAATTCCAAGAACAAATATCTTCACTACAAACAATTCAAACTTCTATTCATTTAAATATAAGTTTATGTAACCACCCAAGTGTGACCTGTTGGTGGAACAGGACCTGCCTGAATTAAGCTAATCCATCATGACACTGACTAAAGTCCTTAATCATGTTCTATAGAAGCAGAAAAGGACTTTCAGGAAGATTTTAGGCAAAGGTGTCTTCATATTTTATTTGAAGTTGCTTTGTTTCACTTTTCCCAGAGGGAACATAATTCTATAGAATTTATTTTAGTGTTGTAGATGATTTTTTTTTAAAGTAAAAGCAGAGCTTTGGAGTTTTCTAGCTGTTGGTTGCTAAGAATTATTATTTAGGATTTGATGTTCAAGTGTTCCCAAATCCAGTGTCAGACCCTGGAAATTGTCCTAGGTGGAATTACCCATGTACAAAATAGTTTTCTTGTTATTCTCTAAGGTCTACTGAGTTCACTTTGAAATTAATGGAGGTTTGGAACTTGCATCCATTCTGTGGCTGTTGAAGCTAATCCAGACATGGGTTCCAGAGAGAAAGGTCATCATTGTGTTTCTTGGATATTGGGGTTTTCGTTACCAGATGCTTCAGGAGAAAGAACTAAGGGATCCTTTGCTTTGAATTTGTTTCAAATTCAGAAAGTGAAATTAGTTTCATAACAAAATTATTAAATCAAAAAGTGAAATGGGAATTATTTTTATTCCCAGGGAAACAAAATACTTTCACCACTATTGTTATTTAGCAGAGTTACCAACTTCTTTAGTGAAGCCTTTTATCAAAGAACCTTAGGGGATAGAAGGAATAGATAAACACAAGAAGAAAAGAAAACCAAATATGCATCAAATAACCAAGGTAAGAAGTTTTAGGGCAACATATGCTAAGATACCATGTCTTTTTATCTTATGTAGATGGCAGCTATTCTTTCAAAACATTTTTCTTCCACTGGTAAAAGTATCAGGATCCATTATTACTATAGCATAAGTGCACAAATTAGATCAAGTGTGTACGTGATCTATGGTTTAGACCAACTAGAATGTGACTGGACCATGAGCAGAGATGTTGCCTACATTTATTTTCTTTCCTCCAGGCTGATGCAAATTGTTGTAAAGAAATGAGGATGAGAAAGTATCTAGAAGCGTTTAGAAATATGGCTTCTTTAGATGGTCTTTTTTCCTCCACCACAGCTCCAATGTGGAGAAACAAAAATAATATTAAGGAAGTCAAAAAAAGCTACACTCAAACAGGTTGAGGTGGCAAAATTTCTCCTCAAGTTATCTGATTTTCCTATTGTTTTCTCTGATCTGCCAAAGTTCACTAATAAATCTTTCAGGGAAGGCCAAATTTCTCATCCAATGAAGAACACTTGACTTGTACTCAGAAGGCTGTCCCCTGTACTGTCTTTGCCATGTAGTTATTTATTATCAGCATGACTCTGCCTAAGTCATTCTGTGTCTTGAACTTCAATTTCATCATCTGGAATGGGACAACAATGTTACTTTGTCCCACCTCACAATGTGTTTGATGCCATTGTATCCCATGCATATCTCTATAATTATAGTTAGCATGTTACAGTAGGTCAAAACAGTTTTCCTCTGTATCTATCTCTCCTACTTTAAATTATTTGAGAACAAATACATAATTTACTCTTCAAACAAAATCTGTAGCACCTAGCCTAGTACAATGTCTGAGACATAGTGATTATTCAGTATAGTTCAATTCAATTCAACCAATTATAAATAATGGTTAAACTGAATTGAGCTATTAATAAAGTAGATAATGCATATAGAAATGATGTTTTACTCATCAAGTGTGGATTATCTTTTGTATCACTCACTCAGTCTTTATTAGAAATTAGTTATTTATAGTAACACTCTCAGGTCAATATATTTGAGTAAACAAAATGATTTTATTTTAAGTACATGAACACTTATCAGGATATAAGCTATTTATACATCAACAAATGTAGAAATGAAATCAATGTTTGAATCCAACTATGCAGCATTGAAGTGATATCTGACTTACATGAATTTTCACATGGCATTTGCTCAATTAATGTCTATTGAGTGAATAAATGAATTAAGAATTTAAAATATACCCCTGCTTAATCCATCTAAGAGTGTCCATTATCAATCTCACTATCTCTTTACCTTAATGAGAAAAAAAAAAAAAAGCCTGTTTCCCTTTTAAGTTGTCTCTTGCTTTGACTCACAATTCAATCTTTTTTCTTCTTTATTTGCTTTCTGAGACAGGAGGGTCCTTTGGCCTATTTTACTTATAACTATCCTGGGTTTGAGTAAACTCCCATTCATATTTCAATTTACATATCTAACCAAGGGTTCCTACTTATAAAGATAAGGCTAGCCTTACTCCCTATAAATGTCCTTAAAGGCAGTTAGTTCCTCTTCTTCTTTAATTTGGGTTATGAACTAACTCCACTTCCCAGTCTAAGAATCCCTTACCCATTTTTCAAATACCCCAAGGATACTCTTCCCTGTTTAGTATCTCCCATTTTACTTAGTCCTAATTAGGCACGTCTTAGAAATTATGATTCACTGAGCAACTTGGATTCCCAATAGCATCTTAAGGACTCAAACACATTTTTTTTTCTTTTTTTTTGTAGTACACGGGCCTCTCACTGTTGTGGCCTCCCCCATTGTGGAGCACAGGCTCCGGACGCGCAGGCTCAGCAGCCACGGCTCACGGGCCCAGCTGCTCCGCGGCATGTGGGATCTTCCCGGACCGGGGCACGAACCGGTGTCCCCTGCATCAGCAGGCGGACTCTCAACCACTGTGCCACCAGGGAAGCCCTCAAACACCTTTTGATAAGTTATAATTAACAGAAAATATATGCATGTGGATTACATTAATTTTGTAGATTGCTTACAAAAGATCGGAGCCTCATAATAATCCAGTCTAAGGGAGTCTTCAGAGCAAGAGTTTTCTCCATGTTTGCAGACAGGGAGAAACTTAGACAAGAAGGTCTCTTATTGCCACCTTTTATTGTTCTCCCCGTCTCTATTCTCCTAGGCATCATCATTATACACTCTTCAATCATTCTAAATTGTCTTTGAATGCTTCAGATACCCAGAGTAAGAGTCTCTCCATTTCTTTCCAACATTGTTAGCATTACTTCTTTCCTTTTCCTGTGCCTACTCTCACTTTATCCATCTCTTATTTTTTCAATGTGCTTGGCTCTTACACGGGGCCAGAACAATTCCTTTAGTAGAAATATGTGACGCAAAACTTGGTTAACTCTCCTTGTAGTTTTAGGTCCAAAGAATTTCTACAGTTACCATGAGATATATCATTTACAGAATATGTTCACTCAATTATAAAATACATTTTCAAAGCTACTTACAGAACATTCTTATATGACAATAAGTAGAGAAAGAGACACCTTCAGGTAAGGGGCAGTATCAAAGATGCTTTTTTCAATGGTCAAATTTCTCCAAGATTTTTCCTGCTAGATAGTAGCCTAAAATTATGAACTCATTGCCATGTAACTCTCTTATCATATATTATGATAGTTTAACAGCAATCTGTATCAGTTTAGATTAGTTGAATAGAAATGTAAGACAGCCTATTACATCTTTCATCTTCTCCACAGATCCAAGATAATTTTACCACAAGAAATATTTCATTTTATTTCCTTCCATTCAGGACTTTGAGTAGTTAGATATATACTATTCAAATTTAAATAACTAATAAGACAACCAAAAATAAAATGAAAGGCTTGGAAGACTGAATTCTTCTGTATTGTTTTGTCTTTGATGTTTCCAAGGAAACCACCCATCTTTCTCCTGTAATTAAAATATAGATGATTGGAAGCACACAGACAACTGAATTTGGAATCAGAAAACCTAGCTGCAAGACTATTGCTTTATGACAGCTGACATTGTTGAGATTCCACCCAGCGTCTCTCAGTCCACCTCTAAGTTCACCAGCAGGTGGGGTAGGGAGTTGGTAGAAATCTACGAACTTCTTACTTTTTAAATACCAGTGCCTTTTTTTTTTTAATTTTATTTATTTATTTATTTTTGGCTATGTTGGGTCTTTGTTTCTGTGCGAGGGTTTTCTCTAGTTGCGGCGAGCAGGGGCCACTCCTTATCACGGTGCGTGGGCCTCTCACTGTCGCGACCTCTCTTGTTGCGGAGCACAGGCTCCAGACGCGCAGGCTCAGTAGTTGTGGCTCACAGGACTAGTTGCTCCACCACATTGGGGATCTTCCCAGACCAGGGCTCGAACCCGTGTTCCCTGCATTGGCAGGCAGATTCTCAACCACTGCACTGCCAGGGAAGCCCACCAGTGCCTTTTTATCTCTTTGCTGAACATGTTCTCTGGTGCCTTGGAAGCTTGCTAAACACATGGGAAAGGCAGCCCTATAGAAGCTGTGATTTAATGCTCCTGGGATCCACCCTCATTTAACAAGGAATGGGGAATAGTATTAAGGTGATCATGGTCATCTCCCTGTCCCTGTTCTGAAGTGGAACAAAGCTGAGGTGCATGCTGTCAAGTCTGCAGAGGGTCTCCAGTGGTGGGAGCCCACAGCAATAAGTCTCACTTTAATGAACACTTCATTGGTATATTTGGACTTTGCTGATCCATACTTCCCTCATTGGGCTTCCTGAGGTGACTCCTAAATAATGTACCAACATCCAAATCCTTACCTTAGGGTCCATTCAGAAAGCCTCCTGAACTAAGGCAATGTCCTTGGATAAAATGTGTTTACACATTTTAACCTTCAGTTTGCACACTCAAGGTATTTATTCAACAGGTTCTTAAATGGAACTTGTCCTCTTGTCTTACAGTCCCAAGTTAGGGACCAACGGTGGTGACAAATAGGACTAAATTCACATTTTTAAAAGGAATCTGACATTTGGGAGTACATTTTTATTCCTGTGACTTAATATCAACCAACCACTATCATCACTTCCACTCTTCCCCTCCACAGCCAAACTGCACACTCCCCCGTGAGTCCATATGAGAGGTACCTCAGTGAAGAGAGAAGTAGAGAATTATCCAATACTTGCTTCTATGGGGAGCACAATCTCTGTGGCTTTGAGAAAATTTCCCCTCTCCTCTACACAGGGAAGGTAGGGAAAAACTTGCATCCCAAAACCAAGTGTGGGAGATGTTGGTCAAAGAATGTAGAGGTTCAGTTATTCATGAATAAGTTCTAGAGAGCCAATGTACATTATGGTGACTTTAGTTATTAGTGCTGTATTGCATACTTGAAATCTGCTAAGACAGTTGATCTCAAGCATTCTCACTACACATACACAAAATCTGTAGTAATCATTTCACAGTGTATGTGTATATCAAATTGTCAGGTTGTATACTTTAAATATATACAACTTTTTTATTAAAAAAAACAAACAAATGTGATATTCTAAGAAAGTTGCTTGCTGAAATGATGTTAATTGAAAAGAGTGAGAGGATAACAGTTCATTCCTCTGTTTTATGTCTTCTTAAAGGATAGATTTACTCATCTTCCCCTATGCCTACCCAGCAGGAGAAAAGAGAATTGGATAGAGATGGGGGAGTGGCAATGGAGTAACCTGCAAATTCATCATATGAATTTTTCTATGTGTGAATTTCTCCCATGTGTGAGCTTTCTTATGGACATTGTGCAATGTAGCTATGTTTGAGTGACTCTGCCAGAACAACAACCAAGTATTTGCCTTCCAGGTAGCTGGAAGAGAAGAAATAAAAATAATGTGAAATAATGAGGGCTTAGTCAATAAGTTAGAAAAAATAGAATTTAGTTGAGAGTGGGATTTTTTAAATATTTGTTGAGGAAGAAAAAGCCAGACAGGATAGGAAGCTGCTGAGAACTGCAGCAAAATCTACACCAACACTCACACGTGTGCCCCGAAAGATAAGTGACTCAGTAGAAAGTGGGAAGATGAAATTAACAAGAAATTTCCTGGTGAAAATATGCCAGTAAACATTGAAAAAGATGTCCAGACTCAATAATGTTGGGGCAAATGTAAAGTAAGTCAACATCTGTTTCTAATTTTCTACATATCAGATGGGCAGATATTAAAAAGTTTGATATGATCTGTTGTTTTTCTTGTGATATGTGGAAAACTCTTTCATACACTCTTTTCTTTGTGTTATTAGTTTGTACATTCGGAAATTCATTTGCATTTATAGCATAAAACAGTGTAAAGTGTTTACTTTTAAAGATTTTTCTTCTGGGCACCTTATTCATGTCTAATAAAATTTGAACATAGTTAATAAAGCCAATTAATATTAAACATTTTATAACAAAACAACAGAAACTGTTTGCCATCACAACTTCCTTGCATTCTACAGAGGCACAGAGACATTCACTTTTATCTTTGTTAACATATTCTCTTTTATTTACTTCTGAATTGTGAATTTGAGGTTTATATTGTTCTATATGGATCTGTCATTGTCAGATACTACTTACTTTCTGTCAATAGACAATGGATTAGATTTAACTCTCTTATTCCATCTCCACCTCCAATATCTCTTTTAGTCTCTTCCATAAGTATTTATACCACAATTATTTTTTCAATTATTTATCAGTATTTACAGCCTAATAGTACATAACATTTAATTATGTATTTAATATGTATTTATTTATTTGGCTGTGCTGGGTCTTAGTTGCAGCACGTGGGATGTTCGTTGCCATGTGCAGGATCTTTAGTTGCAGCATGCAGATCTAGTTCCCTGACCAGGAATCAAACCCAGGCCCCTTGCATTGGGAGCACAGAGTCTTAACCACTGCACCACCAGGGAAGTCCCATAAATATTTCTTTCTATGAACATATCTCTAGGTATTTCCAAGTAGCACAACATATTTGTCATAAACCTATCAGTACTCTTTTCTAAAATCTCAAAAGTTTCAGGTTATCTATTAGGTTATTTTTTTCCCCTTTTCCATAGATCCTACTTCTGAAGCCCTTCTTTTCCTGATTCTCTTTGGTTTGTCGATACTTTAGGTCTGCCAGAATGTTCTGGTGTTTGAATTTTTATGTAGTGCCTTAAATGCTTTCCTTTTTTTCGTGTATCCGTTAATTAAATTGGTCATGGTTGAGAAGTGAATATTTTGAGGCTTTGTATGTCTAAAGCAGGTTTTGTATTTTGTTTTTTTGGTTTTAGCCTTCACTTTTTTACCAGTTTAAGTGATATTAAAATTCTAGGATAAAAATTATTTTTTCAAAGAAATTTGAAGATATTACTTCATTACCTTTTCCTTCCTAGAGATGCCTTTGATGAATCTACTGCTATTCTTATGCTCAACAGTCCCAATGCTTTTCTAAGTTTCCTGTGTTTCATCGGTTATTTTTTATGTTTTCTTAATTTTTAAATTTAATTTAATTTATTTTTTATACAGCAGCTTCTTATTAGTCATCTATTTTATACACATTAGTGTATATATGTCAATCCCAATCTTCCAATTCATCCCACCACCACCACCTGTCCACCACTTTCCACCCTTGGTGTTTATATGTTTGTTCTCTACATCTGTATCTCTATTTCTGCCCTGCAAACCAGTTCATCTGTACCATTTTTCTAGGTGAAGTGAAGTGAACTTACTTCACTCTGTATGACAGTCTCTATATCCATCCACGTCTCTACAAATGACCCAATTTCTTTCCTTTTTATGGCTGAGTAATATTCCATTCTATATATGTGACACATCTTCTTTATCCATTAATCTGTGGATGGGCATTTAGGTTGCTTCCATGACCTGGCTATTATATATAGTGCTGCAATGAACACTGGGGTGCATGTGTCTCTTTGAATTATGTTTTTTTTCTGGGTATATGCCCAGTAGTGGGATTGCTGGGTCATATGGTAGTTCTATTTGTAGTTTTTTAAGGAAGCTCCATCCTATTCTCCATAGTGGCTGTATCAATTTACATTCCCACCAACAGTGCAAGAGGGTTCCCTTTTCTCCACACCCTCTCCAGCATTTGTTGTTTGTAGATTTTCTGATGATGCCCATTCTAACTGGTGTGAGGTGATATCTCATGGTAGTTTTGATTTGCAGTTCTCTAATAATTAGTGATGTTGAGCAGCTTTTCATGTGCTTCTCGGCCATCTGTATGTCTTCTTTGGAGAAATGTTTATTTAGGTCTTCTGCCCATTTTTTGATTGGGTGGTTTGCTTTTTAATATTGAGCTGCATAAGCTGTTTATATATTTTGGAGATGAATCCTTTGTCTGTTGATTTGTTTGCAAATATTTTCTCTCATTCTGAGGGTTGTCTTTTCATCTTGTTTGTAGTTTCCTTTGCTTTGCAAAAGATTTTAAGTTTCATTAGGTTCCATTTGTTTATTTTTGTTTTTATTTCCATTACTCTAGGAGGTGGATCAAAAAAATCTTGCTGTGATTTATGTTCTTCCTATGTTTTCCTCTAAGAGTTTTATAGTGTCTGGCGTTACATTTAGGTTTTTAATCCATTTTGAGTTTATGTTTGTGTGTGGTGTTAGGGAGTGTTCTGATTTCATTCTTTTACATGTATCTGTCCAGTTTTCCCAGCACCACTTATTGAAGAGGCTGTCTTTTCTCCATTATATATCCTTGCCTCCTTTGTCATAGATTAGTTGACCATAAGTGTGTGGGCTTATCTCTGTGCTTTCTATCCTGTTCCATTGATTTATATTTCTGTTTTTTTTTTTTTTTTTTGCGGTACGTGGGCCTCTCACTGTTGTGGCCTCTCCCGTTGCGGAGCACAGGTTCCGGACGCGCAGGCTCAGCGGCCATGGCTCACGGGCCCAGCCGCTCCGCGGCATGTGGGATCCTCCCGGACCGGGGCATGAACCCGTGTCCCCTGCATCGGCAAGCGGACTCTCAACCACTGCGCCACCAGGGAAGCCCTATATTTCTGGTTTTGTGCCAGTACCTTATTGTCTTGATTACTGTAGCTTTGTAGTGTAGTCTGAAGTCAGGGAGTATGATTCCTCCAGCTCCATTTTTTTCCCTCAAGCCTGCTTTTGCTATTTGGGGTCTTTTGTGTCTCTATACAAATTTTAAGATTTTTTGTTCTAGTTCTGTAAAAAATGGCACTGGTAATTTGATAGGGATTGCATTGAATCTGTAGATTGCTTTGGATAGTATAGTCATTTTCACAGTATCGATTCTTCCAATCCAAGAACATTAGATATCTCTCCATCTGTTGGTATCATCTTTAATTTCTTTCATTAGCGTCTTATAGTTCTCTGCATACAGGTCTTTTGTCTACCTAGGTAGGTTTATTCCTAGGTATTTGATTCTTTTTGTTACACTGGTAAATTGGAGTGTTTCCTTAATTTCTCTTTCAGATATTTCATCATTAGTGTATAGAAATGCAAAAGATTTCTGTGCATTAATTTTGTATTCTGCAACTTTACCAAGTTCATTGATTAGCTCTAGTAGTTTTCTGGTGACACCTTTAGGATTCTCTATGTAATATCTTGTCATCTGCAAAAAGTGACAGTTTTACTTCTTTTACAATTTGTATTCTTTTTATTTATTTTTCTTCTCTGATTGCCAAGGCTAGGACTTCCAAAACTATGTTGAGTAATAGTGGTGAGAGTGAACATCCTTGTCTTGCTCCTGATCTTAGAGGAAATGCTTTCAGTTTTTCACCATTGAGCATGATGTTTGCTGTGGGTTTGTCATATATGGCCTTTATTATGTTGAAGTAGGTTCCCTCTATGCTCACTTTCTGGAGAGTTTTTTATCATAAATGGGTGTTGAATTTCGTCAAAAGCTTTTTCTGCATCTATTGAGATGATCATATGGTTTTTATTCTTCAGTTTGTTAATATGTTTCATTGTTTTTTGTTTTCTTCTTTCTTTCCTCTTTTTTTCTCAAAATATTTAGTGTATTCTGGCATTTCAGCCATATATTGCTGCTATAAGCAGTCTTCTTGTGTTATTGTGATTTATAATAAGGAACATATTTTGTCTTCATCTCCATTTCTGGTACATGGAATTACCTAATTGATGTACATTGATAAATATGTCTTTTGTTATTTTAATGAAGTGACTTCTGGAATGCTCTTAGGTCCCTAAGGCTGTGCTTAGAAAATTGCCATTTTTATTCTCAGCATCTGACCTCCAGGGAGGGGAAGAAGACTGAAGGTTGACTCAGTCACCAGTGGCCAAAGATCTAATCAATAGTGCTTATGTGAGGAAGCCTCCATAAATATCCAAAATGACTGAGTTTGGCGTGCTTCTACGTTGGTAAACACTTGGAGATTTTGGGAGAGTAGCACACCTGGAGAGGGCTAACCTTGCTCTATGGACTTTTCTGTCTGGCTTTCCCTTTCCTAAAATAATTAATTTATTTATTTATTCATTTTTGGCTGTGTTGGGTCTTTGTTGCTGCCTAGGGGCTTTCTTTAGTTGTGGCAAGTGGGGGGTTACTCTTTGTTGCAGTGTGTGGGCTTCCCATTGCAGTGGCTTCTCTTGTTGCAGAGCATGGGCTCTAGGTGCACAGGCTTCAGTAGTTGCAGCATGTGGGCTCAGTAGTTGTGGCTCTTGGGCTGTATAGCACAGGCTCAGTAGTTGTGGAACACGGGCTTAGTTGCTCCACAGCATATGGGATTTTCCTGAACCAGAGCTTGAACTCATGTCCCCTGCATTGGCAGGGGGATTTTTAACCACTGTGCCAGCAGGGGAGTCCCATGGCTGTTCCTAAATTACATCCTTTTATAATAAACTGGTGTTCTAGTAAGTAAAGTGTTCTCTGAGTTCTGTGAGCCTCTCTAGCAAATTAATCAAACACAAGGAGGAGTTGTTGGAATCTCTCATTTATAGCCAGTTGGTCAGAAGTCCAGGTAACAACCTGGACTGGCAACGGAAGTGGGGGGACAGTCTTGTCAAACTGAACCCCCCACCTATGGGGTCTGATGCTATATTTGGGTAGATAGGTACTGTCAGAGCTCAGCTAAATTCTTGCTGTTCAAGAATTGCTTGGTGTTATGTGGGAAGTACTTTCCCTCTCCCCCCCCCACATTGGAATTGACACAGGAACCCAAAATACATCCCCAGATTCAGTGCCTTAGAACAGCAATTTATTGTTATCCTGTATGGTCCTGTGGGTTGACTGAACCTACCTGGCATCCCTCATGAAGTTGCAGTTAGATAGTGATTGCAGATAAAGTCACCTGAAAGTTTGATTAGGCAGAATGTCTAAGAAAGCTTATTTGCAAGGGTTGCAGTTGGTGCTGGTTATCAGTTGGCCGATCAGCTGGGATTGTCTTCCAGAGTGGCCTCTGAAAGTGCTGTGAACAAATGTTCATAGCAGGGTCACTGATTCTGGAAGAAGTGTACTAAGACAGAACCTAGATGGTCTTTGTGACCTAGCCTTGTAAGTCCTTCAACGTCATATTTGCCACATTCTATTTGATATAGGACTAGATTGAATGGCAGGATACAAACTCCCAGTGTGAGTACTAGCAGGTATGGGTCATTGGAGGACAATGTTTGGATACTAGCTGCTACATCTGATATTCTGATATTTGTCAATGATTAAATTGCTGGGTGTTTTTGTGTGTGCATGTGTCTTATTCACAGTGCTGGGCACAGTACTCTTATAATGACTCTTATAATCTAGAAACCCATGCCCTCAGTGCTAGAAAATGTTTATGCATTATTTTTTTGATATTTTTACCTTTTTATTTTCATTTTTACTTTTAAAAATTGTGTGTTAGATATGGAGACTGCTGGATTAGTCTTTAATTGTCTTCTCAATTTCTTCTCACCTTTTTGTTTTTCCCTCTACCTTTCTGGAGATTTTTTTCTAAATTATCTTCCAACACTTCTATAGACTTTTTATTTATTTTTGCTTTCACAAACAAATCCATATCCCATTTCTTTTTCTCTGATCCTTTTATATAATATTATGTAATTTGTTTTAAAAAATGGGTACAATATATTCTTGTTAGTCTCTGAAAATATTAATTATAATTGTGTTAACTAGATATTTTCTCCTGTATTTGTTTTTTCCCCAAATTCCCTTTCTATGTTAATTTTATCTTTTTCATGAAGAATTTCCTCAAGTCTTGTGATATTTAATGTTCATAATTAGGAATAATTCAGTGTAAATTGATTGGAATCTCAATTTATATAGGCAGTGGCAAAGTTGCAAAGTGGGCATAGGCAAAGTTGTCTACTAGATTTAAGTGGAATGTGAGTCAATGAATATATTTTTTCTATTGGTAGCTACACAAAATGACACTACCTACATGTAAATGTTTTCTCTCAGGCTTTTTAGACTCTCATATAAACAATCTGCAATCTTACAGGCAGCTTGTTCCATATGCAGATTGGGGCAAGAACTGTTGGTTCCATCCTTCACGTTGGTGATTTTCATTAAATTGAAAGTTTTCAGCTCCACCCTTCACCCCTCCCTCAGCTGTGCCAGGTTTCTGTGCACTAAATATTGTCACTCTATGACTGTGACTCTCAATCTGTCCATCCATTTGTGACTAGAAGGAAGTCTATGATTCCTCATGCCAGACCATTAATAATTATTCCCTTAGGAAAGGATGAAAAAAAGATGTTCATTTATATCGTTTATACTAAAAGCAAAATTGTTTCTCACAATATTACTTTAACCATTTTTTGAATATTTGGCAACAATCATACCTATGCTGAATTTAGAGACACTTTGGAATTAGAAAAACAACTGTTTCTCTGGCCGGTAGAGAGAGAAGCCCCTGGAATTGAATTTTTATCAACATTGAACACCTGTAATTTTCACATCGCGTAGTTTGTACCTTGGAATTCCTTGGGCTGTGGTTAATGGCTGACTGCATATAACCTTGCAGTTGGCTTCTTTCAGAGGGAATTAATAGTAGAACTATAGTCTCATAGGCCTAGAAGTAAGAGGACACGTTAGACTTTAAAGCTTTTGGATAAAGAATAAAAAATGTTCAATGGTGAATAGAGAGAGTTTCCTCTTTGAGGGAAGACATTTTTTCAGTTTTTTTTTTCCTCAATAAGGCTGACGATATAAATGGGTTGCTTCCCACTGTCAAGGCTTCAGACACCTCTGGTGAGAGCTTTGCTAAGAACACAAGGAAGTAGTGTTTTGAATTTTGACTCATATTCTCAAATTCCATGAAAGACACAAGGGTTCAGAAAAGCAATCCTGATGGGGGAAGAAGAGAAATTTTCTTATGTCTTTTAAACTTCAGTGACCCAAAATTTTATTCTTTGAATGAAATAAAATTCAAACAAAGAGCAAGAGTGGTCATCCTTGCCTTGTTCCTGATTTTAGAGGAAATGCTTTCAGCTTTCCACAGTTGAGTATGAGGTTAGCTGTGGGTTTGTCATATATGGCCTTTATTATGTTGAGGTATATTCCCTCTATGCCCACTTTCTGGGGAGTTTTCATCATACCTGGATGTTTAATTTTGTCAAGAGCTTTTTTTCTGAATCTTCTGAGATGATCGTATGGTTTTTATTCTTGGATTTGTTAATGTGGTGTATTACACTGATTGAATTGTGAATATTGAAAAATCCTTGTATCCCTTGAATAAATCCCACTCGATCATGGTGTATGATCCTTTTAACGTATTGTTGAATTGGTTTGCTAATATTTTGTTGAGGATTTTTGAATCTACGTTCATCAGTGATATTGCCCTGTTTTTGTGAAATCATTGTCTGGTTTTGGAATCAGGGTGATGCTGGCCTCATAGAATGAGTTTGTAAGTGTTCCTTCCTCTGAAAATTTTTGGCAGAGTTTGAGAAGAATAGTTGTTGACTCTTTTCTAAATGTTTGGTAGAATTCACCTGTGAAGCCATCTGGTCCTAATTAAACTTAAAAGCTTTTGCACAACAAAGGAAACCACCTACAAAATGAAAAGACAACCTACTGAATGGGAGAAAATATTTATAAATAGTATGACCAAACATATAAACAGCTCATACAACTCAACATCAAAAATGCAAGCATTTCAATTAAAAAATGGGTAGAGACTGGAATAGATATTTTGCCAAAGAAAACAGGCAGATGGCCAACAGTCACATGAAAAGATGCTCAACATTGCTAATCATCAGAGAAATGCTAATCAAAACCTCAATAATATATCATCTCACACCTGACAGAATGTCTATCATCAAAAAGAGCACAAATAAATATTGGTGAAGATGTGGAGAAAAGGGAACCATCGTACACTGTTGGTGAGAATGTAAATTGGTATAGTTTTTTGGGGTTTCTCAAAAAACTAAAAATAGAAATACCACATGACCCAGCAATTCCACTCCTGGATATATAGCAAAAAAAAAAAAAAAAAAAAAAAAACCAGAAAACACCAATTTGAAAAGATACATGCACCCCAATGTTCATGGCAGCATTATTTACAGTTGGCAAGATATGGAAGTCATCTCAGTGTCCATCAACAGATAAATGGATAAAAAAGTTGTGGTATATATATACAATAGAATACTACTCAGTCATAAAAAGAATGAAATTTTGCCATTTGCAATAACATGGATGGACTTAGAGGTATTATGCTAAGTGAAATAAGTCAGAGAGTGAAAGACAAATACTGTATGATACGACTTATATGTGGAATCTAAAAAATACAACCAACTAGTGAAAATAACAAAAAAGAAGCAGACTCTCAGATATAGAGAAGCAACTAGTGGTTACCAAGACTGAGAGGGTAGGGAGGAGGGGCCATAAAGGAGTAGGGGACTAAAATGTACAAACAATTATGTATAAAATAAGCTACAAGAATATATTATACAACATGGAGGATATTGCCAATATTTTGTAATAACTATAAATGGAATATAACCTTTAAAAATTGTGAATCACTATATTGTACACTTGTAATTTATACAATATTGTACATCAACTATAATAAACAAACGAACGAAAACAAAGAGTAAGCACTGTGTGTGTGTGTGTGTGTGTGTGTGTGTGTGTGTGTGTGAAGTCAAAGGGAATATTCTGAAGAAGGCCTTTGTCCAAAATATTAAATTATCTGTTTTTAGTAACATGTTTGAAGAAAGAAACACTCAGACAATAAGTTTTCTTCCTTTGAAGTAAAAGATAGTAAGAACATAAGTATAAAAAGTATCCATAAAATACCCTCTAACAAAAAAATCTAGATTAACATTAAGTAAGGCTAAGTTAAAAGAAAAAAAAAGAAATTCAAGAATTATATGAACTTGGTTGAGAGAAATACTTTTTTGAAAATTCTGTCTATCATATAGTAATGAACTATTAAGTGTTGTATGAACCTAAAATTTCTTTTTAGTTTGATAAGTTAGAAATAACTTCCCATAAAACAATGCTTCATAGGACATCTTAATTTCTAGGCTAATTAATAAAAACTTTTACATAACACAATACAGCTTTAAAATTATCTTACATCAATATGCCCTCCATCTATTGAGAGAGAGCATAAGAGCACTTATGTTGTGTATATATCATAGATGGGCTTATTATATTATATTTACTGTTGTGTATTTTTTTTTTTACCTTTTAGTCATAGAAATATCAGTGTTGTAAAATAATTCAAGGGATATAGTAAAACTTGTTTCTTAAAGCTTCCCCAAACATATAAATCTCACCAGGGTTAATCAATATCAACTGTTTGGTATTTATACTTTATTTTTATGTGTATATATGTGTGTGTGCATGTGTTTCTGTGGGTGTATACATAGAGGTAAGAACTATTTTTTTTTTCAAATAAGAACCAAATATAAAAATAGTTCTAAAATCTGTTTTAAAAAGCAACCTTATAGACATTGCCTCATATCAAACTAAAGATCCATTTTATTATTTATAAATATAGCTATATCCATTTTATAGAGAAGCAAAGAAAATAAAATGTTTCCATTAATAAACTTTGGGTGTACTGTGACAAACACATATCTTTGTGCAAACACATATCTTATCTTTGTGGATAGTTCTAAGGATAGTTCTAGATCCTTAGAATGGAAATTGCTGGGACAAAGATTAGACAAGTTTTAAATTTTGATAGAATCTTGCAAAACTGTCTTGCACAAACTATATACCAGTTTACAACCCTAACAAAATTCGTGGAAGTGTCATTTTGCCACTTATACTATGAACAAGAGTAGAAATTTATCTTTTAATTACTTTTATTTTTTGTTAAATGTTGTTATTGTTTTAATTTGCATTTTCCTCATTATTAGTAAGAGTAAAGATGTTTTCATGTGTTTGGTCACAGTTATAATCCCTCTCTGACTTGACTGTTCATTTCCAGTGCCAATGTGCTTTTTTATTTTTTTTTATTTTTTTTTTGTGATACGCGGGCCTCTCACTGCTGTGGCCCCTCTTGCTGTGGAGCACAGGCTCCGGACGCGCAGGCCCAGCGGCCATGGCTCATAGGTCCAGCCACTCCGCTGCATGTGGGATCCTCCCAGACCAGGGCACGGACCTGTGTCCCCTGCATTGGCAGGCAGACTCTCAACCACTGCGCCACCAGGGAAGCCCCAATGTGCTTTTTGAGCTTTACATTTCTCTTACTTGTATGATTTTCTGTTTTCTGATCATTCTCTTTATCATTTTTCTTGTTGTGTTTGCTTTGCTTTCATTTTAATTTCTTAGATTGTTTCATCTCCTTTCTTTCTTTGTCATTCCTCTGCGAAATTTAGACTTTGAAAATTTTGTGTTACTCTCATATTATCTATATAAGCCCAGCCTTGTATTTTTTTTTCTTTTTGCAGTACGTGGGCCTCTCACTGCTGTGGCCTCTCCTGTTGTGGAGCACAGGCTCTGGACGCGCAGGCCCAGCTGCCATGGTTCACGGGCCCAGCCACTCCACGGCATGTGGGATCTTCCTGGGCTGGGGCACGAACCTGTGTCCCCTGCATCGGCAGGCAGACTCTCAACCACTGTGCCACCAGGGAAGCCCTAGCCTTGTATTTTTAAGAAACACATTTCCTGTCCTCCAAAATGTCACCTTCATATGAATATGCTCTTCAATTTTCTTTCTGTGTTTCATTATATCATCTTCCAACTTCAGTTAAAATTACCTCACATTTTCCCAGGTTGTATTAATACTTCTATACTACCTTTATTCTATTTTATGGTTAAATGTAACTATTAGAGTATATTTTACAAGCATTATCAATAATAATTTAGAATTAACTATTGTTTTTCTAATTCTTTCATCGTCCTTATCTTTTACATTTACACTTCTTCCTGAATCAGTTTTTTGATTTTTTGAAACATCTCCTTAAGATTCATTTTATGAGTGTGTGGCCTAGATTAATTTTTTCAAAGTTCTTATGTGGTTGAAGATGTCTTTATTTGATTCTCATAGTCAAATATGTAAATATAGCTGGATCTAAGTCTAGATTCAGAATCATTTGCCTTCAACATTTCATCATGTTTTCTTGAAATCTTATTTACATTCTGTAAAAGAAGAATTGAACCAGAGCAGCTAAATAGGCAAGGAAGATTTTATTTAAGACTATTGCAAAAGGGAAGACAGATTGAACTCTATTCTATAGAAACAAAAGGTCAGAGAGTTTTTAAGCACTGGTATGAGCTAGTGAAAAAGTACTGGAGCACATTAGGGAATCAGAGTCAGACTCCAGGCTCCCACAGAGAGTGGAAGACAGAGGGCATATCAATCTTGATGATTACATTTTAAAAGGATGGTTGCCTAGTCTTTGAGAAGGCATTCCTGGGTGGTAAGTGATTTGCATCTTAAAGGGCAGAGAAAAAAAATTACAACTGCAAGTTTTCTAAAGTAAAAAGTTTAAGAAAGAGAGGTCAGGGGCCTGTAGTCTGGAAGAAAGCTGTCTAAGCTGAGGAGTTATTTCCTTTAAATTGCTTTGCTTTTGTTGTTCTATAAGTATGTAAAGTACTCTCTTTATTCTTGGAAATTATAAATTTCATGCAGATGTGTCAAGTTAGGTGTCGTTTGATACTACAGTTGGCCCTTAAACAATGTGTAGGTTAGGGGGGAAAACTCTCCCTGCTGTTGAAAATCTTCATATAAATTTACAGTTTGTCTTCCTTATCCAGGGCAGGGGTTCCGCATTTACAGATTCAACCAACAGCACAGATCCCGTAGTACTACTGTAGTATTTATTGAAAAAAATCCGCATACAAGTGGACCTGCATAGTTCAAACCTGTGTTGTTCAAGGGTCAACTATATAGTCTCCTATTATTTTGGGTATTATATTTAATTCAATCGTCCCCTATTATTTGTTTTGTTATTTCTATAGTGCATCCCCTTCAAAATCCCCTCAAGGATTTTAAAACAGATCTGGGATCTCCTGGGTCTATTTTTTAATCTAATAATGTTCACATCTTTGGCATCCTGCATCAGGTCCAATGACAATCAAATTGTCATCTGTGCTCCGTCATTTGGTTTTCAGCCATCTCAGATCAGCTATTCAAACAGTCTAATGACTTTTCCAAACAGAATTTATGTTTTAGAACAGTTTTAGATGTATAGAAAAAATTGTGAAGGAAGTACAGAGAGTTTCCATGTATTTTAAACCCAGGTTTTGCTCTTATTAACATCTTATATGAGTATGGTACATTTGTTACAATGAACCAACCAATACTGATATATTGTTTTTAACTAAATTCCATACTTTACTTGGATTCCCTTGTTTTTACTCAGTGTCGACTTTCTATTCTGGGTCATATCCAGCATACCACATTATATTTAGTGTCCCTTATGATCTTCATGACTATGGCGCTTTCTTCAACTTCCTTACCTTATTTTTGATGCTTTTTAAAGTTTTGAGGAGTACTGATCAGATACTTTGTAGGATGTTCCTCTATTGAAATTGGTCTGATGTTTTTCTCACGACAGTACCTGAGTTATGAGTTATTGGGTGGAAGAACAAAGAGGTAGTGTGCCCTTTTCCATACATCCTATCAAGAGGATAGACATGATTTATGACATTTATGTTGAACTTAATCATCTGGATGAGGTAGTTTTTGTCAGCTTTTTCCACCGTTAATTTAGTATTTTACATTTTTCTCTATATTCTATGACAGGAAGTCAGTACGTACAGCCCACACTTAAAAATAGGAAACTATTCTCGCCATGCTTACTATTTAATTTATTAATTAATTTGGACTGTCAGAATAAAAACCTTAACTCCAAAATACAATAAATATTTCAACATCTCTGCAGTTTTAAATTAAATTTCTCCTCCTGCTGCCTCATGGTCCATTCCTGTTCCTCTTTCAGATAATGCTTTTATTTTGGTTCTGCTAGGAGAACTTACTTTGACTTTTAGTGATCCTATACATCGCTTGTATTTTTTGGTGGGTTCTCCATGTGCTCCAAAGGCCCGAAGACTGCTCCTTTCATCTTAGTGCTGGAAAAAAAACAAGAACAATCAACCCTTTTTCACTGACATCTTCAAACAAAGCTGGTGTCTAAAAAGTGCCTTTTATTCTAGGTCTTCCAGATTGCATTTGCCATCTTCTAGCAACCGTTATAGTCACTGGTTCTTATGTATTTATATTGATAATCACCTAGAGGACTTCCTTTGGAATCTAAGAGTCCCTTTGGTTTGGGAGCACTGCAAGAATTAGAGACTGGCACCTTAAAACTTTGAAAAGTTTGAGCAAGGTTTTAAGTTAAAGCTACCTCAAAAGAAAACACTGATTCAGCCAAATCAGAAGAATCACTGGAGACAACTCTCTGTTGTCCTTGAGGCTTCCCTACTGCTTGCACATTCCCACAGACACACACACAAACACACACATTCACATTTGCACACAATTCCTGATCTTACTGCTTCCTTCACAGGGTTTCCTATTAAACAACTCTTTCAAACTGTCACTGGCTTCATTATGTTTCTCTCCATTTGGATGGTGGTGGCCTTCGGTGCATACTTACTACCCCACTGCGTATGAGGGCAAAGGGGGACCCCAGTCACTAGATACATCAGTAGCTCTGATCTCAGTTTTCTCTTATCTTCTACAAACTATTATTCATAAGTGAGTAATCATGTCTCATACTCTTAAGAAGAATGTTTTGTTTAGCAATTTGTTGAATTTCCTGGCTTTTCCCATTTGTTCCAATTGTACGTTTAAAACATGGGTGTAAGACAGTTTACGAAGCCCATTATACATTATCCCTGCTGTATTTCTATATCTCAATACTAACGTATTGTCTCACATATCTTTCCAAGGATAATTCTTTTTTATTCATGACTCCATTACCATACTTAATGTGAAAAATAATCTTGATAATTTTCTGTTATACATGAACAATGAAAATACTCAAAGCAGAGAAAAATTTTCAAAGTGACACTTTAACTGTTATGTCCACATTCATAATATAATGGATATAAACATAATACATACTCCAAATTCTAATCTGACATAAAAGCACTTTATATAAATGAAAATCAAGATGATCTGCATGAATTTTATACACAGTATCGTCACAAATTGTTAATAATCCTCAATGAGAATATAAAAAGGAAGCCACTGATAATTGAGACTTTTAAGAAATGTGGTAATAGTTATAAAAGTTTTCTAGACAGCCATAGCAGAAGAAATTGTTAGATACCACACCAACATCATATTTGTTTCCACAAATATCATTATTCTATTAAATAAATGTTTATATCAGAAAAGTAGTCCAAGCTTCCTATGAATTACTCAAACAATATTATTGAGAAGAATGGAAAGAAATGCTTTGAATTATTTAATGAAATTTATGAATAAAGGCTATTGGACTTATAAGAAGATGAATAAAGGAAGTTACTTCCAAAGATTATTTTACCAAATAAATTGGTTGAATTTAAAGTTTATTCTACTTCAATATATAGCTAAAGTCAACTGAAGAAAAATGCACAACCTAAAAGTTGAGAATTATGTTTTACTTGGCATGCTTTCTGAGGCCTTCAAGCCTGAAAGACAGCTCCTCAAATAGCTCTGAGGGACTGCTCTGAAGAAGTAAGGGAGAAGCCAGATATATAGGGGTTTTTGCAACAAAAACAGGTAGTCGGAACATCAAAAGATTACTGTTAAAGAAAACTGGATATTTCATGTTAATGCACTTAACACCTTTCTACACATATGGAAAGATGCAAGAGTCTGGGATCATTGAAATCATTTCTTTGATATGCACCTTAGCTATCTAGGGTCAGTATCCTGTTCTTTCCCATCCTGAGTCCCCTCAGAGTGGACCTTTGGGGGTGATTGGAGTGGGCAATGTCTTGGCAGTGGACAGCCATTTGTCTCCATCCTAAGTTCTCTCAGGGCTCACCAATGGGGACAGCTGTAGTGGCTTGATATCTGCAACATCCTTTGTTCATTGATACGGCAGGCAACATTTTTCATTCACACTAACCACATGATTCATAGGTGGAAATATAATCAAGTATTAGTTAAAAAAATTAAGAAAACCTCATACATATTATAAATTTACAAGGGTCATAATTAATTTGTTATTTTTTTCTTTACATCACACATCAAGAAGAATTGAGACGTTCTAAACAAGTGCATCAAAGTCACCATCTTCATTCATTAAATGGTGAGTCAGGGCCGATGTGTCTATTTCACTTTGACTTCTGAACTCCTGGATAGAGCTACTTTGGCACTCAGTGTCACTTGTTAGTCATAATCAGATGAGATTGTTAGGTATAGACTTCTGCCCACTAAGAACTAAAAGGGAACAGTTATTTTCCTTATGAATTATATCATCAAATATGCATGGAATGATAATTGTTTATAATCCCCATAAGTCTTAGAAGAACATGACCAGATCATCCATGCTAACTAATCAATCTGGATTACACTAAACAAGAAATCTCAAACACAAGAATATTCTTAAATAAATATTTTCAAGCCAAGCAGTTTTACTTTTTTCAGTTAAAAGAAACCTTCAGATTATAATGTTGAAACACAAATATCTTAGTACCATTTGTTTTTATTTTAAAATGTATCATACAAAAGGTAACAGTACAAATAAATTATACATTAACATTCTTGGAAATAGCTTTATAGTATTTAATTATTTATTTATTTATTTATTTATTTATTTTGCAGTATGCGGGCCTCTCACTGTTGTGGCCTCTCCTGTTGCACAGGCTCCTGACGCGCAGGCACAGTGGCCATGGCTCACGGGCCCAGCCACTCCGCGGCATGTAGGATCTTCCCGGACCGGGACACAAACCCGTGTCCGACTCTCAACCACTGTGGCACCAGGGATGCCCATATAGTATTTAATTTCTTACTTTAGATTATTATTCATTTTGATAATACTAACTGAAGGATCATTCAAAAGAAAACATTGCTCGAGCACTATTTTCCCCTGCTTTCAGAAGAAGCAACCAAAATGTTAAATTATCTGTTATGTCATTATTGATTCTTCTACATTTAATCTGTGACTTAGTTTTATAGTAATATTAGGGAAGCCATGAGCTTCAGCTTTCCTATGGCTAACCAATTTTTAAAAAAATTCTAAATATATAGATTCTATCCTTAAAATTTTCTAGCAACATAGAAAAAATATTACTTTTGTACAAAGTTAATAGTATTATAACTCTACAAATATTATTACCTATCCTTTCTTGAATCTGCTTTGCACTGAAAACAATCTTCTTTATGACATTTCCCCCTCTTCATATTTCAAGCATCATCTCTAGGAATACCTTCAAAAGAAAGAGGTGAAGGAAAATTAAAGGTGAAAAGGAAAGGAGAGAAGTACTAATATTTATTGACCATTGAGTTTGCCAAACACTGTGCCAAATGCATAAAATAAATCCTCTCATAATGAGAAAGCTGCCATGATTATCCCCAATTTAGAAATGAGCCATCCAACAATCAGAGACTGTTCATCATTCAGCTCTGAAAAGCAGCTCAAAAGAGTCTGATCCTGAAGTGTGTATTCACAAACTTTTTGCTCTGCATGCATCAATGTACTTGCAGTTGTTGTAACTCACCATCTTCTTTTACATACCTTTGTCTTCATTTCTTCCTCCAGGGTCCCTTTATGACCTGCCCTCCTGTTAAAGTCTGATTTGACCTCAGGTTCAGGTCTCATGCTATTTGGGCTCTAATAACTAATTGATTTCTTCTAGCAGAATAAATCATATCCCTCTACTCTCGTCAGCTAGCTTTACACACCCAAAGGCAGGGCAACGTAGTTTTAACCTTGGTTTCCAGAGGACTTGGAGCATGCATGAAGTACTCAATGCATCTTGTTAAATGAAGAATAAACAAAAACAAATAGAGGGCTTCCCTGGTGGCACAGTGGTTGAGAGTCCGCCTGCCTAGGCAGGGGACAAGGGTTCATGCCCCAGGTCGGGAAGATCCCACATGCCGTGGAGCGGCTAGGCCTGTGAGCCATTGCCGCTGAGCCTGCACATCTGGAGCCTGTGCTCCGCAATGAGAGAGGCCACAACAGTGAGAGAGAGAGGCCATAACAGTAAGAGGCCCGTGCACCACAAAAAAAAAAAAAAAAAAAAAATAGAGATCCACCAAGCTGAATGGCAGAGAAAAAGAAAAGGCAGAATTTACAATCTTTCTCCACTCATCAAATGTTTGCAATATCTTCCTGGACTTTTGAACATTTTTTATGTTTGACAGTGGTACCTGAGTTAAAAATATTAAAGCTTGATTGCTAATGAACACTTTGTATTTTAGACTTTTTTTCACCCTCATTTGGGTTTCAACAACACTTCTATGTCACTATTTATTGAGATCCTACAAAGCAAAGGAAGACTTTTTTTTTTGTAGCCACTTTTCTTTTTATTGAGGAGTTTACTATTTTTTTGGTACAATGCCAATATCATATCATTGTTAACATTATAAACATAAAATTAAACTGAGGAGTTAAATAGTTCAACCCTTAGCAGCAAGTGTGGCTTACCAAGTTTCTTTCTATGAGTGAAAGAAAGAGTGAACTCAAGTAAATGACCAGGGTAGTTTTACTAGATGGGATTTTAAAAATGAGAATACCAGCTAAATTGTGGGAGATAATACAAGGGATTTTAAACAGGGTGTAAGAGGGGATTGAAAATAACTGATTAAGCTTCTAATACTTCGAGAAAGATTTTGAGGAAAAATAGAGGTAGTAATAATAAATCATTAAATTTTGCTTTGTGGTCTATAACATAAATCCTATTCCCCTCCCCTTCACAAATTTTTAGTAATATCTGTATTAATAACATTTGCCTTTTAGAGTTGGATTTTTTTCCTGGGGTATGACTACATGCTTTTTTTGAATCAAGGTAGGTACAGGGTAGGATGAAGACAACCCTTGGGAATACAGTAACATCTGAACTATACTTTTAATTGTTATTATTCATCCCTCTTTATTTATTTAAGGATGATGCTGTCAAAAATATTGCTCTTAAGTTTGTGACGTGGAACTTTATGGTACTTGTCTACCTGGCTGGACCATTTACGACTATCATCTAAATGGTCTCTGAGAGGTCTGTGTATTCCATGTGATTGGCCTGCAAGGGAACTATTGTCTGCTCAGATGTATTTCCTTGTAATAAGCTGACTTAGTTTTTGAATTTTACTTTATTACTGGTAATTTTTTATCAATTAATCTTTTTTTCAAGTCCATTCAGTCAGGGTTTTTTTAAAAGGTAGAATGAAGAGTGTCTTTTTTTCTTGTTCATAATACAGAGAAGAGCATTTTGAATTACAAGTTTTCAAAGTGTCCTTTCAAGTCTATCAGTCTATGAGTGGTAAGACTAGATGGAATCAAACTATCTGTCTCACTGGCAGACACAAATCCCAGAATGTAGCTCAGTCTTCACCATCTCAAAGTATCGATTTATTTGTGACATGAAGAAATACAAGGCGAGGATAATCTCATTGTTTTGTCAATTTTTAGACATTTTGTTTAAAACAACTACTTTAAGAATTGTGTAATAAGTACTCAAAAGATTTGGCAGCTTCCATAATAAAAGTACAGATGAGAATTCTGATTCTATTCACTTAGAGAAATTGAATTGTTTAAATTCTCATCTTGAGCTTAACTTTTTATAATCTAATCATGATTTAAGTTTTTAGTTTTCTTAAAACAGGAAAATCAGTCTCTTAAATAGTTAAGTAGAGCTATTCAATTTGCTAATCAATAACACATTTTATTTTATAATTACACATTTGGCCTTGAAGTTTTCTATAGGGACTCAGAAAAATATTTTTTTTTCTATTTCAGATAATAGCCTCGTACCAAAAAAACAAAACAAAACAAATAAACAAACAATCAAACAAACAAAAAAAAAACCCAGCAATTCTCATTGACAGCTTGTAAGGAAAAGTTTAAAAAAAAAAAACAACTTTGGAAACAAAAATGTCAATGCATTTATGGTTTATTACATTTTCTAGAATGTACTAGAAATGTACATTACAACTCCGTTGTAATGAGGAGAGAGTCTTTTATGAAGACAGGAAATAAATAAATCCTTCAGCTGTGGTACATGAACACAGATGGATCGAAATTTGGGCTGATTTGGGTAGACGTAAGCTCTCAGTTAACAGATAACCATGAAAGGTGTGTATATGCACATGTATCTGGTTTTATATACAAAAGCTTATATCTCTGCTGGTGTGTATAGTAGCAATAAAGGTTGAAAATTACTACAAGCTTTAAAAGGGTTTGGTCCTACCGTGGAAGGGGTAATTTATTTTTTTCTTACAGAACAGAACCTTGTCTTTTGATTCCATAGCTCCATCTCTCTCCACTCTCCATAGCTCCTCCTTCCCACTCACTTCCTCTCTTTTTCCACTGCACACTATAATGAGGCACAGCTAGAGATTCCTTTCAAAGGGAAAAAAGGGGCATCTCTAAGGGGACAGATAGGCTGAAAATGTGCTCCTTCTACTCAGGAACAGCTCTTAACAGTGCAAACTGAGAAAGATCTATTTTCTCTGAGTTTGTGACAAACACACACACAGACTTTATCTTCTGGTCTGTAAGAGTTAAAGCCATAAATGGTGAATGCTATGGCTCTCAGAGAACATTTTAGACTAGAATAGAAAAAAGTTTCCAATTTTATTGAATGGAATTTCTGCTTTAATGGAGCACACTCAGTACAGGTTGAGTAAAAGATAATAAATGAACAGATTGCATATGAAAGAAAGAAGCATGCAAAAAAATAAGAAGGAAGCACAGGACTTCTCTTTCAAATATAAATTTCATCTGAAAATATATTCATTTTCTTCCCCCAGAATTCAGTATGTAAAAAGAAAAGTGTGAAAGTGTAAAAAGGTGCTATTTTTCCTTAAATATGTTATCTTTTCACTGATTATGGAAAAAAGTCTTTTATGAAACTAGGGAGTTAAAGTTAAGAAAAAGGAGAAACCAAACAAATGCATGCATTCAGGCAAAATGAAATACAGTCTTTTTCTTATAAGACTTCATTATACTGTCTCAGTAATGAGAGTCAAAATTACAGTAATCTCTATAAAGCAGAGAAAGCCATGATGCCTATAGCGGTGTCAAGTTAAATAACTAAAAATAGTCATTTTTGTTTCCTCTCATAGTGAAAAGATATCAAGTTTACTAATTGTATTCTACCTTTTAAATCTCTGGAAGTGAATATGTGATAGCGCCGAGTGACTGTCAGCTGGGCTTTAAGTTAAAAAAGTGAAATTCCTGACTTAGCAGCTTATCTTTGCCCAATATTAATATCTCTACCTCCCCACCACATTTTTCCCTCTCATTTCTGAAGATAACACAGTCTGAGGGTTTTCTTTTCTTTTTTTTTTTTAAATACTTAAGAAAGACTAGACAAAGCATATCCTCTTAGACTCTAAATTGGGTAATTTCTTTAGTCATGCTTTAGCTATGGCCCTTTAGTACTGTGTGATAACTGGAAATCATGGGCAGTTCATCAGACACTATCAGTTCTGAATTTGACATGAGAATAAACAAAATAAAATTAGTAAAAGCTAGAAAATCAGAGAGACATCTTAGAGCTGACTCTGCTGAAGGACTATCAATAAAATCTTAAGAAAGAGAAATGAAACTATCTACATCAACTAACATAAAATTTTAGTATATACTCAAAGCTGTACACTGTCAATCCTGGCAAAACATATTTCTAAATTCTGTTTGATTTTACTGACAAAGGGGGTGTGGGGACTTCTAAAACATATTTGATCTTGCTAAATTTGCTTAAAATGGATTACAAGCAATGTGAAGCAAGCCAGAAAGGGTTATCTCAAGTAATGAATCTAGTTTCTATAAAAAGGTAAAATTCATGTAGAAACATCTTTTGAGTGACAAAGAATGTGATATGAGAAACAACGTGATGAAGAAATGAGCAAGCCATCATTGTGAAATTACCTCTGGCCAGAGATCTTCCCAGAGGATCACAGTTATGTGTAGTAGGTTGAGAAATTTAGCTTAGACAGTGAGTTCCAGTTTTTACCTGATGGGAATTCTAATTCAAAAAATACACCTAAAAAACATTTACCCAATAAATATATGTCCTTAATTTTAAAGGTGCTAAATGATTTAAATTAGCTTATACATTTCTTAAGTGAAACATTGTAGGCAAGTCTGTACTAAATCACTAGTCAAAAACTGCAAATTATTTCCAAACACAGCATATATGAAAAGTGTTTAAATTTAGAAATGTCCAAAAATTGAACTCAGTACCTACATGCCACTCTAAGCATTGAGTTCTCTATCACTCTAGGTAGTCAAGCTGAAGTGAGATGATCATCTTAGAGGTTGAAATTGAGTAAGCAAGCTTTGGGTGGGAATAACTGGTCAGTTAGCTTCTAAACTCCTTTCAATACATGTCTCTTACCATTTGTTCATTTCTCTTCTATTTCTTCTCATATCCAGAAATCAAGGAGACAGCTTAGGTTAGGGGCAGATTACTCAACTTCCTTCTTTTACAACTTTGCAAGAATATGCATTTTAAAAATAACTAGTGGTAGTGTAACAAAGAAGAAGAAACCTGACTCCATATTGGATCTATTCCTTTAGCTGTAACCTTTGTGCTCTGTTGCCTGTGCTTAGTCATACTGGCTCTGTATTTGTGGAAAAGAATATTGCTCATAGCCCGAAATATACATGATAGCCCATTCTCAAGGTTCCGCCCCCCAGACTTGAACTTTAAAGGTATAACACTTTTCCATGCATATAGAGATAAAATGTTGCAGAACAGAAAATGATAATTGTCTTGTTGGAGGTTTATAGGAACATTGTGACCAGACCTATGTGGATGGCTGTAAGAACAAAGAATTCCAAGACCTAGAAGTTTGCAACAACCAGCCACACTCCCTCCCCTTTTAGTATAAAAGAAGCCTGAATTCTAACTCAGGTAAGATGTTTTTTTGGGATGCTAGCCCACCATCTTGGTCTACTGGCTTTCTAAATAAAGTCACCATTCCTTGCCCCAGCACCTCCTCTCTTGATTTATTTGGCCTGTCATGTAGTGAGCAGTATGAGCTTGGACTTGGTAACAGTAGCCTAGAGCAGGACTAACCTACTACCTGTTTTTTTAACTAAAGTTTTATTGGAACACAGTTACTTATTTGTTTGTGTATTGTCTATGCTGTTTTCACAACAGTGGCAGAATTTACAGTTGTAGCAGAAACCATGTGGCATTACAAAGTGGAAAATATTTACTAGCAGGACCTTTACAGGAAATGTTTGCTGACCATTAGTCTAGAACCTTCTTTGAATGATCACTGTGATTTCAACAAAATATCCAAACTTTATACCCAAAGCATGATGATTATTTTGTGTAATAAAAATATGAGATTGGGCATTATTAGGATGGATATGGCTAACTTGCATTATTTGCCTATAGATAACAGAGCTTTGAATCATTATTTCCCATGGTGAGATGGTTTTTTAAAATATACTAGGATATGAACTTTTGTAATTGACTAACATATTTATTCAGGTATGAATATTTTCACTAACATTAAACAAATCATGTTTCCCTAGTGGTTGGCTTTGAGTTCACATAACAAAATGTTCTCTCAGATCTGTGTGAGAAACTGCTGTCTACGTTACAGTCAGAATGGCGTTAAGAATACATAATACAAAGCACTTTTCTCTAAAAGGACTTCTAATTTGGAATTTTCTAATAAAAAAAATTAATCTTAAGAAATTACTCTGACATTCCATTTAAAAAATAATGATACACTAACTTCTTCATTTTAGACGTTTTTAGTTTGTCACCTTTTTGTAACAGAGATAGTAAATATTATATTTCAACCTGTGTTTCAAATGAAATAAAAATCAGCTGAATGAAAGTTTTCTAAATTATATGTGTCTTCTACCCTTATGCAGGGTTTAGATATTCACAAATGTTTAAAAATCAGGTTTTCAAATCCAATATGCCTGCAGTCTGTTTTAACAGTGAGAACTGAATTGTTTTTGCCCCTGCAGGTGAATAAGATAGACAAGCTAATTGCCTTTTTAACTTAAAGATTTTCAGAAAGAGATCTCATTATCATTTGCTTTCAGGAATGATTTTCTTTCCAGTTCTTATGGAGAGTATAGCTTCTTTTATCATAAAATCATGAACCCTTTACCTACCCTTTCTCTAAGTTCCCATACCAAGTACTTGATAGAAGACTGATTTTGCTCATCACTGTTTCAAGTGCTTCTTAGAATAACTTTAGAGAACAAGAGACACACCACATTAGCATAACAGAATACTTGAAAAATCAATGACTATGCCAGGGTAAAAATGATTGCACTCATAACCAATATTCTAGACATTTAGAAAGGTCATATAGAACTTCTTTAAAACTCTGTTCACTAGAATCATTATAACTGACAAGCTTCTATTTTTCATATATAGAGCCATTCTATCATTTTAAATACCTTACAACTGGTATAATAAAAATTACTCCCAGGGTAAAGTAGCTTGTTTGAAAATCTCAGCTATTGGATCTGAAGTTAATAAAACATAAATTCACACACACACACAGAGGCACATACACACATACGTACACACACACTGGTTTCAACCTGTATTGGAGTAGGCAGTCTGGGATGATCCCAGGTTAGGGTAGACTAGAGCAAAAAGATTTTGAGAGGGGAAATATGTAAGGCATAAGTTGCATTGAGGAAAAACATTATGAAGGACTGGAAAGTTGATAGGGATTATGAAAGAGTTATTTGCTTTATAATTTTGATCTGGATCCAATTCAGTATATTTCAGTTTTTAATTGAGAAAAGGGAGCTGATTTTTTTACATTACTATATGCATCTTTATTTATATTTCTGAAGAAATCTTCAGTAATTTTAGATATATATTACTAACACAAGTGTTTTATTTCAACTACTTTTATTGTACTAATGACAAGGACATTGCTCTCAGAATCCTTTTTTCGTTTCAGTGAGTACATCATTGGTCTAAGAGACAGAGGTCTTGGTGTGCTTGTACAAGTACTTTACAAACTTGAGCTTATTTCTTAATCTTTAATATGAGAAAAATAAAATGATTAGCACATCAAGGTTATTATGGAGATTAGAAAAGGTAATTTGTGTAAAAGAGCAACATAACTGAATCATTTTATGAATTTATTTTTTCATTATATGGCTACTGAGTGGATTTTATAGTTACAGTGACTTTATTTTCAGAAACAGACATTGAGTTTTAGAGTCTCATAAGTGTATTTGGGGAAAAACAGAAAAATATTGGAATCCAGATCATTGTTTTAGGTCAGAATTTATCTTCACAAATAATATATTCCAACATGATGTCGAATAGCCAAAAGTGGAAATAGGAAGGTCAGTGTAGGTTATATATGAAGGTGCTACTGTGATGAATGAAATTGAATGAATATGAGGTTTATTTTTAGGTAAACAGAAAGGAGCTTGAAGAAAGAGGAGCATCATAAATACAATCACTTTATTTAAATATAAATAACTTCTACATTTTAATTCAATTAATTTAATTTTGTTTTATTTTTTGTCTTTAGTACCTTAGCAGGTGTCATTTATTCTGATGTGGAGAATGTGAGAGGGTGAGATAATTGTTTTTACAGTTGTTTCTAGTGTTTGGAGTGTGTATGTATAAAAGATATGTTAAGAGTGTCAATTTTGACATGATAATTTTGAGATATCCAGGAGCCAGACAGGTATAGATGTCAAAAAGCTTGAGGAATATGAGTGTGAATCTTAAATGTAATATCAGGGCTAGGAATATTACTTTGGGACTTTTTTAATAGTAAGTAAAGTCATGTGAATCAATGACACCATCTAGAGCAAAGTGAAGGGCAGACAGGAAGAAAGGACCTGGAAATGAGCTCTGAGACACTCCCAAATCTAGCAGCTGGGTACAGAGAAAAGAGCCAACCAAGGAAGACAAGCTAGTGAGGGCCACTAAACCCAGGATATTTGGTTTCATGAGGCCCCAAACGAAGAGACTGTTTTAAGAACTGGTAATGGGAGAGTAGAGGAAGAAGGTGGTCATTATTGCTAAATGCTTCTAAGAGGTAGAAAGTATAAAGTCACAACGATTCCCATCAATTTTAGCAAGAGTAAAATCCTTGGTAACCTGGTCCAGAGAAGTTTTAGTTGAGTGTGTGTGGAATGCAAGTTAGAGAGTTAGTAGGTGAAAGTGGAGATAGTGGATATAGACATTTCTGTGAAACATATACACATAATATATAAATAGTATAATATATGCATTGATGTGTATATATACATGCATGTCCATATATACATATGGTTAATATAATGGATGTGTGTGCATATATTCATTTTAATGTATGCAGTAATTTTTATATATGTATGTGTCTATACACACATATACATACATATATAAATGAGAGATACTTGAACATAAATGATGAAGGAGAAACTAAGCACCTAGAAGAGAAGAAAGACAACTAAAGGATAAGAAAGCCCAAGTTGAACACGAATAGAGGCATTGGATTTTCATTAGAAGAGGGACACTTCCTACATTTTAAGAGGGAATTAGATGTCTTCAAATGTGGGTGGAATTTTCAACTTTGTGGTAGAAAGTGGTGATTTTTATCTCTGTTAATGTCCCTTTTTTCTCATTGAACTGTGAGGTGGCACTGAAGTGAGGGTGGGGAGGGAATGTACAGGTATAAAGATGGAAGAGTGAATTCAAATAGTTTCTTAGTTAATAAAGCTTTTTATGGAAAGAAACATTGACAGTTATATTAGTTTTTCTACTGTGTAACACATTATACACATGTATATACTTGAATCAACATATATTTATTATCTTGTAGTTCCAACGGATCAGGATTCCCTGCACTGCTCAGCTGGCTTCTCTACTCAGGGTTTCACTAGGCTGCAGTCAAGGAGGTAGCTGGGGTGCAATCTCCTCTTAAGCTCAGGTGTTCTTCCAAGTTCATGTGGCTGTTAGCAGAACTATCCTTTCCTTTGCAGCTATAGAGCTCATGGCAGCTTCCTTCTCCAAGGCCAGCAGGAAAGACCTAAGCCCTCTTTTAAAGAGCTTCCAACTGATTAAGGAACTATAAAACTCTATTTTAGGTTCTGAAAAGGAAGTCTCTGTAACTATAAAGCCCACTCGATTTCATTGACTCACTAGTTTTTGTACACTTAGGATTCCATGATCCACTACTATAATCATTAAAAAAAATCAACATTCTCTACTCCTGTGACCTAGCCTTTTTGTCATCCTTGCCTATGGTCATCCACAGTTAAACGCAACTAACTTTTACTACCTACTTGGGAGATGCTGGCCATGGATTCAGATAAATCATATATTAAGGGTGACTGAGTGCCAGGTTGAGTGTTATGAACATAAATTTCAAGTCATACAGCACTCTCATTTTCAGGTATATGTAATAAATATATGTATGTTTTGATACAATGACACAGTTGAGTAGTTGTGATAGAAACTGTTGGCCCACAAAAGTTAAAATATTTACTATGTGACATCTTAAAGAAAATGTTTGCCCACCTCTGGTCGAGATTACATAGAGGAATTGTAGCAGAGAGGGCACTACAGTCAATGAATTAAGAAGAAAAGAGATGTAGGTGAAAACTAAGGGGATTACATTTGTTATCTTGGAGATTGCTGTGGTCTTGGAGTATAAGGGATGAAAAAAATATAGGAGGATCTGTGAGAGCAGGATATTGGTTGGTCATTGACCTTACTTAGGATGAAGGTAGGAGAAATGTTAACATAATAAATTGTGAAACAAGAACTCTAATTTACAGTTAGTGTCAGGAGGATTGGCAGGACCACAGGGAGGGCAGAGTAGATGACAGAGTTCATGGTGGAGATTCAATGGGACACCATATATGCACATATATGTGTGTCACTTGTGGTACTGTTTACCTTTTCTTCTAAAAGCAAGGGGGAAAGTAGCCTAAAAGAACAATGATATGATAATTAAAGATTATGTCTTCAGTCATCTATCCCTTAGTTAAGAGAAATCTGACAAAGCAAAAATAAAATACAAGCAAAAGGACATAACTATGAAGACAGTAAAAATGATCAGTGATTGCCAAGGGTTAGGGTGGAGAGAAGAATGATTAGGTGGAGCACAGAGAATTTTTAGGGAGATAAAACAATTCTATAGGATACTATAATTGTGGGTGTATGTCATTATACATTTGTCGAAATTCAGATTGTACAACACCAACAGTGGACCCTAAAGTAATGGGTGACAATAATGTTTACTGTAGGTTTATCAGTTGTAGCAAGTGTATCATTTGGTGGGGAATGTTGACAATGGGGGTGGTCATGCATGTGTGGGGAGGGGGGCATATGGGAAATCTCTGTACCTTCTGCTCAATTTTGCTGTAAACCTGAAGCTTCTCTAAAAAATAAAACCTATTTAAAACCAAACAAACAAACAGGCCCATGCCTCAGAAGCCTACAAGGGAAGTGGGTCCAGGAGACGAATCCTAGCTGACAAATTCAGTTGAGGTCATAGAAGTGAAGGGAAAGTTCTGAGAAAAAAATTGTCATGCGGTAGCATCTGTTGATCATAAAGTTGTTGAAACTTGTGAGTGGAAAGTTTTGAGTGGACTAGATTGCGTGAGATTGATATGCTTTATTGATCGTTATAAGGAAGGGAAATAAAAATCAGAGAAGACCACTGAGGTTAGACTCCTGAGAGCCACAGAGATGAATGGAGGTGTAAGGAGCAATGGGATCCATCCTGATGGTCTAATCAATGCGTTGGGAGAATCCATGTGCTCTTATTCTTCTTACATAAATTTCACAAGTATATTTTAATATTATAAATTGCTAAAATATGCAATACTTTCTCACAGATCTTACGTTATCTCATATAATTTAAATCTTTCTTATGTAGGTATTTTATTCCTGAATTTTCTGATAAAGGATTGAAAACCAGAATTCAAAGGAAAGTAGCTAGTCTATACTGAAGATGGATGTGGATACATTCTTGTAAATATAAGTGTATGTGTGTATAATATAAGTGTATGTATTTGCAGAAGCCCAGTAGAGTATCACCTAGATTTACAACATACTGAAGAGAAAAAACCTAAACCAAATATCTTTAAAGTACCCCACTAATATTTTGTAACTAAAATAAAATAGCCTCAATTTTTCCCATCTTTAAAGTGGGAATAAAAAAAAAAACACCTACCTGTGATATTGTGTCAATGAAATAATGTTTGTGAAATAGATTTGTATCTATAATGAATTATAAAAGTATTAAGTAATATCATTTTTAGCTCATCCAGTACTCTGTTGGAAAATATTCTATAACTGGCAAATTCTGCTTCTTTTCACCCATGAAACTCACAGGTCCAAATTGTCTAAGGTTAAGTTTCTATTGTTTCTGTATTAAATACTTCCAAAGTTTCAACAATTTAGTCCTTCACTTTTCCTTGACTTTGATGCACACGTGGTTCACTCCACAAACTGCAGCAAAATGTGCATGCATCTACAGAAAAGGAATTTAGCTTAAAAATCATATGCTCACAGCAGATTTGCACTTTTTCAGAGAATAATTTTCCAAGTTTGTTCAGTGAGGATTTTACTTAAAGTTTTTTTATTGAGATAAAAAATAGTCAGCAATTCATTATTACCCTAATTATCTCAAGCTTAGCTTTATCACCCTGTCATCACCATAACCCTCATCTTTCATGGAGATGCCCATGACATAAAAGGCTCTATACACAGTGCATTAGGGAGAGAGTTTTCTTGCCCTGTAAAAAGAGGAATTTATAAGGGTGCTTAGATTATTCCAAATCTTATTATGCATGAAAATGTCCAGATCATAGAGTAAAAGTAAGGACTGATTTTTCCTTTTTCAATTTTTAGATAATTTCTTCAATAATCATGTGTATGTATATGCCTTGCTTAGACACAGGTTCATTCATTCACTCTAGCTAAGCCACCTTTGTGGGTTTGAGGGAGAAAAATAAAGAAAAGAATCCCCAGGAATAAAACTGTATACTCCAGAATCATAGCACCCTGTAACTAAACTGCCATAATGACTTAGCAATTCTCTCTTTCACTCTATGTTCAATGGGAAAAATCTCCTTAGAAAAAATATTTTTCCTAGTAAAAAGGTTCTTTCAGCATATTTTAGGGTAGGGAAACAAAGCAGCACAGTGAATTAATAGATGGTTAATGATTCATCAAGTAAATCCTGTGTTTCAAATTTTCAAATTTTTGATTTCAAATTTTCTTCTCTGTTATTTAGTTCCGCCTCATCCTTTTCCACACTGAGAGTATTCCTCTCCAATCTCAAAAATATAATATACCATTAACATGCCAAATAATGAGTGGAGATATGCTGATTTAATAATCTTTCATTTGATTTATGATAAACTGATGTAGGTGTTGATTAGACTCCTATAACTTACCTGTTTAATGTTTATTGGCCAGATGTCAGTGTCTCTCTTTCTTAAATGAACTTAATTATTGCCACAAAGAACATTAACTTTGACCTCTTTATGGATAGTTCAATATGACTGACAGTGAAATAAGTAGTGTTCATTATTTTAAATTGTTGTACAACATACGACAGCCAAATTAATGGAAAATGACAGTGGTTATCAGCCATTAAAGCAGGTTTGGGTGTTACTTTTCAAAGCCCTCTACCTGCTCCTTTGTGAGGTGATTTTTCTTAGGACTGAAAGACAGTAAGCACATAGGTATTCAGGATCAAGTACAGACATCCATCGGAGCCCTTTATTGTAGGTAAAATTGAGTTGTTTTTTGTGTTTTTATGTTTTTCTTTTTTTTTTGCATGACAGCAGAGATTCTTTAGGAACACGCAAAAATGTTATTTTACTTCCAGGGGTGAATGAGAGTTGCATTAACAAGCCATGGTATTATTTGGGCCAATTACATGTCACTTGAAATTCATGAGTTTAGAGATTCAAACCAAAACACAAAGATTTTAGTGGTTTTATTCATATTCTTATCGTTCAAGAGTGCTTAAATCAGACATAAAATTTCATAAGGCTCTCTGGACATCATGTGGTTCTTCCAAAAGCACTATTTTGATGATTTAGATTGTCTGTTAGGAAATAATGCAGAAAAATACTGGTAACAATTTATTTGCTACAGTGTAGATATTTTATATGAAAGAAAAGTGCTCTATGAAAAGCACATTTGTGTTTTTATTATTTAAGGAACATCTAAAAAGAGTTCAGCATTTTTGAAGTTACTGAAATAAAAAATGCTATATTTTAATCCTAACATTACATTTCCTATTGAACCAGGTTCACTCAATCTTATGATATCTACTTAACTTACTAAAACTTTTATACCAGTAGAGGAGAAGTTTCATGTTGTAGTGACATAATAAACATTCAAAAAACATTATCATTACTAAAGAACTAGAATGTTCCCAAACATGTGTAGTATTCCCATATTTAAAAAATATGTCAGTAAATCTATCACAATACATTAAATGATATCAGAGTACAATAAGAATTTCTGGGTAGTAACTAAGCTATTCAGAATATAGCCGAATATAAAGAAAGGAAGAATCAATATATTCAGTATGTATGGAACCTTGGGTTCTCAATATCATCCATATGTGTCAAAAGTGGATTCCGAATTAGTCACATATCTTTACATTCTTCTATTTTAAGTCTATGTTCAAGTATACATACTTAAATTTGAACTATCACTCGTGTTTAGATGCATTACAAAGTGTCAACTCCATTCCCATTCTATTTAAGTGGGCTTTAATAATTCTGTAACTTACTGCCCATAAAGTGTTCATTATACAAGCATTACATAAAACTTCATGGTATATTTCAGTGTGGATCGAGAACATAATGAAAAGAAATGATATAACTGAAAACAACAAATAAAGGGTATTCATTTATTCACATATTTAACAAACGTGGTTATGTACTAAGAGGCAGGGACTATACCAGAGGCTGGGTATACAACAGTCTGTGAGACTGATCTAGACTCTGTTTTTAGAGAGAATAAATGTATGAGTGGATGGTAATTCTACCGTCAAACATAGATGTCTTTATATATTTTTGTTTCTTAAGAAGTGTCTTCTGAGCAAGCCTACACATTGGTATGTGAATGTTTCTCTTTAATAATTTTTAGATATTTACTTATTTGCTATATTGTCTAACACCCCACCAGAATGTAAACTGTTTGCAAGCAGGACATTTGTAAATTTACCTTGATCACCTTTGTATCCTAAGGGCAGAGCCCAGATTGTAACCAATCTATGTTGAGTGGGTGAAAAAAGGAAATTATCATCAGCATGTTGGTCTAGATGTGCTAGGACAATAAATATAGGTTTTTATTCTTCAATGTTTATAATAATATTTTTTAAATTTGATTTTTCTTTAAAAAGAAAGCATTACTTTAGAATATTCAATATTTAGATGCTTCCATTCATTACTCTCCTGGATAAATTATTTTGAAATTATCTGGATATTTTTGTTTAAGAAATGCAACCACTTGGGCTTCCCTGGTGGTGCAGTGGTGAAGAATCTGCCTGCCAATGTAGGGGACATGGATTTGAGCCCTGGTCTGGGAAGATTCTACATGCCTCAGAGCAACTAAGCCCGTGCGCCACAACTACCGAGCCTACTCTCTAGAGCTCGCAAGCCACAACCACTGAGCCCATGTGCCACAACTACTGAAGCCTGCACACCTAGAGTCCATTGCTCCACAACAAGAGGAGCCACCTTAATGAGAGGCCTGCAAACCACAATGAAGAGTAGCCCCCACTCACCTGAACTAAAAAGAAAGCCTGCGCACAGCAACGAAGACCCTGCACAGCCAAAAATAAATAAATAATAAATAAATTTTGAATAAAAAAAAGAAATGCAACCACTCAAAATAAAAAAAATACACAAATAAAATAATAAAATTAGCTAATGTTCTTTTATACCGCTGTGTGAGGCTCTATACTGTATTGTTTTATATATTATTTAATACTCAAATATTGTTGCAGTTATTCCCATTTTAAAGATAAGGACACTGAGGTTTAGAATGCTTAAATGAAATGACACAGTCTTTCAACTGTTGAAGTCGAAATTCAAGCTTATCTCTGTCCAACTGTAGTATCTTAAAATAAATATCTGCATAAATGGAAAATAGATTTTTCAGTGAAATAATAGTATGAGTTCTTGTTATGAAGCAAGTATACTAACATGAATTATCATTTATGAAATAAACATAATTCCTCTACAATTTTGAGGGAGTAAACCTTCAAATATACTATATCCATTTTCAGTAAGACATCTGTAGAAAAAGATGTAAATTCTCTTACTACCTTCTAACATATTTTGGTCCTTTGGGAAAATCATAGAGATATAAAAAATGATTCCTTTTATATCCTGTAAAATGTTTTTTGTCCTAAAGTCAATTTTTTCAGATATTGATATAGCTCCATTATCTTTTTTATTTGTATATGTTAATGTTTATGTGGGCATATGTGCATACACACGTGTGTGTGTGTATTTCCACATTTTATTTATTCCACATTTTATTTTCAGCCTTTTGGGCCATATAGTTTATATGTTTCCTTTAAAAATAACATATACCTGAATTTGTGTTATTTTATTCACTTTGACACTGTTTTTTAGTAGAAGATTTTAGTCCATTAACGTTTCTTATGGTTACTGATATTTTGAAAATATGTTGTCCATCTTACTTACTGTTTTGTAATTGCCCTGCTTTTCCCATTTTTCTCCCTTTTTGCCTTATTTTGTATAGATTGAAGTGACTGCAAGTTTTTACTTTAATCCATATTGTCAGTCCTCTATTAGCAGGAAGCTGTGTACTCTATTTCTGTTATTTTAGTGATTGCTCTAGAAATGTCAGCTTACAACCAGACTATCAGCTCCATGCAGGTAAGTACTTTGCCTGTATTATTAAATGTTATATCCTCATTCCTAAAAGTGTCTAGAACATAGAAAGTTTTTAGTAATATTTGTTAAACAAAAAGCAATATTGATTGTGTAGTCCACACAACTTAAAAGATAACAAAAAGAAATAACTAGTAAGTTAGTTCTTATTCTTAACTGCTCTCTCATTCAATAGTTTTTCAATATTTTAATTCTTTTTGAAGTAATAATTATAAACATTATTTTATATTGTCTTTTGTAGTTGTCATTTGTTTATTGTTTACTTGAAAAAGAGATTCACTTGGCTAGACAAATCTAGGTTTGATTGTTTCATTAAAATCTATCAGAATTTACCTAAAAGTCCAAAATGTGTGTCCCTATTGGCAGGTAGATCTCTAAATGTGTATTCAGCAACTGAGACTCATTTAATCTTTTGGCTGCTACATCCCATAGGGTCTTGACATCTGCAAGAAGCTGGTGGAAAGGAAAAGAGACCACAGAGATATACCTCTCAGAAGGCTTTGTCTAGAGGAGGGACACCTCATTTTGTCCAACCTTCCACTGGCCAGAACTACTCAGATTGTATCATCTAACTGCAAGGCAGATAGGAAAATACAGTACAGTTCTGAGGCAAAGAAAGAAGAAACTGGTTTGAGGGGTGAAATTTCTTTTGGTACAGATTGATAGTAATATTCATATTTTCTCCTCATATTTTAAAGATATGGATCCACTGTCCTTTGGTTTCAATTTTTGCTTTTATAAAAACAAGTTGTCAGTCTATCATTCTTTTAAAGATCATCTTCCTTTTGGGTCTACTTTATTTAAGGTCTTTTTTTTTGGAGTTCTGTCAATTCATTAATATAAGTTTAGGTGAGGATTTATGTTTATCTGTACAGCTTAAATTTAACTGCATTCCTGAATATGAAAATGTATAACTTGCACTGGTTCTGCAAAATTACCAACTATTGTCTTTTAAAATACTGCTTTTTTCCCCTCATTCTCTATTTGTCCTTCTGCAACTCTATATAGCTTATATGTACTCACTCTACCTTTCTTGTTCTTTAAATTTTCATATTTTCTATGTTTTCTTGCTACATTCCAAAATATTTTTTTCCAAATTCATCTTTTCTAATTCTTTCCTCAACTAAGTCTATTTCTTATTCCATCCATTGTTTCTATAATAATCATTAAATTTTCCATTTCAGATTTTTTTTTTTTGCATTTTTGCCTGGTGGTTCATGATACTGCTCTGTTATCTGGCAATATTTTGATACTCCCTTTCTTATTTAATCATATTTAAAGTACTTTTTATTTGGGGTAATGGAAATATTCTATCTCTGCATCAGGGTAGGAGTTACATGGAAGAGTGTATGTATACACAGACACACAGTCACACACACATATTTATTAAACTATGAGGTTAAGGTTTGTACATGTTACTGTATGTGTATCAGTTTCCTATTGCTGTTGTTAAAAATTACTACAAATTTAGGGTCTCAAAGCAATACAAGTTTATTAAATTCTGAAGCTCCGAATTCTGAAATGCTTCTTGTGAGGCTAACATCAAAGACTATTCCTTCTGAAGGCTCTAGGGAAGAATCTGTCCCTTGATTTCTTCAGCTTCTAGAGGCTGTGCACATTCCTTGGCTCATAGCTGCATCACTCTGACCCCTGCTTCCTTTTTTTTTTTTTGCATTTCTCTCTGTCTGTGACCCTTCTGCCTCTCTCTTATAAGGACCTTTGTGGCTATATTACCTCCACCCGGGTAATTCAGGCAAATCTTCCCATCTCAAGATCTTTAATTTAATCACAACTACAAATTTCCTTTTGCTATGGTAAGGTAGTACATTCACAGATTCTGGAAGTTAAAAAGTGGACATTTTGGGGGGACATTATTATGCCTACAGAAATATGTATATTGTACCTCAGTATGAATAAATAAACAAATTCCATTAAAAAAAAAAACAACAACAAAGAAAGCCAGAGAGGCAGTGCTTAAGATATTTTCAGGAGTAAACAGTATACCTTAACATGAAATAATCAGACATAAGTTTCCTCACTGTATATAGTGCACAAAAAAAATGCTGGGAGAAATATTTCTTTAATGATCATTTATGAATTCTAATGTGTTTTTTAAAGAAAATTCTACCTCCAACCACTGAACACAGTAATTCCCAATATCATATAAACATAATGCACACACTTTCCTTCTAATCTTCTTGCTAACATGGCCAGTTCTAAAAATTATAACTCATGGGAAAAAAAAAACAGTGATGGATCTTAAGGAGTTTCAAGTTTCAAGTTGGCAACATTTTATTTGACATTAACTCATCAAGTAACTGAATTCTTATCTCATTCTCGTAAAATACCATGTGTAAAATAAATAGCTAGTGGAAACCTGCTGCACACAGGGAGCTCACCTCGGTGCTCTGTGATGACCTAGATGGTTGGGATGGGGCAGATGGGAGGGAGATCCAAGAGGGAGGGGATATGGGGATATATGTATACATATAGCTGATTCACTTCATTGTACAGCAGAAACTAGCACAACATTGTAAAGCAATTATACTCCAATTAAAAATAAATAAATAAATAAAAGATGAGAAGGTATTATATTTCTCATGTCTACTTATATTTGTTCCTGAATGAGCTTCTTCAAAGAAATTTGATTAAAATTTCCCAAGTTGGATTTGGAAAAGTAGGAAAATATTTTAATCATTGAATTGTTGAGTTACATACAATGAACAGTCCACAGCTGTAAACTTCTTAGCTCCTGGGGCAAGAAGTCCACAGAAGACTCTGTCAATCACAGCCTCCCCCTGACCTCTTTTCCTCTAATGAAACTCTTAAAATATTTTATGAGGAAAAAGCTATTTTTCTCCATGTCATCAGTTAAAATATATTTTCACGAGTTCCAAAGGACAACTGCTAGGATGGATGCCACTAAACATTAGGACTGAAGTTTTGTTTTGTCTGCTCTGGAAATGTCAATACCTTATTTTATTCCTAGTGTTTAGAAAATTATTTAATGCAACTATTTTATTTATCTTTCATTAGACCAATGCAGGTATGTTCTAACTCCCAGCACTACAAAACTTACTAGTCTAACAAGTTTAGCTCTGTGTGTTTGTGTCTTAGTAATAGAGATCTGGGAAGTTTTATATTATGTTTTCAATTTTTTACAGCTTTGTAGCTAGAACTGTATGAATTTTCCATAAATATTGGAGAAAGAAAGCAGTAACCTTAATATTTGAGAGAACTAGTACACAAAACAAGAAGTAGACAGAAACATTTGTTCAGGGGATCTTTTTTTCTTTCTTTCCCTCTTCCTTTTTTTTTAGATTTTGTGTTTAATATATAAAACTTTGGACTGCATTCGGTGGCAATTCTAATATTCCTGACACTAAATCTAATTCCTTTCTTTGATAACAAACATTACTCATGCCCCTTCACTTTGCTTCTTTAATAAAAGAACCATTACCAGCAGAATTATTCTTTCAGTATTTCTCTTTTCATTGTTATTCTGTGTGTGTCTGTGTTTGTGTGTGTGTGTGTGTGTGTGTGTGCGTGTGTGACATATACTAGCCCAGGTGAAAGTAAGTATTTATTAAATCAAAGAATGGTCATCTTAGGGGACAGATTTATTTATTTTTATTTTTAGATGCTCTTCTTCCTCTTATGTTTTACACAATTGTTGTAATACAAGGAGATAATTAGATTATGATAAGTGCATTGAGTACATTGTTTTCTATGTCAGGGTAAGACAAGGTTACGTTGCAGTAACACATACCCCTAGAGTATCAGTGACCTAAAATAGCCAAGATGTGTTTTTTTTCCTCTCACTTTTCCATTACAGGTAGGCTCTTGTTCTTCTCCATGTGATCATCATTCTGGAATAGAGGCTGACAGAGGGGTCACATTCCAAATGCTGGTGGTAACTGTGAAAGAAAAAGAGAGAAAGAGAAACATGGCACATTACACTATTTCATAAAAACCACATTAAAATTCTTTAAGAAACATGACATACCACTTCTGCCTAATTTCATTAGTAAAATCAAGTTGTGTCTTCCTCTAAAGGTGTTGAAAGGCCAATGTTACCATATGCATAACTGAGATAATTCATAATAGGACTGGACAATTTCATGTCTGCTAGTAATTTTAAAAATCTCACATTACTAATTGACACAATTCAAATTGCTTCACTCTTTATATATTCCTTTGTGTCTATATAGTGGGTCCTCTTCACCTTCCCCAAGTCTAAGGCTGGTTATGTATAGAAGGTTTTTATTATCCATTTCACATCCTGATCATAGGTATTACTCATACACAGTAGTAACTGCTTCTTGCAATTGATCAGTTTATTTGGTTAGTTTTATCTGACAAATAATTGATGCCACTTTATAAGACATGGCATCATTTTCTCCACCTCCCTGTTTTGGAAGTTTTACGGTCGATTCCTTTGTCGGTTTTTTTCTATTTCTCCATTAATGCTTTTCAGTGGCTCATCTGAAAAGACTATGTCAAGAAAGCGATAAATATTGGAGAGATTGCCAAATTCAAAGATATTGAAGTTCTACAGATGCTCTTTTCATTTTCCTTCCTGTCAAATCAATGCCTTCTGCTTCTGAATCTGTCAAGATACTGAGTGATCTCAGGGAACACATTCATTTCATGTAATGTCAACACTGATCATGATCTGAAAAACATGAAGGTACATTTATATATTTTTCCTCCAAATTCTACCATCGATATCATGTAAAGAAATGGGAAGAAATAACTTACGGGTTAATACTTCATGCCAGGTGTAGATAGAATATACTTAGCAACCAAATTTTTGATGATCTCAATCATTATCTTTTCTCCAGTCTGTGTATGCAAAATTTCACCATTTCTGATCTGACCTATGTTTTGTCTTAACATACCTAAATGCTTGCCCTTGCTTTGAAAAACTAAAATCACCCTTGAAATAATGACTTGAGGACCTAACCCTGGTAAAGTACCTTGTACATTGTAGTTGATTTTCTATAACATTCCTTAGGTGAATTGAATTATTGATGTCAGTTCTAGTTTATTGTGGCCTGTGCCCTTGTTTTGTCCCCTAGAATCTGATTCACAATTATCTGTATTTTCTTAAACAATCTTATTTTGACCCATAAGGCCTCCATTGTTTAATAATCTTGTTTAAGGAGTGGACTTTACCTGAATGTTGATTATTGCTATGTCATCGGGTCTCCTGGGACCTCTCTAACATCACTTCTTCTTTTCTCTCTTCCATTGCAGCAACGCTGGGCTCCTCTAATTTCAGAGCAATTGAGGCAACACACCAAAAACCCATTGCCTAGGCTGCTCCTTCTGCCTGAAACAGTCTTTCCCAGATATCATGGCCAACTCTTGCTTCCTTTGTTTTCTAATAAATTGTCTATTTTGTGAGGTTGGCCTGGCCAGTCTCTAAACTTGTATAATGCTACAGAATTATATTCTGTATAATGTTATACAGAATAACTTGAGAAGAATAAGAATTAAATACATTGTCTTAGTGCAGTCCAGTTGCTATACTAAAAATACCATACACTGGGTGGATTAACAATAAAAATTTATTTCTCATAGTACTGGAGGCTGGGAAGTCAAAAATCAAGGTGCCGGGTGAGAATCTAGTTTCTAGTTTATAAATGGCCTCTCTTCTTACTGTGTTCTCACATGGTAGAAGGGGCAAGAGAGCTCTCTGGAGTCTCTTTTGTAAGGATATTAATCCCATTCATAAGGGCTCCATCCTCATGACCTAATCACCTGCCAAAGGCCCCACCTCCTAATACTATCACACTGGGGATTAGAATTTCAACACATGGATTTTGGGATGACACATTCAGTCCATAACACACATAGAGGCAAAAGTTAATCACATTCTAACTTTAAACATCTAACTTTTATGATTCATTTTTTTCTGTGAGCTTCATTAAAATAATAAAGAAAATTTTAATTAACAAAAATGATAAAACAGGTATTATCCCATGCAAATGAACATTCCAGAGGTACTCCTAGCTTGAAGTAAGCCTTAATCCAGGGCTTAAAAGGTGTGAACTGGACCTAGTTTCTTTCTTTGCTTTTGACTTGGCTTCCTCTGTGCTGGCTGCCTGCTCAAGCAGCCTCCCTTGTGGTCCCACTGACATCAACCAAACCCAGGGCAATACACTCCTTCATTCATAGCAAGAAAGAGAAAGTAGTCTCCTTCAGTAGCTCAAGAAAGCCCCAGAATTGAGCTTTATTGATCCTGATTGGCCTGCGATGGCTGGAAAATTTAGCATACTGATTGGAAAGAGAGGGAAAGGGAGAAGGGAAGACAAAGAGTTTATCCTGGACTTCTTTTTTCCCTTGGGATGATATAGTTATTGAAAAACATGAACTTAACATATTCATTTCTTTATATTATCATCTTAATCTCCTACAAGCTACACTAGAGCACATTCATTCATCACAAGCTGTGCATTTTTTAATTTTTTTGCTGATTTTGGCTGCTAAGGGCTGGTTGATAACACAACCGCATGGACTCATTTATTTTCAGGCTAATGAGTTTGGAGTCTAGTTTCAATACATTCCTAAAGCAAGAAATGGCATGCCCCATCGTTATCTTCAGTACTTACATAAGTCTGAGTAAACTTTTCATACTATGCCGTAATATTGTGTGCTTTTCAGCAACTATACTGTTTTTAGTTACTACAAATAAATGTACACTAATTGTTTGGAAAAAAAAAATAGTGCTCTAAACGTGTGTCATCTCTGAGCAAGAATGGCAAGCAATGTTTCAAATTTCCACTTCCTTTAGTAATTTTTATATTTTGGTAGAGCAAGAGCAGAATCCATAATTATTTACAATATATGATTTTAAACATATCTCATGAATGTTACCAGCTTGATGCTTAAACTTACCTCTTCAGTTATTAATAGAAATAGTCAGAGATATTCATTAAATCCAATTTATAGTAGTGGTCATCTGTATAATTTTTGCTTTCAAACAAAAGTGTTTGAGTCAATTACACTTATATAAGGTATAAAAAGAATGCAAATTAATCCTGGTTTATTGATTTGAGGATACTAATCAGTTTTTTGATTGAAATTAAGTCAAAATTCAGTCAGTCGTGTTAATCCAGTGTTTTGTGCTGTTCTTATATCATTATTAGTTTTGTTGGTTGGTAGCGTCTGCACACTAAGGATGATAAATAACAGTTTGGAGGAGAATGAATCATGTTTCAGAATCTAATTGACACAGACTGATTGAATTTCCTGCTTTTCACAAGTAACGTAGGTTTGAGTGGATGTGCTTTCTCTATTTGTTTAACTTATAATTATTAGAGTGGTAAAGACAAGGGTTGTGTTAACACATATTACCTAGAAAAACATAAATATCACTTTTCCATTTCTCTTTCCTTTTCTAACTTTTCTCTTTAAAATTCTCCATGAAGTCCAAATGTCTTCATCTTGCCTACCAGATGTCAATATTTCATATTCAATTCCCCCACAATCCTGAAATTTTCAATCTTCTCCTTATCACTATTTTTCTTTTGGTGACACCTTTCCAACCATGCTTCTGAAACTATGAGCTGAGTTTGGCTGGATGAAATTAACTGGTAAAATAGTTAAAAAGCCATTTTTCATATCTCATGAGAAAATGACACAAAGAATAAATACATTTACTTTATGTGTGTTTAAAAATACTTTACTAGTAGGGCTTCCCTGCTGGCACAGTGGTTAAGAATCTGCCTGCTGATGCAGGAGACATGGGTTTGAGCCCTGGGCCAGGAATATCCCACATGCCGTGGAGCAACTAAGCCCGTAAGCCACAACTACTGAAGCCCGCGCGCCTAGAGCCCGTGCTCCACAGCAAGAGAAGCCACTGCCATGAGGAGCCCGCGCACTGCAACGAAGAGTAGCCCCCGCTCAACGCAACTAGAGAAAAGCCTGCACGCAGCAATGAAGAACCAATGCAGCCAAAAATAAATAAATAAAATAAATAAATTTATATATTAAAAAAAACTTTACTAGTAGTCTCCTGAATTATGAAATTAAAACTTTCAAGATACCCAAGTATAACAAAATCTCTCACTCACTGTACTTTGATTAAATTCAGCAAATAGTTATATGCAAATTCTTATATGCAAATAGTTAGAATCCCCACACTTCTTGAGAAGGACTTTTTGGTATTAATAAATATTCTTTATGTTTTAGATTAGTCCTGATAAGCAATGGCTAATCTTCATTTTATCTTTTATAAAGTATGTATGACAAAGAGTTGTGATTGTCACACATACCTGCTCTCCCCCATCCTCATCATCACTATAGAAAAGTTAAGAACAAGTGAGGTAGGCAGACCCTGGGGTCTTTCACTCAAACCAAATACCTCTGAGACAACAAATTTGACAGCCATATTGCCAGAGAAGTGAAAATTGATTTAAGTTTGGTATTGCTATCAATGCCTTAAATTATCTATTTTTAACACAACTAGTTATTGATCAATTGTCTTTAATATGTAGGTATTTAAGAATAATAAAGAGCTAAATTTGAAACCCATTGACAAAAGAATTGTGGGAATATATTTGCATCAGATAAATCATAATAGGGTTTATTTATATAAGCTATTTTAAAAATATCCCTTGTTGTTATTAAATCAACACATTGCACCCTTATTCTTTTCTCAAATCCATGTCTCATTTATCTTTTGAGTTGTGTGTTATTTTTAGTGTATAGGTAGGTATGTGGACTGGAGTCAGGAGCCAGGAATTCTAGATATAATTCTGGTTCTGAAGCTTTCTTGCTGGTGACTCTGGGCACATTATTTAACTGTTCTAAGATTCAGAACTTTCATTTTTTAAAATGAAGATTCTAATAATACTTGTCTTATTATTTTTTGTAAATAATAGTTAAAGTCACCAAATATGTGTTGTTCTTATCAGAATTTTTTTATAGATTCTGTTAATTTTTGGTGGGGAGTCTAGCTTTAATCTTGAAAGTGTTTAAAATGTTAAAATATTTAGAGTTGTGATGAGATATTAGGATGAGAACCAAGGCTGCTTGCAGTCCTATAACTTAGCTCTCAGACTAAGAAATAAGACCATGCTATGGGCTGAATATTTGTGTCTCCCAAAATTTCATATGTTGAAACTCTAATTCTCAATGTCATGGTGTTTGAAGTTAGGCCTTTGGGAGGTCAGGGGGTAGAGCCCTCAGGAATGGGATTAATGCCCTTATAAGAAGAGACAGGGAAGAGATGATCTCTGCACCACGTGAGGATAAAGAAAGGTTTCTGTCTACAAACCAAGAGGAGGGCTCTCACCAGAAACCAAACTGGCTAGCATCTTGATCTTGGACTTAGCCTCCAGAACCATAAGAAAGGAATTTCTGTTTAAGTCACCCAGTCTATGGTATTTTTGTTACAGCAACCAGAATTGACTAAGATAGGCCACTTATGACAGATGACTTTACCATATGTTCCTGAAGTTTTACCCAAAAAGATGACAAAATACTTCTCAAAACAATAATTTCATTGGTTGCTTTGAGAACTTCCTGAAAATAATTGTATCTGAATGATACTTTATTCAACTGGCCTCCTTTTCAGGACAACCTCTTGTTCATTCATATAAACAATCCTCTTCTAAAGAAAAAAGATGCTCAATGAGGCAAATGATTATTTATGATTCACTCTTCAACCTTAACCTTGGTGTATCCATCAGTCTATACTTTTATCAAGAATACTGGTCAGGGCTTCCCTGGTGGCGCAGTGGTTGAGAGTCCGCCTGCCGATGCAGGGGACACGGGTTCGTGCCCCGGTCCGGGAAGATCCCATATGCCGCAGAGTGGCTGGGCCCGTGAGCCATGGCCACTGTGCCTGCGTGTCCGGAGCCTGTGCTCTGCAACGGGAGAGACCACAGCAGTGAGAGGCCCGCGTACCACCAATATATATATATATATATATATATATATATATATATATATATATATATATATATATATATATACTTGTCAATCCTAGAGAGATTTCTTAATTGAAAACCCTGCCTTAAACTACTAGAGCACAGACCCTAGAAACCTATAAATATTTTCCCTGACTTCCTCTCTCCTGAGAAGTTACTAAGGCTCCCTTAAGTATCTTCCCCTTACTTTAGGTAAACTTCACTTTTGTGCTTTCTCTTACTTTAGTAAGTAATAAATTCAGCTCTGCTTGATTCAGATCTGCTTGATCAATAGGTTATTCTGGTGACCTTAACAAGGAGCTGACAATGGATATCAGTCAGTCAGTTGTGACTTTGTTATACAGTTGTGACTTTTGGTTACTTGGATTCCATCTCTGAAGTAGATTTGCTTTTATTTGTTCTTTTTGGACTATCTTCTAAAGGGTGCTATTGTTTTGTATACTGAGTTGATGGATGGAGATAATTTCACTTTTTATAGCCACTAAGTGCTTATAATATCAGATGCTTTTTAATGGATCTTGAAGTTTTCACAAAAAGGAATAGAAAACTTCAAAGCAGAGATGAAACTTCTAAAGAGAAAGAAAATAAGAACATTTCTTGGGTATTCTGTTCTATTTAAGAGAGGAATGTGGAAATTCCTTACCCCCCAGAAAAACTGTGTGATTCAGAAATTATTCTTTTGAACTTTTATGCTTCTAAGCAATGTAATGTTGATTTCATATAAGTGGTTCCTTTGAAGATCACTTTTTAAAAATAGATTCTTCTCCTTTCTATCTTGAAACTTTTTTTATATTTTCACATAGGGGAGGAGATAGTTTCCCACTGTATGTTTCACCATGCATTTGGCAGAAAACAATGAGATAATTGTAAGCCTTACATATCTGTGTCAGATATTCTTAAAATAATTTGAAATATTTTGTGTACTGATATTGTCTTATCATATAAAGTAAAAGTCTTATATCTTTTTTATTATGGACTAGAGTCAGTGATTCTTGGTGAAATTCAATAAAACATTCCCAAGTTAAAGTCCACTTATTTTCCTTCAACCACTACTTTTAGCCTTTTAAATGTGTTCAGCATCGGTAAGGGCAATATTTATCAAAATTAGTGTTCTTTTCCTTTCTTTTATCTTTCTTTTTCTTTTAGGTTGACTAATGTTGAGTGCACATAAGCTTAGATATTGCAAAGCAAGTACATTTACAATTCAATCGTTGGAAGGGAATATGATGTAATATTTAAGGTCAAAGCTTCTGACCAAACCAATTTGCATTTGAATTCTAATTCTACTTTTCTTTTGCTGGAAAACTTTGGGGTAATTCCCTAAACTCTCTAAATCTAAGTTTTTTCCTCTAGAAAATGAGAAGGATAACATCTAATTCAGAGGTCTGTTGGGTGGATTCAAATTAAAGATAGATTGCTATACCACACAGTACAGTGGCTGTCACAGGGCAAGTGACCAATAAATGTCAGCTATTATTATCATCTCCTCTCTAAACCTATAAAACCTTTTCTCCATCTATACATACCATTGGCTTTTTTTAAGAAAAATATTAAATCACAGATGAGGATAAACTATTAGTCTTTTTCATATTTCTAGATAAGATAGATAAATGTAGAGAGCCAGAATTGAGATATATGTCTCTGTTGACAATCCTAACACATATGAGAAAATTTGGTCAAGATAGCAAAGCATTCCTGGGAAGAGTATGACTGGGGTCACATTTTTATAGTGAGGGGAGTTGGAGTCCCAGGCCTTGGAGCAGAGCCTTCACTCATGAGCAGAGATAGTGTTTATTCACCTAAAATGAGGAATCCTGATCTCAGCTGAAGGAAAAATGTCAAATGTAGGAGTTGGCCTAAATATTTTTCCAAGTGGTTTATAGTTGCAAAGCCCCTAAGTAGAAACTCTTCTTCTCTAGATAAGAAAAATCTGATATGCTGTTACTTTGTCTTCAATGAGAGATATAAATCTAAAAGTTTTTGGAATTCACCAGGCTGAAAGGAAGGAGAGCCAAACCTTAGTGAAGTCTGAGTTTTCAGGAAACCGGGTAAGAAATGTCTGGCTTTGCTGCTTAAAGTGTTCTTTTAGGCTCAGACAATGTCCAGCACTAGGTGATTTATAACAGAAGTGAGGAGGTCCTGCAGGTTGAAATACCTTTTATAAAGCTTTAGTGAAAGTGGAAAGTTTTTAGGATGCTCCTTTAAAGAAAGCTTGTGAGATTAAACGATAACCCTTGTTTTTGTGTTGTTATGCTGTGAGAATAAAATTCAAGCTATGTTCTTTTATGAAGCTGATGAAATTTCATTTACTTCCTTAGACTATTAATCTTCTTCAAGAAAAACTAGAGGATAAGTGGGTACTTTGGAATTTCCTTGAGAGGTTTTTAAAATGAGAGTTAATTTGGAAAAAAGAAATCTCCAACTATAGCTCAGGAGAGATTATATGAGTTTTTGGCCCTTTGAAAAATGTTTAATCCCTTTACATATAAAACATTCTAATCCCACCCCAGTACCTGCCTGTCTATTCTTTTGTAAATGTAGTATGAAGGTTCAGCACTTGAACTCAAGAAACTTGGTAATAATACAGATGGAAAAAAGGTTTTAAGTAGTATATAGTGAACAACAAAAAGATTCAGGAATGGGCATCAATTCATTACTTTATGCTTAATCTATTTTAACTTAGTGAACCTAGAGAATCTGTGTTTATGTTGCTGTGATCAAAATGCAGACATGTTCATCACACACAACACACACCCTCACAAGAAACAAAGAAGAAAAAGTAATAAAATTACTAAAAGAAGAGAGAGAAAGAAAGAAGAGAGAGAGAGAGAAGAGAAAAAGAAAGAAAGGAAGAATAAGAAGTAGAAAAATAAAGAGAGGAAAAAAGGAAGGAAAGAAGGAATAAGAAAAAACAGGATTTGGGCTACAATTATTCAATACCAAATATTCTGATGAAAATGGAAATAAAGTACATAAATATGATTTGTTGACATTTTAGAGATAAAAATGATGTAAATATCTATGACCATTATCACTTCTCAATCACATGTTATGGAAAATCTCAATTATCATTTTGCTTTATTGTCTGGAGGAAAAAAGTGGTCAATTCACTTCAGAGAAATAGATAATACTAAATATTTGTACTTAATTATTTGGGAGGCTGGAGGGCTAGTTATAGAGGTGGGTATATGGAGGAAAAGTCAATGACTGAAGAAGCATGAGAATAGGGAAAGCAAAGGACAAAACATTTCTTAGTGTGTGAGTGTGCAGTAAAGGTACTGATGAAGAAAGCAACTTGGTTGGCTTTAACTCTTAATGTTCCACTAGAAAGAGATGAGAATGTCAACCTATTATTCTGTGAACATTGCACATAATAATGAACTAGATTAGAAGATTCTCTTTGAAAGCATATAACAGAGTTCTCACTTTAAGTGCAAAAGAAAAATCACAGAATGGTGTTGAATTCTGTACTGAATTATTTATCGGTAGTAAACCACTGATCAAATTGTTTGCCAAGTGTTTTGTTACAAAATTAGAAATAAATGGAAAGAGAATGAAGCCGATATTTACAGACACATAAGATATGTGTAGTGAGATTCTTCCAAATTAAAAAGAAAATTTATATACTGTTTCTATGGATATGGAATCTTGAAAAACAATCTTTCTGAAGAATTTGCAAACAAGAACAATAACCACCAAGAAACCTAAGGGAAGATAGCATAGAGACACTTAGATGAGTGTTAATTCATGTGGATTAATGATCTAGAAAGAGGACTAACATATGTAAAATACTAAATAGCTAAAAAATAAGAAATATTTACATGTATCAAAGTTAGTTGAAAAATAGCTAAGTCATGGGAAAGTTAAGGAGCAAGTATATAAATGATTATAACCATGAGAAGAATCGGAAGGAAACTAACATGCTTGGATACAGAAGGACAAAGTCTTAAATTTCTTCACTGATCTTACCATTTAAAAGAACTAAGAAGTAGGCAAATTTTAAGGTTTGGGGTAGTTGTTTTTAAGTTACCTATTTCATTTAATTCCTAAACTACAAACAAAAGATGTTGCTATTCCCACTTTACCTAGGTGGAAATGGAAGCAATGGTCAACTGACTTTTCCATGGTCAGGCACTCACACATCACCCTGAATTTAATGAGCATGGTCATGGGGATTATGCTAACATATGATGAACATTCTGGAAGGCATTGGATTTTTTTTCCCTTCTTTTCATAAAAAGAATCAAATGGGAGATTATCAAGTGGGAAAGAATCAAATGGGCTGATAATGCTAATACTGGGAATGAAGATGAGACATATAATAGAATTTCCATTCCACTGACAAGAAAACTGAGGCCTTAAAAATGTATATGACACATCCAACACCTCACTAGATATTAGCAGAACAGTCATGATAGAAATTATTTTTCCTAAAGTTATTCCTTTTCAAACAGTAATAAAAATTATATAAAATTATCATAAATACCTATATTGCATGTTACATAAATAATATTTATTAAATTTATTGTATGCATATTATATAGACTTTATGGGAGCTGGGGTGGAGTGGGGTATGTAAAGGACATTTAGTAAAGGCCTCCTAATTTTAAAGGCAATCACTCCTTAAATGAAACAACAAAATACTGCAGTACAATCTTTGGCATACAATGGATGTCTAGATTGTTTATCACAGGCTATAGGAGCTCTTAGAGATCAGAAAATTTTAAGATTAAAGTGATCTGGATTCTGAACTTGAATTAAAATTCAAAGAGGTGTCTGGACAGAGGAATAGGAAATGATATATTTATGTTTAGCTATGTGACCTCGAGAATCTCATTCCTGCGTCAGTAGACACTTCTTCAGATAATCTTTTCTAAAGCAGAAGGAATCTATTTTGAGTCCTGCATTGGCCTGATACTCTAGTATCATAAGGGGTACCTGCTGTCTTGAGAAAGGCATAGGCCCCAGGGTCAGGTAAGCTGAGTTAACCCATTCTCTTCTCATGAGCTTTGGGGGCAGCCAGCTAAGTTAGTCTCACTATTTTTCCATTTGTAAAATTATAAAACCACCTTGCTAATAATATGCATGATCATAATACATGCTGCATAGTAGGTGCTCAAAAACCATCACTGTTATTCCCACATGGGCAACAGAATTCCAACATGGGACATACTCAGAAATTTAGGAATGACACTTAGAAAATCTAAGACCTTGATTTTGTGGTACACGTAAAATTAAATCTTCAGTCTAGGACTTCTTTCCACTTCCTAATTTTACTGACTTTCTCACACCTGAAAACTCATTTTGACAAATGAATCATATCATATTGTTTGTTCAGAGAAGACACTTAGAAATCTGTAATAAAATTCATGAAATTTGACTGTGGATGGACTTCTATGGGATGTTTTAAACAACTTGGATTTTCTCTGGAACAAATTATCCAACTGGGGATCTGGTAGAATTTATCAGCTGTCTTCACATGGTTGAAACACATATGAAAGACCACAGAGGACAATGGTTGGGATGTGAGCATATAAAGAAATGGCCTTGAGCCTTCTCATCTTGTCCTGTTCTTTTCCTCTCTGACATGGTTTGTTGATTATTCCTGCCCAATCCTGTTCAGTTCTAAAGGTCCAAGAGCTCAGAGAAACTGAAGTTCATAAGTGTAAACATAAGCTTTTGCAAGAAACACAACAAAAAGATGCTAACACTTTAGAAATTTAGAGATCTATGAGTTTGGCCCTTTCTAGACATTTTTATTTTGTTGAGAGAAGCGATGATGGGCAGAATTTTAGTTTACACCAAACAGGCCTAAGAAGCCAGGCAACTGACATTTTATATGTTAAGAAACTTTCCACACTTGACTCTTCTTATAGTCCAATTGCTATGACAGGGACCAAGGAAGCAGCAGGAAGTTCCCTGACTGTAACTGTGTTCATGATTCTGTCTGAGTATAGAACTGTTTAACCCCAATATCAAAACTGAAACAAGTAGGGGCTTCCCTTGTGGCTCAGTGGTTGAGAGTCCACCTGCCAATACAGGGGACATGGGTTCATGGCCTGGTCTGGGAAGATCCCACATGCCGCGGAGCGGCTGGACCCGTGAGCCATGGCCACTGAACCTGCGTGTCCGGAGCCTATGCTCTGCAACGGGAGAGGCCACAACAGTGAGAGGCCTGTATACCGCAAAAAAATGAAAAAAAAACAAAAAACTGAAAAAAAGTAAAATAAACTTAAAAAAAAAATTAAACTGTATCTAGTTACTAATTTGTCCAAATTTTCAAAAGATTGTTGTTTTTTGCTTTCTCCCTACATAGGTGTAATCTATAGGTCATAGTATTCAGAAATACATGTGTATCCTTGAAATATATGCTGATGTATGATATACCTATAAATAATTTATCTGTACTCATGTGCACACACCCACACGCACACACTCTAATGGCTTCAACAAGTTATCATTATCATGCCATTTAGACCAATTTCTGGAATGGAAATAATAATATCACATTATTTCCTTAATCTGAATTTCTTTAGAGGTTACTATTAGACTTGCCAGTAAATGTGTATGCCAGACCAAAATAGAGACATGCAAAGCCAGTTCATGACTTATTTCCAGTAAGCAGAAATCTTACCTTCTAATTTCTCTGAATCATGGAGGGCAACGCTCAGTAATACTAGACTAAAGATTTAGAGCAGTTTTCCAACAAGCAGCTACCCACACATGTTTTAAATTTCACAGATAAATAATTCAAAGTTTATCAGCACACTTTCAAAGTTAACTTACAACCTCTGCCATATTCATGTTTTCGTAACATTGCAGGAGTTTCCCAAGGAAGGGTATATTTCTCTTCCTGTCCTAATGTGAGGCTAGTAAAAGTCAAATGGTCAACAAAAAATTCAGAAGTTTAGTAAGTTGAACAATTTGTGTCATTATTAGAGATATACAGTATGACTATGTGGATTTAATATTATACAGAAAAAGCATATATATTAAATAATATTTAAGATTTTTCTCTATGACTAACTTCTTTGTCTTCCTAAAATATCAGTTGTATGTTACTGTCCCTATCTTATGGATGAGGAAACTGAGTCACAAATTGTTTAAGTCACAAACTGTTTAAATAAGAATTCAAACCTAGCTCTTTTTAGTGTCAGAAATGTTTGGCATACATTTGGTTATGCCCTGCCATATCACCAAGTAGAGGAAGATACTTCACAAGTCATATTGTAGAAAGCTAACAATTATTTAAATATTATTTTTGATGATACCAAAAAACAAAAATAAGCCAAGTTTTTAAACTAAAAACTTGAGAGTTAAAAATTGTGATTTCAATACCACTGTACTAATGGCTTACTCATTGATTCTGGTCAAGTTAAATGATGTATTTATTTTTTTCATGTGTTCCTTTTCAAAAAACAAAATGCTTAAACCATGGAAAACTCATCTACTATTTCTGTCATTAATGTTTGCTTTAGGCTATATGTACATGACACCCAAATAGTTACGTCTGGTCAACCTAGTCCAACCTAATGCAGAGCTTGGCTTCAGGGAGAACATTCTAGCCAGATTATTAGTGTAAGTATTCACTTTTCACCACTATTTATGCTCCCTGGAAGACTGTAACATGTAAGAAAGATACTGTTTTTGGAACTACAAAGAGCTAGGTTTGAACTCATATTATTTGGGAATGACCTAACCATTTGTGACTCAGTTTCCATGTCTATATGATGGGGACAATAACATACATCTCCTTGTTGAGAAAGTTAATTCTTGCTGAGAATATTAAATGTGATAAAATACATGTAGAGAACCTCTGGGCAACAGAGTGCTCAGAGGCTTAATATTTGGTACCTGTCGTTTCTACACATTTTCTCACTATCTGAAAAATATATGTGCTAACAAAATACAAATTTAAGCATTTTCCTTTCAGCATTGCAATCTTTTAACCTGCTGAGTACTAAGTACCAATTCTACGTTTCACTTAAGAAAACTGAGGCTTGTCTGAGCAAATGGAGTAAAATACTCAATCTCCTTATGTCTCAAGGACCCATCTCACCTGCTTTGTAGTTCTTCATTTTCATTCTTCTACAAGTAGGGCACAAATTGATGTTCTGTTTGAAAACACAATAGATGTGTTGTTTCCTTGGGTATGATAACCTATGACCACAGAAATTATACCACCCAGAAAACATATTTTTATTTAATTGGCAGGTGGAGAATAAAAGTAATCTGCCACCAACCTTTTCAGAATTTGATAGACATTTGGGTACTGAGTTAGCTAACAAGAGATAGAAACATCTTTTGACCTTCAAAAAATTAATAATAGTCACTGAAAGCTTTGTTTAACAATTACTCTTTTAATACTGTTGACATTTTTATTATCAACAGCAAAACATATTCTGAAGTAAAATTGCTCTCATGAGCTATGGGCCTTAATGGATAGTGCCTAATTGTTTTAATAAAGTATGAGTTTGAACCCTATTCCTTTTTTGCTACATATTTTTGCAAAGGAAAAATAATTTGGAAGTTCTGTGTAGGTATGATTTCTACCATGATGCTATAAACCTACTTGTTTATAATGTTTTCTCTGCAAAAGTACCAAAGGTTTTATTTATATTTCTCTAGTTCTTCTTCTCCTTTAAAAAATACTCTGAACTTAATTACTATATCACTGCAATGTGCACACAACCTTGGGGGTTTGCTGCCCAAAGGGGACCATGAACACTTTGACTTTTCCAGATGTCAATGCCATTTCACCTCTTCTCAATATGCTAGACAGTGATCTAGAGAACAAATCCACAATATTCAAGCCAGTCCTGGGGATTTAAATCCATGACTCTCAATGAAGAAAGCAAAAACCATTCTGAATACACAGGCATCTGTGCCAGTTCAGCAGCTCATAAGGAAATCCAGAAATATTTGTACAGAGCATGGAGCAGAAGGGACATGTGGAATTTGTTTTGCTGTTGCAAACAAGCCAAGCCCACAGAATAGTGTTAGCATAGTTATAGTTCTCGGTCTGGAAGATAAAGTATTATGATAACTTTTCCCCTCATATTTAGATTTATGGGAATTTAACATTTTGTTTCTTTAATAACTAAACACAGGAATTGCACATTAAGTTAGAAAGAAAGAAAGGAAGGAAGAAAGAAAGAAAGAAAGAAAGAAAGAAAGAAAGAAAGAAAGAAAGAAAGAAAGAAAGAAAGAAAGAAAGAAAGAAAGAAAAAGAAAAAAAGAAAGAGAAAAATATTAATTCAAATTCATATCAGTTTAGAGTTTCATAGGTGACCCATTTTTTTTTCCATAGGTGACCCATTTTGATAAATTGTTAATATCCTTGATTTTTACTTGTCTCTTTTTAAACACATTCATATACGTATTATACAAACATACACAAATAAGTTATAGATACACATATATGTCTATATATACATATATATTTAACACATATATTTGTACATGTGTATAGGTATTCTATGTTTACATGAGTATGTATAAAACAAAAAGACAAGTAAAAACAAGGATATATACACATATGAGTGTGTATACACATATACCTATATATAGTAGTTGGTCAATGTACCCCTGTATGAAACTGAAGGAGTAAAGTTGAAAATAATGTAGTACTGATTAAGTTCCTCAGTAGGTGGAATCTTCTAATCTCTATTTGACATTATGAAGTTGCTAATAGTCAGAAGGCCAGGTTTCCTTTCTCTGCCATGGACTTTCAAAAATAATAATTCTATTGCATGTATTATTAAATATTAACATATTAGAAATCCAAACTTTAAATTACTTGGTTTTAACTAGATAACTTAACATGTTTTTTCTAGTTACAGAATTCTATGGTTATTTTTGGAAATTATGCTTTTGGAGATCTAGATTTATCTCTGTATCTAACTTTATCTCTATATCTAACTTTATTTATCTATGTCTCCATATTTATATAAATTTTCATACAAAAGAATAGAGAAAACTGTCTTATAAAATTATTCTTGATTCTATCATTATGTTTTCAAAAATTCTAACCCAGCAGAGTAAAGAGTAAAGCTCAGTCTGTCTTTCATCCTTCTTGATAGAGTTGGGATAAGTTAAATTTTAAGTAGAATGGTAGACAATGACTTCCTTGTGAAAATGGAAGACCCTGAGTTTCAAGAGCACCTCTAATAGGTGCACATTGAGAACCTCTTTGAGAACCTGGCCTTTGAAGGCTTCCAGGGCCCACTTAGGATGAATTTTAACTACACCTTCCACCATTCCACTACACAAACGATGCACTTCAGACACCTGATAAGGCATTGTTGACTCAAGTCAAATTTATGCACTCTAACCTCTGCAGTTTCATTCCCTACTGTTATAGACTTCTAATCTTTACACTATTTAAATTCCTTCTTCCTTCAGTGGTGGGAGGGGAAGAAATCTCACTCAATTCTAGGTAAACATTCCTTGATTAATCTAGCCCACTGTCATCCTTTTATTTTCTGAATTTCAATAATGTTTACTGTCCAAGTCATCCTCATAGTTTTTATGAGAGTTTTCTCATGTTGTTTGATATGTAAAACACCTTAATATGCTGAGTAACTCCTTCCTCCTAATGCAGCATTTAGTACATAGTAGACCTTTAATATACCTTCGTTGAAGAAATGAACCCTTCATGGTCAAGCTCAAATAGGCAATCTCTCCTGATTCTCCCAGACAATCAGTTGCTCACATCTGTCTTTATACAACATGATGTAAATAAGTCATTCAACACATTTTTTTTCTGAACAGCTTCCTTGTGCCAGACATAGTTGAAATACTAGGAATAGAGAAGTAAACATGATAAACCTGCCTTTGCAGAACTTAAATTATTTCCAGGAGGGAAACACGGATAATAAAATATCAAGCTCAAAGAGTAAGCCAGCTAATTTTAGACTGTGATGATGTTATGGAAACAATAAAATAGGTTATTGGGTAGAGCTCTACTGCAATGGACGATGGATTACTTTAGTTAGGTTTCTATGAAGTCCTTTTTAATGAGCTCCTTCTTGAGTGGATTCAGGAATGATGAGTAAAAACACAGCCATGTGTAAACATATGAAAAGCTAGATGCAGGGAAAGCAAAGAATAAGTGGACTTTCCCTGAGTTTAGAAAATGCTTGACATATTTAATGCACAGACAGAGGGCAACCCTTGTATGAGGAGGGAGATGAAGTTAGAGACATAGTGATAGACTTTTGTGGAACCTTTGGTCCAAGTTAAGGATCTGGAATCTTATACTGATTACAGTGGAAAGTCAGTGAAGTGTGTTAAGCAATCTTTTATTTTTTGAAATATGACTATATGTCTTTGTAGAATGAGCTGTAGTGGAAGTAAGATTAATCAAACGAGATCAGTTTGTTGGCTGCTGCATTAATTCTTGCAGAACAATAATGATGATATGGAATGAGGTGATCACAAGGGGAAGTTTGAGAAGTGGTCATATATACAATATACTTTAGAGGTAAAATCAACAGTCTTTACCTGGGGTTGCAATTAGAGGTAGAGGGAAAAGAAGAATCTTAGACTCTTTTCACATCTAGTTTCTAATGGTGACATTAATTAAGGCAAAGAAAATTGATAATTAGCATGTTTAGGAGGGAAAATGTAGGAACTTTTCACAAGACGTTGGAGTCACATTAGTTTGGAGACATCCCACACAATAAAATGAGCCTCTTATGGGCAAGAATCATGCCTAATTCTACCTTGATAAGGAAGGTATGTGTTTCCAAATCTAAGCTTTGAATTGTCTTTAAGTCCTGATTCATGTACCATGTAGTTTATGAAGAAATATGGATAATGTTAGCTACTAGATACAATTGGCCTTAGGAATTTAAAAAGCAAATGTTTGAGAAACTCCAAGATCAGTGTCTGTCATGTAGTAAGAATTTAAAATTAACATGGATCCTCTTCTCTTTGTATTTTAAAAACTAGCATAATATCTTTCACGTAACAGAAGCCTTTTCCTTGACATAATCACAGACATATAGACACTGACACATGTATTAAAGTATAGGTAAAATACAATATGATTGAATTATTTTTTCTTCTTGTAAGTTTAACATTTATCACCTTTATATGCACATGTTGTGCCAGTCCCTGGAAAGGCACCACAGTGTGTTGGATTAGAAAGGTTATTTGCCTAGAATAACACTTATATATGGTTCATGAGCCTTAAAAATCTATTTTCCTAGCCTCACAAATCTCTATATGCCTTAAACCTATGGATTTCCTTTCCTTACTCCCCCCACCAATAAGACTCAGAAATAGGAGCAACAAAAGGAGAATGTCATGAAAACTACCCAGATTATCTCCCTGTGTGTCACATGTTTGCAGAGACCATGCAAGGAAGCAGGAAGATAAGATCCCTTCCTCAGTACAGGAAGGACATATTAATCTCACTGTCAGGTTACCTTCCCATACTGTTATACATGCTGTGTATGAATAGAGCAAACATTGGTTAAACCTGAATTAAAAGTGATTGGTATTAATTGGGGGTACTTTGGGATCAGCAGACTGAACTGAGAGAGTTATCATGTTAGCAACATAATAACAGAGGTTTCTTGAGGTATCTGGATCAACTTCAGAAACTGGGACAACACCAGCAGCAGCAGTAAAACCAAGTCACACAGTGTGATGGATAGAATTGTGTCCCCCAGAAAATATGTTCAAGTCCTAATTGGTGGTACCTGTGAATGTGACCCTATTTGCAAATAAGATCTTAAGTAATCAAGTTAAGATGAGGTCACTGGATTACAGTAGGTCCTAATCCAATAACCACTGACCTTATAAAAAGAGGGAAATTTAAAAATAAAGTTAGGAGACACACGAGAGAGAAGGCCATGTGAAGACAGAGACAGAGATTAGAATGGTGCATCTTCAAGCCAAGAAACACCAATGGTTGCTGGAAACCAACAAAACTAGAAAGAGGAAAGAAAGGATTCTTCTTTAAATTTCCAGAGAGGCTATGGCCCTACTGACACCTGAATTTCAGACATCTAGAATCCAGAACTGTGAGAGAGTATATTTCTGTTGTTTTAAGCCACCCAGTTTGTGGTACTTTGTTACAGCAGCCCTAGGAAACTAACACACACAGCAGTGAAGAATTGCTACACATGATAAACCAGGCCTTGTCAAGATATTTACAATCACATCATGGATACATTCAAACAACTAAATAGATGGATGGATAGATATATGATTGATAGATAAATTGAGATATAAAACATAAAATATGCTATAAGTCATTATAGCATCCATCTATATTTTGTTATTTTGTTACTCAGGTCTTTGCCAGATAGGGTTAAATGTACAAGAATGTTATTATGAGAAATGCCTCTGAAAGAAAATGGAGAGAGATCCAGAAATGCTGGGAGCCATCAGATCATGATACAGGTCTGACCCTGAATGAAAGAGTGAGAGAGAAGGAAAGAAGGTGAATTGAACATCCTTAAGCTGTTGTACAGTTTAAGGAAAGTCCAAAAATGTCACTGGGAAGTCATCAAGCCAATGTTCCCTGGAAGAATTTTTCATCTTCCAGGAATGTTTCTGCCTCTACCATTTTCAGTCATTGACTGCGGGTAGTCCTTGAGAAGCATGTCCTTGGTGCATACATTTCAGACCATTGCCATGGGGGACTGTCAATTACTTGACCGAAGTTGAGATCAGAGAGTTTTTTTGCGTTACGCGGGCCTCTCACTGTTGTGGCCTCTCCCATTGTGGAGCACAGGCTCCAGACACTCAGTCTCAGCGGCCATGGCTCACGGGCCCAGCCGCTTGGCAGCATGTGGGATCTTCCCTGACTGGGACACGAACCTGTGTCCTCTGCATTGGCAGACAGACTCTCAACCACTGTGCCACCAGGGAAGCCCAGAGATCAGAGAGTTTTATTCTCATAGTTCCCTGACATAGTATAACTATGGGGATGGGGATTGGGGGGTCTCTTATTACTAGCTTTGCATTTCCAGCAGCTATTCTGTGCCCATAATTTGTATGAATTGATTTTTAAAATTTCTTTATTATCTTTAATTTGTCCAGATGGAAGTGGTAATGATGGTGAAAGGTGGTGAGGGAGAAAGTGGAAGGTTTGGGGTATTAGTTGGAGTCTATTTATGAATGAAATCTTTTTTTATATAATATAGGACTATTCCTCATGGAGAAAGGGAAGATTCCATTGTTGGAAGAGAAGAGAGATCACTTTAATTCTTTTTCAGTGTTGTAGGCACAATTCCAACACTCTCTCTGTGGTCCTGTCTACTGAAGGGAACTCCAATCTGAGTGCTAAGCATGCATTTCTCCAAAGAAGACATACAGATGGACAACAAACACATGTAAAGGTGCTCAACATCACTACTTATTAGAGAAATGCAAATCAAAACTACAGTGGGGTATCACCTCACACCAGTCAGAATTGCCATCACCAAAAAATCTACAAACAATAAATGCTGGAGAGGGTGTGGAGAAAAGGGAACCTTCTTACACTGTTGGTGGGAATGTAAATTGATACAGTCACTATGAAGAAAAGTATAGAGATTTCTTAAAAAAATAAAAATAGAGTTACCATGTGACCTAGCAATCCCATTCCTGGGCATATACCCAGATAAAACCATAATTCCAAAAGATACGTGCACCCCAGTGTACATTGCAGCACTATTTACAATAGCCAGGACATGGAAGCAACCTAAATGTCCATCAACAGAGGAATGGATAAAGAAAATGTGGTACATATATACCATGGAATATTACTCAGCCATAAAGAGGAACAAAATTGTCCCATTTGCAGAGACGTGGACTGTCCTAGAGACTGTCATACAGAGTGAAGCAAGTCAGAAAGAGAAAAACAAATATCGTATGATATTGCTTATATGTGGAATCTAGAAAAATGATACAGATGAACTTATTTGCAAAGCAGAAATAGAGACACAGACATAGAGAACAAACGTTATGGATACCAAGGGGGGAAGAGGGGGGGTGGGATGAATTGGGAGATTAAGATTGACATATATACACTACTATGTATAAAACAGATAACTAATGAGAACCTATTGTATAGCACAGGAAACTCTACTTAATGCTCTTTGGTGACCTAAATGGGAAGGAAATCCAGAAAAAGGGATATATGTGTACGTATAGCTAATTCACTTTGCTGTACAGCAGAAACTAACACAACATCGTAAAGCAACTATGCTCCAATAAAAATTAATTAAAAAAAGAGTGCATTCCTCCAGACCTGATAATGCCATTATTCCTATTCAAATTTTGCTTTTTCCTGGTCAAATATCTACATTATTCTAACATCAGTATTCATACTGTCTTCCATGACATCCCTCAGATGGTTTTATTTCAGGTCAGTAAACATCTCTTGAGGAGCCAGCATGAGCTGGACACTGGGATAACATGTAATGATTTCACAGAGAAAATACGTGGTCCCTGATTTTAAGAAGTTGGCAGTTTAAGTGGGAGGCACTGAAGCAAGAAATTTCAGTGCAGTGTGATAAGCATGGTGTTAAAATAGTTCCAGATGTGTTTGAACACAAAGATGAGCAATCAAATTAGCTGGGGTGAAGCGCTGGTTATCACAGAATGTTGCCTAGTACACTGAGGCTCGCATATCATATGATTTCCTCAATCATGGGCTTACCTGATGTGTTTCTTCAGTTTAACCCCTCCCTTTCATCACCAGAAGGTGGTTTGAGTGTCCATATTATTTATTAGTGCTATAAATTGTTCAAATGAAAAACAATACTTGTTGCTTCATGTAATGCCCAGTGTAGACCAGCCATTTAAAGGTTAGCAGATATCATATCCATAAATTCAAGCAACGTATAGGAGCAGCTCAAGTTTCCCATAGAATACAAAACTATATATTGCCAGACTATGCCATGAAAGTCTAATTGGCTTATGATGTTGCTGATATATTATATATTTACCATGAAAATCATTAAAATCTTATTATTCACCAAAGATTTGGAGAAATTAAATATTCAATAATGGTGGCTTAATAAAATAAATTTTGTCTTGGCTAATTAGCTGTATAATGGAATACTGTAGAGCCATTGGTGATTACTCTGCAGAAGAATATTTTCAAACCTTATGAGTTTTCTGATTTAAAATATTTAGTAATATAAAAATGTAAAAAGCACAATGCAAATGTTTCTCATCATTCTACCTTCAAGAGCCATACAGTGTTAATAGTTTAGGATGCATTCTAGACTTTTTAAAAGAAGATTATTAATAGAAATGGAAAAAAAAACTGTTAATGATATATTATTAATAAAACAAAATGTATTTATTTTTAAAAATACTCGATGTTAATACAAAAGTGTTTTAATGGTAGCTGGGAAATGGATAATTTATTTTTTGTACTTTTCTGAATTTACTTCACTTTATATATTTATTTGTGCCTTTCCAAAATTTCAGAATTTCCAATTTCTTTTTCTCCTAAAGTTGGCTTAAATGTCACTTTTCACAAAAATCTTACCTGAAAAATCTTTATAAAATATTCTACTCCTTCCACCATGCTTTACCATGGAGACTCATTATCCCCCTTAACATGCTATATTTTTTATCATCACTTGATGTAACTCTCACTTGTTCTAGAATGTTTATCCCATGAAGGGAGAGGTTGTATCTAGTTTGTCTGACACCTTATTTCCAGCAACCTAGACAAGTACTTGGAATGCAGAAGGCACACAACAAATATTATTGAAATCATCATTTGATGTAAATAAATTATAATGTAATCAGAAAATACTATATTTTCAAACTCTGTGCATACATTACACATTCTACTTTATTGAAACAGAAAAAAAATATATATGCAATTGGAAAAATATAGCCTTATAGATATTAAAAGTTGATGGTTTAGAAGTTTTTAATTTGGGAAAGAAATCAACATGGAGAGCTTTCTTCAGATTTATGATGTGGTCTTTTGAACTGCTGCAATTTTTTTATGGTGGATAATAAATCTGTTTACTGGTCACAGAGAACTATACTTAATATCTTGTAATAACCTATAATGGAAAATAATCTAAAAAAGAATATATACACATGTATATGGATAACTGACTTACTTTGCTATACATCTGAAACTAACACAACATTGTAAATCAACTATATTTCAACAAAAATTTTAAAAAAAGAGCAAAGAGGAAGCTCTGGGAGAGGATAGTTATGTTCATTATCTTGATTGTGGTGTTGCTTCAAAGGTGTATATATACACATATATATGTCAAAACATCATGTGCACTTTAAATATGTGTAGTTAAGATGTGTTAATTATACCTCAATAAATCTGAAAAAATGGTAAGAAGTAAAAATAAATAAATACATAAGTTAATTAATTAATTAATTTAAAAAATTCCCCACAATAGGTCATTGCATAATTCACATGCATGGTTGTTATGATTATATATCCTTGTCCCCAAAATAGAACAAAACATGAGAGTAATTGAAGAGAAGGCAAGAAAAGAATGGAGGCTTAGAGGCTTCTGAGAAACTTCTTGGCATGATTTGGATGATCTGATATAACTAAATGAATCATTCAGGATAAGCTAAGTTATGCAGAGGTAACAAATAATAGTAGTGCATCGCTGGCATAAACTAAGAAATGTTTATTTTTCCCTCATGCTTTGTGCATCAAAGTTTGGAAGCTTCTCAGTTCCACATTCTCTTTGTCCATTCTGCAGGAGATGTAGTCTGAGGAGTCCATGTCTTCCCCGTAGACTGAAAAAAGAATCCTTTGCAAATGGCAAAGCATGCACTGACTCTTTTTTTTTTTTTTTTTTTTTTTGTGGTACACAGGCGTCTCACTGTTGTGGCCTCTCCCTCTCCCGTTGCGGAGCACAGGCTCCGGATGCACAGGCTCAGCGGCCATGGCCCACGGGCTCAGCTGCTCCGCAGCATGTGGGATCTTCCCAGACCGGGGCACGAACCCGTGTCCCCTGAGCGGCAGGCAGACTCTCAACCACTGTGCCACCAGGGAAGCCCTGCACTGACTCTTTAAAGCTCTTTTCCATGACACCCATCTCTTCTGTTTATATGCTACGTGTCAATTCCAGACACATGGTCGAGAATAAATTCCCTCTGGTGGGAGAGGTGCAGAAGGAGAGCAAGAATCAAATATTTGTGGACTGCTTTAATGACTGCGAGGCAGCAGGAAAGAGTGAATGGAAGCTATATGTGAGACCATGCATGATTTAGAGAAAAATAAAAGAGTGCGTCTGCCGTCAGCACAGTTCCCCAGTCAACACTGGGGCCAATACAAATTGAGCATGTTTCCTCAAACCAAGGAATGAGTGAGCTTCTTTATTTGCAACATGGCATGAGCTACGAGCTGGGAGAAGAATAGTAAATACCGTTGTGATATTTAACATTATATTTCCATCTTTTCTATTTATGTGTTTCAGGCACGTTCTGTTCACACCTACACACAACACTATGATGAATGGTTACATACATTTAGAGTTTTAATAGTAATACCATCAGTATCTCTAGTCATGGATTAGAAGCATAATGAGACCAATATGTCCTATTGATTTTAAGCACTTTACATCTTTAATAACCAAAGAAACCACAGGGCATCAAAGCTTACAATGCGCTACACTTAATGGTAAGTTACTGAAGCTTAAAAGGTTATTTAAATTAATTTGCTTTCAAAATTCAGTTATTACTATATTCAAGTAATTTGCCTATTGTTAGCTAACTCTAGCACCCATTAGTCTAGAAACCAACATGTAACGGGCACTGCTCCTCTGATTTCTGTGATTCTTAGTTGCCAACATTAGTCTTCTTTTTCCATTTTTCCCTTTATTATAATTTGCTAATACATTAGTTAGATCCCTCTGGATATGAATACAGTGCAGCTTTTAACTCTGTTTATGGAATACAGGAACACACATCCTACCAAGAGATTTCACATTGAGCTACAAATTACCATCATGAGTCATTATTTCCATTTCATTTTTCTCCTTGTGTGCATAGAATTAGTGTGAAGATCCCATCAGCAACAGTGCGATTACAAGCAGAGTAATATTTTAAAGAAAAAAAACAGGGCTTCCCTGTTGGCGCAGTGGTTGAGAGTCCGCCTGCCAATGCAGGGGACACGGGTTTGTGCCCCGGTCCGCGAAGATCCCACATGCCACGGAGCGGCTGGGCCCGTGAGCCATGGCCGCTGAGCCTGGGCGTCCGGAGCCTGTGCTCCGCCACGGGAGAGGCCACAACAGTGAGAGGCCTGCGTACCGGAAAAACAAACAAACAAACAATTTTCATAGTTTCCAGGCATAAATGAATATAAAAATATCTTTAGAGATCATTTTTATCATGAAAAATAGTATCTAGAGAAACACAGTAGGGGTTTGTGTAGGTCTTTTTCTTAACTCTTGTACCTGAAGAAATATATTAGGCATATAACCACAGAGTAGAATCAAAAGTAGATAGTAAATCTATAAAGAACACAAAAGTACTTTTTAAGTAGTGGTCTATTTGCCTCTTTGGTGAATTTAACTGGCACATCCCCTCTCTATTATAAGCTAACTGAATTACTTTTAGTAGTATGCTCATATTACTTCAGTGCTTTTAAATTAACTTAAAATCAAAATTTTGGTCTTCAGAAGAAGAAAAATATTCATCAGGCACTATGTATGTCCAATGCTTTATTTTTGCTTATTTGAAAGGTTGGAAGTAATCCACTGAGCTTAGCTCAATCTAGGTCTAAAAGGCTACAGTGCAGATTCCTAGTCCTAGAAGAACTTTCCTTAGTAAGTCAACTTGGTTAGTTTGACATGTCTAATTTATTTGTACAGTCTACACGTTGTTACTGAGCACAAAACGTGCTCAGCCCTTTTCTAGTCACAACACAGACTTAAAACCCTCCCTGATTGGAGCTGATATGCCAGCATGGCAGGCAGGCAATACATAAAACCTACAGTACAATAGATGACCTGAGAGAAAGGGAGAAATGCTGTCCAGTGATAAAAGAGGGGGATGTAGAAGGGATTTTAAAGTAAGGGCATCATAGTGCATAATAATTAAACAATGAGTTTAAATAATAAGAAAGTGAAGAGTGTCTGAGCTATGGTGTTTCTGGGGAACAGCCAAGAGGAAGGAAGAACAGCTCTTGCAAGACCCTGTAACAGCAGCATATGGTGTGGGTTTTATTTACAGCAAGGAGGCCCCATGTGGTTGGGGCAGAGAGAGTAGGAGAGGCTAAGAGATGAACTAGATTCCTTCATGTAAGCGTGTTTCCTCCAGCACCCTGATAACCTACCTTTTACAATTTATTTATTTATTATTTATTTTATTTTTGGTTGCACTGGGTCTTCGTTGCTGCATGCAGGCTTTCTCTAGTTGTGGCGAGCGGGGGCTACTCGGTTGCGGTGTGCGGGCTTCTCATTGGGTGGCTTCTCGTTGTTGTGGAGCACAGTCTCTAGGCGTGCGGGCTTCAGTAGTTGTGGTATGCGGGCTCAGTAGTTCTGGCCCACGGGCTTAGTTGCTCCACAGCATGTGGGATCTTCCTGGACTAGGGCTCGAACCAGTGTCCCCTGCATTGGCAGGTGGATTCTTAACTACTGCACCACCAGAGAAGTCCGAGTGATAACCTATTTTGAAAATTATGCAGAAAACAAAGAAAATAACTCCTCATTTTATTCCATGAATTCCATTTCCAGAAGTGGGACACCATGGTACCTTTGCAAGAACTTTGACTCAGCCTTCCTTACACCCAATGTTTCCAGTGAAATGCATGGGAATTTATACTTATTTGTCTAGAAGAAGGGGGTGGCGTGAGAAGGATAACAATCACCACTGTGCATCATGTGTATTTCTTTTATGTATAAGGTAAATTTAAAAAATCATTTTGCAAATGAGAACACAGAAACTCAGAGATTTAGTGCTTCCTCTAAATTTATACTGAGAACTAGCCTGCACTGGAACAGTAACCCAAATCTCTTTCTCTCTCTAAATCTTGTCTGAGACGTTCCAGTTTATGGTGAAGACTGCCAGAGACAGTCTAGTATATTCTGTGAGGACAAATTAATTCACAGGTATGAAAGATCAGAAAAGATTCTGTTTAGTTTTAGGCAGGATCAGGATGAAGAAAAGATATGGACAGAAAATATTAAACAGAAAAGAATTGTTAGTAAAAAGGATTTTATGAAGTTTGAGCTGCTTATTGGAAGAATGGACTGACCAAAAATGTAATTATCACTGTGCTGCAATGGCTGAAAATTAGTTTTGTGGGTCTTAAAGAGCACAATGAAGAACAAATGATGTTAGCGTTTGTTTGCAAGAGGGATGAAGGTGAAGTGATGCAAGAGATCACAGAAGAATGAATCTGAATGGTCTAGCAGAGCAGACCTGAGCCTGGCCTTGAACTCTTGTTACTGACTCAGCTTCACAACCTCAGCTCTTTAACCTGAGCAGTACACACTGGATGAGCATCAATAAAAATGACTTAGGGGTCTCTGTAGTGAATAAGATATGCATCATTTACTATCTTTACAGACTGTAATTTGTGATGTACCCAAAGTGCTAAACAATAATAGATTTAATCACTTTCCAAGGAAGAAAAAAATTAAAATCTGAAGCACTGTAGGCTTTTATGGTTCAATTGTCTTTCAATTTAGATTTTTGTCTTGTTTTTACTTTCCTTGGTGTTTATAAGAATTTATCACTGGGAAAGAGCTACTTAAAACAAAGATGATGGTGTTCCTTTTTTTTTTAATTAAATACAGTGAATATCACTTAGCACTTCCTAATTTTATTTGAAGAGGTAATGAAAGGAAGGTAGAACATCACTGTTTTGTGTTTATGTTCTATAGATTTAGATTTCCAAGCTAAACTTTTTGTTGATTTTTTTGTTTGTTTTCTTTTTTTTTTTCCTTCCAAATTTCAATTGCCTTGCCCAGGACAATTTGCCTTCAAGAAAATGGCGTCACCCTGTGGTGGTCATACATGCAGATTGGACAAAAGTTCTCAGAAAGGTCTTTTGTGTCAACATTTCCAAGTGGAAAGAAAAACAAAGGAGGAGAAAGATTTTGAGGGAATGCATTCTGATGTACTACTAAATATTTAGGGAAACAGAAAATGCCAAGGCATTTCGAGATTTTTTTTTTTTTTTTTAATGGATAAACCAGTTGACTCTAGAAATGATGGGAATTGGAGTTTAAAGCACATTCTCACTAAATGGCTTGCTCAAAGAAAAGACTATAAGTGTCTGCAGTTTACTAGCTTTATTCCTGATTCTTTGATGGACTGTAGATTGTCTCAAAGTGGTACTATATTACCCCTATCTATCACTATTGATGGACTAATAAAAAAGATCTAATTGCTGGTCATGGAAAAAGAAAAATACTCTTTTCTTCTCACAGATGAAAAGAAACATGAACTGGAAAGTCTACATAATATTAAGTGTATCTGTTCAAAATCATGCTCCCTTTAAGAAAAGAATTATGAATTTTACAATTTCTGTAGGAACCTTCTTTTTTTTACAATAATAGTAGTTTTGATCATTTCCTAGTGTAAATGTTAATGGCAAACATGATATTATTTCTACTGCTTTAACCACTGGATGGTGAAAACTGATTTTTTTATCAAGGTATGCAGAGGTGTTTGCATATGACGGTGTGATTCTCTTATCAATCAATTCACCATTTTCTTAAATATTTTCGTTAATTTGTTACGTCACATTTCTTCTTTTAAGTGGGGCTAAAAAGAACACCATACTGGAGAGGACGTTTGGATTTCAAATATGATTCCTGTTCTACTTTATTGCTTGTTTATATACATGTTCCCTCTTCAAATATTTTCTGTTGCTTCTCATAAGCTCAATTGCAGGGACTATGTCTGGGAGGGATCTGTTTTATTCTCAACTGAAGGCAACTGCATTTTCTACATGTTATACCTACAAAACCCCACAAACCCTTTTTTATCCTGTGGGTACAGCAACTGGACTCTTACTCTGTTATCATAAGTATGGCGCTTATTAGTGCTTATAAATGACTGAAAATGTTTCTGAAAATTTACTTATGTTGAAATCTAGGAAACCTAGACACTACCCACAAGGACTTAGAGCCTTAGGGACAATTTTAACGTGGCCAGATGAAACCTAGATTTTAATTTTTTGCATAAAGATGATTGGCTGTTAATAAGTCAAGAAGTTTCTGCAAACATGTGCTACCTAGCTCTGCGGATTTGTGTTTCACATTTTTTTGTGTATGTGTTCTTGCATTCATAATAATTAAAAAATAATACTAATAAAAATAAACAGTGCAGGGAAACTGTGGTCTGACAATCAAAAGTAACATCAATATCATATCCATAGTGATTCAAAGATAATATTTTTGCAAAACTTTTCTACATTGAGAGGTTTGACTGATTCTTTAAATGTTGCCTTTTTGGTTACTAGAGTTAAGGCAGAGAGACAGCTAAATGACTTTTGCCCCATTGGATTATAAAATCACTTCCATTACTCAGAAACTCATTTCTTGCTGTAGGAGACCCACATCATTTTAATAATAGTAATTATAATAATTATAATAGCATTTACACTTGCAATTATACAGTGATGCCTATTCCAGTGAATCCTCCAACTCTTTAGAAAGGAAATACAAACCATAGATGGGAATCACTTTGCCACTGAAATGCAGACATCACTGCAGTGAAAAATGACATTTCTCTTCCCTCTTGTTTCCAGTTCTTCCTAACAGTTGCTCTTCAGAGGAAAGGATTTAATTGAAGGTCAATTTAAAAGATCATGAAAATTGAGATTTTCTACAAGAAAATCTGTAGATTTTTAGCCTTTATTCCAAATGAAATACTTCCCTTAGGATCATATTCTGCAGAAAACATTCTCAATGACCGAAGAACATCTATTGATGGGCCATAGAGTGTCTGTCAGCTACTGTATCCTTGATTGCAGGTATATACATTCCCCATAATCTTTTGGATGACTCCCTAGGAATCAGAACTGCCCTATTTAGAATATAAATGGCAAACAATTCCATTATACTCTTATAGCCCCTTTTGCTCCAGCAATTTCTAAACCACACCATATTTTCAGGCTTATTTTGGCTACATAGTTAATATATGTGGATTGTATATGGACAGCTCTGCAGCAGTACTTGCAGGTTGGCAATCTCTCAGAACACTCTGGGTTTGTTTGACTTAGATTGTTTTTTTCTCTCTCTTAGTTTCAATATGTCTATAAATGTAATGAAAATAGCTTCGTTGAATTATTTTAATACTTCTGTATGTGATCTCTCCTGGAATTAATAGTTCAGAATAGTTTAAGAATAAGAAATATAAACTTCAAGATTTTAACAAAAGTTCCTCATCCTTACAAGTTCTCCTTAACGATAGACTCAGTCTAGACCTCAAGATGAAACTAACTCAGGTGTCTAGATTTTCTTCTTCCTCACATCTGCGTATGCAAACCTGTCTTTCTTCAAATGCACCTCATCCACACAGAATGAAATAGACTTGCTCTTCTCTGAAATTCATAACCTGTGAGCTAGTTTTTTCTTTCTTAAAGTATTAATTAGTGTATGGCCTATGAAAGCAAAGATCTTGTAAATTGCCACCACTAACATTCATGATGTTATTACATAGTAGGTGCTCAATAAAATTATTTGACCTGCACTAAGGTGTACCTTTTATAAATACTTTAGTGTACTCAGTTGGATGTCTTACCTTTATAACCCGCAATGCCAGATGCTTAGTAAATATTTAGTAAATAACACTGATTGTTGTTATCTGTTCTAAAGTTCTATAAATCATAAAGAAAACGATCCTGTCTTTTTCAAGTGTCTTCTACAGTGCCTTGAATATACTATATACAATATTTATTCAGCAAATGGATTCAGCTTAAGAATTCTATTCACGGTGCACCGCTTAAATCCAAGTCTAAATTTTTATATCCTTTATAGAATACTCCTTTTCTTTACAATTTATATTTAATTAGGAGTCAGTTTCCAGAAGCACTTTGGAAACAAGTGGCAACTATTCCAAAAAGCCTACCCAAACACAATAAATTTGATATACATTTGAAGAGAAAAGAAAGAACGCCCCCCTTTCCTCCCAAAAAACTGGTCTATAGTGAAGGACTTAATGTACCTAGCAGATAACTAAAAAAAGTGCTGAATCCAAGGAAAGAATTTATGTGTGGCCATCTGAACTTCAAGGAATAATTGCCCTGCTAAGATTTATCTTCCCTACAATTGGGTTAATGGAAGCCTGTATTTTGGTATGCAAAGAATCCTTTTTTAAAATAAAAATTTGCAAATCTCTTAGGCATGTTACCCTCTTATTTGACAAGAAAGTTGCCTTCACATGTGATTTGTCATAGCCGAGTCTGCAAAAATACACTATTGGTGAGTCTTTAAATGAAAATGCTATTTCTTGGAGACGGACAATGTTGGCCATATTTTCCCAGTTATATGTTGTTGAAAGAATAAACAATCGTCTTTATAAAATTAAAAAGTTTAAAAAATTTCAAGAACAATATACTAGGAGCTTTTTTACTGCAAGAGAAAACAACAATTCAGAAACATAGAGTAAAATAAAGATACCTGCCTGTTTGCTTCTCCTAAGGATGTGTTTCAGAAACAGACAGCATATCCTTGGTGAGCGGAATGATTGTCATTTAGGTTTCAGATTACCTGCTGCCCTAAAATCTATCTTGATGGGCTTGTGTTAAATGACAAGGTTGTGAAATGAAATACAAATTAGGCTTAAATAAGGTAAGTTGCATTAAAAATGTACTTGACTGAGCAGGAAGGTTCAACCAAAGTTCAGCAAGTTCATGCTGGTATGAAGTGGGGAGAGGGGCAGGACACAGTGTCATGTCTGCTGTGAGTGGGACCTCACGGAGACATCTTCTGGCTTCCAAAGGCAACATAACATACACAAACATGGGCAATCCAGCCGTGACTGACATCCTAACGGATGCAGTTAATTTGACCCACCTGAGGATAATTCTAGCAATTGGCTTTATGACCATCAACTCACTGTTGGTTCACATTAAATATATGTTGACCCATTCTCCAAACACCAGCATTTATCTGCATCATGAATAGGTACTTCTGACTTTAAAAGTCATCATTCATATGCTTTGGAGTAATAAAGTAAATTGAAGGGCGTAAAAATACTTTTTTGCAATTACTATCCACTTTCAGTATGATTCACATGATTCGAAAAGAGCTTTGAATTATTTCACATACCCTACTGAGAAAATTATTTCATCTTTTTTCACATTTAAAAAATCCATACCTTTGAAACAGATGACTTTCCCCTTTCCAGTTTTATCTGTTATTGCTGAAAACTGATAACACATCTATTTTCTCTTGGTAGATCACAATCTAAAACTATTTGCATTGATGAAAATGACTAGCATATATACTAGGAACGGCTGAAATACTTTACATTTCCTATTTAATTTAATTCTCCAAATAATGCTATTATGAATTTACTATTATTACTTTCTTCATCCGCATTCTATGGATGGGAAAGCTGAGGCACAAATAGGTTTAGTAATTTGCCAGAGAGGCCAGACTTGTACTGAAAGAAATCAAGATTTAAACAAAAATGTCAGAGATGGAAACAAACCACTGTATTATGACATCCCCCTATCTCCTGCTCAATAAAAGAAGGAATTACAAAGGATGCACAATTATAACACTTGAATGGTCCAAACCTAGAGACAAAAAGTAGGAATACACATAAACCAGTTTAAATATACTTATTCGTTGAAAGGGGCACAGGGTTTATTTTTGAGGCAATGAAAATGTTTGAAAATTGATTGTGGCAATGGTTGCACAATTCTAAATATTCTAAAACCCACTGGAAAAAAAATATATATATATATACACAAACATATATTTACTTTAACCATGTTGTATTTTTATATACTTTGGTTATTTTAATTAATCTTTTAATTAATTAAAATTAAAGGAAGGGTTTAATTAATTAAAATTAAAATTAAAGGAAGGGTTTAATTAATTAAAATTAAAATTAAAGGAAGGGTTTAATTAATTAAAATTAAAGGAAGGGTTGAATGATCAGGCAAAGATAACTGATGTCTATAACCCTGTATGAACATATTTAAAGATAGTCTAAAATCATGGCATATAATCACCTGAACTGAATTATTCTTCCATGCTACAATTTGTTAATTTGTGTCTTGACTGTGAAACACACACACATGTATGTATCTTAGTTATTTAAAAAATTTCTTCTTATTACACAGAAAAATAATTCTATTTTTTCTCTTTTAAAAACGTCTCTAATTATAATTTCTAATCTATTCAAACATAATTATTTTTATTTATCATTTCCTTCAGCCTCCTTTAAACACTTTTCCAATTTGAACTATGAGAAAGTAGAGAAGTCACTAACGATTAGTAAGTCACTTCCTGAAGACATTTATCTTTAAGATCAATTGGATTTCAGCTGCTGTGGCTGGAAGTTGACAAGGCAATACAACCTCATCCAACCAAAGCACTCTGTTCTCCATTTGTGATATTAACATTCACAGTCTAATTTTCCTAAGGTTACATTCTCATACATTAAACAAAATTTCTAATGCTGTAGGGAAAAGTGTAAAGGATAATTTTACCCCACAATATATTAGATAACTTAAAATATATACCTTTTTGTTTTGTTTTGTTTTACTTGAAAACCTATTTTGTGGTATAGATTGTGAGAGAGGATGAAGCAAATGTATTTGTACTACATATCATTTATATTTACAGTGTGTTATATTCTTTCATACATATAATGAAAGGATCTTGTTGACCCTTATGTTCTAAGCCACATGAAAAAATATGCATGTTAGCTTTTAATCATAAACAGATTTCATCACCATTATGGCTTTCTTCTTTTAGCCTGTATCAACACAGTCATTTAAATAAAATGTTTATTTGTCAAAGTGTGTGCTTGACTTGAAATAGCTGATTACAACCCTCTTTGGGGTTTTTATGATATCTCTTTTAAAGAGCAATTTTTAAAGTTAAAATTCAAACATTTCATCTTTTAAAATGCCTGGTGTTTGATTTGGTATGCTTGAATTAAACATAGCCAATCTACTTGAATCTCTCCTTATTTAAGGGAAACTTTCTGAAAAACAGTCAAACAACTGACTTCCTCTCTGTGGCTTTCCAAGAATGAATTAAAATGTGCAACATGATTTGAGATTCATGGTGAAAGAATACTTTATAGTGTTAATCCCCCATGAATTCTGCCTCCAGGATCTTACTTAAATGAGTAGGAAACTTCTGGAATTGAACAAGCATTGTGGGTGGTCATGCTATGGTTAACAGGAAGAGAGGAGAGATTTCAATTAAAGATGTGAGTTAACTCACATAAATACCATTATTTGTAGGTGCATGTGCATATGTATAAATGTAGGCCTGTACTGATAGGGCAGACAGCAGAGAGAGACTGAAAAATAAAATCTCCCATGTGTCAAAGGAAATGCTCTGGGAATAGAATGAATATGTTCAGGAAGTTGTTTTGTATCTCTTATACTTCAGCAGTTAAACACACCATTGAATTTGGCTATGATCAGAGTTTTGGAGACTTGCAGTTAAATTAAGGGGCAGCATTATGTTTTGGTTTACTGTTGAACTTTTAGAGTTTAAATTGTTTTTCCATTTCTATTTCCATGTTCTGTGTGGGGAAGGAATATAACATACATTTATTTCCTGTGCATTACAATGGGAAAAAATTCACATATTTTATGGCCAAGCAGGTGAACTTGTATTGCCTTTAATAGCAGAAATAGAAAGTCTGTCTCTGATAATTACTGCAGAAATTTATGAGTTGTTTTCTAGATTTCTCCATTCATTTACAATGATGTTACAATATTTCTAGGTGGTTGTATACTGGCTAAAGTAGCTTTTTAATCTTTTTTTAACCATCAGACACACTATCCATACACAGACAGAAATCTCTAAGTGAAGTTATACTGATAGGATTTTGATTTGTTAAAAAAAAGAGTTTAAATGAATTGCTTTAATTTTTAAAAATCAGTTACTTAAACATTTATAAGTTTAACTTACAAATATAACACATATGATTATTCAGGTGATCTAATTTCATGCCATCTACTAGCTACATTTATGAAGTGGGGAAAGCTGTTGGAGTGTTGGGGTAGGTAGGAAATCCTGTGAAGATATCAAAAATTAGAGTTTGAAATTCAAGTAAGTTTATTTATGACTGAAAGAGAATGGTGACTTTATTATTTGCTTTTTAATACAACTGTCGTTTACATCAGGAGATGTGGTTTTTTTAAGTGTTTTCAGATTTGGTGCCCTGATGTCTTTCCAAAGCCTTGTAGAACAATTGGAATTAGGCACTTAATCCTTCAATCTTTCAATGTCAAGGAAAACAAAAATGGATTAAGTAACAGAAGATGCTTGAAGGTTTGGCTAATGGACTCTTCCTTGTTTTTAAGAGCACACCTCATTCAATAGGCTTTGTTATTTTTTTTTTCACCACTTCTCATGAATAATGAGGTTGGCTTCTGCTGCTGCCTTAGGGGCGGGGCTGTATCCTAATCACCATGTTAAAGAATTGCCTGGTCCTATAGTAGACATCAGTGGGGACTAATGTAATTAATGAAGAGTCCACTCAACCAAAACCCTCAGAGGGAGTCTGTTTATAAATGAAAATTACAATATACTAGTTTCTCTCTGGCTGTCACTTCCTCTTTAGACATGCTTATCATACTATGTACTCTTTCTGCCCTTTAATAAACAAAGAGTAATTATGGTTTTTAGCACCGACTTTATACCTAGGATTCCCTGTGAAGCTCATGAAGCTTCACATTCAGGCACTCTAACTTGTAAGGTTCCCTTCAAGTCCTGGAAGAGGCCCTACCAAAGTGTTCATATAGTTACCCTTTTGTAAAATTTGCAAAGGTAACAGAATTTCATTGCAATTGATCAAAACCCCAACCTTTATCACTCAGCCTTCCTCTAGGCCACACTTCGTCTTACAAAGTTGCCACAGGAGTGATCATAGGCAATTTTAGGATTTGACAAATGAGAAGGTGAGTTAGACCATGCATTTACTCTGATGTATTGGGATGGTGTTTATCGGGTTCACAATGAGTTCCATGTATCATTATTGCTGACTGTATCTATGCTTACTCATGCTTGTCATGATACAAAAAAATGTGTCCTATAGTGCCTAGTACTGCAAGTATATGCAAATATTTGAAATATATGGAACTAGAAGCTGCTTTGTGCAAAATTTTTCTAGGATCTGACGTGTAAAATTTTAGAGGAGAGTTTGGTTTTCATGGTATCCAATCAAGATGAAATTCTCTTCTGTCAAGAACACGTTAAAATTAGGGGCACATATGAAATGTGTACAATGAATTTTTTTTTCTTTATTAGTGGGAATGGCATATTTGCAAAAGTTGTACCTTCTTAAACGGAAAGATATTTTGGAACATTTCAGTAAAACAGGAAAGAAATTATAGGCCTCTTATTTAAACACTTTAAATATGTTTAATAATTGAAAAATTTTGAAATAAAATGAAAGAAAAATAAAATATAAGTCATAAATATGAGTGGTGAAATCAATAGTATTATTTGGATATTGAGAAGAAAATTGTAATCAATAATTTTTATAGTTTACCAAAAGTAGTCATTTATTGTGAGCAAGAGTTGAATTTCAAATAAAAGTAATAAATAGGTTTTTTGAGTGTTGATAATCTATGTGCTAAAGATGAAATTATTATATGAATCTGAATTTATTTAAAATACTAATATCAACAAAATCTAAGATGAAATTCATAATATACCAGTACAATACAGACTTTGATACAAAACTGGTAATATTTACCAGAAAATCAAAGAACACGCACACGCACACACGCACATACACTCACACACACACACGCACACACACACACACACACACACTCCCCATAAATGCTCTGAAATCAATTGAATTCCAAAATTGATAGTGCTAAAATTTATGTGATGTTACTGAACAGGTGTGAAGCTGAAAGAAACTTGTTTACATGATGAAATATAATAACTTAAAAATTTAATCAACCATAACATATGAAAAACTGAATTATCTTTCTATTCTCACTGTTGATAGATATTAGTTATCATAAGAAGTCATCAAATAGGTGTACAGCCAAAAATGTACATAAAAAGATATATTAAAGAGGTATTTAAGAAATAGTAAGACAAAGCATTGAGGTATTTTGATTTCTCATTTTTTGTGGTATTTGTTATTTTTTAAATTTGGTAAGTTTAAAATTTGCATATATAAATACATACATATATACACTCTATGCATAGTTTTCTGTCTAATTTTGTATTCAAAACATATTCTTTTTCTTAAAATGTCACCCCAAAATTTTAGAAACTTCAGGCTTCCAAAAACCTGGATCTCTCCCTACCAGGAAATCAAATAAATTTTTTTTGTGTGTACAAGCAACAGAAACCTGGCGTGTGTTTAATCTAAGAAGAAAAGACAAGTTTATTATAAATACACTCAGTTCCTCACAGAATCAAAGGAAGAACTATGTGGCTAAGATTCAAGAGGTGGATGCCAGGATTGTAGACAGAATCTGAATTCTAAGAGCATTATCTCAGAAATAGTTCTATAGGGTGCCTCCATTGGGTGACAGGTCCTGTGGCTTTCATAACTGCATCTTTACTTGAAATTCAAATGATGAGGAGACCGTCTGTTCATGTAGGTCGAGACCCTTGAGTGACAACCTATCAGAACTGCATGGATTGAGTCAAGCAATTTCACAAGCAAGACATGCAAGGCAAATGGAAATAGAGTCCAATACAGCCAGATACTGTGCTTCATGCTGGGAATATATGGAGGGGAGTGGGTGAGATGGCCTTGTATTTTTCAGGAACTTGCACTTTAGTGTCAGAGATAGAAACATAAATCAATAGTTTAAAAACTAGGTTAAGGGCTAGGGGGATTTGGAAGCACAGGCTAGGGAGACAAAGCCCAAATAGGAATTTCTTACAGAAAATATGTCTGAGCTAAGTCTTCATTCTGAGTCTACTCTTCCTTTCTTGAAAAATATAAATGAAAACCATATTCTAGTATATGGCTTTTAAGAAAAGAATTTGGGAATCAAATTGTCTCAAATCATCCAGTACAATACCTCTTCGGACACAAGGAAGTTGAGTCCTGGAGAAGTGAAGTAATTGTTGAAAGAAAATACAGCTATTTGGTGGCAAAATGTAACTGGAACCCAAGTCTTCTGAATCTTACTTCAGTACTCTGTTCATCATTTCACACAACAGATGAAAGGAATTCTGAGAACTTGCCAAATATCAAAGGGAATAAATAGGAATTTATCGGAGGTTTCAAGGAGAGAAAGTAAAAAGATCTGGTATTTATAATTTTAATTCAGGAAACATGACTAGAGATATGTATATAAAACTTTTAAATCAAAAACACTGTAAGTACAGGTTTAGGAGAGCAATCTGCTGTGGGAAGAAATGAGCATTTCATAATGGGAAGCCATAAGCAGGAGTCCATGGGATTTTTAAGCTAATTGACAGCATGTTGAACAGTGAGAGCAATGACATATGTCAAACATTATTTAACAGACTTTAAATCTGTACTTAATAACAAATGCATAACCCATTTAGACACAGATTTCTGGCTTTGATTTCTTAAGAACATATAGACAAATATACTTTATAACATATATTAAGATTAATGATTTACAACATATACAAGGATGATATTACCCAAAACTCAGGATAATGGATAATAGAAATTCCAGATCTGTAAGCACAAGAGTAATTCTGAGCATGAGGAAAACCATTAAGTCAGAAAGAATGTAAGAAGGATGTAGAAAATGCCCTGACTAAAATGCATTCCCAAGGCATTTGCTAAATTGTTTATAAACTCATTTCTTTCTTTATTCCTCCTTTTTTTTTTTTTTCTTTTACTTGTAGATCCATGCAGACATTTCCCTCTGTAATTCTGGGAATTTTTCCTCACTATCCAACCTTTCATTGAATATCTTTTCCACTGTTATGTCACGAAACTGAAACATCATTTTTAGCTAGTACAAGTGAGGTTTCATTACTTGAATTTATTATATTTAAGTAGGATCTTAATCAAATTTTAGGTGTGAACATGTGATTAATGAGACAGTGGAGTGTAGTGATGAACATATGAGCTTTTGATGCCAAAATATTGGCCTTCTGTGCACTGATGCCAAACAGAAATACGGAGACAGGGTTTGGAGGAAAGAGAGAGTAGCTTTATTCTTTGCCAGGCAAAGAGGGAACACAGCAGGCTAGCATCTCAACACTATGCCTCCCTCCCTGGGGAATAGGGAAAGGTTTTTATAGCTGGAGCTCTTGGTCTGGGGTAGGTGATAAGCTCAAAGTAATTAAGGTTTTGCTTTTTTTTTCCTCTGCAAATTTTCTGCCAAAGCTGGCATCAGGCGGCTCATCAACTGGGTCTGGTGTCCCTGAAGTTATCGGCCAGTGACCTTCTTTCTGAAATGAAGAGTGCTACAAGGGAGTGTAGAGGGAGAAAAATGCCAGGTGCAGAGTGCAATTCATATGAAGTCAGAGAGTAATTAGCTTTGTGAAGGACAAGTCTAGTTACAAGTGTTTCTTAGTAGTAACACGTAAAGAATAACCAAGATTGCTTAACTCTTTCAGACCTGTTTATGCTGTTTCCCCAGCCTGTTTATTCCTTCCTTGTTTATCAGAAAAGAAAAATTTCTCATTTCTAGATTTGCTGCAGCACTTTGGGGTCAGACGGAACTGAGTTTGAATCTGTTCCGTCACTTGACAATCTTATTACTTTGAGTAAGTAAATAAGAAATTAATTCTCAGTTTCATCTTTTGTACCAAGAGAGTAATAATAACACCATCTCACTGTGATGTTGAGAGGATGAAACAAACTAAAAGAGCTCTCAGTAAATCTTATCATCATCACTGATGACAACAATATTTGGACAAATGCTCGTCTTCTCGAAAGCAAACATACATCCTGTAAGTCACTTCTGTACTTTTTTATAATGATTCATTTGATTTGGCTTCATACTAATTTTCAAAGAATTTGCTCTAGCGATTTTCTTTTCTTTTTTTTTTTTTTTAAGTTTTAGGGAAGAGTTTTTAATATAAAGTGAAAAGAGAGAGAAGCAGAAATAGGTGAAAGATTAGCAGCTGGAAAATAGAGCTGAGAAGTGGATATAGTAAATATTACTTTAATATATTACCCATTGTGTTTGAACTTATTACTCTTTTTTTTTCTCCTATGTATCTCTTTATTCCCATGTGCTGGTGGCTACAGAGGGTTAGGAAGTTCAAACCTGCCAAGCTTAATCTGAGTAAAATAGATGACTGCATCATTTGAGGAGAATGAGGGAGGCAGGGGTGTTTGAGTAAATTGAGGATGTTTTGGAATAGCTCCTCTGGGAAATTGTATAGGGATTCAACCAACAGTGCATAAAAGGGTTCCCGAGAAGCTCTGAGTGGAGAGAGAAGGTATTTTCAATGGATTTAGTTAGCCTAGTTACAAGATTCTTTCTCCCATAGCTCAGCAACTCTTGGTTAGAAGTAAAGAATGGAATAGTTTTGTTTGAAAGAGTTGTGAACAGGTGGAGATTTGAGAGAACCTACAGTTCATCTCATTTTTACTGTTTGGAGACTGAATTCGTGGACTATACACTGAGCTGTTATTTGTTTTCATTGTTTACAACATTTTGTGTGCTTCACGTAAGATAATGAAATTACTGTTTTACATATTTAACTTTCTTTTCACAAGGAAAATGTTTAATTGTTGGAAAGTGTTTAAAAATAAATGTGAGCAAAAAATTATATGGCCCTTAATTTAATTTACCCCAGATAAGAAATCAGCAATTTGAGTTTTTCATAGGCATGCCTTTTATTTTATCTTATTTTATTTTATTTTATTTTATATTTTACCTTTTGGCCATGCCCTGCAGCATGCGGGATCTTAGTTCCCCCATCAGGGATCAGACACATGCCCCCAGCCATGGAAATGTGATGTCTTAACCACTGGACTGCCAGAGAAGTCGTAGACATGCCTTTTAAATGACTGAAGAGAGAGAAGGAGACAGAAACAGACAGAAACAGCTTTAAACATACATCATATGATGATATATATTTATAAGCATATAAATATGTATAATTTAGAATTTGATATTTAAAAAAGTAATACACTGTAACTTTCTATACTTTACTGTTCTATAATTTAGAATTTCTTCATGGTTATCTATTTAAATTATTGAAGTATGATTCATTTAACTAATCTTATAAGGTATATTTGCAGATTTTATTTCAGTTTTTATTACATTCAAAATTGCATTGAATACAACACAGTTAACACTTGTAATCATTCATGACTATTTGTTTACTATATATTTCTAGAAGAAGACATATTTGGTTGAATATATGCCCTTTTGTATACAACTTGTTATATATTGTCAAATTGTCCTCTAGAATGACCATTTTAAATATATGCCCTTTGAGTGTGCATGGTAGTTATTCCAGAAACTTGATTAACCTAAAAATATTGTTTTACTTGCTTATGTAACTTAAAACTTTAAACAAACAGAAAAAAACATATAGCTGTATTCCATTTGTCAAAATTATTAAAATTTTAAAAATTTTAATTATGAAATATCTTAAATATATAAGAAAACACAGAAAATAATAAAAAGACACCAATGTATCCATCACTGCAATTATATGGATAAAATATCTCCACATTTGTTTTAAATCCCTCTAATTTTTTTCAAACTATACATTGTATATACAGATATACATTGTTTTCATATTTAACTTTACTGGATATAATTGAGAATGAGCAGAGCTGATCTCCTATTCCATTAATTTCTTCTTTCACCATGATTCATGCATCATGTCTAGTTAATTTCCTTTCTCTTTTTCTACCTTCTTGAGATGAAATATACTGTCATATATCTCCTACCCTAGTTCTAGAATCAGCTGTTTCTGCTAGAATCATGTTTTCTTTCTTTCTTTTTCTTTTTTTTTTTTTAATGGTGTTAGAAACCAACTTCTGGGTGCTAGGTGTGCTTGTTGTTACTGGGGCGTTGTTGCTGCTAGGTCCTCTCAGATGAGGGAGTAGGGAAATACATGAGTGCATAGTAACACACACATACCTATATCTATATCTATGTATGTCTAGCTATATCCATCTATATCTATATTAAGCTGAACATAAGTTCATAATATGTATCCAGCTATAATCCCCTACCACATGGATTATTCTAGCTTCTCCCCTTGCTGACATGTAAACTCTCACTCCAGCAGTGAGGAGCCTGGCTCCCACCATATGCCATCCACTCACTTAACTGTTTAATTCTGGTATACATGTAGGGTGGTTTCAGAATTGTTCCCCCTCAACTCCATGGGAAAAACTTTGTCAATTAGAGTACAGTTCTTAGGCTTAGATCCATAGTTCTTTTTGCCTTTATCCTTCCTCCCTCATTTCCAAAGTTACTAAGGTTACAAAGTTTCTCCTACTTAGCTTTTAGTGAGGCTGTTTTGTACATTTGTGATACAATTTTATTTTTTTTGCCACAGTCTGCTTTCTATCCTGGGATACCCTGATCTCCTAAACGATTTTTAAAATTTACATACTTTAAGGCTCACTCTTTGTTCTGTTTGTTTATCATGTTCTTATACTCCTCTTTATTCCTAATAATCTTTCTTATTCTGAAGTCAGCTTTGTCTGAAGTTAACATAGCTACATCTACTTTATTCGAGTGGTGTTAAAATGATTCTTTCTCTATCTTTTTACTTTTAATCTATCTGGATTTATAGTTAAAGTAGATTTCTTCAAGACAACATATAGTTGAGTCTTAGTTTTTTTTTTAATACACTCTGTCAGTCTCCATCTTTTAATTGGTGTGATTACACCATTCACATTTAAAATGATTATTGAAATAGTATTATTCATATCTAACGTGTTTACAACCATGTTCCATTCATTGAAGTTGTTCTTTGTTTATTTTTTCCTTTATTTTTCTGCCTTCTCTGGTTTTAATTTTAATTGAGCATTTACATGATTTCATTTTACCTCCTCTCTTAGTATATCAACTATACCTATTTTTTTAGGGGTTTTAATTATTGCCTTAGAGTTTACAATATACATATTAACTGATCTGTGCCCATCCTTTAATAACACTATATTGCTTTATGTTTAGGGCAAGTACCTTAGCATAGAATATTCTCCATTCCTTTCTTCTCCCCCTGTGACGGTGATGACATTCATTCCACAGTCCACATGTTACTATCATCCTCTACATTATTAAAATTATTGCTTTAAGCAAATAATCATTTTTCAAATAAAGAATAGTAATATTGTATTTTATAAATTATATTAATGTATTCCTTTCCTGATATTCTACCATTCTTTATGCAAATCCATGTTTCTGACTTATAGCAATTTTTTCTTCCTGAAGAACTTCTTTTAACCTTTCTTGCAGGACAGGTCGACTGATGATGAATTTTTTCACGCTTTGTTTGTCTGAGAAATCTTTTACTTCTCTTTTACTTTTGAATATTTTCACCACATATTGAAGTCTAGTTTTTTTTTCTTTCAATTATTTCTATATTTCATTCCATTATCTTCTTCCTTACATAGTTTCTAATGAGAAGGTGTCTGCAATTATTCTTGTTTCTGTATAAGTACATTGTTCATTCCTCTGGTTTTTCCTCATGATATTCTTTATCTTTGACTCTGTGGTTTGAATAACATATGCTGAGTTATGGTTATTTTTGGTATTTATCCCTGGTAGTGGTCTCTGAATTTCTTGGATCTGTAGTTTGGTGTCTGTCATTCATTAGGGAGAGCTTTGGCCATCGTTACAACAAATATTTCTTCAGATCTATTCTCTTTCTTCTCTTTCTGGTATTCTGGTTGTGTATGTTACACTTTTTGAAATTGTGCCACAACTCTTCAATACTATATTCTGATTTTTTACGTTATTTTTTCTCTTTGCATTTATGTTTTGAAAGTTTCTATTGAGCTATTTTTAAGTTCACTGAAGCTATGTTGAATCTAAAGATAAACCTGTTGAAGACTTTATTAGTGTTTTATTAATTTCTAGAATTTCTTTTTTATTCTTTCTTAGAATTTCCATCTCTCTGTTTACATTATCCTTCCCCCAGCCCTGGCAGTCTTTTCTCTGGAGAGTAAGCCTTTGTTATAGAAAAGCTTCTAGGTATATTTCACAATGATTACTTTAACCACCTTCCCCTTCCCCCTCCTGAAGCCATAGGGAGAATTTTCCTGGATTTCCACCTTGAGAAACTGGTGGGATTCCTAAGGTAAAAAACAAAAAAACATGTCCCCACCCCTCCCACTGAAGACTGCAGTTCCTAGGGGTGTCTCACTCTCACAGGAGTCTTCATTCTGACCCCAGAAATTCATCAAAAATGTCATCTAGGTAGTTTCCTACTTGTTTATAGCTCCAGTGGCTTCTATTCCAGGGAAGCAGATCCTGACCATATCTCCTCAGATATGCCTACCTTTCCAGACTTCAGGGTGGTAGTTTGCCCTGCAACCCCAGTTCTCTGATAAGTCTTTGTAATGTCAAGATTTTCAATTTTTCCAGGTTTTTCTTCTTCTAAGTACAGGAGTGACATTTTCCAAGCTCTTTAAAATTCAGAGCAGAAACCAGAAGCCTTATATTTAAAATTTTAACATACTTTAGAATATTTCTGTCACTTCTTATAGTTAATCAGAAAGTATATCTTTCTCCAAAACAAAAAGAATCTTAGCATCTGGGCTAGTTATATAATTATTGCTTCTCAGTTCAAATCCACTCTTAGATCTTCTTTGTGATAGTGGAGCTGGACTTTGTGAATATTTCTCCTTTGCCAGTTGGCAAAACATTAGGTTTTTTCAATAGAGGGCAATAGAGGAGAATTACAAGAGGAAGGAGCTTCTCTTTTTGATCTGGGTGTTTCTTCTTCTATGCCTTGGAGGCCAATGAGCAATTCTTGGCCAGTGGTGTGCATGAGACTTAATTACATGCCCTCCAGTGATTATTGCCAGTACCCAGCAGGAAACTTCCTTGCAAGCATCACCTCACCGGCACCCAAGTGGATAACTTCTAAGCCAGTCTTGAAAGCATCCCAAAAGTCAGTTATCCGGTGAGTTTTGGCATCACCCAACAAATAGCTTCATAGTCACAAGTCACACCTCAGTAAACTTCTTTCATTGAGCCATAGCCATAACCTCTTCAATGTGGTAGAACTTTCAACCATGGGAGATGCTTCTTCAAAGATTTTCCCTCCTATGGGTACTCTCCCTCAGCCTTAGTGATAGTAGCTGCTTTCTTGCTCTGCTATTTCTATATATTTAGATTTTTTTTTAGCCAACTTAGGGTTTAATCTCCTTTTACTACTTAGTAATTTTAAATAAGAATATCCTTGGTCAAATAACTGGTATGGTTTCTGGCATTAGACTCAATCCTTAGTGGTATAGCATTCTTTCACATCTCCTAATGATATATTGAAGTCATATGAAGTTTCAGATAATGATTATTATTCATAGTTTTTATCACATATCAATAGCAATTTAAAATTACAATTTCTTTGAATAAATGTTGCTCTTTAAATAATTTCCCTAATAATTTTACCAGGTCCCTCTCATGTTATTTTTTTCTGATTTTGAAAATTCTTTGATATTTCTTTAAGAAAAACTCTTATCTTTCATGTTGACTCCTCTGGGGCATGTTTTGAGCCATAGTTTTAAAACTCTCATTTATTACATTTATTTTCTGAAGACTATTACAATTGTTATGAACCTACTTTTTTCTCTAATGCAATCTTTTCTACCATATCATTGGAATTTAGGAAAGTAGGAAAGATTCACTTGTGGACTTATGACTTAGTCTCCACTGTAATTGTATGGCTCTAGTTATACTATTACCAACAATATACTACACAGATATTTTTCTTTTTCTTTTTTTTATTGGAATATAATTGCTTCACAACATTTAGTTAGTTTCTGCTGTATAACGAAGTGAATCAGCTATATGTATACATATATCCCCTTACAGATGAACCTATTTGCAGGGCATGAACAGAGATGCAGACATAGAGAATGAATGTGTGGACACAGGGGGGAAGGGAGGTGGGATGTATCGGGAGATTTCGATTGACACATGTACACCACCACGTGCAAAATAGATAGCTAGTGGGAACCTGCTGCACAGCACAGGGATCCCAGTTCGGTGCTCTGAGACAACCCAGATGGTTGGGGTACAGGGGTGGGAGGGAGGTACACACACATTGTTTTCTGTAGCATGCAGGTCAGCAGAGAAACTAAGCTTCCCTAACCAGGAAAGCAGGCCTGATTTCCAGTGCAGGAGTAAACCAGGGCTTCCTGTAGCTCTTTGACCAGGGCTCAATCTCTGACCCAATAGAAATGTGAGCAGGGCCAAGGACAACCCATAAGTAAAATCACCAAAGTTCACATTTTGGTGAATTCACTACTTTATGTTCCTAATCTCTGTGCCTGGAGTATTTCCTCTCAGGGTCAACGTACCCATTAGACGCAGAAGGCATAGTGCCTACAGCCCACTATTCTTTTAGGGACCTCTGAAAATGTTTCACCTTTATTTTATTTTTTTTTTAAATCAGGGGAAAATGATTATGTTAGTAATGACTATGTAACAGTGAATCCAGCCGGGATACATTCATTTTTATCCTAACAGAATTGTAAACTGTCATGTTAAGGCCAATGTGCCATGGTGCTGTGAAGGCACAGTGGGGCCTGCTTCCACTCTCTCCCCTAAATGTCTCATGGCTGTTCTCCCTAATGGGCATTTCTTTCCCAAGACGTCATCCATTTCTTCCAAATTTATCTCTTCATTGGCCTTCTTTCCCTATTACAACTGCATTTCCTCATCCTTGTAATCTCACCAAACTGAATTACAAATAGATCATGAACTTAACAGACCCTCCAGTAACTGCTGTGTCCTTAGCAGGTTACAGCCAGATAAGGTCATCTGGGTCTCTCTGGTTTCTTGATTTAAGACATCCCAGTTTTGCCTTTGCCCATCAGGAATCCATGCCTTAGGAAGCCCCTACCTCCTTGACTTGGACTTACTTCACGAACATAGAATTCCATGTTGAATTACTGCAGGAGGATATCAGGACTGAAGAGAAGAAGACCAATCAAACAGAGAAATTTGGAAGGGAATTTAGAGAAAAGGGAATACAAATTATTGATAAAGATCTAGTTTCAAATGAAAGATGTCAAAACTTTTTCTCTTGTTTGTAAAGCTGTATCATGATTCTGAGAAAGGATAGTATAAATGAAAAAAAAAAAACACAGATTTTTTCAAACACCTAAAATGAATGAGATCTGCTCTGCCTCAATACACATTATAATGTATACTTACCTAATCCAGATAGGATTATATAATCTATACTGTACCTGGTTTTTCATCTGACATTTGATTCTCTTTTTGAAAATAGGGAGGTGACAGAGTTATGTTCTCTAAGAATAATTTCCTAGGGAAGAAGGCAGGTCAAGTAATAAATTAAACAAATTATTAAAAATGCTACCCTATTCTATGGATATTATTGATCCAGATACATGTTAATGCAGACATTTAATCATGTGATACATATTAGCTATATTTATTTATAAAGCAGGCATAGGAGAAACTGCCAGTCATCCACCAATATCCATACTCTCCTTTTTCCCTTTAGTATTAAATGTCCAAGTTTTAGCTTAGCACACAGTTGCTTAGGCAAAGATTTCCATGCTTCCCTTTCAGCTAATGAACTATGTGACTAATTTCTGGCCAATAACATGTGAAGAAGAATGTGTACAGATATTGGATTATGTTCTTAGAGGGAAGAGATGTAGTTTCCATTTCTTATTTCTTTCGCACTGTGTGGAATATAGATCTTATGGCACAACCTGGACTTATACTATTAATTAAGGCCAGGTTTTAAGGATGGCAAAGCAATAAGCTGGAATCCGAAACCTAATACCAGTGCTGCCCCATGAGGCTGGATGATTTAAGCCTAAATGATTCAAAGAGATTACAACAAAAAGTAAATCTACTTTAGTCCACTGTTATTTTTTCCTTGATTTCAGCAGTTAAACCTGTATTTGAAATAATGGAAGGTACATTTAAATAACATGTAATTAATGTCGAAATATGAGTTATTCACACAATTTAAATATGATGTCCCAAAATATTTAATATATTAAATGAGTTTAATTTATTATTATTATAAGCATTTTTTTTTTTTTTTTTTTTTTTTTTTTTTTTTTGCTGTACAGGGGCCTCTCACCGTTGTGGCCTCTCCCGTTGCGGAGCACAGGCTCCGGACGCGCAGGCCCAGCGGCCATGGCTCACAGGCCCAGCTGCTCCGCGGCATGCGGGATCCTCCCAGACCGGGACACGAACCCGCATCCTCTGCACTGGCAGGCGGACTCCCAGCCACTGCTCCACCAGGGAAGCCCCTATTATAAGCATTTTTTAATTTAAAATTTACTTACACTATATGAAGTTGTACATAGACTATGCCATTTCTTTATTTTCCGAAAATGTTTTGATGGTCTCTGTGTGATCACAACTGCTGGATGGTATGGAACAAAAGCTACAACAGTGATAACAATAAAAGTTCAATCGGGATAACACATTTATATGTAATATTTTATACTGTCTATAACTCAAAGGTTTAAATTTGTCTCTTTGAGTTATAGATTTAGCTTTTCAGGTTTTTCTCATAATTCCACTATCAGATGACAACAGAGTTGTAAGAAAAGTGCTTTGCATAATCTCATGGTTTTGGTGGGAGAGAAGCAGACATCTGTGATCATTCTATTCCCTGGATGGTGTCTACTGTTATAGGGATGGTCACTTCCCACCTCCGGGTATCCTCCTGTTTTCTGTTGTTGATATCTCTGATTAATTAACTTACACTATTTCTTACCTTTGTCAGACTCCAGGGGCCCCTTCCTGCTAGTTTGGCCTCCTTCCATCCTCCCTGAGGTTATCATCTCCTCTGATGATTGTACATGTTCCTCGTTTTTGTTCCTGCCACTCATCCTATAGTATTTGTTGTAAAGTTGCCACATTCCTGCTGTAGAATTCCCCATGTTTGACCTTCGGGCTTTTAACTCAGGATCCTTTCATACACAAAATGATTGACGCATGGGAGGGACAATTAGATTTCTCTCTGTCTCACCAAGCTGCTTTGTTTATTTAACTTTTCTGTTGCCTTTTATGGGACCTCAGAGAAATCCTGGTATTGGTTCATCCCAGAGATATAACTAAAAAAAAAAAAAAAAAGAATCCCTCTGTCCTCATGATTTCTTCATCTTACCCAATAACCTCCTCCGTGATTTTTTAGGAAGTTAAACCTCCAAGTTGGTGATGTAATTATGACTCTCTATATCTTTTAACTCTATCTCTTTTCTTCCATCTCCTTTCTTTTCCCTACCATCCCTCAGGATTGAAAGGGCTAAATTCTTTTTTTTCCTCCAATTTCAGTCTCCTAACTCAGGGGTCCCCAAGCCCCAGGCATGGATTGGTACTGGTCCAGAGCCTGTTAGGAACTGGGCCGCTCAGTAGGAGGTGAGCAGCGGGAGAGTGAGTGAAGCTTTATTTGCTGCTCCCTATCGCTCCCCCATCGCGTGCATTACTGCCTGCACCATGCCCACATCCCCCTTTCCATGGAAAAATTGTCTTCTGTGAAACAGATCCCTATTGCCAAAAAGGTAGGGGACCGCTGTCCTAACTAAAAAAGTAGCCGCAGTATTTTCTCAAAGGACAACCTTTGCCTGTGAAATGTTTAATGTAAATTAAAGACATGTGGTAAATCATTTTTCTTCCCTTCATAAGGTCTGGCTTTTGAGCTCACTGCCTTATTACCTTTTTTATTAACTCAAATGGATTATTATCTTTCTTTATCTTTTCATCTAATTTCTAACAATCCTAATTACTATCTCTCTGAAGCACTATTGATATTTTTAAGGGTATATCCCTTTTACATTTGGATATGAAAGTGAGCTCTAGAGACATACATACTGATTCTAGAGTTCAATATTTGAGCTGGCTAGTAAGCCACATAAGTTAGTTTGTCAAAAAAAAAAAATAGCAGATTCAAGCATTAAACATCATAGATGGAAAGATTTTTTTAGCATGTGTCTGAACCTGTCCAGTATCGTAAATTATTTTATTTCCAGACTGGCTTCTTCTGATGTGCAATAGTAACCACTTTCAAAAAGGTAAAGAAATTCTTGTTTTCTTGAGATTTCAGGGTTGCATCAATATTGACAGCTACTATATATGTGAACTATCCATTAGTCTCTAAACAAACACTTCCTTGTTAGAGAATAAGTTCTCAAGTGTTGATGATTTTATTTGTTTTGTTTTGAACTTATGTAACTTGGTTAAATGTTTTTCTCTTCCATCAATTACCAGTTATGAGTTTCTGGTGCTCTGTAAAATATAACCTTGGCTTTTGTGTTGTCTCTGTGTGAAAATCAAACGATTTATTCAAATGATTAATGTATTATAATTGCAGAATTGCCTTAGAACTTAGTAGCTTTATAGAAAAACATAACCTTAAGTGATTTCAGCAAACTAAGTCTAAAAATTGTTTAGTGAAAGTTATAAGGTAACTCAGTTTGAATACTCAATATCTGTGTGTTGCCACACAATGATAAAGAAAAGATATGGGATAATTTTCTGAGTAATTATAACTACAGGAATATGTTGTCCATTAGAGATACTTTGACGGTAAGTTTGGAAAACCTTAGACAAGTCACAAAACTGCTTTAAAGAAATGTTTCTCCAAATTTTAACTACAATATATTTGGGGCTTAGTACATCAGCCACCGAGTACCAGAAACCACAGAGTAGGCAAACCTCTTCCCAGAAATTGTATTTTATTTAAAGACTTGGAGAGAAGAATGCATTTAAAATTTTAAACATATATGGTATGCTATAAAATAGAATGAAAAGTTAAGATAAATTAAAACCTCAAAGGAAGATTTCAAGAACCCTAGGGCTTTATGATCTTGCCGATATCCCACAAATGCTAAAAATTTTTACTTTCTCTGTTAGGAATCCTTCATTGGAAAAGTTTCAAAGGCAAAGCTTTAAGATTAGAATTAAAACTATGATTATCTGAAAAAGAAAAAGTCCATTCACCACAGCAAAAAAACCCTGGTGGCACAGTGGTTAAGAATCCGTCTGCCAATGCAAGGGACACGGGTTCGATCCCTGCTCCGGGAAGATCTCACATGCTATGGAGCAGCTAAACCCGTGCGCCACAGCTACTGAGGCTGTGCTCTAGAGCCCGCGAGCCACAGCTACTAAAGCCTGAGCGCCTAGAGCCTGTGTTCCGCAATGGAAAGCCATCGCAATGAGAATCCCCCCACCACTACAATAAAGAGTAACCCCCGCTCATCGCAACTGGAGAAAGCCCGCATGCAGCAGCAAAGACCCAACGCACCAAAAATAAATAAATAAGTGAATTAATTTAAAAAAGAGAGAGAAGGATAAAATATTTAGGAATGAATATATAAAAAGATGCACTGAATTTACGTATTGGTCAGAGTTCTATCAAAGAAGCAGAGCCATTATAAGTGATGTAGAAACAGTATTTGTTATAAGGATTAGAATTTTTGCCATGATGGGAGCTGGTGAAGATACTATGTAAGGTAATCATCTCTGCTTAGGATTGGACTTGACATTCTATCTATCTGTCAGATTGCCAGTCAAGAATGGACCTTGGACCTGGGTGAGGATGAATTGAGATCCACAATAACGACTGGAACCCATAAAGACATACTGGCCTGTGCTAATCTCATTACCTCTAACTTTGATGTCATGAACAACATACAGGAAAGGGTAACACATTTCACTGTCAAGTGGCACAAGATTCATGCCAGTGTTTTTGTTCCCGAGGAATGGGTTGACAAGAGGAAGGAAGGGTCCAGTCTTGGAGGAACTTGTTATACTGAAGATTCTCAAGAAAGATAGGCTTATGTTTAAGGTAGGAATGTCCTCGCTGTACTCACTCCTGGGATCTAAGGATGGGAGTTTCATCACTGGAACCAAGCAGGTTCTAAGGGCTACAACCAGACACAAGGTCTAGTAGGTTCAAGAAAAAAGGTGACAAGTGCTTGGTCTAGGTGTTTGAACTATAGACACTCCCTTCTCACTAGAGAAAAGCTGATTCTCTGCTTCAGGAAGGGTTTAGTTATTTGCTGAAAATATTCAAATGTAGTTAATGCAGGGAATGAAGAGCCAGAGGAAAGGGAGAGAGAATTAATGATTCCTGAAAACAAATGTAAAAATCACAAAGGAAGGAAGGAACACAAAGGGAAAGAAAAGAAGAAAGGTAAAAGTTGTGTCACACTATCACCAGAGAGACACTTTATATAAGTTATTGTATTTTATCCTTTCAACAAATTTATGGAATAATATTTGTTATTTTTCATTATAGAAATGAATAATAAGAAATGCAGAGAATTAAGTAACTGACCCACAAACTTATAGTAAACGCTAGAGCAGAAAGGCAAATTCAGATTTATCTCATTTCATTATTAACTGTTACTCTACCATCCTTTCCCATGAATCCAGGCAGATAATTACAAGGTGATACCTCCTGATAGCACCTGATTCTGGCAGTTCTTTAAACTACTGTGTTTGCTTTCAAAAAGTCTGCTTGGATTTGAAGCTGAAGATCCAGAAAGCTAAGAGCTATTTGTGAACTTGTATCATTTGAAGAATACTGATTTGTAAAATAGCATAAATATATAGATATTCATACTTGTATTTAAGTTACATAAATTATTTTTACTATGTCTTGTTAGTGGAACTGGTTTATTGAATGGAAACTTGTCCTGCAAATCTGTTTTGAAGGAATTCTTTGGTTGCTTCTCCCAGAACTTGAGATCATTTAAGGCAGATCCCAACCTTCAGATATTAAAATTATATTAATTTATAATCTTATATTCATTTAACCTACACCCACACATCACATCCAATTAAGAATCTCCCCCTTTCTCCCATTTAAGGCTCCCATCTCATAGGCTCACGGGGTGGGGGGGGGGATGGGTATGAGGGAATGTGTCTCAGGGTCAATCCATTCCCTCCTCTTGTTCCAGTCACACCTGCCCCCAATATGTTGTATCTGCTCATGTTCTTTGAGGCCAAAAATTATGAGGAGAGGTAAAAAAGTCAAATAAATAAATAAATGGAAAGCTCCTTAAACTAGTACTACAATGTATTGATTACGTGTAATGCTTCAAGACAGATATAAAAATAATGGATATTTTCATATGAAAGTCAGAGATGTTTTCTCTAACCCTCAGATTCCAAGGGGCACTTACAAAATGAGGAAATGTGTGTGTCAACATCAGGCAGGCCTACAGCTAGAGAGAGCATTTCTGGTTGCCCTCCTGGCAAGCAGTCCCACTTTTTTACAGTGCTTTCACTGAAGCTCTCCACACCTCATTTTCAAAAGGAAAGAAAAGCCACCCTACTTTTGTCTTGTCAACACTCAAGAGTCTTCAAAAGGAGCTGCATTTACTCTGAAGAATCTCTCACCTGGGTAAAGGTGTCAGAGATGGTTTTGTTCTTTCTTAGTAGGTCTCATAGATGTGTCTAGTTTCTCTCTTTAAAATGTGGTGGTACTTGAAAGCCATGGGTTTCATCTTTGGGCACTAGCCAAAATGCTAAGACAACAGAAAAATCCCATTTCACATCCTGTTACTGAAGTACTCACCTTTGGGAATATTTGGAGACAACGTGCTCTAGAATCTATTGTGTTATAGAGATATAAATAATTTCCCGTGTTGGTGAATCACATGGAGATAAGAAATATATCTGAGATAAAAAAAGAAAGTCTTTATTTATTTCTTAAAGATTTTTTTTGTTGTGGACCATTTTTCTTGGAGTCTTTATTGAATTTGTTACAATATCGCTTCTGTTTTGTTTTGGTTTTTTAGCTACGAGGCACGTGGGATCTTAGCTCTGGGACCAGAGATCGAACCTGCACCCCCTACATTGGAAGGCAAAGTTTTAACCACTGGACCTCCGGGGAAGTCCCTTCATTTTTTTAAATAAACAAGTAAGAAGTATGGTAATCAGTTATCCTGATAACCACATATTAGAACAAAAATATCTATTTTTTGTTTTGTGTCTTAAAAAGTAATCTCTAGTGTTAGATTCTAAATTGTTCACAAAGCATTTCCAGATTGTTTTTGGAAATCTCCAGTTTGTTATGAAAATACTGGCAGAATCTTAATTATAATAGTGCTACTGGGCGCCATTAACCCCTTTCAGATACATTTATGCTGAAAAAAATGGAAACTGCAAGCCATCAGTTTGTTAAATAAACACAGGTGTTGCAGAGTCCCTGCTGGTATGCCATCTACAGAAGAATCATTCTTTCCATGCAGTCAAGAAGAAAGAGAGGGGAGGAAGATCACAGGGTCAATTGTAGACCTGCTGAATGTTGTTCAAAAACAAAGGCCGCTTGTCACAAGGCTGAATGAGCAGAGGCACCACTGATGGCCAGGGTGGGAGCCCTTCAAAGGAGTTTTGCATATGATTTTATGCTTTCAGTTAAAAAAGTAGCGAGCAGGATGGTTTAAGAGGCACATGTGCCTGCATACACTTTCTCCCTCTTCCTCCTCCAAAGGTGTTGGGTGAATGCATTTTACTGAGTTTAAGATGCCATCGGATGCTGCAGTTGAAAATGTTGGACTTGCCCATAAGAAAAAAATGAAATGAGGTTTTTACTTCTTCCCTTTTGAAACCCCTCATTTTAAGTATCTGTTGGAAAACATTTGTTCTGCCTTCTGGATGCAATAATGAAAGATCATGACACCTAAGATTAGATCTTGGTTTACCGATGATCCAAATGTTTTATAGTGTTTCCATCTTGATAGCCATTTACAAGAGAGGGATGAAACATTTATAAGAGCAAGACATTTCTGCTAAATGAAAGTGCTGCTGTCATTTTTTTGCCCCCATGGAGTCACTTGTGAGAGTGAAAGACTGCACCCCAAAGAGGAGGGGATGGCCTAAGTGCTAAGAGGGGCTTCAGGCTAATTGTTCTCTGTAAACTTCTTTAACAAAGCCTTTCTCTAATCCTAACCCCAGCCCCTATGCCATTGCCCTGTATGACAGTCCATTGTAGCAACTACAGAGTCTAGCTCCACAACACTCGCACACATTGCACCCTGGAAAGTAGGTGGCATGCTGTCCCTCTCTTACTTTCCTTCCTGGGCCCACTCCTTTTTGAGCATCTAGTGATGCAGCCTGGCTTTCTGTGTGAGCATCCCCACAAACATGCTGTGACCATGTGTGGAATCCCAGTACGTGTCTTGCAGGCTAACTCTAGACTCTGCCTGTTGTAAATATTTTCTGACCATTTACTTCCTGATCAACTGGGGGAAGGGACGTGGGAGACAAGTGTTTTGAACGGGATAAAACAACCTTGAATCCTATACATTTAATATCAACATACTTTAAAAAAGTCAACTTGAGCAAGTTGTATTTTAGTAGCTAATTACAGCAAACTGTGATCCTGACTTAGTACAATCAGGGGAAAATGTACAAGCTGAATTTAATCTGGACTACATTCATGCATTCGGGGCCATCAGATAGTAGATATGCATGCCGAATCCAAGCACTGAAGGGGAACAATTGCTGATAAAGATACAGACAGCCAAATGCGCTCTGTCCTTCTTGATACAGGAAGTTAGCCCAGATAAAACAGAGGAGCACTTCTAAGCTGATTCTCCCTGATTGCACCACCAGCAGCCAACCTTTCGTTGTGTTTATGTGCATAAGACTAGAGTCTGGTGCCTGGTGTGTGTCTGTATTTATAAAAGAAACTGGCTGTGAACCAGGGAGTTTCTCCTGCTTCAAATACTCTCCTTTCAAACACAATCAAACTGTCAGCTGGTTGGCATTGGTTTGGTACATCTCTCAGATGTTTTCTTTTCAATATACCAGGAGACTCACAGACCACAAACATGAGCCTCCAGATCTCAGTCATTAGGCTTCTTTTGATCAGAAGCTTATGGATCTGGTCCCTGTTTTGAGTTAATGTCTCTGTGTTGATGTAAATTGCAAATGAACAATCGGATGGCATGAGACTTTCTTTTGTACCATTAGTTGGACTTAGAATAGAGAATGGATGACATATAGTAACATACTTAAGTCTGCTTTATTTTTCTGTCTGCTATTAAGTCGGTTAACGTATGATTTTCCTATATAGATGATAATAAAATAACAACCTCCTAATTTTACATTCTGTTGAATACATTCCAGGAAATGTGTGTATGTGTGTGTTTGTGTGTGTGTGTGTGTGTGTGTGTGTGTGTTTGTATGTGCTACTGTTCAGTCCCTTGGATGATGAATTATCCACCTTAAAATCCCCCCTTCTCTTGCCTTCTTTCTATTAACTTGTCAGGTCGTACATGAAGGCAGAAAACAAGGATTCTTTATTTTGCCATCTCAAGGAAGTCCAATGCTAGGTATCATATCTCCTGAATGGAACTATGAAATTACTAAGAAGTAGGTGAAGTACGAAACAGAGAAAAACAAAAGAAGAAAAAATAGAGAAGTAAAGAGCAAAGACAGAAACTTTGTTTTGGTGGAAAACTGTGTTGATCACTATTTTCAAGGCAAAATAACTTCTAAATATATCATTGGCATGTGCAGAGAAGAGGCAGCTCAGTGGGGGAGGAAAAGGGATGAAATCACCATTTGATTAGTCCTTCTACGTCTGGAACAGTGTTACATTTTTCACATACTTCCTCTCCTTGATATGGACTAGGTTACACCTACGTGCTACGTGCCCCTGTGTGAGCCTACAGGCTAATATTAGGAGCAGCAATTGTCAGGAGGTTGCATTGTGAATTGAATTTTCCACTTCAGTTAGGAAGAATCGAGTCATTTGCTATTAAGCATATTGTCTCAATGTATCCTTCTTTTTTTTTTTTGCAGTGACAGTTCATTCTGGTGAGTGCAGCAAACTGTCTGTATGATGACCATGCCCCTGAAAGTGCTACCATTTCCTAAAGATCACCCTTATATGCTCTACACATGGCACAGGCATAATAGATGTGGATAATTAAATTATCTTGACTCAAGAGTTTTAAGAAACTTACCTAGAGTGACACGGACAGTAAGAGACAGCTCTTCAAAAGAACCAGTGGCTTCTAGGCTCTAGCCCAAGTTATAAGTGTGTTTCAAAAAGAAAGTTTAACCCTGCTTAATATTTTAGAAATAATTTCTAGGAGGAAAGAGGATGCATATAATCCAAACATCTTTGGAAACTTTGTATACTTGGAGATGATCTTTCTCATTCCCATCCTATTGGTGGGACCCTCTGCCCTATCAGAGCCCAGGTACAATGCCAAGTGTACAGCAGAACTGTGCCTGGGTTCCCATGTAGGCATGCATTTCCAGTGCAGGACCTAGAAATGTTTACAGAACACTCTTAATAACTCTGAGTTTGTCACGGAATAATTCCAGAAGCTTTCTTCTTCTCACCTATTCATGGCTGTAAGTGGCAGATAGACACATATATTATTTATATATTCCTCTGAGAATATGTATCTCTAAACATCCTAACAGGGAGAAAGCCCTCATCTAAGAGAATTACACATTTGATAGGAATTTTAAGAGATTATTTTATTCCCATGTACAGCTGTTGTCCCATCAATGTTGCAGAATACCGAGGATAATTAATATTTGAATTTACAAAACAGCATTGAACTTATTACTGGAGGGACTGAGGTTGGGGAAGCAAGACAGGCCTATACTTAGTAACATGGTCTTTTATCATGAATGTTCCACTAGGAAAATGAAAGACCTGAATAGTGTAAAAACTCACCTGCTTTGTGAGTGACGGCAATCTGCATGCATGTTCATGCTTCAGTAGGTAATTGCCCCAAATAACATTCACAGGAAATTTCCATGATGGTCTCCATTTCTAATTTACCATCCAAAAGCAGAGAGGTGGGGCTCCCCTGAAGGAAAGGGTATGTGTGTTTTCTCTTTTATCTAACTCGTTTCCTTTTTTTTCATCTTTACATTGCAGGCTCTAGTGATCTAGCCCAGTTCTCATGCCCTACAGGTCATATAATTGAATGGTACTGGGAATGGGCAGGTCTGTTTCATCACAAATGACATAACCACATCCTCAAAGTTCGAAATTAGCGCAGCTGAAAATATGGTGAAAAAAGAATCACATCCAGATGACATTTGGCAAGTCTTCCCCAGTCTGGTACAATCTTGTGGTTGTTTTCCTTCTGTTTCCTCTTGAGCATGCTAAAGTTTATGAACCTGAATCTGCTAGCAATTCTTCAGGCTAGAGAGGCGGCACATAACTTCCAGAGGGTGTGGAGATCTTCAGATAATTTTTATATTGCCATATCAATCTCTTCACCATTTCCTTGTTTCTATGATCATATAAAATTAATTGCTAGGGATTACAATTTTGTATTAAATCTGACACATATTCATTGCTATTTTCCATACTATTTAAAGATATTATGATTTCTATTTAAATATACACACATCATCATCATCATCATTCTCACCTTTTGTATATCTTTACGGCAGTAACACTTATTTTAGATCATTATACCATTTAGGAATGGCTGATAGTGATTCTGAAATTTTAAAATACTCAGTATGCTGTAGTGAGTATGAGCCCTACATAGAATGTAATCTACACAGTACCTTTCAGGATAAATCGCTTCATTTTTAAAACTACTCAAAGGACAACAACAATTATTACTTATTTTGCATTTTTCTTCAATGAGAGCCCACTCACTTCAAAAGTGAGTTAAAATACTCCTTTTTTAAAAAAAAGTTTTCTTCTCTTTCTAAAGTCAGCTTGTAGTGTTTATATCTATGTTTTGAAAATCCTGCAATTGCTACAAGAATTGTAACTCAAGACTTCAACACCCAGAAGAAAATAAACATTTTGGTCTGATTACATTTTTGGCTTCTACAAAAGAAATTTTGTTCATGTGAATTGGGACTTTTAGAAAAAACTATAGATCTGTTTGTTACTTCATCACATCAGGCTATGATGAACTCTGGATAATAACAAAAATAATATGTAATAATAGTATGTATAATAATTTATATGATATTTTTACTTTGTATCTGGAACCATCAATCAGTGCCTACCTAGCAGGGGTTACTGCTTAAACCCAGTGTCTGTAGGTGTGGGTAACCAACTGTTTACCTCTCAATGTATACTCTTTTCATTGGTTTACTCATTTCTGCTCTTGAACTCTTATAACCTAAAAAAAAGCTGATTTTTCTCTTCATTTTTTAACTCCTCAAACATTGGAATTTAGTTACTTTAAGCAATGTGTTTAAATGGAAATCTAGATCTTATAGCCTGAGAAATTTAATATTCTGTTATAGCAACAAAACATTAAATAGCATGATGTCTGGAGATAGATGATTACTAGGTAAAAATTGTGTAGTTACCAGATCAGTTTGCGCCTAAGTAAATGCAACTCTCAAAAAAATGATAATGTTAATTTCAGTTATATGTAAAACATGATTTTTAAAAATTTTTATTGGAGTATGGTTGATTTACAATGCTGTGTTAGTTTCAGGTGTACAGCAAAGTGAATCGATTATAACATATACATATATCCACTCTTTTTTAGATTCTTTTCCATATAGGCCATTACAAAGTAATGAGTAGAGTTCCCTGTGCTATACAGTAGGTCCTTATTTGTTACCTATTTTATATATAGTAGTGTATATTTTGATAGTATTAAGGATTGTACATTCTGAGATTTATGGAGTTTGTGTTTTTTTTTTTTTTTTTTTTTTTTTTTTTTTTTTTGCGGCACGCGGGCCTCTCACCATTGTGGCCTCTCCCGTTGCGGAGCACAGGCCCCAGACGCGCAGGCTCAGCGGCCATGGCTCACGGGCCCAGCCGCTCCGCGGCATGTGGGATCCTCCCGGACCGAAACACGAACCCGTGTCCCCTGCATCGGCAGGCGGACTCTCAACCACTGCGCCACCGGGGAAGCCCGAGTTTGTGCTTTTTGAAGAAGCCTTTAGGAAAAAGAATTTAGATAGACTGTTTCTAGATTCAAGAGGTAAATTTATTGTGAGTGCTGGTTCTGTTAGTATCTAACAACAAAGATTATTTTCATTATCTATGTCCTGTAACTCCAGTTATACCAGTAGTAGTCACAGAATCTTAGGGGTAGAAAAGATCATCTGTTGAAACGATATTTTTACAGATGTTCAAGATGAGCTTTAAAATATGTGGGGTTTTTTATACATAAGACATTATCAGTTCTTACCTCAGCATAAAGTAGAACTACTCAAAATGTGGTTTGGAGATCTCTGTACATTTGTGGAATGTTTATTACGTGTCTCCTATGAGACAAATGCCAAAATAATGTTTTAAAAAACTTAAGAGCAATTTAAATTGCCAGGACATTCAAGTGCATGATCAGTGGGCTTGTATTTTGCATGTTTTTTTTTCTATTTTTACATTTAATTTTTCTAAGAATTCATTTTATTGTATTTGACAAAAATACTCATAATAGGTTGGAATTTTTTTAAATAGTTCTTTTCCAGAGACATATTGAAGAAGCATTACTTTAGAGGCTTCATATATTTCTAATTGTCACAACTTTTCTATACTTTTAGTCTTACTGTACACACTTTAAAGGTCTCCAGAGTAACATTATACACTGTGTAAACACCATTGCTCAAAGTGAACTTTTATACAAGTACAGAGCAAAAAAACCCTTCAGCTATTTTCCTGACTTTGGGGTTGATTTACAATTTGAAGGAGCATGAACACCTTTTTGATCCTTAGAGAGGGCAGTCATACTGTACTCTTAGGGCTATTATACTTTTGGACCCTAGACAGTCATTGATGAAGTAGCTGTCTATTCTGGACCACACTTCAGGTATACTTGGTGCTCCATAAATACTTAACAGCTAAAATATTACAATTCAAAACGTCGGACTATCCAGAGAGCCAGCTACTCTCCCTAGAAATTAAAAGGCTTCGTAGAAAGTCCTTGCTTGGATTTGGACTAAGCAAGGTGAAGGAATTACATGTTATGGGTCCTGAGGAACGAGCACTCCAGGGATCATTAGTCTCCGCAGAGAGAAAACAGCTGTGCTTCATGGTTTGTTCAGTTACTCCAAGAATCGCACCTCATTTTTCTTGCCAAATCAATTAGGATAAACTGTTGCGTAGCAGAGACTGATAGTTTTCTCAGCAGAAAAACAATAATGCAGGACTTTGGTAAATTTCAGGTGTCTAGAATGTTAGGTACCGACGACTTAAATTGTGGAAATGTATTAGAGAATATTTTTGAGTGTACTCATAACTGTAAAATACACCTAAGCAGTTTGAAATTTGCCTGTTTTTACATTAGGCTTCACGTGTATTAGCTTAATTTTGCTCTTGTATTTTCAAAGAAATAATAGTTACTGGCAATATCATTTAATCTATTTTAGTAATTCAATTTCTGTAGAATCATCTGTATATTTTATGCCCTCTTACATATTCTTAATATTCACACAAATGTTATTTGATGTACATTTTTACTAGTGTGATGGACATTGTTGTATGTGTATCTGGACAGCTATAATTTTTAAGGCATGACTAGTGATTTGATGCTGGAACATTACTCCAGATTCATAAATAAATCTTACACTTCTTTTTCTTCTCACTTTTTGTGCTGCAGTTGAGCTACTTTCTTAGCCTACATGCTGTAGCTGGATGAAAAGAAAGGTTGCAAAAATCATGGGCAACACAGTTATTTAATATGTTGCACTAAATCCCTGAACTAAAATAAATCCTTGAGTCCAAGGGTTTTTTTTTTTTTTTTTTTAACATTTCAAATGCACCTGAAACAGGGGCTATGGGGCTATGGACATACACAAATTATAGTCCATGTATCTATAGTAAAACATTTTTTTTAAACTCAAAGTAGTTATTAATCTTATGATAGTTAACATAACTAAATCTTAGTATTAGTAAAATATCATAAAAATAAACTAAATTTCAAATGTACGTTTTATACATACGTACAATTAATTTTGATTTTGTCATTGCCATACTTCTTAGTGTAAAGCACTTTATGGGGAATGTACTTATGACGTCTTCATTGTCTTAAATTGTGAAGGCAGAGAAAAACCTAAACTGTTTTTTACAATGCTTACACAATTCATTTATTCATTTACTCATCCATTCAACAAGTATTCATTGAAAATCTAACAATTGCCAGGCAGTGTTCTAGGCAGTGAAGAAAGAGCAGTGACTAAATTGAAAACAATGCCAACTGTCTTTCACAAAGTATCACCTCCTGAAGTTTTATGCTTTTTTATAATTATCTATCTTAATCATTCTGCTCTGCAATATGTTGAAAGGCTAAAGAAGCAAGTGCAGAATATAAATAGAAATGTAAAGTTTAACTCCCAGTGTGGAGTTGAATTCTATTCAGTCTTCATTACCACTTAATTTGCTTATATATAAAAGTATATTATAATTTTGGTGAACTTTGAACTTTATTTCCAGGGATGGGCAATTGCTTTCTATTTGCTTCTATATACCTTTATAAGATTTGCTGTTATGTATGTGTTGCTATTTTACATATGAAGTTAAAAGACTAAAAACCTGCTAACAGTGCCCCAACTGATGTCATCTAAGTGATTAGTACTGACATTGCTTTAAAAAAAGTAAACATCATATACATGCACACTTATAAAATGCAAACAATATAAAAAGTAACTATTTTTTTAAGAATATTTTCTTCCTTCCTTATTTAAACTAACCATTGTTAGCAAGTTCTTTTGACTCATTCGTCCCTAGGGAAAACTAATTTACTAATAAATAAATAAATTCATATACCACCACGTAAATATACAATTATCTACTTTTTATTCTTCAAGTATATTTACACAAAAACATCATATTATACAATAGATATTCCATGCTTTGCTTTGTGTAATTAATACTGTATTTTATTATTACATCAGTATATGGAAGAACTTAATCCCTTTTGTTTATCATTTTGTTTATTTTTCTACTATGTGAATGTGGCATCATTTACATCTCCCATCCCCTACTGAGGACACGTGGACTGTTTCTACATATAAATATTTCTTAATGAAGCAGCTAGTTAAACTCTTTGCAGGAACTCAAAGTAAAACCCCAATTTGTTTGTGATTTCAAGTTCCCACAGGGTTTGCCAACATGTGCTTACCTTTCCCTCTGAGGATCTTTAGAACATATCTATCCTATTCTGGAAGCTATCCTGGCTCTTCTGCACAGGAAGGATGCATCCAAGGACTGTAGGAACTCCCTGACTTTGCCTGTGATGGTTCAGGTTGGTTTCACAAGGAAAAAGAAAAACACATTAATCTGGTGGAACTAATCCTTCCTGGGGCCCAGCCCAGCACTAATCCATGAAAAAATTAACTCTCAGTTATCTGTGACAATGAATGAAGTTACTGTGGAGGGCAAAGACCTTGGGAAAAAAAAAAAAATATATATATATATATATATATATATACATATATAAATAAATAAGATTCTTAATCATGTTCCTCATTCTATTAAAGAATAACTTTTGTTTCACTTATATTTGTTCCTCTAAGAGCTAACAGTGAAGTTCAAAATAAAAACTGATAAGTTAAAAAAAAAAAAAGGCAGGACTAGAAACATGGCAGAAAAGACTGGGATAAGGTACTAAATGAATGATTTACTCTTATCAATGGAAGTTGATAGTCACATAAAGAAACACCAGGGACAGGGTCATTTCATGATGATTTATCACCACTCATTACTATTAAACATGAACACTCACGATATGAACATATAGGAAGGCAATAAGAAGACATTGAAAAGCTATGCTTTTCTCTAAGGACATCTTGGCAGCTGCAGAGAGCTTTTGGTTTCTAAGAAAAGCAATGGCATGCTATCAATATAAAACAGCCATGTCATTGTAAATTGTGAGATAGAATATATCATTGGATTTGAAGGAAATTTCTGATAAGGGATTTGGTTGGAAGGGATTGCTTTTGGCTTCTCTGGACTGATGACAGCTGCTTCTGGGAGTCCAGACTCGCTCCCCTCTCACTGACCTCAGTCGTCATCACTGCCGAACTGGCAGGACTGGAGAGTCCCACTGGCAACTCTCTCATCATCACTGGCTGCCAGATACTGTGCTGTAACTAGCAGGAAGGCACTGTGTAGAGTTCAGGGTTAAACACCTACTTTCTGATGCTCACTGCCGAAGACTCAAGTACCTCCCATCCCGCCAAGTCTAGTTAGAAACGCAGAGGTCAGCAACAGATGACTACATGCAGCTCTGCTTTAATAATACAGTGCAGTAACAATTGTAAGCTATTTTCTTTTAAGATGTTTACTTTTATTTATTTTAAAAATTGTCTTCCATCTCATTCCAGTGCCATGGAAAACCAGTTAATCCTTATTTTTAAAATTTATTTGTGAATGCAAAAAAAGCAAAGTTCAAATTCAAAAGATTTATTGGAGAAAATAAAATGATGAAATACACAGCTGTCTTAATGCTATTTTATGGACCTATTATCTACTGCTAATTGAATCCATGCATAGAAGTGATCATAAAATACAGGAAGGACAGAAAGCTCAGCGAGGGTACCCTTAAGGGAAACCTTACTAATCTTAAAAAATCAAAAATGTGAAAAGAACTGTACCCTACTATGATACTACAGGTCTATATAACATAGGAATAGAAGCAACTAATTTCTTGGAAAGAACAAGCCAATTTTTCAAATATGAGATAGATTTATAACAGAATGGCTATTCATACTCCGTGAGTGACATACTTATTTTTTACTCTTTTATTCAGAATAAAAGGTAGGATTCTGGTAACAATATAACTGAATAATTGTACTTTTACATGCTTATTTAATTGGAAATTGATCCTTTCCTGAAATCTTTTAATTTTTTAGTGGTTTAACCAGTGAAATAATAATTACTCCCTTGGTATAGAATTTTCACACTGTTTTTGCTTATGGAGACAAGGTTGCAGCCCATTAGTGTTTACATGGAAAGTAGATTTCATGTGGATGCACGTTCTTTGGTTAATTTGATGGCATTCTGTGTGTACTCATTCTGTCTGTCTATAAGTGTGTGTGTGTGTGTGTGTGTGTGTGTGTGTGTGAATGGGAAAACTGGAAGGTGCATTTTAATCTTATTTGGAAGACACTATACGATCCTGACAGGCATTGCTCCTTCACACTAACAGAAAAGAACAAGGAGGAAGTAAGCAAAATTGATCCTTATTCTTACAGAATTCATAGTGGAACACATTATGGTTAGAAAATAAATGTTCGCATATCTGTAACAGGGAACTTACAATATGCCCAGGAGATATATAGGATGTGCTCCTAAACTATTCTAGGAGGTATCAAAGAGCCCTTCCTGAAGTAAGTGAGATTTGAGTCATTGCATTTTATACTTAAGATCAATCCCCAAACCCTCGCCTCCAACTTCTATTCCAACATTTGTCTTCTCTATGTTATGAACTATATTTACTAAATTAAATTTCTGGGGCTGCCATAACAAAGTACCACAAACTGGGTGGCTTGAAAATAGAAATGCAGGTTAGAAGTTCAAAATCAAGGTACTGGCAGCGCCATATTCCCTCTGATCCTCCAGGGGAAGTTACTTCCTTGCCTCTTGCAGGTTCTGGTAACCCCAGCCATTCCTTGGCTTGTAAACACATGACTCCAGTCTCTGGTTCCATCTTCATGTGGTTCTTTGTCTTCTCTCTCTGTCTCTCTGTGTGCCTTCACATGGTATTTTCTCTGCGCATCCCTTTCTGTGTCCAAATTCCCCTATTTCTATGAGAATATCAGTCATATTGGATTAGAATCCACCCTAATGATCTCATTTTAATGTTTTTAGATCTGCAAAGACCCTATTTCAAGGTCACAAACACAAGTACTGAAGACTAGGACTTCAACATATCTTTATTTAGGGGAGGGGGAAACAATTCAACCTACAGTTGCTAACATCTCTTGCCCCCAAAGCACAAGACTAACACTGCACTTCTCTTTTCACCCATGTAGAATATGTTATGACTTATTGTGTAGAGGTGGCAGCATACACATATCTTCCTGTAGTGAATTTTCTTATATACGTTTTCCCAAGCACAAAGACTACTTGTTAAATAATGAACATGCAGATTTAAAAAAAAGAATTTTATTTTCTCAAATAATTTTTCAATTGATTTCAAACTTATTATGGAAATGAAAACAGAAAAAATCCCTGTAGTTCATGCCACTATCTTACATTAACTGCTAATTTGTCAGAAAAATACCAAAAGAATACCAAAACTCCCAAGATGATAATGTGAAATAGCCTAATATATTATCCTGACAACGTCCCTATAGGCTGCCAAGGAATATGAAATCCAACAAGGGAAGATGCTCTGCTGGGAAACTTCCCTGTAAGAGTGAGAATGATCACCTTCTGAAACTATACTCAAGACCACTCCAGCTGCAAGGGAATTTTATGAAGAAAGACATTATCTCTCAGGCACAAAGCACAGTGCTTGGTAAAGCAAATTATATTCCAATTGAAGCCTTTGAGCATTTTTCAAGAATAATGAAAAATCAGAAAGCTTCTGAGGTCTCTGTTTAGTAAGAAAGAAAAAATTATAAAGATTGGTCTGGGAGAGAAAAATCACTAGGCTTTGTGTTTTCTATATATGGCTTCAGATTTGTAAAATTAAAGAAATATCTTCATATAATCAAAATTTACTTTTCTTATTTCATTCCCATGATGTTAATATTAAAGTAAGGAAAGATCTAGGATGCAAGTACTATAAGTAACTGTAATGTAATCAAATCACTGTGTATCAGAACCAGGTCTTAAGTTTATAGGAACCCCCCTTTTAATATGTCAGATTTCATCAGGCTGTCAGTGACCAGTTCATGCTAATCGTCATACAAGGGGCAGATACAGCAATTGAAATATCAATTTACTAGTTTTACGTGATATTACAATCATAATGCAAGTTGGTCAAACTCATCAATAACAAAAATGCAAATTAATGAAAGAAAAAAATCCTCTCAGTCTGAAAATACCTTTTAAAAGGTATAGTTTATTTGGGTTTTTTTTAATAATGTGAGGAAATAGATCTTCACATATGTCAGGTGTGATTCATTCAAAAGCGCCATAACTTTTCTGAAGATCGATTTGACAACACACACCAACAAATGTTTAAAAAGTGTATGCCTTTTAGTTCTACAGTAAAACTTCTGAGAATTTACTTAAGTAACTAATCAGACAAATGTACAAAGATATATGCATCAGGAATTTCATTACATTAATGTTTATAGTAACAAAAAACTATAAAGTAATTGAAATAGCCATCAATATGATTGCACGTAAAAATTTTATAAAATGAAATACAGCAAAACTGAATCTGATTGCTTTTCTAGATTTTAATTAATTGGAAATACAGGGCCTGAAGAACATATTGAATGATACTACAGGGTTATAATCAGCAAAATCCAGTCTTTTTTACAAATGAATTGTGAAGAAAGATAAAAGGAATGAGAGAATAAGAACCAATAAATTTAAAAGAATTTAAGCGATATATTATCCCATATGGAACTGATTGGATCACGATAAAAATAAAGAATAACAACAACAACAAAAAAAACTGATAACATGAACAGAGACATTTAAGCATTGAATATTTGATTATATTAAGGAATTTTAATTAACTTTTTAGATGAGATAATAGTATTGCTATGTTTTTAAAATCCATATCTTTAGAGATATTTTCAAATACATGGATATAATATCTGGGTATTTTCACAGTGATTCAGGTTTGGGGATGGAGGTGAGTAGGTGGGGTATGGATAAAACACGATTAGGTTGGTAATTGCCGAAGTCTTGGTATCAGTACCTGGAAGTCACTATACTTTCTCTATTTTTATAACACTTTAGGAAAATCATGTAAAAATTTAGAAATCATTTAAAGCTAAACCTGAAAGCAAAGCATATATCATATATAACATTGCTTCTTTATGTAAAATATAAACAGCAAGCACACATACATAGTAGAAAAACTGAAAAGATAAAGCAAATGTTCATAGTAATTATCTCTGGATAGTGGCATACATAAAGGCCATTCATTTCATTATGCTTTTCAGTAAATTTGTAATTTATTTTGCCAATACTAACTACAGAAGATGGAAAATAGAACTATTTTCACCTTAAACTATATCTGTTTATTCACTACATCTTTCCAATGAGCTGTTATCCAAAGCATTGTCCTGCTTGTATCAAAAAGAAAAAATATCCTTTGGGGAGGCTTGAAAAACAGTTCATACAGTCCCTAGCCTACCAGACGTGTTTGTCATGGTTGGAGTTCTCCCCCTCGGAATGTAACAATAAAAGCTGCCTAGTACTCCTTCAATGGTTCAGTGTTTTCAAAACTACACATAGATTACCTTCTTTTGTTGATATACGCACTCTTCAAAATGTTAGCCAATTAACTCTGCCAGAGTTGACTTTCTTTTCATTTCACAGCTATGGTTTGGTAAATATCCAGCCCTGAAGGATTTCTGCCTATGTTTAACAGAACCCAATTTCCATTGATTTTACAAGCATAACTCTTGGAAGTCACCTTGTTTCCATTCTACAGATCCCTAATTTTGCTGTTTTTCTGGGTGACTAAGAATGAAAAAGTAAGGTTCATTTCACATTGTCCACTGTCATATTCTTATACTGACTTGCATACGTAGTTCCTAATAAAATTTTTAATTTCTTTTTTCCTTTAAGCATCCTATTTCTTCACAATTTTCTGTTCAGTGCCAGGTTGAAATTAATTTCCCTTATCATCTTGCACATCTCTCTTCTATATCAGTCTGAAGACCATTTTCTTTTTCTCTCTCTTTCTTCCTCTTTCTTAACTTGCTTTTTTCCCTTCTTTCTCTCTGTCTCTCTTTCCCTCCCTTCATTTCTTCCTTCCTCTCTCTCTTTCCTTTTCTCTTTCGTTCTCAACCTTTCTTTCTGATTACTTCCATCAAGACCAATCCATCTTTAAAATTTCAGTTAATTTGAATTGCTGGAGATGACAACACAGGTGTTTTAGATTACTAGGAAATTACTGATTAGGTGTCTGAAGCTAATTAGTGTGATCCTTGATAATACTACTTTAAGTGATTTATACACTGGGAAACTGCCACAACCCCAAATATAAATAATATATGATTCATCCAAATTCATCCAGGTTTCCCTAATGACAGGGTTGCTTTTTAATTAATAACTTTCTACTGTTTCAGTGATCTACTGACTATGCTTTTTGACAATTTTTTTTCTTTACATCAACTTTATTGAGATTTAATTTACATACAATGAAAATGGTCTCATTTTAAGTGTACATTTTGATGAGTTTTGACAAATATATACAGTTGTGTAATTATCATCACAATCAAGATATACAACATTTCCATTACCCCCAAAAGCTTTCTTGGTCCCCTTCCCAGTCAAACCCCACTCCACACCCAGGTCCTGGGCAGCCACTGATCTGTTTCTGTCATTGCAGATTACAATGTCATTTCTATATTGTCATGCCCAGCACTGTGTTTTTGAGACTTATCCACATTTTTACACATATTAGTTATTCACTCCATTTTTTGTTCAACCTAATTTCTGTAGCATGAGATCATAAGCTGTGCTCCCAAATAGACCATCCTCTTGTGAATATATGTTCACTTTAATGAGAATACAAAGAGCAGGTGGGTGACCTTGGTGGCATAAGATAAAACCTAGGAGTTCAGCATTTGGAGTCAGGTCATACACATAAAAAGCATGAACACATGCTCTTGAATGAGCATGATTAAAAAGAAAAATTCATAAGAATGACATGTTCACTATATTTGTAGCATCTCCTGATTCCTGTTAAGACTGGAAAACCTCCAGAAATATTTCTCTAGCAATACTTTAGAGTTTCTCTCTGATTATGACAGCATGAACAGCTGAATTTCAACTCACATATTTCATCTTCAAAGCACAGAAGTGTATGTAGCAAAAATCCACTACATTCTCTTAAAAGAGAACTTCACTGATTTGTGAATTCCACAAGAAAACTATGTTACCAATACCTAAAAGGCATTTCAGTACAGGAGAGATTTGTCCTTTGCCCACATTTTTAACACATATGGTTGATGGGTTCATCGTTTCTATGAAGTAGGTACTATTATGGTCTCCATTTTACACATTAGGCTCAGGGATGCTAGGTACCTAATTCAAAGTCATGCAACTACTGAAGGTTCAAGGTTACATTGAACCCCAGGCACCTCATCTTCAGAGCCCGCTAAGTCATACTGCTTTCTTGAAAACAAAATTCAAATGAACTCCCCTTAGCATTTGGACATATTAGTTACAAGGAACCACTACTGATGTTGTTTAAAAATATAAAACATTAAAGATAAAGTACTTGTGCTCTTTGCCTGTAACCCTCAGATGCATTCTCCTCTTTCACTTCCCGAAGGGCCCCAATCTCATGAGTTTTTGTTTCTACTTCTGAACACTTCATACTTTTTATATAAGTAATAGAAATACATTAACATAAGCATATGAAATCTTGATTTGAGTGATTTTCATGTAATAAAATAGTATATTTTCATTCAATATTATGTTTATGTTAAAATGTTTTTCGTTGGCTGTCTAGTCTTAGGAGTTGGGAGTCAGCATTTATACAACTGTTTAAGAGGGATTTTGAAAAACTTTGCAGAGGATGTGACCTGCTTCAAGTTATAAGTAGCCCAGAGTTGCAGAGGAAGCTCTTTTCTCTAGCTTTGTGAAACAGCATGTAAAAAATGGACGGACTTAAACCGTTTTTGCCTCCTTACATTCATTGATTGATTAATCAAACCTTGAGTTATTTTACAGAGACAGCCCTGCACATGTGCAAGATGGGAACCCATGTCTCCAGGAGGACCCTAGAACCAGGAATCTTTACTCTAGGGAACTCAAAGAATAGACATGTTGCCACAGGAACCGTTTATGTAGCAAGGAGTTCTTCAATAAGGAAAATCTGGCTTCCAGAACAAGGAATAGCTTATATGGACTAATTTGAGACTAGCCAATCAGCTTCTAAGTTTGAAATTCCCTTAACCCCTTAAATTTCACCCCAAACCCTGAATCGAGGAGACAGAATTGAGTCCTGCCTCCTGTCTCCTTGCCAACTGACCTCACAATAAAGCTATTTCTTTTCTCAAAAGCCAGTGCCATTGTATTGACTCCTAGGTGTGTCAGGCAGTGAGCCCTTGCTCGATAACATTTGCATGGAATCAAATATGTTTTGCCAGGCTTAGGGCAAGTCTTGGTGGAAGCACGTGTATTGGTACCTCTAGTATGGACATTCTTGAGCAGTGAGTGGACCAAGTGAGTCAGGAAATGAAGAAGAATAGACTGGATGCTAGGGTGGATTTCAGCTGATGGATTAATGTGTGGGAGGAAGTGAGAACATCCTAAAAACAATTGCAAGACACTCTGGAAAACCCTAATTTCTAGTCTTTTTGAAAGTGAAGCCCTAATGACAAAAATGAGGTCATTCAGAAAAGGTAAAAGTGACATTATTTTGTAACCACAGACTAATGAAGCCTGTGTTATATGGATTACTCAGTGTTCACTCGCTTGGCTTTTGAAGAATTTTCACAGACATTAGAAGTGACTTATTATTAAACACACATCCCTGCAGCGTCAGCAAACATGTTTGCAAGACTAGTCTACACCTCACATAAGATTCAAAGCCACGTGAGGACAAGCACATTTCTGTAGAACTTTGGGTCAGGTGACTTGCAGAATAGGGCTCTGAGAAAAACAATTATGGGTGTTGGAAGATCAATACTGGAGATTTGGCATCAATGCAAAAATGCCCTCTTCATAATTTACAGTCATCTCTGCTGCTATGCAAACTGATCGGAGGGAAAGAAATTATATTTACATCTCACATATGCTTCAATATGCTTTCTGAAAGAAAAATAATGGTACTTCATGCAGGCTTTCACACCACAGAAGTCAATCCTCCTAATTCTTAGACCAGCCCTATGTTGTGTTTCTGGCAATTCCTCAGCCACCTGTGCAACGTTCTAAATTGTCATTTCACAAAGCTGAGGCCGTCTCCTTATACGCTTAATAAAGTCAAACATGGAGAACTCCAGGCTTTAGGGATAGAGGAATTGGGGAAAATTAGAGAGGAAAATGCATATGGAAAAAATAATACCAAGTTGTTATTCTAGCAAATGGTCACATTTGTTTTCAATATGGTTTTGAATTCGGTGTGCAAGATTGAAATTTGACTTTTCTTCGAAGTCAGTCTCAACCCAGCTATGAATGGAAGAAGTTATCAAAGGCTGCAAAGAATATCCGGAACAAAGCAGTACTCAGATATAAGTAATTTCCAAGACATTACTTAGGTTAATTTGGTTACATTTTTCTCAAGGGTAAAATAAACATAATAATAATTGCCATGGTCTGGTACAGAATATTTTCAGTGAAAACAATTTCTTTTAGTTCCAGCATTACAGGTAATATCACTGTTATTTTAATCAAAGCCTGGCTTTAGTTGAAGCTGAAGGCTGTGTGATCAGTAATGCCAAAAATGAAGGGTAAGTGCGACATCTTTGACTCAAGAAGAACAATAACTCTGTGATGAGAGGCTCCAGATAAGTATCTCCCTAGTGATATTTGCTAATTTGTTACTTTTTGATATGCATTTATTTTTAATCATGGCAGAACAGCAGTCAACAGTACCATATGAATATTTCCATTGACTTAGGGAATTCCAGAAGACAAAAATCACTTTCACTTTTTATTTTTTGTATCACTTTAAAGACTACATTATGGAAATTTTTCAATAGTAAATCAGTCCAGCCTATAAATACATTGGGTTCATTTCATACCCCTCCCCAGACCAGGATGCAAAGCCAGACTGAGCTTGGGATTGGCTGAATGTCTTGGCATAAGAGCCTTGGCATTTGGCAGTTGAATTTCCAGACCCAAAGCTAAATGGGTATTTTCCTCTACAGTTTGCTGTGGTAGTTTGGGGAAAGTGTATGTCAAGAAATAAACTGCTAACTTGAGCGTGCCTAATTGTGCAATTAGGAGAACCATTGCAAACTTTACAGCATTACTGGAAGAAAGCAATTACTTGCTGCCATACAAGTACTGTGAAGTGGAATCAAAAAATGCCTCCACACCCAAAATGGGAGGAGCCTGTCTTGCCATGAAATATATAGAAATGCAGCACCCATTAGAAGATTCTGAATGCCAGGGATGTGAGCTGATGGAGGGAAGGACTTTTCGAGCGTGATATCAAAATGAAAGCCACAACTTTGCCTTTATCCTAGGACAATTGTGTGTTCCTTACACATTAAACATTACATACTAATTATAGGCTTTGGAAGACCTCTCTTGGATGCTTGGGGATGGTATCTAATGGTTAGATTGAAAAGGTTACCCATAGATTAAAAATACAATGCAGTTTATGTTTCTAGATTTCTTCTTATATATTTAGGAAGAATACCAGAAGAATAAAAATGATTTTTAAAGTTATCCTTAAATTTTGAAACTCTCTGGCTTCTAACACTTCTTTAACTCTTTTATGGAAAACTGTAGTTCTTTGTCACCCATACTCTACCTTCGTCATATATACACTAACAATGCCCATTGCCATACAGACACAAATTTCACCATGACTATTGGCAGAAGTAGCAAAACTAATTAATGTAGTGGAAAGAAAACCCCAACTGGTATCAGAAGACCTAGTTTAAATCTTGGTTTACCGGTTGTGTTGATGTGTGAATGGTAGATGTGTATATCTGTGGTTCCCTCATAGAGCACTGAGAGTCAGTAATCCTTACTTTTCATAGGAACTCTCAGTATACACCTGCCTTTCTTCCACAGACCCTGACAAATTCACACCACACTGATCCTTTACTCCCATGATGATACATGTTACATTTTATTTACATTATGTAAGTAGGTACACCATTGTATTCCACTTAGAAGTTTATCGTATCCATCCACATATTTGATGTGAAGAACAGCTCTGAATAAAAGAGCAATAGAACCAGGGCCTGGTCCACTTTGCTCTCAATGCCTATCAATTCTCTTGCTTTGGGACACGGACTCCTTTACTTCCATGACAGAGTGCCAGCTCTAATAATGAGCTAGAAACAGAAATCATCGGCAGATATCACTTAGGACTAAGAATGCAAAATTCTGTGTAAAAATATTGCAAATTCAAACTCAGGAGTTTAATAAGTAATAATAGACTGTGACAAAAGAGAGTTTAATCTAAGACTAAGTTACTTCTATATTTAACAATCTCTTAGTAAAATTACTAGTTGTATAAGATTGAAAGGAGGAAAATTAAATTATCATCATATTAGTTACTAACAAAATTTGTTGAAATCAAACTTTTTTTCAGAATACCATAGCTATTGATGTGGATATGCATGCATATTTTTGAAGCTGTTTTAAACTTGGATGATTACAACATACCATACATAATATTGTTTCTGGCTATATTAAAGATTTGCATGTAAAGGCTAAAATCATACAGCAAAATAAAATATTAAAACATATTTTCATATAATTGGGTTGGGCTACCCTTTCCTAGAATGATACCTAGGCTAGAAATCTTGAAATGCTTATTTTACATTTCTTTCATTAAAGTCTGAATATTTTAAAAAATTATTTAGTAATAAATAAGGAATAAATGTCTATCATATATTTTATAGAATTTTTGGTCTTTTTTTTAATTGAAATATAGTTTATTTACAATGTCATATTAGTTTCAAGTGTACAGCAAAGTGATTCACTTATACACACACACACACACACACACACACACACACATATATATATATACTTTTTCAGATTCTTTTCCATTATAGGTTATTACAAGATATTGAGTATAGTTCCCTGTGCTACACAGTAGGTCCTTGTTGTTTACCTATTTTATATACAGTAGTGTGTATATGTTAATCCCAAACTGTTAATTTATGCTTCTCTCCCTCCCAAGTTTTTAAATCATTTTAAAAACAGATATAATTAGAGGAAAAAACACAGCACATGTGGCAAAGATTAAATATTCTTCAGTAATTACAAACAACTCATTATTATGTAATAGTAAGAAAGGTCAATATACTAAAGCTTTATGGGACAAAAGCATAAACGACTCACATTAAAAAAGGATAATATAAAAAGCTTAAATATTAATGACAAAAGTATTAAAAAAATGATATATTTCTTCTATAAAAGTAGCAAATACTAAAATAAATAATGGTACCCACTGTTGGCAAAAGCAGGAAATAGATAGACATGGGGTAAGAATCAATTTTTTCAACCTACCTGGTTGACAATTTGGTAACATATACCTACGTTTAAGGTGACATACACTTAGGGTCAGAAAGTACTTCTAGGGATCTATCCTAATAATAGTGCAATAAACACATAATTGCACAAAGATGGGTTTCACTCCTCTATGGAAATGTTTAAAATAGCAAAATTTTGGAAATAATTCAAATTGCCACCAATTTGAGACTGATTATATAAATGTGGTAAGTCCACATAGCAAACTACTATTCAGTCACTAAAAACACAGAAAGGGAAGTTCACGTGCCTGATAAGAGGGAGTAAGTACACTCTACCCCATCTTTCCCACTGGAACAACTTATACAATCTGTGCAGAACACATGGAACAGTTATTTAAAAACTCTGAAAAATAAAAAGTAACAGGCTAAGACCAGAACTCAGGTACCACCAAAATGGGGTGGGATTTACCTTTATTCCCCACATCTCATATTCTCTAGTCTGAACACAGGCAGCCAGCAACCCATAGGCAGACAGAGCTCTAGGGAAGGTCCTCTGGTTCTGGCTCCAGGGACAGTAAAATTAACTTCTAATGATCGGAGAGAGTATGCAAATCCCTTGTTTTTGTTATTATTTGTTTATTTGTTTTGTTTTGCTTCTTTCCATTCTCTCATATCTCAGCCCCCAAGAAACTCCCTGGCAGTTTGAAAGAGGCCCATTTGGAGCTCAGAGAAACAAAAACTTCAGAGAGAAAACCCTTCCTTCCTGAACCCAGGAGCTTTGATTTCCAAAGAGTCAGGGGAATCCCTGTTACTTTATTTCTTCCTCTGTCCTCTTGCTACTTGGCCCTGGAGATGAGGTCATTTGCAGAAGTGAGCAGTAAAGTGTCATGACTAAAGGCCCAGCTTCTTAAACTGGAGGACTGGGAAGAAAATTCCTAGGGAACTGGTAAGTACCAAGGAGATCCGGAAAGGGAACAGCTCAGGAAAGTAAAGTAGTCTGAATGCCTGGGATAACCCACAGCTGTGCACGAGTAAATCTGATTCTAAGTAGCACACAATTTACAGGATTAAATAAGCAGGTAGACAACCATCCAGATACCAGACTGAGTACTGAGTGGCCAAAGAAGACCTAAATATGTGGAGACAATTACTCTGCTAATGGTTTGGAAAACTCAGCATAGTAAATATGGCAATTCTCCACATTGATCTATAGATTTAACACAATTCTAATCAAAACTCCAGAAGGTTATATATATATATAATATATAATTATATAATACATAAGAAAAATTATATACATATAATTATAATATATAATAATTATAATATATAATTGTATATTATATGTATATATTTTTTTTCTTATGTAAAAAACAAAATAGTTCTAAACTTTATATGGACTTTCAAAAAAACTAGAGCATCAAAATTGTTATAAAAAATGCTTCCATATTTTTTCCTAATAAATTGTTTCCAATCCAAAAAAAAAAAAAAAACTAGAGTAAATAAAACATGTTTGAAAAGAATAAATTTGAATGAATTAACTTTAAGACTTAGTTTGAAGCTACTATAGTCAAGATAGTATGGTATTTGTGAAGGAATAGCCCTATGGATGAATGGAACAGAATAGGGTCCAGATGTAAACACACAAATATGGGCAATTGCAAAAGCAACTCAATAGAGAAAGAATAATCATTTCAACAAACTGTGGTAAAAAAATCAAATGTTCATATGCAAAAAATAAACCCTGACCTAAATCTCACTCCTCTTACAAAAATTAAATCAAAATGGATATATCTAAATATAAAAGATAAAATTATAAAACTTCTAGAAGAAAACATAGGAGCACACCTTGCCCTGGGTTAGGCAGAGATAGACACAAACCCAAAACAAAATTCATTAAATAAAATATTAATAAATTGAACTTAAAACAGAAAAAAACAACTTTTTTTCTCTGTGAAAAAGAAGGGGCTAAAATGACAAGCCACGGACTGGGAGAAAATATTTGCAAATCACATATAAGACAAAAAAAAATTGTAATACTCTAAATATATAAAGAACTCACAAAATTCAACAAGGAAAAAATCAAACAACCCAGTTAAAAATAGACAAAAGATTGAACATACTCTATCAAAGAGGATGTAAAGATAGTATGTAAGCATATTAAAAGTATATCTTAAGTCGCTAGGGAAATTGCACATTAAAATCATAAATACCTCTACATACCTATTCGAGCAGCTAAAATTTTTAAAACAATTAAGTGCTAAGAAGAATGAAGAGCAACTGGAACTCTCATACATTGCTGATGGGAACTCTGGAAAGCAGTTGTCAGTTTCTTGTAGAACTAAACACACATTTGCCATATGACCTGGCCATGCCTTGCCTGGATATTCACCCTAGGGAAATGAAAACCTCTGATCACACACAGACATGTGCATGAATGTTTATGATAGCTCTATCCACAATAACCCAAAAGTGGAAACAATGTACATATCCTTCATGGTTATGAAGAAACTGTGTCAAGTCTATTCAATGGAATGTTATTCAGTAGTAAAATTGAACAAACTATGGATACCTACAATAATTTGGATGACTCTCAAAGGCATTATGCTGAGTGGAAGAAGCCAGTCTCAAAATTCTGTGTGTTTCCATTGGAATGCTGTTCTTGATAACACAAAACTGTAGTGGTAGAGGACATATCAGTGTTTGCTAGGACTTAGGGATGAGGGTCGGGTGTGACTAAAATGAGAAGTATGAAAGAACATTGTAGAATGATGGAATCTTTCTGTGTCCTGATTATTGTGCTGTTACATAAATCTATATATGTGTTAAAATGTATAGAATTGTACATCAAAAAAGACAATTTCATTATATAATTTAAAAAATAAAATTAATTTTAAAACTGGAGGATGTAGATATTTTGTCAACAATTCACAATGTTTTTAATATATTCTATATTGTAAAATAAAGCACTCTGCAGAATAATATATAAATTAGATATAGTACCACTAAAATATGTATGTATATTCATATATGTATGCAAAACTGTACACACATTTACTCACATATCTTACCTGGAATATATATACCAAAGGGTTAATATTGATTATATCTTTTCATTTCTATACTCTTTTGTATTGTTCATAATCAAAATGTATCACGAAGATCTGAGCATAAATATTTTCTTAAATGGATCTTACCTGTGCGTTATTTTAACCAACTCTTGTTTATGTATGTTACAATTTCCAAACGTGTCTTTGCAATATGTAAAAACAAAATATAAACTCTATCAAATTTGGATAATAATCACCAAATTAAATACAGTAAAAGCAGAAAAAAACAGGTGCTATCATAGAATTGATTTACACAATTAAATAATAAACATTGTCTTAGAAGCAACTAGACACTTTGGAAGGAAAGTATAGATGAAGAAATGGATATAAAGGAAATAGAGGTGGGTTACCTGTTTTGGGAGAGGGTAGAACTTTGTTGGTTTTGCCTTGAGATATGAATTATTGGGTTAAAAGCGTAAGCTCTTTACAGGCAAATGAAGTTGTATAAGTAGTTTGAAAAGAGGAGAGAGAGAGAGATGGTGAGATAAAGATATGATATGAGGAGAATCATTGCTTTGGGGCATATAAAGAATAAAAAGATTGTATAGAGAAGACAGCACTACTTGTCTCTGATTTCTCAATTCTCTTTTCCTTTAAAGAGAATTGTCCTCATAATGAGAAAGGTAAATCAAATACTTAAGAGGAAACTAATCCCCAGGATTAGAGAGATATTTGTAAGAGAGCAAGAGCTACATTTAATGAATTCAAATTTCAAGAGCCAATTACATACTAAAATAATTTGTGGCTAGGATTACTGATACACTGTCAGCATTTCAAGGCATTATCAAATGCCAGAGATAAGCAAATATACCAAATCTTAATAAAGTAATAAGAGATTAATTTTGAACCTCATAAACCAGTAATCTTGTTGTCAGTATTTCAAGGATTCTTGAAAGACTCATTAAGTAGATGTTTAGGGAGTAGAGTAGCTGGCAAAGAAAATAGAGATGTGGATAAGACAAAAGAGATTCACTCTTCAGTTTAAACAACAATTATAAAACATTCATTCAAAGACATTCTTTTAGGTACAGTGTGAGTTGAAAAAATGAAAATAACAAGATTGTTTCCTCAGCAATTTCCCAATCTACTTGGGATGATGATAGATAAATACTGTCTTAGTCAGGGTTCTCCAGATAAACAGAACCAATAGGAAATTGTACATATGAAATTTATTATAAGGAATTGGATCATGCAATTACAGAGGCTGAAAAGTCTCAAATTGGACCCCCAGGGAAGCTGGCAGTGTAATTTGGTCCTAGTAGAAAGCTTGAGAACCAGGGGAGCCAATGGTAGAGATTCCAGTCTGGGTCTGAAGTCTGGAGAACAGAAGTGAGGAGGAGAAGAGAAGATAGATGTCCCAGATCACACCATCAGGCAGGAAGATCTGAACTCTTCTTTTAGCCTTTTTGTTTAATTCAGGCTCTCAACAGATTGGATGATGGACATCTACATTAGGGAGAACAAACTGCTTACTGAGTCTATGGATTCAAATGCTTATTTCATCTGGAACCATCCTCACAAACACACTCAGAAATAATGTTTAGCCAAGTATATGGGCAGTTTGTGATCCTGTCAAATTGACGCATAAAATTAACCATCACAGTTAGACAGATAGATAAAATTTATATGACATAATACAAGTCACATTGCTTGCAGAAAGGATTGTAATAAGTATCACATCTTCTGTGAAACCTTCTCCAATATCCTTAGTCAGAATTAATTATTCCCTCATCTTGATTCCATGAATCATCACTCAGAATTTGCATTGGAATTGAAGGACCATATAACATTTTTAAAGTATATATATATATATATATATATATATATATATATATATATATATATATATATATATATATATATATATATATATATATATAGTGTGTGTGTGTGTGTGTGTGGTATGCGGGCCTCTCACTGTTGTGACCTCTCCCGTTGCGGAGCACAGGCTCCGGATGCGCAGGCTCAGCGGCCATGGCTCACGGGCCCAGCCGCTCCGCGGCATGTGGGATCTTCCCGGACCGGGGCACAAACCCGTGTCTCCTGCATCGGCAGGCGGACTCTCAACCACTGCGCCACCAGGGAAGCCCTAAAAGTATTTTTAGTTAAAATAAAACATCATAAGAAAAGTACTGAGGTTTAAGGTACATAGCAATTTGTAAATGTCCAATGTAACTAAATCACAGTATCTGTAAGTAGATTTTTATGAAATATAACATAAAAGGGGAGAAGGAGTAGATTGAGAGGTCTTTCAATGCAGACCATGAGCAGTGATCAAGCATATCTTGATAAGGGAAAAAGTTTTAGAGAAAGAATGTTTTGGAGTGGGGAAATACTAGACCTAACAGACTGAGGTAATAATCAACTTTGGACATGATTATCATTCTAAATAGGATGATAGAAGAGGCAAGGAGGAACAAGGGGCATCACTGAGATATTTTGCAGAAAGGACAGTAAATGTCCAGATAAAAACATACATGAGTAAATTTCTTTTGGATGTGGTCATTTTTGATGGCTATCAACATACAATATAAATGTCTAGCATTCTGATAAAAACGAAGGTCATGAACTGTAATGAAAGATGTTTTAAAGAAGACAAGCCCAGTTCTGCTAACCAAAAATAAATAAATAAATAAAAATAAACCCCAAGTCTGAGTGACTTAACACAATACATGTTTATTTCTCACTCACACTGCATATTCAACCTAGATAAGTAAGTCTTCTCTGTACAGTGGCTCAGGACTTAGGCTGATAGAAATCCATTATCATTTAGTTTCACCATTCAATACACAAGGCCTCTCACATTCCTCTATCAGGGAAAGAGACAATATGGCAATCCATAATTTCTTGATTATGCTTTGGGGAAGAGGTGAAATGTGTCACTTCAACTAACAGCCAATGGCCAAAAATAGTTCTATGACCCTGGTTAACTGAAAGAGGGAACAGACAAGCACATGAATTCTCAGGAAACAAAACACATCCCCACAACAAGAAATCAGGGTTACAAAGATCAATTTATGAATAACTAACATGAAAGTTGTTCCTGGGGCTGTGGAATAAACGAGGTAACTTGGGATCAAGGGATGGTCAGGAAGAGAGTCAAATTTACTCCAGGGAGCACAGCCAGTGAAGGAAACTGATTCGGACAAGGATGAAAGTGGTGAGCTAGGAGAGACTACTGTCGCGGACGTCAAATGAGGAACGTTTCTAGCAGTGGAAGGGTTTCAGCAATGTCAAATGCAGTTAAGAAATCAAATTGTAAGAAGACGTAGAGGAGGTTTAGGATCTCTTAACTGAAAATTAGAAGAAATATTTTAAAAGAAAAATTTCAGAAGAGTCCTGAAGATGTCATTCATATTTCAGACCAGGGAGGAATAAATGGTTAATGAGAAAGTGGAGACAGTGAATACGATTTTTATTTTCTCTTGATGAAAAATTCACAACAAATCCTAACAGTCTGAGTCCCTAGGTCAATGTCTTCATTGCTCTTGAATTCAATTGTTTGTGCTATAAAATGAAGGATTTTAAAGTGCTTAATCCTATGGTTGCTTCCAGCTCCCAAAGTAACAATACTAACAACAAAAACAACAATGATAACAATAATAATAATTACCAACTATTTATTGCCAAACATGAATCAGGCGTTGTGCTAGATGTTTTCTACATACTATCTAATGTATACTTACATCCACATTTCAAAGAAGAGAGTCATGAGGTTTAGATTAAGTGAGCATCCAAAGTCACACATTTATTATGTAGATAAATTTGGATTAGAGCTCAAGTCTGTCTACTTCAAAGCCATATGTTACCTTACCCATAATTGATGGCAAATTAGATGCATGCCATAGATCAATTCTATCTTTAACATGACCCTACATTTGAATTATGATATCCTTGTTTATAAGTTGTCAAAATATAGATGATAGTATTAATAGATGATTGAATAGCTATATACAAAACATGATGATTAGCAGATCAATGATAAGCTGGAGAGAGACTCTAGCATTTGGCTGTCCTCTTCAAAATTTCAATTAATGACTTTGATGAGCATGAGTTAGCATCTATAATTGGTTATTAAATCTAGTCACTCTCTCCATGAGGGGAGCAATTTTGTTGAGGTTGGGACTTGTTGAGGCTGTACAAGCAGAGAGCAGAGGTGACTAGCTCAACATTTCTTCTAAAAAAGATCCAGGAATTTAACTGACTGCAAACTCAGTACTGCCAACACTATTATGCACTGCTAATGGCATTGATATATTCAATTAATGCATGGGTAGAACCTAGTTAAAGGGCACCAACTGTACAATTAAATGTAGTCTGAACTGAATAGAAAACAACTGGATTTAAGACACTGGAACCACATTTTAAGAGTGACACTGAAAACCTGTGGATTGTTTCAGAAAGAATTACTGGGATTATCTAGGCACTGGAAGTCACATCATATGGAAGACTGAAGAGACTGAGGATATTTCATTTGGCAAAGATAAAACCCAAGGAGTTGACATTTGCAGAAATAACATAGGAAGGTATTACAAAAATTAGAAAGTATCTTCCTTTACTGAGTTAAGAATGGCATATTATAACTTTCAACCTCAGTCTTCAGGTCTGTGCTCTGCAATAAGAATAAATCAGACACGTAAATTACTGTTGTCCAATGGAAATGAGCTGCCATTAAAATAACCAGAGTTTTTTGAGTGCTATATAAATAAGAAGACTATTTTATTTCTTTTCCCAACTGAATCACATTAGAGAGTAAAAGGGTATTACTAGTAATTGCCCCGAGAATACTCTGGGACTATCTCAGGCAAACTGGAATTTTCTATCTTAGTAAACTTTCCCAGACACTTTATATGGTACATATAATTATTAGCCTCTCTTTTTACAGATGAAAAATCTGAGGTACAAGAATTTGCCCAAAATCATACTGATATTGTATCAGTTAGAATTCAAATCTGGCTCCATAGTCCAGGCTCCTTTATGCTGCAACTTTAACCTTATTGCCTTCTTGGTAATCCATTTTTATTCTGGGGAATAATTTTCCTAAAGACTGAAAAATCACCCTTTATAGGAAAAAAAAGGTAGAAATGTTCATATTCTGCAGGAGATTAGGCTTGAAAAATGCCATGTTTTATGAGTTATACCTGAAATGGGATTGTGTCAGCTTTAAATATCAACTTGGTTGGGCGATAGTTCCCAGTTATTCAATCACACAGTAATCTAGATTTTTTTTTTTTTTTTTTTTTTTGCGGTATGCAGGCCTCTCACTGCTGTGGCCTCTCCCGTTGCGGAGTACAGGCTCAGGACGCGCAGGCTCAGCGGCCATGGCTCACGGGCCTAGCTGCTCTGCGGCACGTGGTATCTTCCCGGACCGGGGCACAAACCCGTGTCCCCTGCGTTGACAGGCAGATTCTTAACCACTGGTCCACCAGGGAAGCCCTAGATATTTTTGTGAAGATATTCTATATCTATAGATATTCTATAGATGTGATAATCAGTTGACTTTAAATAAGAGAGATTATCCTAGATAAACAGGGCTTTCAATCATGTTGAAAGCCTTAGTACAGAGCTAAGACTTTCCAGAGGAAATTCTGCTTGTGGACTAGAGTTTCAGCTCATTCCAAGAGTTCCAGGCAAGTCCTGTCTTACCTGACCTAGTCAGGTTCCACCATCACGTAGTCTATTCCTTACAATAAATCTGTCGGTTCTGTTTCTCTGGTTGAACCCTGAATGATACAGGAGCCATATACTCACGCTAGTAGAAGAGGTGAGGGGGCAAAAACAAAAATTAACTATCTATGAAGATTCCTCCAGGTAAGTAAGTGAAATGATCAAAAGCCTGACAATCTATGGTCAAAATTCAAGCACTAGATAGGGTGCAAGGACAATCTAGTCTCCAGAGACATACATAAGTCATGAGAATAAGGTTTAGAAGGCAGTTCTCATGCTAGGGACTGTAGCAAGTACTCCCCATGCCCACCTGAGTTTCCTTATGCTCATCACTTCAATAGTATAGGCTAGATTTTCATCTGCTGTACCTTCATTTCTTTCTTTGCAGGCTATTTTAGGCTTCTAGATCCCATTTTGTGCTTGTAGAGTAGGACTAAAGTGCTGAGGATTCATCATCCTTAGGGAGCATGACTTTTGATCAAAAGCCCCCTGGCTTACTTGTGCCTCTCTCTCTGGGAGTGATAATTTAGAGACTTGTGTTTTTACATCAATTCCTAAAGATTCCCCCAGATTAGCTAATGATGAACAAAATATAAATAGGCTCTGCCCTCTTGGAACTTTTATTTTCTGGAAGTCTTTACTGAGCTTGCAAGTCCTCTATGACATAGCATCTTAAACTTGGAAAGAGGCCTAAAGACCATTTCTTCCCTGTCCCTTTTTACCTTTCCTTCTCCTACCTGCCTCAGTGATAACTTGATTGTTAATGAACATTTTACTAGTTGTCTTCACTTTCCAAGCTCACTTCACAACACGCATACTAGTGTTCTTTATTTTTTTACTACAAAACAAACAGATATTATCTGTGCTTGCATTCATATCTCCATTTCTGCTTCTCATAAAACTCAAAAATATGATAAACAGGTTACTAGAAGAGAAACTTGGAATGAGATTCAAAGCAGAAGTAGCAGTGTAATACAAGAAAGTCACGGACAAGGATCCAAGACCATGAAGCAGGGTGGACTGTGACATATGGAGCAACATAAAAAGCAGGAGTGAATGCTGGGCCCTTGTAGTCTAAGCTAAGGCTGCAGCAATAGTAAGTGGGAGACATGGGGTCCCCAGGTCATGAGATTTAGATCCCCAGCGCAGTGCCTAGAACATGGCAAGATATAGCGTTGCATTGAATTGTCAGTACGCTTTCTGCCTTGGCATCCAATGGCATTGCTGAGTCTACAAATCAGGTAGGTTTAGAAAGGAGAGAAAAAGGGCAGGGGAGAAATGGTATTTAAGTCTCCTACCAACTGTAAAATTCTATGATATCACAGACAACACAGCCTTGAAACCTTACAAAAAGATTCATGAAGGTGAACTAAATGTTCCATGAGCCTCGTGACTAATACTATTACATGGCACTGTTGGTCAACGATGCCAGGTAATAATATGTGTTCAGTGAACATGCTTTGAATGAGTAAAAAGTCACATAGAAACATTAAATTCATTTCTTGCACACTTGATCCCATGTGAAAACCTCCTTTCCAGGCAAATAACCATTATTCCATTTATATTTACCTGTCATGGCTCACTTTTAATATCTTTATCTCTCATCTCTAAATATTCCCATGCTTTCTTCTATGAGTAAACTATATAGGCTCTAGAACCTGCCATCCTGAGTTTAAACCCATTCTCGGCCCCTTAAAATCTGTCTCACTTTAGTAACCTTAATTAGCTTGTCCGAGCCTCAGTTTCATCATTACAAAAGAGTACATAATAATAGTACCTACCTTTCAGAGCTGTTGTGAGAAATAAATTGCTTAGCATAACATCTGGCACCAAGGTAGCCCTCAATAAATGTTAACTACTCATTATTATATGGATATACTTCTTCCTTTTAAATCATGTTGATGTACTTTCTTGTTTAAGTAAAATAGGTTCTAATCTCCAGGAAGCATGAGACACACAACTCCTGGTAGATAGAGATCATTAAAATAGTCACTTAACTTTAAGATGCAAAAGAGCAATGTCACAGCTAGATGAAAGAGCTGAGTAGGTTGGAAGGTGATGATTTGCTGATCTGTCCTGAGCTGCCATTGAGTTATCTTAAAAATAAAGCCAGGCTCTTACTAACAATGTCTTCTGAGTTAGATGGTGCTGGTTTTCAAGAGTTATGTCAGGGCTGAAAAAAAAATTTGCAGACTGAGAAGGGAATAAAAAAGATGCTGCTGCTCTGAGGAATCAAAGTTGGACATTTTCCATGCAAATCATCATATATTTCCTGACTCAAAGTAGCAGGAATATATCCTGTCTACTTATCAATAGTATACTTAGTGCAAATATTATTTTCAGTTCTGCTGTGGGAAATCTAAAAGACTGGTAACCCAACCCCATAAGTCAGCTCTGAGAGAATTGTGAGCTCAGGGAATATTACTCTCCACTGATAGTATGACAGGTAGAGTTTTTCCTTCCTTCCGGATTTGAAAAAGAAGAAATCAGTCCACCAAGAGTGACTCACTGTGGGAGTACCACAGGGATGCACTCTGAGGGTGCCATAAGCCTGAGCCTTAAATAGTTCACATTGTTTTGATAGAAAATACTGAAGTACATTTATCTACATTGATCTTTATGGTCTTTAAATACTTGCTACATTATTTCAAAATCAGATAGATTCATGAGCACGTATAATTAGGAAAATCTCATGGGGGGATCTGAAACTGAGGCAGGCCATGAGGGTGGGCAGGAATTTGGAATGACAGAGAGGAGAAAGTGAACCATTCCAGTTTCCTTTAAATGCAGAGAGACTCAGAGACTGGCAATCACAAAAAGCTAGTGCTTTCCCTCACCTTCTCACCCTTCAGTATCCAGTCCCATCTGTTCTTAATCCTACCATCAGCCTCCAAAACATAGTTGCTCTTAACCGAGAGGAGAATATATATAGTCAAAATTTATTTTAATATTTTAAAATTTTTACTCTATGCTAAATATAAATAGAATACAGAAACTAAGCTTCAAAATTATCTCAAAAAGGAATAAGATGAAATGTCCATGGAATATTCCTCATTTTCTTGGTTTTCAATTTAATTTGACTAAAATCTCTGTGGTCACTTTTCATTTAAGGACCAGATTCAGTGATGAGAAATTTATTTTCCAGCATCAGCCAACTGCTTAACCACGGAAGAATTTGTCTGTTTTTTTTTACCTTTTACATAATTGTTAACAAACATGATGAGCACTTATTTTATAGAATTTGTTGACAATTTTTCATTTCTATCTTATAGCTCAGATCATATGTTGTTTTATCTTGCACAACTATCAGCAAACACTTTTATCTTAAATAATCAGAAAAGGAAGATATTCACTTTCTTGAATAGTCTGGGTAGTATTCTCACCTATGCCTACAAGACCCAATTCATTTGTTTATTATAGTTAAACTGGCCTGGGCTATAATGAATTTTCATATTTTTCTTTGACTTATTCTGAGATTTCTCTGAAGTTCATTAAATCTATGAATAATACTCTTCAGTAAGAAAGCAAGTCATATTCTTTATTATATATATATATATTAAATATGAATCAAATGCTCTTATTAGATTAGGTTGCATCTATTCAATTAATAGTTTCATTTTATTTTTCTTTAAGAAGCATCTTGATGGAAATTAATCCCTGAAGACCTTCCCCTAAGACTCAGCTGACAATTTGTAATGATGGGAATTACTCCGGAGACCTTAAACTGCTCATTTCATGAAGGGCTAAAATGACCTCAGGTCTCAGCTGTCTGGATCATAATGCCATCCATAGATGGTTCTACAAACCACAGTGCATTGGCCAAATCTCACTTGCCACATGTTTTGTTAGGGCCAATGAACTAAAAATGTTTAGTTCAGATATTTAAGTGAATAAAAAAGTAAAAGGAAAATAATGCGTCATGGCACATGAAAATTAGAAGACAGTCAGATTTCAGTGTCTAAATATAAATTTTTCTTGGAACAAAGCAATGCTCATTCATTTACGTATTGTCTTTGGATGTTTTTGTGCTATAACAGCAGAGTTGAGTAACTGTGACAGAGAATATATGACTCACAAAGCCTAAAATATTTACTCTCTGGTCCTGGCAGACCATGTTGCATTGTAAAGGGCACTAAATTTGAACTAAATTCAAGAGGTCTTGGGCCTGGTCCTGGATCTGTTACATACTAGATGTGTAACTTTTGGGAAAGTCTTCAACCTTACTGAGACTCAAAATTCTTATTCATAAAATGCGATAAATAGTAAAGGTAAAATATAGGGAAGGTAATAGTGAAAGTGCATGGTAGACTATAAAACAATGTAAAATGAAAGAAGATAACATATTTAATTAGACGAATGCATCCATTTGTGCCAGGCAATTAGGACAATGATAATTTGGCCAAGGCTTTCCTAAAGATATGAATTTAACTTGGGAAAAGAAATAGAAGAGAAAATCCTACAGATTTAGTAATCCTACAGATTACTAAATTCATTAATTTATCTAGCAGAAGCAAACTTGCTACTTTCTTGTTCTTTCCAAGGAATCTGCAGTCAACTTGTGAGTGAAATGCATATAAAGCTTAGCTTCACCTTTTCACTTCAGGTTTGACAGATGGATGCGTGCATATAGGCAGTGTGTGTGGACATTTTTTAATATACACAGATGTAAAAGAGGAGAAGTACCAAAGGGACCCACTTGTCCTTGATGACTCAGCTGACCTTGTAAAATAATAAAAGTCCTCCAATTAGTAACACTTGTCAGTACAAAAGCAACCAAGTTGGAAACTAATCGCAGGAAGATTCACTTTCATCAGAAAGCTGAGGGTAGGGCTGTGTGTCTTTAAGTGGGTAATGAACTCTGTGTGGGAAGACAATTGAAGGAAGCTCCAGGAAGCCTGGCTGCTGGACCCTCAGGCAGCCTGCCAGCAAGAGGCAGACAGACAGCTTAGGCATTCCTCACACAATACACAGCCTTTCCGGTGACATTCCTCTTTAAGAAATGATGCCACCTTTGTCAGTGAGCCAAGTTCCCAACTCAAGAGCGCCAATCTACTCTGAACATATGGGAGCACCTGGGGTAGGCCTGTTTTGATAGCCTGCTTGGCTCCTGGTGTGTCTTGGGTCCAGGGAGGATGTGGACCACAATGCCTTTGACTTGGATCCTTGGGAGGGTAGGGGAATCATAAAGGTGGAAAAAGTGTCTCCTGGGCTGGAGACAAGAGGAAAAGTGTCTCCTGAGTTGGCTATAAACCCAAGACAAAATTGCAGAATCAAGGACTCATCCATGGGTCAGAAGTGACCCCTAGTGGGGTCTGTAGCTTTCTTCTGCTTAGCTAAAATAATCTTTGCCATAATATATCTCAGGTGTTGTTTGGTGAAGGCAAAGAAAATAAAATAAAAGAAAAGAAAAGAAAAGAAAAGGTTGGGAGAGAGGAAGAGAAATAGATTTAGAATTCAATAAAGTAAGAGAGTAATAAAAGGAGGAAAAAATTGAAAGAGGAAATAAAAGAGAAAGAAAGAACTCAAGACAACAAAAGAAAAAGAAAAGAAAGAAAGAAAAGAAAATCTGTACTATCTGTCTGGGAATTTATTTACCTTGGTGAAGGAGGCATTACCTATGATCACTGGAATAAATAAGATCATATTGTTCTCCAATTTAAAATCCCCTAGGAGTCTGCCATTGGACTCAGAAGTAGAACTCAAACTGTTGCAAAATCTGCAGGTCCTTATGCAGTTCAGCTACTCCTAATTCTCCAACCACAGTTTAACATGTGTCCTTCTTGGTTGATAGAGATGCGGACTGTTTTTTGGTTCCTATAACAAGTAAGCTCCTTCCTGGCTTAGGACATTTGCACTCACTGCCCCCTCAGCCTGGGCTCATTCACACGGCTTCATCTTGCCAGTTATTCAGTCTCAGCTGTATGTTTTTTCCACTGGAATGCAAACTCCATGAGAGCAAGGTCCTAGAAACATGATGCTCATATAGTAGGTGGTCAATATTCATTCATTGAATGGATGAATAAATAAATTGTTCATGTAGACATTTTAAAGAGCTGGAGTTGGAAGTGACTTGGAGGTATTTTGGTCCAATCCTTCTACATATTTTACATCTGAGGAAACTGAGAACCTTAAGATTCAAGTGACTTATGCAAAGTCATACAGTTTATTTGTGGCGAAGATAGGTAGAACCACAACACTTTAGTATATTCATCTGGTTAAGGTTAAGTACTGAATTTCTAGTTTGAAAAGTGAGGCTGGATAAGCATTTCTGCACAGAGAGGCATGCTGCAGTGTAAGGATAGAAGCTATTATGCCATTTTTATGCTCTCTCTAGACAGAATATGAAAAGAAAGGGAGGTTTTCTAGCTAAATAAAAAATTGAGAATTACAGCTCTGTTATTCAACACAGGATTTGGGGAATGCAGAGGGCAGAAAATGATTGATAGCTTGATTCTAAATTCAGTGGGTCCCCAGGAGAACAGGTTTTTCCTTGTACAGTCATGAGGGACGACACTTTACATCAGCTTATCTAGGCATACGAAAAAGGAGTATCTTGCCCTGAAAGTTATGTCATCTTAGTAGACTAAACCATGGATATAATCAATGGAAACTCTGTTTATAAAACAAGTGAAATACTGACTTATATCAAGGAAGCATCCAATGGTTGGGCTTCCCATACACATTGAGATAACTCAGGTGCAAGTACCTCACTTGTTCGTAAGCTGTTCTTAAGAGGGATGCCAATTGCATGATTGTATTTTAAACATAGAACCTGCATCAGTATATGTATTAATTTTTGAAGTACCAAAAACTAGGTGGCTCAGAACAACAGAAATGTATTATCTTGCAGTCTGGAGACCAGAAGCCCAAGATTACAGCATCAGGTAGGACTGGTTCCTTGTGAGATCTGTGAAGGAAATTCTGTTTCATGGCTGTTCTCTAGTCTCTGGAGTTTTGGGTGTTTTCTGTTTGTTTTTTGTTTCATTTTGTTTTAGGGCTTATAGAAGCATCACCCTGATCTCTGCCTTCAGCTTCGAATGGCATTCTTCCTGTGTACATGCTTGCCTCTAAATTTCCTCTTTTCATGACTCCACAAGTCATATGGGATTAGGGCCCATCTTAATGATCTCATCTTAACTAATTATATCTTGATTAATCCTATTTCCAAATAAAGTCACATTCTGAGGTGCTGGACTTCAGCATATGAACCTGGATGAGAAATTAGGTTTACTTTCATCCACTCTAGGGACTGACGACCTTAAAAAGACAATCTCACTACAAAGTTGCATTTAGTTGGGAGTAGGGGTGGTAGGTTCAGAGACTCCCCTTAACAAATCAATGATTTTAATTCCTGCAACCTTTCTACTACACAAAATTGCCTTTAAATTACAGAAAACAATTCAGTCAGATAACTTCATTGAGCCCCTGCCCCTGGCCAGACACTGTGCTCAGGCACTAGAAATCCAATCAACGAACAAAAATAATTTCTAATTTAGTTGGAGGCAGGGTTTTGCTCAACTCCTTGCCTCTGACTCTCTATATTCAACCAGTATTTCTTGGGACTATGATAATAATATGAACAATTTCAAAGTGGCAGTGGTTGTTAGAAGGAGTTCAGAGAGGAAGAAATGCATGAGCTGAATATTTGAGTTATACAACAAACTGTAATGCTCCTTTTGAGATCTTTTTTGATCGATTGAGAAATACATTTCCAGTTATCACCAAAAGTATCATGTACCAAGTATGAAGTGGAGTGACCTTTAGGGTTTCAGCCCATTGTAGAGTAACTTTTGTAATGACCTTGTATTTGAAAATCATGCATGACATGTGTGTAGTTTCCTGAGTCTGGAACATCTAGTGTGCACCTCTCTGAAGCTGCTGTTGGCTGGGTTTTGTTATGTTACTAAATCTGTTTTGCTCCTGTTCACTCAAAGTGTTTTCAACTCTTAATGTGCATTTATATCTAAAATCCCCTCTTTCCTTCTAGTGGAAAAAGCAGAGTATAATCCTGCAGGGAGACTGTTTGTTAAGGTTTAACCTGTATCACAAACATGTTTTATCTGGTCTAGTGCACACTGGAGAGCCCAAGAAGCTCTAAGCCATTTGTCTCTGTAGGCTCCTTAGAGTATCAAAGTAATATACCATCACTGGGTCACAGAGCAACAAAGAACACACTTCGTAGGAATTTTTAGATGTGTTTTAAAACCCTCAAGGTGCAGACAAGTGTGGCCTACTTATATGAGATAACTGCAGGTCTATGGAATATTTTACAAATAGAGAGAACATCAGTGTTGAGTTTGTCTGAGAAATAGCTCACACTGAATTTCTTGAACATATAGAAGTAGATACATGAAAGAGAGAGACTATTGGCCTGGAGGTGGAAATCCTAGTGCTGCCCTGACACCTGAGGCCAGTCATTTAATAACTCCAGATACCACTGTTCTCAGCAATGAACTGAGCATCTGAACTAGATCTGTTTTCCAAAAGTTCCCACAACCAACAACCACATATATTATTCCCACCTTCTGCCCAATAGGCATCAAAATTGGAATTTTTTATTGCTATAAATATTCATTTATTGAGTTATAAGTTGTAGATTTCAGTTTTATTTTAATAAAAAAAACATATGACTACCAGCCAAAACTGTCTGTTTAGCACAAAAGTACTAGTATAAGAAGAATTACTACATGAAGTTTCCAAATTTTCAAGGCAAAAGAAAAGGCATTTTGTTAGCTTACATCATCATCAGGGTTTGAAATACTATGAAGTTGTATAGGCCTCATGGTTTACAAAAGCCAAGTAGGAATCTTTGGGAGTAATGATCTATATGGTCCTTCCCCTCCTGCCCAAAGACTCTGGAGTTATTTGCATGCACCTAGTTAAGGAAATGAGAGAAAAAAAATGTCAATTATTGCCTTGAGAAGTGGATCATGTATAGCACCAACCCAGGGAACCCTGACTAATGATATTATTTCTGGCTCCTTATTACTGGAACCAGGTCTATATTAGGGAAATGAGAGGCCACCTACATGGTACAATTGGAGAAATGATGGCCAAACTACTCCACACTCAAAAAATGTTTTATCCTTTAGTGTGGTACAGAGAACTCAAAATCCCTTTTATCAGAAATTAATGCTTTAGAGCAAAGTCATTAGCATGGCCTTCCTGGATTATTCTTAAATACCAACATGTCTTAATTTTCATGATGTATTAACTATTCACCAATCTAAAAAGCAGTTATTAAGCACCTATTGGAGACTAGGCTCTGCACTGACACCAGAAACAGGAGTGTGTTAATTCCTGCCTTCAGTGAGTTTACAATCTAAAGATATTTATAGATCAGCCAAATAACAACGTTTTGAGAAAGAAAAACAGGGAAGAGAAAGGATTCGAGTTTCTAATGAGGAATAGTTGAGGTGGGGGACTAGATTAGGAAAGGGAGTGGAGTGAAAGGAAAGGGAAGCAGGCCATGAATAAGGAGATAAAAGAGTAGAAGGTGGAGGCAACAGAAGACATGGGCTGGAAGCAAAAATGTGTAGGTCCAGTAGGTCCAGAAGACATCTTTACCTCTGCACAATTTGCCGTGATCACTGTCACATGATCTTACTTCTGAAGACATTGAAATATTACCTCACTCTCCTGTGCTAGGTTGTGATTATTGTCTGAGAAGCAGCACAGAGAAAACACCCCCGGGAGTCCACTGGCTGTTTGGAGCACACACTGCAGAGACAGTGGTTCATTTAAGAAAATAAATTTGGGTGTTTAATGAAATAAATATTCTTTCATTATAATTCATTCAATGCACATTTATTGAGTTGTGTCCCCTGGAAGTTTTATCCACCTTACAGGTTCAACCACAACATCTAGATGTTTATGTTATAAATCTAGCAAAGGCAAGAGACAAATTGCCTCATTTTCTCCTCCACTGGATACATTCAAAATTAACTAAGACTCTAGAAAATGAAGAGGCAGAATAGTTTAGTGAGGTAGAAAGTGAGTTTTGGAGGGAAGTGAAAATATTTCTGCCTTAATCCCGCCTTTAGCAGCAGGTTGTTTCCAAAGTTTTTTTTTTTAAAAGCCAGTTAAGGAGTTTCCCTGGTGGCACAGTGGTTGAGAGTCTGCCTGCCGATGCAGGGGAGACGAGTTCATGCCCCATGTCCGGAAGGATCCCACATGCCGCGGAGTGGCTGGGCATGTGAGCCATGGCCGCTGAGCCTGCGCGTCTGGAGCCTGCGCTCCGCAATGGGAGAGGCCACAGCAGTGAGAGGCCCGCGTACCGCAAAAAAAAAAAAAAAAAAAAAAAAAAAGCGAGTTTATATTTATGGTCCTTAGTTTCTTTCCTGAAAAGTGAAAGAGCTGAGGTGTGATTTCTAAGATACATCCAGCTCCACCATTCTATGACTCTGGTTACCTGAACTTAGATTATTTAGCTCAAGAATATTCCCAAGCATGTATCAAGGACCTCTCTGCGTGGGGAAGTATGCTAGGAATCGTATCAAAACAGATAGAAATTTTTAGAAATCCCTGCTTTCCTGCATTCTAGGAGTTTAATCCATGTTGTCAGTGTCTATCAAACAATATATAGTATAAAATATATATACTGTGCAGAGTTCACATTGATTAAATTCAGCGGACCATAAATCATTACAATGTACATGATATAAGTTCAAAGATGTGCGAGTGAGGAAAGTGGAAATGTTCCCTGAAAATGATATGTTGGGAGAAGGTGGCAGTTAAGAAAATCATTCTCTCTATCCAGCCACTCTGAGAGAAGTGGTATGAAGAGATAAATGTTCAAGAGCTGCTTTCATGAAGGTAGGGCTTGCCAGTGAGAGAGGAGCTTTTACTCTTCTCAACAGGAATGGATGCTCCCAGCATGAATTAAAATAAGAATAGATAGCAACTGTCACTCCCAAGTTCAGCACTGCAACAGGAACTGGAATTGAGGAAGTAGTTACTGTTCTCAGGTGATCCTCACATGGACCTTAATGTCAGACTTCAGAGTGACTTGAATAAATTACAAGGGAATCCACTTATCAAAGAATTTTTTCAACACAATACTTGAGAAATAATATAACAAATTAATGAATAAATTAAAGTAAAATGATGACTAATAATACAAAGAAGAAAGCAAAAATTTCTAAGCAAAGAAAGAGAAAGAGAAATACCATATGATATCACTTGTATGTGGAATCTAAAACATGACACAAATGAACTTATCTGTGAAACAGAAACAGACTCACAGACATAGAGAACAGACTTGTGGTTGCCAAGGGGAAAGGGGGGAAGGAAGGGATGGATTGGGAGTTTGGGGTTGGCAGATGCAAATTATTATATATAGGAAAGATAAACAACAAGGTCCTACTGTATAGCACAGGGAACTATATTCAATATCCTGTGATAAACCATAATGGAAAATAATATGAAAAAGAATGTATATATATATATATCACTTTTCTGTATAGTAGAAGTGAACACAATATTGTAAATCAACTGTACTTCAATAAAATAAATTTAAAGAAAATTTCTAAGTGATTCTCTTTCTGAAATCACCAAAAACTAAACTCCTTTATCTGAACAGCAAACAACAAACAGAAAACCTGAAGACTTAACACTGTGTTTATAACCTATAGTAACTCTGAAGTCAAATTTTTCTACTTGTCTTCCTTTTTCTTTTTTTTTAAATTTAATTTAATTTATTTTTTTTATACAGCAGGTCCTTATTAGTCATCAATTTTATACACATCAGTGTATACATATCAATCCCAATCTCCCAATTCATCACACCACCACCACCAACCCCCAGCGCTTTCCCCCCTTGGTGTCCATAAGTTTGTTCTCTACGTCTGTGTCTCAATTTCTGTCCTGCAAACTGGTTCATCTGTACCATTTTTCTAGGTTGCATATGTATGTGTTAATATACGATATTTGTTTTTCTCTTTCAGACCTACTTCACTCTGTATCACAGTCTCTAGATCCATCCACGTCTCTACAAATGACCCAATTTCATTCCTTTTTATGGCTGAGTAATATTCCATTGTATATATGTACCACATCTTCTTTATCCATTCATCTGTTGATGGGCATTTAAGTTACTTCCATGATCTGGCTATTGTAGATAGTGCTGCAATGAACACTGGGGTGCATATGTCTTTTTGAATTATGGTTTTCTCTGGGTATATGCTCAGTAGTGGGATTGCTGGGTCATATGGTAATTCTATTTTTAATTTTTTAAGGAACCTCCATACTGTTCTCCATAGTGGCTGTATCAATTTACATTTCCACCAACAGTGCAAGAGGGTTCCCTTTTCTCCACACCCTCTCCAGCATTTGTTGTTTGTAGATTTTCTGATGATGTCCATTCTAACTGGTGTGAGGTGATACCTCACTGTAGTTTTGATTTGCATTTCTCTAATAATTAGTGATGTTGAGCAGTTTTTCCTGTGCTTCTTGACCATCTGTATGTCTTCTTTGGAGAAAAGTCTATTTACGTCTTCTGCCCATTTTTGGACTGGGTTGTTTGTTTTTCTAATATTGAGCTGCATGAGCTGTTCATATATTTTGGAGATTAATCCTTTGTCCGTTGATTCATTTGCAAATATTTTCTCCCATTCTGCAAGTTGTCTTTTCGTCTTGTTTATGGTTTCCTTTGCTGTGCAAAAGCTTTGAAGTTTCATTAGGTCCCATTTGTTTATTTTTGTTTTTATTTCCATTACTCTAGGAGGTGGATCAAAAAATATCTTGCTGTGATTTATGTCATAGAGTGTTCTGCCTAGGTTTTCCTCTAAGAGTTTTATAGTGTCCAGTCCTACATTTAGGTCTCTAATCCATTTTGAGTTTATTTTTCTGTATGGTGTTAGGGAGTATTCTAATTTCATTCTTTTACATGTAGCTGTCCAGTTTTCCCAGCACCACTTATTGAAGAGACTGTCTTTTCTCCATTGTATATCCTTGCCTCCTTTTTCATAGATTAGTTGACCATAGGTGCATGGGTTTACCTCTGGACTTTCTATCTTTTTCCATTGATCTATGTTTCTGTTTTTGTGCCAGTACCATATTGTCTTGATTACTGTAGCTTTGTGGTATAGTCTGAAGTCAGACAGTCTGATTCCTACAGCTCCGTTTTTTTTACCTCAAGACTGCATTGGCTATTCAGGGTCTTTGGTGTTTCCATACAAATTTTAAGATTTTTTGTTCTAGTTCCGTAAAAAATGCCATTGGTAATTTGATAGGGATTGCATTGGATCTGTTGATTGCTTTGGGTAGTATAATCATTTTCACAGTATCGATTCTTCCAATCCAAGAACATTAGATATTTCTCCATCTGTTGGTATCATCTTTAATCTCTTTCATTAGTGTCTTATAGTTCTCTGCATACAGGTCTTTTGTCTACCTAGGTAGGTTTATTCCTAGGTATTTGATTCTTTTTGTTGCACTGGTAAATGGGAGTGTTTCCTTAATTTCTCTTTCAGATATTTCATCATTAGTGTATAGGAATGCAAGAGATTTCTGTGCATTAATTTTGTATCCTGCAACTTTACCAAGTTCATTGATTAGCTCTAGTCGTTTACTGGTGGCATCTTTAGGATTCTCTATGTATAGTATCATGTCATCTGCAAACAGTGACAGTTTTACTTCTTCTTTTCCAATTTATATTCCTTTTATTTATTTTTCTTCTCTGATTGCTGTGGCTAGGACTTCCAAAACTATGTTGAATAATAGTGGTGAGAGAGAACATCCTTGTCTTTTTCCTGATCTTAGATGAAATGCTTTCAATTTTTCACCTTTGAGCATGATGTTTGCCATGGGTTTGTTGTATATGGCCTTTATTATTTTGAAGTAGGTTCCCTCTATGCTCACTTTCTGGAGAGTTTTTTTCATAAATTGGTGTTGAATTTTGTCAAAAGCTTTTTCTGCATCTATTGAGATGATCATATGGTTTTTATTCTTCAATTTGTTAATATGGTTTATCACATTGATTGATTTATGTATATTGAAGAATCTTTGCATCCCTGGGATAACTCCCACTTAATCATGGTGTATGATCCTTTTAATGTGTCGTTGGATTCTGTTTGCTAGTATTTTGTTGAGGATTTTTGCACCTATATTCATCAGTGATATTGGTCTGTCATTTTATTTTTTTGTAGTGTCTTTGTCTGGTTTTGGTATCCGGGTGATGGTGGCCTCATAGAATGAGTTTCGGAGTGTTCCTTCCTCTGTAAATTTTTTGGAAGAATTTGAGAAGGATGGGTGATAGCTCTTCTCTAAATGTTTGATAGAATTCACCTGTGAAACCATCTGGTCCTAGACTTTTGTTTGTTGGAAGATTTTTAATCACAGTTTCAATTTCATTACTTTTGATTGGTCTGTTCATATTTTCTATTTCTTCCTGGTTCAGTCTTGGAAGATTATACCTTTCTAAGAATTTGTCCATTTCTTCCAGGTTGTTCACTTTATTGGCATAGAGTTGCCTGTAGTAGTCTCTTAGGATGCTTTGTATTCCTGTGGTGTCTGTTGTAACTTCTTTTTCTCTAATTTTATTGATTTGAGTCCTCTCCCTCTTTTTTTGATGAGTCTGGCTAGTGGTTTATTAATTTTGTTTATCTTCTCAAAGAACCAGCTATTGTGTTACTGTTGATTTCCTCTTTTAGAGCTGTTAGCAGTTGCCTTATGTATTGAGGTGCTCCTATGTTGGATGCTTCTATGTTGGGTGTATTTATACTTGTTATATTTTCTTCTTGGATTGATCCCTTGATCATTATGTAGTGTCCTTCCTTGTCTCTTGTAAAATTATTTATTTTAAAGTCTATTTTATCTGATATGAGTATTGTTACTCCAGCTTTCTTTTTTTGATTTCCATTTGCATGGAATATCTTTTTCCATCCCCTAACTTTCCGTCTGTATGTGTCCCTAGGTCTGAAGTGGGTCTCTTGTAGACAGCATATAGATGGGTCTTGTTTTTGTATCCATTCAGCAAGGCTGTGTCTTTTGGTTGGAGCATTTAATGCATTCACGTTTAAGGTAATTATTGATATATATGTTCCTATGACCATTTTCTTAATTGTTTTGGGTTTGCTTTTGTAGGTCCTTTCCTTCTCTTGTGTTTCCCACTTAGAGAAGTTCCTTTAGCATTTGTTTTAGAGCTGGTTTGGTGGTTCTGAATTCTCTGAGCTTTTGCTTGTGTGTAAAGCTTTTGATGTCTCCATCGAATCTGAATGAGATCCTTGCCGGGTAGAGTAATCTTCATTGTAGGTTCTTCCCTTTCATAGTTTTAAGTATATCATGCCACTCCATTCTGGCTTGTAGAGTTTCTGCTTAGAAATCAGCTGTTAACCTTATGGGAGTTCCCTTGTATGTTATTTGTCGTTTTTCCCTAGCTGCTTTCAATCATTTTTCTTTGTCTTTAATTTTTGCCAATTTGATTACTACGTGTCTCGACATGTTTCTCCTTGGGTTTATCCTGTATGGTACTCTCTGCACTTCCTGGACTTGTTTGGCTATTTCCTTTCCCATGTTAGGGAAGTTTTCGACTATAATCTCTTCAAATATTTTCTCATGTCCTTTCTCTCTCTCTTCTCCTTCTGGGACCCCTATGATGCGAATGTTGTTGCAGTTAATATTGTCCCAGAGATCTCTTAGGCTGTCTTCATTTACTTTCATTCCTTTTTCTTTAGTGTGTTCCGCAGCAGTTAATTCTACCATTCTATCTTCCAGGTCACTTATCTGTTCTTCTGCCTCAGTTATTCTGCTATTGATTCCTTCTAGCATAGTTTTCATTTCAGTTATTGTATTGTTCACCTCTGTTTATTTCTTCTTTAATTCTTCTAGGTCTTCTTAAACATTTCTTGCATTTTCTCAATCTTTGCCTCCATTCTTTTTCCGAGGTCCTGGATCATCTTCACTATCATTATTCTGAATTATTTTTCAGGAAAGTTGCTATGTCCACTTCATTTAGTTGTTTTTCTGGAGTTTTATCTTGTTCCTTCATCTGGTACATAGACCTTTGCCTTTTCATCTTGTCTATCTTTCTGTGAATGTTTTTTTTTTTTTTTTTTCCCCCCACAGGTTGCAGGATTGTAGTTCTTCTTGCTTCTGCTGTCTGGTGGATGAGGCTATCTAAGAGGCTTGTGTACGTTTCCTGATGGGAGGGACTGGTGGTGGGTAGAGCTGACTGCTGCTCTGGTGGGCAGAGCTCAGTAAAACGTTAATCTGCTTGACTGCTGATGGATGGGGCTGGGTTCCCTCCCTGTTGGTTGTTTGGCCTGAGGCAACCCAACACTGGAGCCTACCTGGGCTCTTTGGTGGGGCTAATGACAGTGCCTGGGAGGGCTCATGCCAAGGAGTACTTCCCAGAACTTCTGCTGCCAGTGTCCTTGTCCCCACAGTGAGCCACAGCCACTGCCTGCCTCTGCAGGAGACCCTCCAAAACTAGCAGATAGGTCTGGTTCAGTCTCCCCTGGCGTCACTGCTCCTTCCCCTGGGTCTCGATGCACACACTACTTTGTGTGTGTCCTCCAAGAGTGGAATCTCTGTTTCCCCCAGTCCTGTCAAAGTCCTGCAATTAAATCTCACTAGGCTTCAAAGTCTGATTGTCTAGGAATTCCTTGTCCCATTGCCAGACACCCAGGTTGGGAAGCCTGACATGGGGCTCTGAACCTTCACTCCAGTGGGTGGACTTCTGTGGTATAAGTGTTCTCCAATCTGTGTCACCCACCCAGCAGTTATGGGACTGGATTTTACTGTGATTGTGCCCCTCCTACCATCTCATTGTGGCTTCTCCTTTGTCTTTGGATGTGGGGTGTCTATTTTGGTGAGTTCCAGTGTCTTCTTGTCGATGATTGTCCAGCAGCTAGATGTGCTGGATGTGTCCAGCAGCTAGAGTTCCAGTGTCTTCCTGTCGATGATTGTCCAGCAGCTAGATGTGATTCTGGTGTTCTCGCAAGAGGGAGTGAGAGCATGTCCTTCTTCTCCACCATCTTGGTTCCTATTCCATTAGGTAATTTGGAGAGTATACCTTCAGCCATTGCTGCAAAGTCTCCAGAATTTTCTGAAGAAAGTTACTCTTCAAACCACAATTTCTCACAGTCCTAGATCACAGAGAGTGGTTTGCTTCTGCCTGAGGCCTCTCTCCTTGGCTTGCAGATGGCCGCCTTCTCGCTGAATCCTCACATGGCCTTTCCCCTGTGCATGTGCACTCCTGTTCTCTACTTGTTTTTCATGCAAAAGATGTGATGCTATGTATGTTTGTGTATGTGTGTAAATATATATGCATACACATGTAAATTATATGCATATAAATGCATATGCATATACACTGTCATTATGCATAATCTATGTCATGGTCCTACAGATTTAATGGGAAACTAAATATTCTAGGAAAAATGATGTCCCCAGAGAAATTAGAGAGATTCATATCAATCATAAGAACAATTTCATGAATTCAAAAAAGTCCTAAGGGAAAAGAAAATAAATGGTTTCCTTGACATATCTTTTATTCTAATAAAATAATTCAATTTGTTTCAATAAATATACCCTCATGAATGCAAGAAAAAGGACTTGGAAAAAAGGATTTGCAAGTAAACTAGAGAAAAGTGTGGTTGAACTGAAACAGAAGAACGATTTCTCTTTTTTGATCAGAGGAGTGCTATGTATTGAAATGACTTCTTTAGAGAAGTTATAGTCTTCTCTTCCAGAGTGCGTGGTGAGAGCATTTATTTATTGCTTCATCTGCTCAGAGCTCTTTCTTTCTTGAGGATTAGCTATCTCTTCATTTTAAGGGAGTTCTCCCAATTCTCAATGTGTAACAGTAGAGAAAGCTGCTAATCCACACATGATATGTCATGCAGTAAATTGGAATGTTGAGTGAAGGTGGGCCAATCAAAATCCACTTCAAGGACTTTCTTAATTGAAATTACAAGAATAGGCAGAGATGTCTGCTGGTGACCATCAAAGATTTAAGCATCAAGGCTTCTGAGAGGTGGGAGTGGAGGTCATTTATGTGTTTATAATGCCAGTGTCTGGGACTGTCAGCACCTTGGAATACACATAACAAGGGGTCTTATCTATTTTTCAATCACTGCCTTCAACTATTGTCTGTCTAATATTCATTCCTCTCCCTTTTACAACAGTTTAGGCAGACTCCATAACTCCATGACTTTCTGCTTAGTTTAACAAATCTGCCCAAGTCCAGTTTGGAAGTCACTGTTAGTATTCTGTGTGATGTTCTTCCTTTTGCTCTTAGGTCATGTTTAACTCACAGCCTTTTCTCTCCCACTCCTTTCAATTGTAGGACAGGTGATAAACGATTGGAGAAAGAGACAAATGCCTTTTTCTTTAATTGATGTCACTGTCTTCTTCTCTTTGTTGGTAACACCTTCTGTCTAAGGAGCATTCTCCTGGGGCACATGTGTGAGCTGTGCTCATGCCTCTGCACAGTATAAGTCTTTGATGTGTGAGAGTTTTCTGCTCCTCTTTCTGTGCCCACAGCCTCTCTCCACAGGTCAAGCAGCCCTCAAAGGGGAGGTGCCAGAAATTTTGCTCCAGCCTGTTTCCTCGAAGACAGGAAGATCATGTTTTTCTCCCATGCTGTACTGTGGGAGTGAAGAATATAGGACCACCATTCTTACTTTCTTCCATTCTACCCCACACTGTACCAGCCATCCCCTGGCCTTCTGTAGTCTTCTAGTATCAAGAAGTCACTACTCTGGTTCATATGCCAAACTCCTAGGGATGCATGTCAACTTCTCCTAAAAACCCTCCTTCTGGGTACATAGTGGTACCCCTAAGTAACTCTCCAGTTTCTCAATTCAGCAAGTGTGCAGCCCCAGAGAGATGCCAGTCCCACAACTATGATCATTCTCCTGCTGGTTATCAAGTTCCATAAGGGTGTGTATGGTTACTTTCAGCTTTGGGGCTTCCACAGAGAATCTGAGAAAATGAAAGGAAAAAAAAAAAAAAAAGCCTGGAAAGGGAGAAAATTAAGTCAAACCACAAGGAAAAGGAAGAATGAGAGAAAGAGTGAAATCCTGAGTGTGTTTATGTCTCTTGTTCTGATTGTTTAGCACCAGCTTTACCTCAGACTTCCCATGGAGTCATTGCATGACGCAGTAAGTTTTCCTTTCTGCTTAAGTAAGTTTGTGTTTTTAAACATAATTTAGAGTTCCTTTCGGGGAAATTGTTTAAGTGTGATTCTATTCACAGTAGAATCAACTATAGCTCAACATCAGAATCCAGAGAGAGAGAAAGAGAAGTATTAATTCTAGGAAGTGTAAATAGAGATTATAATACAATCATTTCAAGTTGAGACTGGGGCTTAGTATCTGTTCTTTCAAAAGCTTCTTGTTTTTTCTGAAGTAGAGAAATACTCAAAGATATCCAAACTTAGTAAATTCATATTTGACAATGACTGCAGTCACAGTATTTTATTCATTTTAAATATTAAAAAATAATTTATTTTATACTATAATTTACAAGATCTCCATTGGTTTTAAAACACACACACATACACACACACAGAATTACAGAAATCCGATGCACCCACTTAGAGGTCAGAAAGGATATTCTGGGTCATGAAAACCATCATTGGATAAAATATACTACAATGCTTTTAAAGTGTTCAGAGTAGTTAATTATCTAGTCTGGCCTTGGAATTCTCCAGAGATCAGGCTCCTGCTGCCTTTTGTTCCATTAAATATATCAAAGATTTTGCATTCACATCAGCAGTAGAGGAGTTGGAGCAGGAAAGAAGAAGGAAAAACATTTTTTTCCTCCTTATAATATGAAACATCATTTTGTTCCAATAAATATAGATATTATTTTGAGAGCCTGACCCCCATTACATTTTGTTTACTTTCACACATTTCCCAAATTCCAAGCTACAGTGCAGGAAACAAAACAGTGCTGATTGTTAGATTGTGAAGGCTGAAATCATATCAAATTCTGCAGAGCTCACATGGGGAAGGTGCTGACATATTTTCGTCCCTGAAATATTTATTCAAATTTAAATCTAGTGAATAAATAGACTGAAACAAATACTTTAAGAACAAAACAAAATATTATGTCATTCTAAGTGAAAGAACTGCAGGTCTGATGCCTGAAGCTCTTATTTAAGTATATACGGACATTCAACAACAGCTTCTGACCTCCGGCTGATGTTGTATGGACCATTGGATTATTTCCCAGTTGGATTATCTGTATCCCAGTTGCACTGTGATTGACTCCATGAGTGAGGCTGCTCAATTATGAATGGTAAACCCTCTGTTCCTTCCTTCATATCCCCTCATGCTTATCCACAGATACAACAGTTTATTCCTTGGAAAATCCCAATCTAAAGCAAAGTCCTCCACCCTGAAGAGGCCTATATTTTCTGCTACAAAAATCTGTGCCAGGGACTTCTCTGGTGCACAGTGGTTAAGAATCTGCCTGCCAATTCAGGGGACACGGGTTCGATCCCTGGTCCAGGAAGATTCCACATGCCACAGAGCAACTAAGTCTGTGCATCACAACTACTGAGCCTGCACTCTAGAGTCTGTGAGCCACAACTACTGAGACTGTGAGCCACAACTACTGAAGCCAGCGCACCTACAGCCCGTGCTCTGCAACAGGAGAAGCCACCGCGATGAAAATCACGTGCACCGCAAAGAAGAGTGGCCTCCGCTCGACGCAACTAGAGAAAGACCGACCGTGCGCAGCAACGAAGACCCAACACAGCCAAAAATAAATAAATAAATAATGAATAAGTAAAGAGTCTAAAAAAAAAGCTGTGCCATAAATATTTTTCCTCTCAAAAGCAATTTGACTTGCCTTTGCTTCTAATTTCCACTACACTGATAATTATGCCTCTTTGAGGCTAAATCTTTAAAATAATTCATGATCTCCTCACTAAAAATAATGTAACTCGATCTGCAATTTGGATGAACCTGGTATCAGGTCGCAATGAAACCCAAACGTTAAAACAATCACAGGATTAAAAAAAATTGAATTTTTTCCTTATTTCCTTACATTAAAGCATTAAATCTAACCACATAAAAGTGTACTCATGGGTGATGGAGAAGTTAGGAGACAGAGGGCATGTCTGGCTCCATGAAAGATGGAAAGTTAAAGTAAATACTATTTATAGAAAATTTAGGGCTTAAAAGCTTTTTCATGGAATTTTAAGGTGGCCTGTGCTTTAGGTCACAATGCTTTCTTTAATGAATCTTTTAGTTAGTAAGACAAGGAATGCATTGATACTGGATAATATGCGTATTTGCAAAATAATATTCTAGAGGAGGAAAATAAATTGTTTTTTAGGTGTTTCTAGATCAAAGAATGTTAATGATGGAAAAGGTCTTTGAGATCACCAAGTCTAAAAATATTAAAATTAAACCCCACAGAGGGGAGGTGTCTCTTTATAAGGCCACAGAATTAGTTGGGTCCATTTAAGTAGTGATATCACTTTTCCTTAAGGCATCTAATGACTACTAAATACACGATCATGTCCATGAATTATAATATCCTGCGAACAATGAAAGAGTTTATGAAAATTAGGCTGATTGTCATTAATTTACTTTTCCTACTGTTTGTTCACTTTTCTCTGAATTTCTAAGCAAACCTAGATGTTGTGACTATATATGATTGATCTACCTACCTATGGAAATTACAAATAGGCTTTTTAAAAATGTGTACCAAAAGTTATTTTCTTGAGTTCAATAAGACTTTAATTTTCAAAGAACCAATTAAAATAATGAAAAATATTCAACTGGACTCTTTCTATCTTCTTATTCCTCTTCATCTTCTCTCCTTTTCCTTTATCTTCTTTTCTTGAACAATTCTCATTGAAAAGCTATTAGTTCTGGTCAGCAAGGAAGACTCATAAGAGTACAGTGGCACCATCGTGGCCCAGAGTGGAGCAGACAGCTCAGTGAGGGGGAGAATGGTCTCTTCTTGGGGATGGTGGCAGCCTAGCCCAGGATGTTCAACCCCATGTATGGTGAGGAAAGCATCCCCATGCGAGGACAACATGATATGTGTCATAAGAACCCAAGTAGAGTAAGAATATTGCCCATGTGTAAATAGGAGGGTAGCAGTAGTATTTGTCCTGCCCAAGTGGCTAGACTCTGAGTTGGGTTCTCACAGAGGAGTGTTCTGAGAGACCCCTCCCCAACCTGGTGAGAAAAATGTCCCCATAGAAGGATGGTCTATAGTGGGAAAAGATAAAAGAAAAAATTGATCTTGTGGTGTTAGATTGGAATTGGGGCCCATAGAGTCAGGATATTTAGCTCTATTACTTAGTATAAGACAACCAAGGATTACATGAGAAGAATCAAACTTAGACTAGAGCACAGACATTCTCTGAAGCTGGTATGTTGAAAGAGGAATGTTCCTGAGTCCATCAAGAAGCAATGCTAACTTGTCCTGTGGTGCCAGTTCTTCCTCTGGTAGTGAATGAGATCACAGGCAGGCCCATAGGTTTTCCATTCATTCTCAGAGTATAAACATTTTCCAGTTACTTTAGTCACCAAACAGCCTCGGTTCTGTAGTTAGTATGTCTAGCTCAGGGTTACAAAAACAATCCCGAACCTCACTCAGAATTAACGCTTCTTCCTGTACCTTCTCCCCTCTCATGGCGTCTCTCGCCAGTTCAGGCCTGGCGTAGGTAGAAAGCTATGCAGTTGGGCAAGCAGGCATGCTCAGCTTACCTTCCTTGCTTTTCACCTTGCTGGCTCACCCCCTCCACATACACACACCTCTCCCCAAATCACTAGTTGTGTTCTCATAGGACAGTGGATTTACTTGACACTTTTGTAAGCATGGTATTCCCTGGGCTGGGTGGAGTTTATAGCCAACCCTTTTGCGTGGGGTGCTCGCTTGTTTCTGCAGAACTCCTCCCACTTCTGGGGAGCTGGCAGCCTGCAGGTGGAACTCATACTCTCCCTGGCTGCATGTGGCTCCCCCTGGTGGTCTTGGTTCCCGGACCATTTTCACACAGCCTTGCTCTCACGGGGTTCTTTTTGCCCCTCCAGGCAGCTCTCTTCTGCAAAGGCACTTGAAGAAGGTTCTAGAATGATTCACTTGCTCCTCCCACTCATCTTTCTCTCTCTGTTTCAATCTCTCTCTCTCTCTTCTCTCTTTGTTTCACAGGGAACTTTCATCTTGACCCATAATTGAAACAAGTGCCACTATCCTGCAGAATAAAGCTGTGGTTAGCTTCTCACTTATGAGATTGCTTTGCTGTGACTCAGGCATGAATTCAGTGCTTTCTCAAATTCTGGAGGATGCAAACCAAGCTCTGCAATTGGTTCCTTAGATTTGAGGTGAGGAGGGTGGGAATCTCCTTTCTCTCTCCATGGAAGATGGTAAGGAAAATACCCAGATACTCCAATGACTTTGTCTAAGGGTCTTCACTCACCAAACTGAATTTCCCTGGCCATTGTCCTTGGATATTTTCATATCACTGAGTAGGTGAGGGGTCAAGTATTTAAAATGGACTTTCAAGCTACACTGTCAGTAGTGGCACTTACTGCTGTTTGCACGATATTCTGCTTCTGCAACTTTCCCACATGGTTTTGTCTCCTCCATACTTTCCACACAAGGCAGGGTTGTTCCTCTAGCTCCTCTGTTGGTTGGCACGGCTGTGTAACCAGCTCTGGCCAATAAGTTGTAAGTAGAAGTGACAACTATCACTTGTAGGCAGGAACATATAACACAGATTCAAAACTTCCCAGGGCCTTCTTTCTCTCTGAGGTGACAAATGGCAGTGTCCTAGATAAAGGTTTTGCCCTGACCTTGGTCTCAGAGTACAGAAGCTGAAGGGGCAGTCCCGGCCAACATTTAACCCTATAGCTTGAGCAAGAAACCATCCTTTGTGGTTGAGTCACTGGGATATGGGTCACATTTTACTGGAGCCTAATCCAATAAACCCTGTTTGATTTAGAATTGGGGCAATTGGAATTGATTTTGAATTGGAATGTGGTGCACTCGCACTGATATCTTTTTTTTTTTTCCTTTTACTATTGAAGCCACTGCTGAAACAGAGGCAAAGAACCCCATTTAATATTCACCAAGCATGTATCATTGGGGTTGACAGCACAGCACCACCTCTGGAGACAGTGCCTGGCTCCCAATCCTGAGCACATTGTTTACTGGCTCTGTGTCCTTAAGTAAGTTGCTTGAACACTTTGTGCCTCAGTTTCACCATCTGCAAAACATGGGTAATTATAGTTCTTATCTCATAAGTTCCTATCTCATAGTTCCTATCTCATGTTATGAGGATCATTAGGGTTAATATTTTTAATGAGCGTGGGTTGGTGCCTCCCCCATAACAAATTCTATAATGCATATTCATAGGTAAGCGCTATTCTGTTTTTAACTTCCATCTCTTCATTGATAGCCAGGCACAACTGAAACATCTACAGTTTGCTGCTCTTCACCACAATGCTAAAATCTGTCTCTGCCCCTCTGTGCTGAAAGGCTACATCCTTGAGTCAGGGCATTTATCACTACCTGCAGGTTTTAAATTATTTATACAACAATTGATCACAGTTCCAACTGTGATCAAATACTTTTCAGTTCTCATCAAATCAATTTCTGTAACTCTTGCCACTGCGATTTCTGTTTAAACATATCTGCACAGTGCAGGGGTATAGCAATCTTCCTTTCAGGGTGCTCTGAAAAATGCCAGAGGCAGCTACTTTAGTATGGCAATTGGACACACTTTTACATTTGTGTTACTGTATCTATGACCCACCCTAGCTTCCACCTATCACAAGAGAGATATATTGCTCTAGAATTTGGGGGGGTAGGGATGTTGGAACAACTTTCTGAATTGGTTTAACAATATGAATAAACTTTTCTTATGTTACTTTATTGAAATTATTGATAGAATTGAAATATCAACTCTCTATGCAATGTTATCAAACATATGCTTTTTCTGCATTTAACTAATGTTGTTACCATTTAACCATTTCATTGCTAATATCTGGTAGGCAAGGTAGGCGTGGATCGAGTATTCTGGGATTCATTAAATATCATGGGAGTTGGCAGGAAATGAACTAGCAGAAAAATGCTAAGTCTTTTCTTGGATAAGGTGCTTCTGTGTTAGATACACTACGTTATTTGTTGTTTGTATACATTTTACAATTCCTTTTCTGCTACAATGACTCTCAGAATCTCAGAATTTATACTTGACAAAAAATTATGGGTAATTTTGCAGTTATTTGAGCAGAATAAAATTGCTTTTGTTAATTGTTGAAATATCCTTCTCTTTCCCCATTTTTTATATAAGAACTTTATAGAAATGTTTTTATGAAATCTAAGATAACCTTGGAATAAGTCTACTCTTTTAGAGTATATGTTCTCCTTGGACATTTATTAGGATTTTAACATTTTATTCTGCTGTAAATTTTATTTGCTATCCTATCCTTTACAACCAACTTTTCAAGATTTAATGTCAATTCCTAATTTGACTTTAAACTTGGCAAGGTTTTGAGTGCATGTGATATAATATGAGCTTCCAAGTTCCCTCATTAATCTTTCCCACTTTTGTTGAATTCCTTGGGGAAGCAGCAAAGACAACAAGAGGTCTATCAACATCAACTGTAATTGTTATTTATTGGAAGGAGATGTGCTCAGATTCTTTCTGAAAGTGAGCTCTAGCGAGCCCTTAGGTGAGGAACAGCACAGAAAAATCTGTGTTTAGGAGGTAAACCTCAAATCGGTTCTTAAAAGTCATTGGCCTATATGTTTTCTGAATAATACAGTTCATTTTATCTACTATTATCTTATATATGCAATCAGAGAAAAGATAAGTGATAGAACTATGTTTCATGAAAATTTTTCAGCATAGAGTTTGGATTTTTAAAGCTAAAACTAGGGCTTCTTGAAGAAGCAAGATCCCTTGTCTGCTTTTGGTTGTATGCCTGAAATTCACAATAGGTCAGAATCATATGAACCTATACCTGAGATTTCCTTTAGAAATAATTTTACATTTTAACAGAAACAAGAATAAAGGCCTAGAATTCAGTATAGAAATGAATACAAATTTTTGTACTATATAGTAAATATATCATGTGAAATTACTCTATTAAACAAGGCACAACAGTAACCAACCACAAACCTTATTCTAATGTGAGACTGCATTATAGTTTATGGTACAAAAATTTATCTTATTCCTTCATAAATCTGGGCTTAATTATAACACAGTAATTCAGAGGAATTCTTTTATCAGGGTTAAGAAATTCAGAAGAGTTTTCTTGGGTAGGTTTTGATAAATATCTTCACTCACCCAGGAGGGGATTATTATTTCTATCCTCGTTATTCACATGAAGAAATTCAGGCTTAGAAAGGTAATGCAGCTTATGTAGGGTCACTGAGATGGTACGTGGCAAAGCTGTGCTTCTATATCAGTTGTTTTTGAATTTGAATAAACTGCAAAGAGTTCCATATGCCACACAAGATGTATTAAAACAAGGAGCAACTCAAGATCCAGAGAACATATGAGAGGCCCTGAGGCAATAATTCTGGTCTCCCAGGATAGACCACAGAACCTGTGAAGAGGGAGTGGATGATCAAAAATAAACTCCCACTTACATCTGAGAAATCACACACTCATGTTTACTCTATGCATTGCTCACATATTTCTTATATTTAATGCAGTTACTCGTGATAGCCCTATTATGGTTAAGCTGCTGTAGAAGACTGTAAGCATAATAATGACATTGTTAATTCTTCACTTGGGAAATGAAAATGCTAAGTTAACTCCAATTATATATGAAAACAAATGATTTTCAAAACAGTGTGGAATTGTCTATTTAAAACTTAAAATCCAAGCAGTGTTTGCCTTTGCCATTACATATATGAGCTTCGATTTGTTTATTTATAAAATAGCTATTCATGTGAAATCTACATCCTGTGGAGTGACTGCAGGTGCTTAATTGCTTGCCCGTAAGCAAACCATTATTGCACTAGAGCTCTATTACAGTATGCAGAGAAAATGTTACAAGTAGAAATAGCTTTTAAGTAAAGTTTTACACCCTATTTTGTAACCAATTCCAACTTAAATAAATTTATTTCTTCTAATGCTACTTTTTTCTCAATGGACCAGGAGATATTGGAAAGCCCAGTTATTGGACTTTACTTGTTATGCCTCGTTAAAAGTCAAAAGAAAAGAAATCTGCTTTGCATCACGTGTAGGGATACAGAATGAGCTGATTAATACACAAACAGATTGATCTGAGCATGAATCAGGCACATGTTAATCATTAAGTAATGTGTGGGGTGGTAACATAGTATTTCCTGAAATATCTTAGCTCATCAGATTCCTCTGTTCAAAATAATAAACTGCTATCATTTTCTTAATTTCCTTGTAAAGTATTCAGGTTTCAGCCTCTTTCTCTCTATCTTGGCATGAACAGTGATCAACCATTTTCTGATAATCACCTGAAATAGAGTTTATACATATATATTGGTTCCTTATCTTCTTAGTCTTTTAATTGATGGTAATAAAAAAAAAAAAAAAGAGGGAGGAAAAGGGAAGAGACACTAGAAGGAAGTTAACATCTAAAATCATCTGTTTTTTTACTTACTGAGAAAGCCTCAGCCACACCATCCTAACAAAGAAATCATAAGATGCATATTTATTTATGTAATTATATACTTATCTATTCATTTGTTTGTTTGTTTTCCTTTTTGAAGCCAAGGTGATGGATCACATTCTTAGGCTAAAATTACTGTCCAACTGCATCAAATTTTAGATGTTTAGCTTTCGTTGCTTTTGACCAAGAATCTTTTAATAAGGCAGGGTCTGAAAAAAATTGTTTGACAGTATGATAGCTTTCTTAAGTGATCCAAGTTCCAAAAAAAAAAAAAAAAGTCTTTGACAGCAAGAAATGAATGGACTAATGTATCTAAGAGAAAAGCTTTTAGTATGGGAATTTTTGCTTTACTGTGATCCACTTTCTGTTTTTTTTTTTCTTTTTTTTAATCATCTGCTCTTCTGGCAAAATCCCTGGCAGCACTGCATTCACTCAAGGATCCATCAGCATTCTAGGTGCCCTGTAAGTTCCCTGAACCCTTTCTAATGGAGCTCTCAGCCCTGCAACACTCTCTAGGATCTACTAAATTGTATTAGTTTTTTACCCCCATCATAAACTCTTGTAGTGTATAACTTAAACTTTAAAAAAAGGATGGAAATCGATGACAGACATAAACAATAAGTAATAATAAATAAATAGCTCCTAGAATTTTGGAAAAAGTTTGGCCTCCATAATAATGCAAGAACTAAAAGAAAGACATACTTAATAAAAATAAACAATATTTTAAGTTATTTTAATAAGTTTTTAGTTGAAGAAGAAGCAAACCTGATAATTTGATGATGAATATATAGGCTGTGATTATTTTGATGGTAGTGGGAATTGGTATACTCTTTGGATAGCTCAGTGTTCAGATCCTCTGATATAGGAATCCCAGTCCCAGAAATTTATAGGAAGAAAAAAATGCTAATATTCATTACATCATTATCTGTAATAAAAGAAAAAGAAAAAGGAAAGTAAAAAATCTACAATGACAATATTTGCATGAGTTTTGAGTATCAACTTGATTAGATATCATGCACTTTACAACATGGAAAAAAAGTTTACTTGGTCACGGGTTCAAAGATCTATTTAAGTACCTATTTGATTGGCATTATGCTAGACATATTCACATTTTTATTCTCATGTAATACTTAAAATAAAGTAAAAATTTTCAAAAACTAAAACATACACTAAATTTTATTGAAAACTATGGCAAATATTACATGCATATTTGTTTGAAAAAAGGGCAAAAACAAATCTAAATAAATATAAATACTTTGTGCTGTGATGCTGGGAATGTATTATTATTTTTTTATTTCAAAATTACCTTTAATTTACTTGTCATCTTATTTTTACAATATGGGAAAAAATAGGGCTAGAGAAGTATAAGCCTGGTAAAAATACTGTTCTTATAAGGTCTAAAATGGTAATCAAATAAGTGTGGGTAGTGACAGCAGTCACAGATGCCTAGACAATAAGTAACAAAAAACAAAAAAAAACAAAAATTAGAGAAAATAACATAGCTAAGTCAGAGAATCATCTTATACAATATAGACAAATATAAATGGCCCATTTAATTTTTCTTTCTGCAACCTGGTTGAGTGTGAAAGCTTGATTTTGTTTTCCCATTAGTTAAAACTATCACTTAAAAACAAACAAACAAAAACAACAACAAAAAACCGGAGACCTGAAAATATCACAGGGGATTTTTTTTTTGGGTGGAGGTAGTCAATCAACTGCCTAAAAAAAAATCTGAAAAAATTCACCAATCATAAACATATCTTCTACTCAAATTATTTACTAGGTTTTCCAGTAAGGTATTTCCTGAATTCAAATTCTAACCTAAGCTGCTGGATTGAATGGAGAAAGGAACACTTACTCTTTGGAATTCAAGAGAATGTCCCTACCTGGCATCTAGTGGAACTTCAGCTTTTGAAGTCAGAATCTTGTTTCTCATTTGGATCCTAAACTGGGCCAAATATCACGTTATATTGGAAAACTTGTCCATGGCAATTGCCAAAGTGGAAATCAACAATGAAAGTGATTTGAAGAGAATGCCAGATATTAGAAAAACAAAACCACACTATAATCACCAAGGAATAAATAAAAATGAAAGACTATTTTTGCAGGTTGCTCAGTAGTAAGTTGAGGTCAGTAGAAAAATCAAATACTAGCTGGGAAATTGATATTAATCCATTTTTCATCTTATTCTTGACAATTCTCTTAAAAACAGAATCCTTCCTCTTGATAAAGAAATTTGGGAACATTCTTTAAGTAGAATCAGAAGGCACTGGAATCAGAAGAGGTTGAAAAGATTGTTGTGTGGCCAGTATTGCTCAGAGGGAAATCTGTATCACAGAAGAGAAGAGGGTAATGGGGTTAGTAGAAATAGAATAAGAGCCTAGTAAATGTAGCAGTCTGAGCAGAGGTCACACCGACTTTCTGGAGAGGCAGACAAAATAAGGAGGAAGGAACCAAAGAATGTTTACTTTCTTACAACCACACATGAAAGGGCAGCTAAAGGCAGAGTTGAATTTTGACTTAATGGAATAAAGGCTTTAAGAGATTAAACTGCACATTTCCTACTCCCAGTTTCTCTGGTAATGAGGTTGCTTCTAGTGTGCTAATGACTTTAAAAATGAGAAAAACTACATTAAAATGAAGTAAACAGTCATTGGAAGCACAGCCATGTGAGTTTTACGGAGATTCTTTCTGAACGAAGTTCTGGGGAAGGTTTAGAGGGGTTTGCCTTATAAGGGTGTATAAGAGATCATGGACGAAGGCTTATCTGTGATCATGAGATAGTTTCTGGGTTCAGCCATTTCCCCCTTGACTCTAAGTCTATGCAATTAATAAATCCAGTAGGTAAGACCTACCCATATTGTCTCACTTAGTTTATTTATAGATATCACCACCTGGCAGCAATGGTGGACTGTAGGAAAAGTGATGGGTCTGACAGACTTGACTTAAAACAAAACACACAAACAGAAAATAGGACAAATATATTTCACACAATATTTGGATAAACAACATATGTCCTAAATATATTGTGGAACATATTTATACTGAAAGAAAATCGTGTTTACTGAAATTCAAATTTAACTGGGCGTCCTTTATTTTATCTGCCAACCCTGAAAAGGAGACATGCATAGGTAGGCTTAGGGCCTGGGTAATCACAGGGATCCAGCTTGCCCTTGAAATAGCTGGGGATTAAGAGATCCTGGTGTTTACTCACCAGGAACTGTGAGTGAAGCAAAATCAACAGAGGTCAGGGCTTCCTTGGTGGCTCAGTGCTTGAGAGTCCACCTGCCGATGCAAGGGACGCGGGTTCGTGCCCCGGTCCAGAAGGATCCTGCATGCCGTGGAGTGGCTGGGCCCGTGAGCCATGGCCACTGGGCCTGGCATCCAGAGCCTGTGCTCCGCAACGGGAGAGGTCACAGCAGTGAGAGACCCGCGTACCACAGAAGAAAAAAAAAAAAAAAAAGCAACGGAGGTCAACTTATAGATGACATTCAAATTTTAATGGAACCTGAAAAATCCCCAAGGTCTTTCCTGGGAAAGTCCTCTCTCTTTAATAGTCTGAGTTGGTGAGTCTAGGGCAGGACTTGATATCTATATTTTAACAAGCACTCGAAGAAGATCCATTACAGATCATTTCAAGCTACACTTTGAGAAAAAACTCTAATCCAACCTTCTTTTTAAAAAAAAATAAGAAATATACCCAAGGAAATAAAATGATGCTCTAATCTATCAATATATATTATATTTTATTTTATTTTATGTTTTTGTGGTACGCTCCCATTGCAGAGCACAGGCTCTGGACGCGCAGGCTCAGCGGCCATGGCTCACGGGCCCAGCCGCTCCACGGCATGTGGGATCTTCCCGGACTGGGGCACAAACCCGTGTCCTCTGCATCGGCAGGCAGACTTTCAACCACTGCGCCACCAGGGAAGCCCGATATATATTATAAATCAAAACAGAAAACAATTTTATTTAATAATTCATTTGAAACAAAAGTAAGAGCACTGATGTAAAAATGAAAATTTTTTTTTCTAAAAATAACTATATTTTCCAAAATAAAAAATAATTTAGAGAGAATTGCTTTATAGATTTTCTTTACAGTTTTGCAAACTTTTTAATGTATGTTTTAATAAAGACAACTGGATTGTTATATATTCTTTTGTATTTAATGGCTTAACATTGTTTTGGTTGAGGTTATATGAAGAAAATTTGGCATTATACAGTTAGTCAAAAAAGGGATACATATTTTAAAGACCTTTTCAGGTAATAGTGGATATTCTTTTTAAGAAAGCTAAATGGGCAGCAACTTTCATATTAACTCCACAGTGACTCTCTTTTATAATGTTTTCCAGACAATCAAGCTGTTTTAAAAAAATAAATTTATTTATTTATTTATCTTTGGCTGCGTTGGGTCTTTGTTACTGTGCGCGAGCTTTCTCTAGTTGTGGCGAGCGGGGACTACTCTTTGTGGCGGTGCACGGGCTTCTCATTGCGGTGGCTTCTCTTGTTGCAGAGCATGAGTTCTAGGCTCGTGGGCTTCAGTAGTTGTGGCTCGCAGGCTTAGTTGCTCCACGGCATGTGGGATCTTCCGGGACCAGGGCTCAAACCCGTGTCCCCTGCATTGGCAGGTGGATTCTTAACCACTGCGTCACCTGGGAAGTCCTAGACAAGCAAGCTTTTAATGTAAAATGTGGAAAAATATTAAACAATGCAATATTGTTTTATAAGCCTTTGCCCAGAACAGAATCAAATATGTAAATCTTCAATGGAGACATTTAACAACAAAGGATCATTAGATTTTATTAGACAAATATAACTTATCAATCAATTAAATATGAATCTATATGTGTATGTATATATATATATATATATATACATACATATACAAGTTATTTTCCTATTGCATATGTGTGTGTGTATATTATATATATATTCATAGCATGGATGTATGTGTGTGTATGTATGTATGTGTATATATATATATATATAATGAAACAGGTTGTTTTTCTGTTTTGTTCCAGCAATCAAAGTAGATTCTCATTCTCATTCCTCATACTAGGTTCTTTCTAAATACAAGATAACAAACTTGGTAAATTTTTAACAAATAAGTAATTCTTAAAAATCATTTATGTTATACCATAATACTTAAAGTGCCTCAAATATGCTCTCTATATGATATAATATATATCATTTTTTAAGGAAAAAAGAAAGAATCCAGATGTTGAAGGTGTGCAAAAAAGAATACTGTTCAATAGTTGATTTTTCAGATCTATTGTTCCAAAAACAGTGCTATGAAATACAGATGAACTGATACACATGCTCCCCTCTGACCTGGAAGAAATAAGACTAAGCTGAGAGAGAAGAAAAGGAAGAGGAGGAGGGAGAAGAATTCATAAAACCACACAGAATTAGTTCTGGTAGATAATTATGCCTTTGACTTTGTCTCCTAATCCATATAGCTCTTCCCAGGAGGTGAGGAAAGACAGGTTAGGGCAAATTTATCACAAAGAAATAGCCAAAAGCACTCTGTAGAGCACAATGCCCCCTCCTTCATGTATGCCTTCTCTCCATCTGCCTGCTATGCTTTGTACCTTACTTCAGTCCTCTTTTATCTTCTTCACATCCTCCTGTCTCATTCTATCTATCTGTCTGTCTATCTATCTATCTATCATCTATCATGTATTTATTTTCCTTCGGCTCTCCTCTGCCTTTGGTCTTATTCTACATGTGGCATTCAACTGTAATGGGGTTTTATCTCCCTTTTACCTTAACAAGGCACACATGGTCAGGAAGGATTACAGATGGAAGGCATGAGACTCACAGCCATCAGCACACTGACCTGCTTTTTGTACAACTTTGTGTACTATCTATATCAGCAAATATGTGAGTACTCAAAATAATAAACAGAAATTGTTTTAATATAACTATTTTAAAAATGCATATTTAATTTTAAACAATCACCACTATAACAAAATCAGAGAAAGTAGAAAATTTTATAACTGTAAAAACACATTCTGGGGATCAAAAATATGAATGGATAGGTCTGTACATGAATATGCGTATTTTGTGTACTCTGATTATATTCCTTATATCAGCATGGAACAGAGAATGGCAACTTGCCTTATAGATTTGACTGAGGTTTGCATAGAAAGAAGATGCTAGAAAAAAATGTGTTCAAGCAGTTTGAGGAGATGGTATGGGAATCTTGATTTATAACCTTGAAATTTGCTGTTCAGGGCAACCACATATACCCCTAGGAGACTGTTAATTTGTACAAACTTTCTGGAAGGCAGTTGGGAAATATGTATTAAGAGTCCTGAAGGTGTTGATTTTCTCTGACCCATTAAATTCACTTTTAAAAGTTTACCCTAAAGCAATATTCTAAGTAGGAAGGTTTTTATATGAGGATATTCATTTTAGCATTTTTTGTAATAGTAAAAAGGAATAATTATAAACAACTTAGTCAAAAAAAGAGAATATTTTAGATGAATCATGGAATATCCAAGTGATTGAATATTATGCTGCCATTAAACACCAGGTTTTCAAAGATAGTTAAAAATATAAAATAGATATATAGATGTGTGTATTTGTGTATATTTATATTTATGTATATTCGTGTGTTTGTGTGTGTATTAGTACATATGTATTGGTTTAGTTAAAATACACATTATTTAATAAAGTAATTTTTTCATAGACAATTTGTGAGTGTAAACATTATTTTTCATAGAAAAAAAGACTGATAAAGTACACCAAAATGCTATTAATTGATTCTCTGGGTGATAAATTTCCGGATGATTAAAACTTCATATATGTCTACATTCTCAAATTATTTACTAGAACCAATATTGTCTTGTAATGAACTAGTAGAATCACACTAAAAAAAAAGTCTCATATATGTAGCATTTATATCACCAAACTCCATGGCTGGCTTTCATCAGTGATTTCTGGTCACAGTGCAGTTCAGTAAATGAGCAAGGCTATTAAAACCACTTTCAGAGTCACCCCTCCGGCAGCATTCTTTGGGGCTTACTAGGGTGATAAACACCTTTGGCCAAAGCTTATGGTCAGCAACATTCTCAGCAAAATCAAATGCTCCTTTTCCTTTTTTTTTTATGTGCATGTAACAGGGGCTGCTCACACAGCACAGTGGGCCTCAGATTGTTCATCCTCATGCTAGTTTGGGTTTTCAAATAAGCCCAGGTATGTTTTAACAACCTTGGAAGTGAGAACTCTCTTGCACAGTTCCCATACCCAGCCAGTTGCTGTATATCTTGGCAGAAGCAAGCTTCTTTCTAAAGAAAGAGAAATATTTCCATTCTTTAATAAGTCATTCCAAGTTTCCTGTGATGTTATAAATAATCCGGCAAACAGCAGGCTTTATTCTGCTTAATTTGATATGGCAGATTTGAAATGTCGAAAAGTTCACTCTCAACCTGAGCCGCACCACTGGACTCTGACCAGTGCTTTCCTTCCTGATGGGATAAACTTTATCGTCAAGCTCACTCAGGAAGTCAGCTAAGACCCCGCCTTGTCTTCACAGGCGCTGACTGATAGGGAAGGCTAGGCTGGCCGTGCATGCTGTGAACATGAGGTCAGCCCTTCCTGGGTTTGCTCTGGGGGACAGGCAACTAGCCTGACAAACTTAGCTAATATACCTGTCATTCAAGGGTGGGGAGAAAGAAGCTAGAAAAACAAAGTTGAAATTAACCTGTGAGTGATTGGGAGAAGAAGAATTAAATATCAATTCAGAGTAAACAATTCGATAAGAGAGACATATTTTAGTCTCTCTGTAACACTTGGTGTCAAATGTCCTTTCATGACCAAGTTCAAGGGCTGATTTACACTTTGGAAGCCTGCAGAGAGCTGAATGTTGGTCATACAGATGAAGGTCACCCGATGGCAGTGATGAAAGATCAAACTACCATAGATTCAGATGCTTGGCTGAGATTTTTAAATCTGTTGAAAAAGCTAAAAGGGCATCTTGCCAATTAGTCTGCTTTTTAATAGGATGTTTTTGTTGTTTTTATTCCTTTGCCCTGTATTTACAAATCAAACATACTCTGAGGAAACAGTGCAAGTGTTGGTTCGCATTGATTCAGAAAAGAGTTATTTGAAGAGGAAAAAAATGATTATGGAACTTGATTTACTGAGTTTGCATATTAAGCAATTTCCTTTAATAATACATTTGTTTAAAGGAAACTATACATAGCTCATATGGTCTTATTTTTTAATTTGTATTTTATCCAAATCTGACCTTTTTATTCCCAGTTTCTTATTATTCTTAAGGTTCTTCTTGTTCCAATTAAGATCATTTTCAGAAATGTTTTCTGGAAATTAATGTATTGAGCTGATTAGGACTGGCTGAAACCAAATGTGAAATTAGAGATCAGGTTTTTAATTTAGACAATATTTAGAACGTATGTGTTTGCAATTTCCTTGAAATACCAAAAAAAATAGAAAAGGAATTCATCTCTTGTAAAAATACTAAAGACCTGTACTTCCAAGCCCTCACTTGAATATTTACTTTGCTTAATGAATGCTGCCTTCTCTTTGAGGAATAGCTGTGAGTATTGTGTGGTAATCCTGCACTTGGAGGAGAAAAACACATAGACGGGTTGCACAGAGCTATTTAGAGGCAGGCGAATCCCTCAGGATTAAGGGCTCCAGCCTCGTTTTCACATGGCCCTTTATCCATGGTTTCCTTTTCTCACAGAGTGACTCTGAGTTCCAACCTTTCTAATACCTTGCCTGGCAGAAGCAACACCACCTCCATCCCTGCCTAATGCATTTCAAGCTGCCATGCATTAGGCAGCCGTCACATCTTCATCTTGCTTTCCTCTCTTGCCTGGGTACTTATTCATGCTATCCTGGCACAGGTACTTTAAATGGTTAGGGAGTATCTTAGATTCTTAGAACTGCCATAACAAAGTACCACAAACTGGATGGCTTAACACAATAGAAAGTTATTGTCTCAGTTCTGGAGGCTATAAGTCTGAAATCACAGTGTTGGAAGGGTCATGCTCCACCTAAAACCTGTAGGGATTTTTCTTTGCCTCTTTTTTCTTTTGCGGTACGCGGGCCTCTCACTGTTGTGGCCTCTCCCGTTGCGGAGCACAGGCTCCGGACGCACAGGCCCACCGGCCCAGCGGCCATGGCTCACATGGCCATGCTGCTCCGCGGCATGTGGGATCTTCCCGGACAGGGGCACGAACCCGCGTCCCCTGCATCGGCAGGCGGACGCTCAACCACTGCGCCACCAGGGAAGCCCTCTTTGCCTCTTCTTGACTTCTGGTGGTTTGCTGGCAGTTTTTGGTATCCCTTGGCTTGCAGCTGCATAACTCCAATCGCTGCCTTCATCATCATGTGGTATTCTTCCTGCGTGCCTCTGCCTTTCATACGGTTGTGTCTCTGTCTTCAGATGGTTGTTTTCTTAGAAGGACTCCAGTCACATTGGATTAGCAGCCCACCTTCCTCAAGTATGACCTCATCTTAATTAACTATACCTGTAAAGGCTCTATTTTGAAATAAGGTCACATTTGGAGGTATGTGGTGTTAAGATTTCAACATATCTTTTTTGGGAGGGACATGATTCAGCACATAACATGTAGTGAACAGGCAATATATGTAATTGCATAAATGTCCTTTATAAATAGTTGGTCAATAACTATATATTGATAAATTTAATAACTGTACATTGGTAGATTATCTTTTTATTAATTTCAAGCAACAATACTTTCTTATTGTAACCCCATGGGGACAGTCATTGAACACATCTTAAAGATTTATCCTTGAGATTTCTTTCTCTGTGCGAACCATAAAGAGACAGGAGAAAAGTCACCTCATATAATGCTCTCAGGTTTGGAATCAGTTGAGATGCCATTGTTTAAGAAGGGTCAGTATGACGTTTAATTGGATATGCTTAAGTAAAATATTAAATAGAGACATTTTTGGCCTGAACAAATTGAATGCCAAATAAAGGCAAATATAATAAAGATGTCAGGCTGCTTCTCTGGACCAAGAGAGATCATTATGCATTTATGTTACTCAGGACGGCAAAGGGCAAAGTATAGTTTATACTATGAAATGTTAGATTTTTTAAATTTCTGGAATTCTTTTTTTCTTCTCATTTCTTTGCAGGTAATCCACTGAGCTAACAATAGGTTATGATTAGATGTCATAATTTCCTATTAGTTTAATCATGAAAGAAGTTAATTAAAATGGCCAAGTGTTGAGCCAACTCTATTGATACATTAAGCATTTTATGCCAGTAAAAAAATCAATATAAGAGAAAAATTTTGCTTCTATCAAGGGCCAGATAGAAATTCCAAAGAAGTTCTAGAAATTTTGGACTGTCCTAGTTCATTAAGTTAACCATAATTTATTAACCATTATTTTCAAGTCATTATTTGATATTGGAGTTACAATGAAAAATGGAATTGAACATTTCCTTAATTTCTATAAATAATAATTTTATAGATACGTGTATAGAACCAATTTTTTAAAGTATCCTACAATAAATGATTTACTCATAATACAAATGCAGTGATACCGAACAAAGACAAGAAGAGCTTAGTTTGCACTGAATGAATCACAGAATCAGAAGGTAAACACGTTACGATAGGGTAGGCTGATACCAAGTTATTCCAAAATCTCAGTGGTGAACACACACACACACTCACAGATGTTTGTTTCTCATTCACAACACATATTCAGTGCAGTTCAGCTGTCGGTGGTGGGGAAGGCTGTACACTTGGTAACACAGAAGGACTCTTGCTTCAGTGCTTCCATCACCACCAAAACACAAACAAAGAAGCTAAGAAACATGAAAAATCACCCAGGGGCTCTTCCAACTTCCATCCAGAAGGGCCTGTATCACTTCTGCTCAAGTTTCTCTGGTTAAATCAACTCATGAGACCATGAAAAATATGAAGTGTGTGAGAGGAAGGAGGTGGGAGAGTAAGAGGTACAATCTTACAGCATGCCCAGATGCTGGAGAATGCAGGGGTATTTGCATACACTGTTATCATCTGCAAGATGAGGGGTAGAATTTTGGAAAGTGGCTATTGCAGCAGGGTTTGAATTGCAATTCAAAATAATGGAAAAGACAACTGGGAAATAGTTCATAGAAATTTTGTTTGATAAGTGGTAAGTGCACGACCAAAATTTAGGTTATGAGGATAAGTGCAGTGGAGAAGAGTAGAACAATAGCAAATTATCACGGGATCACCAAGGGTTTTGTGTTAGTTTGGGTTCTCCCAAAGCTGACCTAAAGACTGGAAATGAGTGAAACATAGTTTATTTAAGAAGTTGTGATGGCTTTCTTGGTGTGTCAACTTGGCTAGGCTGCAATCCGCAGTTGTTCAATAAAAGACTAGTCTAATTGTTGCTTAAAGGGATTTTGCAAATGTATACAAGAAATTATAATTATTTGATGTGCCTGGAAAGAAAGAATAAGATTGACAGATCAGAGGCAAAGAAAGAGATGATTGGTGACATAGGCAAGGAATGGGCTTTGGAGTGGACCTGTGTTTTTTTCTTTAAGATCTCTCTATTTCCCCTACTATCTTCAGGTAGATGTTCCTTTAGAGAAATGAGAAATCTCCACATTTGCCCGTTTCTCCACTGGGCTTGGTGCTGATTACTACCTTGACACAGATATGATTTAATTCTTTGCTCTCTACTTTTCATTTCAGGTTGGCATTTGGGGTAACCGAACAACTCACCTGTTTCTAAGCTCCCTCATTCTCTTGGTCCAGCCTCCTTTGTTGCAGGTGGCCAAATCAGTTTGATGCCAATAAGCACTTACCTAGAACCAGTGGGAGGGAGGAACCAGTGCCCAGAAGTCCCCATAAAACCCAGCATCACCCTGTGCCCAGAGGTGCAACATTCCTGGGCAAAATCCAGGCACGTGGCAGCCGCATGCTGGAGGGAGGTACATGCTTTGTGCCCAATTCCTTGAAAAATTAAGAAATATAAATTTTAAAAATGCAGTGTTTCATTTTCTCAGCAGCCTGACCTAATTACTGCCAGCAGGTACATTTGGCCAATAACATTGATTTTTCTTTTTTCCCACCTTTGGCCAGAAAGTAAAAGGCATTCTTTTCCCACTTGTTTCTTTTACTTTTATTTGAATACTGCTGAAGTATTCCAAGGCAGCTCCTGCTCATACCTTCTTTCCCATGTTATAATCTTTGATTCACCTGTAAAACACATTTTTACAAAAGCCAGAGAAACAACTGTGGCCATAAAAAGCCCACACGTCCTAGCATGGTTCTGGTTGTTAGTGATCCAGAAAAGCCCTCGTGCTCACAGCAGGCCTCGCTTGGCAGCTCTTACCTCCACTTCTTTTCTTGCCCAACCATTGTGCTCACAAGCCTGGCAGGGTCAGCACAGCTTGATGCATTTTTTTCATAATCGCTTGACAGTGTTTTCTTAAAACCTCCAAGTTTTACAAACAAAGTGATGGCCACAGGGATTTGTCTTGACAGCTCAAAGATCAGTGCATGCTGTGTTTGAAGGGGTCAAGGAAAGCAGGAAAAATAAAGGAAAGAGGCATCCTGCAAAGGAACCCACACATCCATGTGCCTTTTGCATCTGCATAGGCCTCATCGATTTTCTATTTTATTTTTCCTTTGACTATTTCTAGGGAAATATTTGGAGAATTCAGAGGCAGAAAATGTACTGCCTACATGTATTATTCTTCTAGTTCTTGCTAGAAAAGTCTTAAGGAAGAATATGCTTAGAATGCATCTCTGTAGATAAAATGTCAACCCCTTCAGAAAACTTAGAATTTGGTAGATGGTGAGAATCATCTTTGTAAAATGTTAGCATGTCAAACTTTTATGATGGTCCTGTTTGCTCTGTATCTCATGTTTTAATGGTAAAATATACGACCATTCATGAATATATAGGTATTGTAAATATTCCTGGGAAAGTATTTGAATGAGAGTGTATGATATAAATCAGGATCTTCAAATTCTGTTTTCTAGAAAATCAATTCTGTGAGATCTTGTCAGGCCTTCTTTGAGAAGAGGATTCATAGTAAATAATTTGTCAAATGTTGTGCTAACATGGATAACTGACTTCTTTTCTGGAAGATTTCTCAGTGCTTTAAGGTCTCAAGGAGCTAGAGTTCTCTAGTATCCAGTTTGGAAACCATTTTGGAAAGTAAGAAGTACTTGCTTCAAAGATTCACATTTTTAACTCCAGCTTTGTCCTCTGAGCAAAACTGCAGATGTATATAACCTACTGCCCACTAAACATCTCTTAACAAGGGACCCTTGGGTCTTGTTCAGCACCTACCTCCACTGCATAACACTGTGCCTGGTACACAGATTATAGATATATTTTGAATGACTTATTAAATCTCTGGAGACATGAAAATAAGTGTTGGTCTCTTTCATCTTCTTCTTTAAGAGCTAAGTCTGAAAACCCAGAACTTAGTAGATACAAGTGAATAATTAGAAGAAAATTAAGGAACATATAAATTTACTATTTTATAAAGAGAGAAATACAAGCTTAACATGCTAATAGACTTACTGTAAATATGTGATCAGATGGAGCTAATTGTTTGGGTCCATTGGACCATAGATACGCTTCAATACTATGCTCATGACAGTAATTCCTAAACGTACCTTAAGTGATCACTAAAGTTCTCCCCTGCTCTAAGATACCATGATAGTTACTTCTATTGAGGAATCAAGTTATCTAGAATGATTGGAAAAGCTTTGCTACATGTCATTTGGACTCCATCCTTTGGCAGGGAACTATTCATCTAAACATATCAGAATGTAATTCACGGGACATTAAGATTCAGAGTCGTGGCTTCTTCTAGAAACAGGGGTTGGGTGGATGGGGTAGGGGGTGTGGTACTGTTAGAGATTTTTCAAATTTGTTTACATGTTTTTCACCAACCTCCGTGGGGACTGCAAAAGAAGTTCACACAGGATGATATAAGTGGTAATGTGTTTCTTAATTCATATTGAATGAGAAAGATAAGGAAATATCTGAACAACTACTTGATTTGGGAGCAAGCCTCCCCCAACTCCCCCACCACAAGCAGAGAACCTGTATAGTTCCAGTAAATCAAAATTTCAAGGTTATAGATTTCAAATCAGAACAAGAAGTTTAGAACAACCAAAGTTATCCCCAAATGCAGTTGCAATAGTATTTCAATAAAACAACGAAAAACATGTTTCAATAAAGTCATAGAATTTCCACTGTTAGATTTCATGCAGACATTTGAGATTTTTGCATTGGATGAGAAGATGGTGAGGGTGATGGCTAAGGTATCTCTACAGGCCCTCCTGGCTTCAAGATGCTTGTGATACTTAGATTAATCTAGTTCATTCCAGCAATGTGATTCAATATTTCTTATAAGTCACGGCAGCCAATACAGTGGCCTGCTCAGGAAGTATTTGGTATTTATACTATGTTTCAATATCAAGTTTAACAAAGACATTTTTTAAAAAGAGAAAATGGAAGAGAAGAAAGAAAGAAAGAGAGAGAGAGATGGAGAAAAAGAAAGAAAGAAAGAAAGAAAGAAAGAAAGAAAGAAAGAAAGAAAGAAAGAAAGAAAGAAAGAAAGAAAGAAGGAAGGAAGGAAGGAAGGAAGGAAAGAAAGAAAGAAAAAGAAAAAAAGAAAAGAAAGAAAGAAAGGGATAAAGAGAGAGATGGAGAGAAGGAGGGAGGGAAGAAACAAAGGGGAGAAATCTAAACACACGTGGAATAACAGACGGGATAAAAATGGTATCATTTTTTAAAAAGTCACTGAACTATCATATGTAACATTAAAATTTGAAAAATATGCCTGTAATATTTTAGGCTGTTTGTAATCTGGGAACATGCTGCCTCTCTGTGTTTTCCACTCCTTTTCCTCTTTCTCCTTGCTTAGCTCCCACCACAGTAGCTCGCTTCCTTGCTAAGGTTTGAAAATTCCATCACTCTTCATTTCTAAGACTTTGTCCTGAGGGCAATCTTTTGTCCTTAGGGAACAAGAGGGGAATCTTTTTTTTTTTTTTCATTTGGCTGAGCTCCAAGTAATGTATTTATTGGTATGTACTTTAGAGAAAGGTAGAAGTAGCTTGAGGTATGGCTACATACAGAATCCTAGACAGTGGAATAAATGCTTGGCTTTTTAGGGCTCTGGAAGGAATAAGATTGACAGATCAAAGGCAAGGAAGTGTTTGGAACAGGCATGTGAATTGGGATGTGGGAGTCAATACAGTGTGTGCAGATCTCTGGGTCTCATGATAATAACCTTCAAAGCATGTCCACTGGAGAAGTATATTCAAAATCCAGCTAGATAGGATGATTCCAGGAGGCTAATTAGCCTCTGTCCTTGGTGTCACAAAGTCTAGCTATTGGGACCAGAAATGAAACAGCTATCATGGGTAGGAAAGATATGCATCAGCCCAAAGTATGGATTCTGCCTCATGAAGGCTGCCAAATTACTACCAATGCTGAATTCCCAGACTGCCAGCAGCAGAAGTCAAAGCTGTGTGTGCACTTGATAAGGTAGCATTACACAAAGAGTTCAACTAGCCCCTTAATGGAAGGTTGGTTACATTGGATATTTTCTATCCAAAAGGAGACAGTGATAGGTCCTTACCAGAATTGATATCTATCTGGATATGTGCCAGTACCACTGTCTGACCGTTTATAAAATTCCTGATTTTCTAGACTTGGATTCCACACATCATTTTCCAAGACGATGTGATTCTTTTATAGCAAAAGAAACATGGCAAGATGTACTTTACCATAGGATCCACTTCTCCTATTACATACCATATCATCCAGAAGCTGGAAGCCTAGTAGAATGATGGAATGAAGATCAGATAAGAAGCCAACTTTAGAACAACTCCCTGCATAATAAGGGCAGTGCCTATAGTATGCTGGTAAAAGTTTAACAACTGGTATTCAGAAAAATAAATAAATAAATGTCTTAATTTACACATTTGTCAGTTTTCATGGTACCAATACTCCACCATGGCTGATTTCAAGCCGCCAATGTTATGTCACTGAAAATAATCGGTTGGGATAAGATTTTGGGAATTGAGAAGAGATGCGTAGACTGCCCTCCATAATTCAGTATAATCTGGCTCCAGCAAAAACACTGGGCACTACCTTTTGGGATACAGAATATGCATTGAACCAATGTCTAATATATGATCATGCTATGTTCAAAGTACCTACAATACACAGGTCCAAAACCCAAGAGTTTGAAGTAAGATTGGGCGTTAGTAACAGCACTCTGATTGTTTCAGTTTCAGAATTTGTACTGTTGAATCCCATGACCCAAGAATCAACTGAATTTGAGATCCTGGTTCCCATAGAGGAAAGATCTCCAAGGAGTAACACAGGAAGTGTTCCACTGAACTTGTAGGAAAGATCACTGTCTGGTCATTTTGGTTTCCTCATGTCAGTACAGTGACATGAAAACAGAAAATATTAATGATTCTGTTACCACAAGAATCTAGAGTTGCTGCTACACACTGGGTGCTTAAAGGAGTTCATCGGGAATTCATGAAATTCACTCTATCTATTGCTGCTTCAACACCCAGTCATAACTAAACAAGCAATTGCAATAACCACAGCCTGATAAGAGCAAACAACTAAGAACTTGTAATACTTGACAATGAAAGTATGGGGTGATCCCAGTGGGTAAGTGCTGGCTGATGGAAGAGTGAGAGGATGAATATCAACCATGGCTTCAAGCCAGGTATAGCTGGGGTAGGAACTACTCCCATTAATCGTCCTGAATTAATCACTTTGTGGTGAATGTGGCCAGTCATCATCTTGAGGAATTGGACTTAATGTGGGCAGGGGGCAAAAAAGAAGTCAAGTGATATAAAGAATAGCCTCCTCTGGACATGTCTTCTTCCCTGATCAATCCTCTCAGCCCACATCTTACTCCTGCAATTGTTGCTACAACCAGACAAAGGCATACATTTTACATTATATCCTTTTGTACTGAAGTCATCTCATTAATTTCATTTATTTACTAAATATCCATGAATTTTTATTAGTGAAAAACAGCAGCACAATGAGTTGGGGAAAACAAATAAAACCTCCTCTAGTTCATTCCACTCACATAATCTTTCTAAATAAACTCTTTATACCTTGTCCTAATCCTGGACAAAGTTCCTTTGATGAGTATGCAGTAAACTTAAATTTTAAAATATTTATTTGATTTCCACAAATAAATTTTTGTTACTGATGATTTCCTTATGATAAAAGTAAAATTTCGGGCTCCCCTGGTGGTGCAATGGTTGAGAGTCCGCCTGCCGATGCAGGGGACACGGGTTCGTGCCCCAGTCCGGGAAGATCCCACATGCCGTGGAGCGGCTGGACCCGGGAGCCATGGCTGCTGAGCCTGTGCGTCTGGAGCCTGTGCTCCCCAACGGGAGAGGCCACAACAGTGAGAGGCCCGCGTACCGCAAAAGAAAAAAAAAAAAGTAAAATTTCTTTGTCAATTTTTGCCATCATAATTAATTATCATGTACGCTCTTCTCCACTTTCCTAAATGCAAGTTGTCTTATACAATGTGTTTTAGAAATGAGAAATTATAGTATGTGATTTATACATCTGGGGCACTTGCAATTTATTTAGAGAAACATGCCTAATTTCCATAACAATAACAGATCATGCAACTATTAAATTGTAAATTTATTAGTATTTAGACAGTTAATAGGTGTAAAGAAATTAAGATGGTACACTGACTAAAGATGGTGAATCAGATTACCAAGGATGAGAGCAAATACGTGAGTATAGCAGGTAGATGGAATAGGGGAGTAAACAAGGGGATATAGTTTTGAAGGTATGGAAAGTTAGAATGACCAGGCAAAGTGGGTCTGTATTATGAAGCCTAGTGATATACAGTCAGAAGATTTTAGAATTAATGCTCCAAGTAATGGGTGTCTGTCATAGACTTTTTGAGTGTAGTGGAACAACATGAGGAACGTGGTGTTTAGTAATAATAGTCTGATAGTCTGAGTGAAAAAGAGTTTAAATCATGATGCAGGCCAGAAAGAAAGTTATTGGAGGTAAGCCCAGTCTGAAGAAATGCAGAAACAAAACAAGATTCAAAGATATCTATACCCAAGTTATGGTAATCAGCTTGAGAGTCTCCAAAGATAGCAGATAGTTTCTTACTGACACTTTATGTTATCTAGTTAATTATCTGTTATTGATACTCTATTTTAATCACCTGGTGACATTTCTCTCTGAAAAATAATAGAATTGTATTGCGTGTATCAATAGAGTCTTTAGTTTCTATTTAGAATTTGTCATCCTGTGTAGTTTAAAATTTAGAGATAAAGTGTTGTTGTTGTTGTTATTTGTTTTGGTTTTTTTTTGGTCCCTTGTTCATGTAAAGATCAAAAGGATTAAGGACACTATAACGGGAATCCTTTCATTATAGACACATCCCTAAAATGTACTAAAGCACTGCTTTAATGTGTGGAATAACGTCTGACAATATTGTGCACACAGGAGGACTTTCATGTCCTGCAAAGCATCTATACTGACACTCATGCAGTTCTCCTAAGACCTGTTTCTTGGCACACAGAGCAGTTTATAATGAGTGCCAAGTGCAAAGTTGACATACACATTCAAAAGAAGACTATGGTGTTCCTTTGGTTTTTTGAGCTTAGGCAGCATGTCTCAAAGACTTCTTTCAAGTACTTTTTTGTCTTGTCTTTGTCGTTCAAAAGGAAGAACTCTATGGGGAAGGGAGATAGAAGACTTAAGTGGATTAGGTTGTTTATTTTAAACTCAGAATTTTGATGGGGTGATCCATGCACTAAGCAGATGAGTTAGAATGATTCTTGACCATGTTTTGTAGTCAGACTCAAGAAATGTGGCCAATGTCAATTCCTGCCTTGCTTGCCAGGGATACTTTGATGTCTGGGGCAGTACACTGGTGTCACATTCCAAGGACCACCCAGGCAAAAGCCCACAGTCAGCTCTTGAGGACTTAGTCTCATTAAAATGTAAAGGATGCCCTCAGAATTTGCCATACCATAAAGTAACAAATAAAATGTCCCAAATAAAATAAACATCTCCATACAAATGATAAACTAAAACTAAAATATTTTACCTGGTTGCTTTAAAGATGATGTTAACTTCCGACCTACACTCTTCATGAAAGAGAGAGCTGGGAAGCCACATTTTACCAATCATGGTGTATTTATTTAATTAACAGAGACATACCTTCAAAAGGAGTAATATATGCGACAGGACCCACGGGTATTAGTTCCATTTGCCTTTGGCATGTGTAACAAAAGGAAACATTCTAATTACAGAGCAGATTTCTTGAACAACAGTGTTATGCACCTTACATGAAAAAATAAAATCCAGATGTATTAAAGATTTGAATGTAATAAATCGTTCAACTATAAGAAAATACGGGCACATATGTAGTGGTTCATGGGACAGAAAGAAGTTTTCTATATATAAAGCAAATGGAAACATTCAGAAAAGATTTTTTCTATTCATAAAAGAATAAACTATAAAAAATTAAAAAGCCATAAAAGTGAGAAAATGTGGGAAAAAAATGATGGAATACAGATAATTACTATGCCCACACATATACCACATTGCTTCTAGGAGAAACATAGGATTAAGTTCCTGCAAAACTCTGGTCACATTTTCAGCAACCAATCAATACATAGCCATTTTTTACGTGTGTTTCTGTTTAACGACATCTTATTGTTGAGTCATTAACATTTAACTCACAGCCAACAACACAACTCATGACTGTATGAAGTTTATTAAACACACTTACTTTCTAGTACTTTCTCCATAAAGCATCACAGCCTTCTTTAGCTAAGAAACGGTAGACAGTACTTCAGCACTATGATAGGGGGCCATTTTAAACAGCAGAAAGTATAAAAATGCCAAAAACTTTGCACTAAATAATCTGTGAATAGGACACCTGTTCACAGTTTGAGAACTGAAATAAGAAGGAAATAATGCAGCCTTGTTTGACTTCAGATGGAATGTGCATGTGATGACAATTTTTTCAACCATGAATGACTGCAAATGCCCTGCAGTTATTGATTTGGGAATTACAAATACATTTGGGCAAATAGGCACATTTGCAAATACAGAATCTGTGAATAGTGGAGATTAAATGGGGAGTGTGTGTTTGTATGTATATACGAATGACAGGGGAGAAGAAGAGGGAGGGGAAGAGAATATAGTCATGAGTAAGTGTTGTGGAAGAGATGTCACAAAAAATTGGTACTTAATAAAAAACTAACATTCAGTTTTGGGAAATGTAAATTAAACCAAACTTTTGAGATTAACTTATTATTTATATTAAAAATCATTTAAAAGCCATATACTTTGAAAATTATCTAATTACTTATTTGAAAAAATGTTATTTTATTATAATATTTCCTACAATATTCTTATGTGTTATTATGTATTATTACTCAATGCTTTTGTAATTATTTAGAAACTGTTATTAGGTAAAAGAGGTGCATTCATTGCTACTATATTCATACTAGCAAATATATTAGAATAAATCTTAAGATAGAAGGATGTTCAATTTATAGCATTGCAGAAAGTGGAAAACTGTGGTGCCACTAAAAAATCACAATATGAGAGGATTGCTTCCATGATGCCTGAGTAGAATAACCCTGAGCTCACCTCCTCTCACAGGCAAACCATAATTACAGTTATTTACAGACCAGCTATCGATGAAAAAGACCTACCAGAAAAGACCTTTGACAACTAAAGATATAATGAAAGAACCACAGTGAGAAGGGTGGAGTCATGGTACAGTCAAAATCCATATGCCTGGGTGGGTGGACCACAAAAGGGAGAAAAATTACAATTGCAGAGGTTCTCCCTCAGAAGTAAGGGGTCTGACCACACACCAGGCTCCCCAGCCCAGGGGTCTGGCTCGGGGAAGACAGTCTTGAAAATATTTGGTTTTGAAGACAACTGGGGCTTATTTTGGGAGCCCCAGAGGGGTAAGGTAATAGAGACTCCACTCTTAAAGGACACACACACAATCTCACATGCTCCGGGATCCAGGGCAGAAGCAGTAACTCGAAAGGAGCCTACGTCAGACCTACCTACTCATCTTGGAGAACCTCCTGAAGAGGCAGGAGGCAACTGGAAATCACCCTAGGGACACAGACAGTGGCAGCAGCCATTTCGGGGAGCTCCTTCTACCACATGGACACTGGTGCTGGCCGGTGCCATTTGGGGATCCTCCCTCTAGATTATTACCTCAGGGCCCAGACTTGCCCCTGCCCACCAGCCCATAGGCACCAGTACTGAACTGCCTCAAGCCAAGCAACTGAGAAGGACACAGCCCCGCCCACCAGCTCTTATCAAAGATACAACAAATAACAAGTTCTGGCGAAGATGTGATGAGAAGGGAAAGCTTGTGCACTGTTGATTGCAATGTAAATTGGTGAAAAACTGTATGGAGATTTCTCAAAAAATTAAAAGTAGAACTACCATATGATTCAGCAATTCCACTCCTGGGTGTTTATCTGAAGAAAACAAAAATACTAATTATGAAAGATATATGCACCCCTATGTTCTTTGCGACATTATTTACAATAGCCTAGATATGGAAGCAACATAAATGCCCATCAACAGATGAATGGATAAAAAAGGTGTGAGACATATATATATATATATATATATATATATATATACACACACACACACATATATGTATAGATGTATAGATATAATGGAATATTACTCAGCCATAAAAAATGAAATATTGCCATTTGTGATAACATGGATGGACCTAGAAGGTATTATGTTAAGTGAAATAGGTCAGACAGAGAAAGACAAATACTATATGATTGCACTTATAATGTGGAATCTAAAACCAAAATGAATGAACAAACATTACAAAACAGAAAAAGAATTATAGGTACCAAGAGCAAACAGGTGGTTGCCAGGGGGGAGGGGGGGGAGGAAAGAAATAGGTTAAGGAGATTAAGAGGTACAAACTTCCAGTTGCAAGAGAAATGAGTCATGTGTATGAAATGTACAGTGTGGGGAATATATTCAGTAACTATGCCATATCTTTGCATGGTGACATATCATAACTAGACTTATGGTGGTGATCATTTTGAGCTGCACAGAAATGTCAAACTGTTATTTTGTGTAACAGGAACTAACATTGTGTTGTAGGTCAATTATACTTCGAAAACAAACAAAAAAACTCATAGTAAAAGAGATCAGATTCGTGGTTACCAGATGCAGGGTGTTGGGGGATGAGGAATTGGATGAAGGCAGTCTAAAATGTACAAACTTCCAGTTATAAAATGAATAAGTACTGGGGATATAATGTATGACATGATAAATATAATTAATCCTGCTGTATGTTACATATGAAAGTTGTTAAGAGTAATACCTAAGTGTTCTCATCACAAGGAAAAATTTTTTTCTGTTTCTTTAATATTTTATCTACATGAGATCATGGATGTTCATCAAAGTTATTGTGATACTCATTTTATGATATACGTAAGTCAAATCATTATACTGTATACTTTAAACTTAGTGATGTGTGTCAATTATATCACAGTAAAATTGGAAGATAAAAAGGTGTTAGAAATATAAAATCAAAGAAATTTTTAAAAATAATAGGAGTTTCTGAAGTGGAACACAACTTATATAGGTCAGTACAGCACAATGGATAATGTCATTGACAATAGTTCCACAGAAGGGCAAGTGTGGTTGGAAACTACTCTTTTGATGAGGACACTGTGCTAAGTGAAATAAGCCAGCATGGAAAGAAAAAAAAAAACAAAACTTAGGCTACCAAAAGGAAGATAATTACAGAAGGCATATTCTTATTAAGTTATTATTAAGTTAATCCATGCACTGTGTCACAGTTCTAAAAGTAATTATTGTATAATATGTTAATAAGGGCTTAGCCTATTAATTTAGATGCAAAGCTCAATGAGATGTGGATTTAATAAATTCATGTATCCAAAAACAGTTATTGTTTATCCTTATTCCATAAGAATTACTACAAATTACATCTTCTACTAACACAAAGAATAACATGACATACAGTACTGAATTAGTTTTATATTAATGTTAGTTACATGTTTAATATATAGTGTATAAAATATATTTATCATTAATATTAATATCAGAAATGGGCATTGTGTATTTCTCAGAGGAGTAGGCCCTTTAATAGTGGCTTAGAAAAGTAACCACAGTTACTGAACATTGAGAGAAATCTGTAGCTGACAGCAACAAGATTACATGTCCATGTTTGCCTATGCAAATGAGGATTTGCCCATGAAAATTAGATAATTACACATCTAACAGCTTGGGTTTGATGCGAATTTTTGTAGATAGATACAAATGTATAATTAGCAATAGTTGTGTGGATATAAATTTTAAATGCAACTTGAGAGTATTGGACAATGTAACACTTTGAAAGAAAATATCTAAACAGGAAATGTTTTACACATGGGATTAGCTTTTCAGTGCAAATATTAGATAAGAAATGAAGAATAATTTATAAGATAGCAAAAAAGTGTAGTAATTTCTTTTTCCTAACCTCATTGAAGTATTGTTTGCATACAATAAAATAAACCTATTTACATTTGAAATTTATGTATTCATGTAAACACAACCACAGTCAAGTTATAAAACATTTCCATTATGCACTAAAGATCCCTTGTGCCCCACTGTGAGGCAATGCTCCATACCTGCCCCTCCACAAACACCCCCCCATAGTCACTGATAATCTCTGCCACTAAAGAGTAGATTTGCCTTTTTTTTTTTTTTTTTTTTTTTTTTTTTTGCGTTACGCGGGCCTCTCACCATTGTGGCCTCTCCCGTTGCAGAGCACAGGATCCGAACGCGCAGGCTCAGTGGCCATGGCTCACGGGCCCAGCTGCTCCGCGGCATGTGGGAGCTTCCCGGCCCCGGGCACGAACCCGTGTCCCCTGCATCGGCAGGTGTCCTCTGAACCACTGCGCCACCAGGGAAGCCTTAGATTTGCCTTTTTAGAGTTTCATATAAATGAAATCATACAGTATATGTATCATATTTTGGCACTTTCACTCAAATGTTTGTCACACTGTTTGCCTTTTACTTTTGTCCCTCAAGTGCATCTGGCTTTATCTTCAACAGTAACCTTCTTCTGAAAATACCTAGATCATACTTATCATTACAACATGAAATATTTTTAATATGCAATGGTAAATTTTCAGGCCATATTTGTATGATGGGTTAATGAAAATGCAAGAAAAATGTTTAAAAGGTACAAACCACAAGGTTCAAAGCAAGCATGATGTTAACTTTATCAGTAGGAAATAATTAATTTTGGTTGACTGCAAGAAATAAACATATATTGTTTTCTTCTACCATCATCTGTAACAACAAATCTTCACTCTCAAGGGAAGTCACAGTCCTGAAAGCCAAAACCTGTTTAATTATTCTTTTTATCTAAATCAAATATGATCTTCCCAAGCCTCCAGCTACTGATATGGAGAGAAAGAGGATTTCAGGCATTACTGGGACAGTCTCCCACATAATCTATTCATATCCACTCAACTGTCCCCATGGGTATCCTATAGCAAAGGGAGGAAGAGGCTAATCCTCATGCTACTCCTGACCAGCATTGCCTCTTCTGCAATAACAGTGCTATTGTTAATGTTGGTCCTTTTGTGTGGACCCCTTTCTCAAATCTCAGTGCAAACTGTACCACTGAGGTAAGGGTTTACTACCTGCCATTTTCAAGGGAGTAAATGTTAAGACCAAAACAATATCGCCAATCTTTGGTTACTTGCAGTTACATGCCTTATCAATCCTGGCTCTGACTTTATCTTGTTCACGATTAGTATGGGTGTTCTTGGAATTTGTAACTTATCACCCTTACCCAACTTTGTTCAGGGTATTTCTAACCTTATTGGTTCAATTGATCAATCCCCTTTGAAGAGTGTAAGTACAACTAAATTACCATATATTTATTGAGTAATAAAGTTTATAACAAATTGATTATAGGCCATAATAAACAACGTTACTCATATTCATGAAACAGTCTTTTGAAAGAAAGTGGTCAATTTAATTTTTAAGCTCTGCAGCAAAATAGTTTCTCCATTTTCATTATAATTCTTTTCTCCAAGTGTGGCATTTGGGGTCAGTGTCAAGGTCAGCAAGAATACAGTGTTTCAAGTGCACCAATCAAATCACAACATAGGCTGAAGCGAACACTTTAATCTAGCATTGCCATTAGAATATTTACTTGAACTACTTTATTTCAATAAAGATGTTAAAAAAATATATATAAAACTGTCATAAATAAATGAGTAATAAAGTTTAGGAAACCAAGTGTGTCACCAGCTTTCCTTTGAATAGAACTTAGTTTTGTAAACTAAAAACAAAAATTTGTTTATACAGGACACTTCAATTACATAAGATTAATAATTTTATGTAAATCAAGTAAATCTCAGTAAAAGTTAATAAGTAGGGCTTCCCTGGTGGCGCAGTGGTTAAGAATCCACCTGCCAATGCAGGCGACACGGGTTCGAGCCCTGGTCCGGGAAGATCCCACATGCCGCGGAGCAGCTGAGCCCATGCACCACAACTACTGGGCCCGCATGCCACAACTGCTGAAGCCTAGAGCTTGTGCTACGCAACAAGAGAAGCCACCACAATGAGAGGCCCACTCACCACAACGATGAGTAGCCTCCACTTGCCACAGCTAGAGAGGGCCCGCACGCAGCAGCGAAGACCCAATGCAGCCAAAAATAAATAAATAAATAAATTTATTTTAAAAAAATGAGTAAAATTGCTTAAATTATGTTGTCTAAGTAAGAAAGTTGGAAAGAACCATTACTTTAAATATCAAAATGAGATTAAGCAGACAAAGAAATAGTTGTGTTTTAGAAGCCCAGAGACAATGACTACTTTTAAAATATCATTATTAGATATTTTATTATGAACAAGTCATTTACCTCTCCTTGATCATTAAACAGGGAAAAATTACATTTTCTGTCTACATAACAGGATTGTGGTGAGTGCCGCACGATATCTTAGAAAAAGCAGTAGCCCTTGTTCGTGTTGTAATAATTGTTTTGCTGTTTGTTGTTTGTTTGTTTTAAACAGGCTAATTCCTTTCTCTTGTATTGATAATCTGTAACACACAACAAAATACAAAATCTTAAATTAGTAGTCTATTCCTTTAATTTATGTGGTCCATTAAATCTTCAATGCCATAACCAGCAAAATACACAAATGTTGCAATTGTACAAGTCATATTTATTTCTAAAGCCAACAACCGTATAATGTTATAGCTTCTAAAAGCAGGGGTGCATAAAATCCGTCAGTTACTTGTATCATTCACCTTTCAAACTGACATTCTTTTAAAAACATGTTATAAATTATTTTCTCATTTTGTTTTTTCACTGCCTATATAAAAAATCTTAATTAATGATCTGAAGTTAACTTTTATTGACGTCTTCAGTGTGTATTTGGAAAATAAAAGTCTTTGTATATTAAAACAATAATAAGATACCACACATCTATTAGAGTGGCTAAAATCCAAAGCACTGACAACATCAAATGTTGGCGAGAATGTGGAGCAACAGGAACTGTCATTTATCACTGGTGGGAATGCACTATGGTACAGCCACTTTGGAAGACAGTTTGGAAGTTTCTTACAAAACTAAACACACTCTTACTATACAATTCAGCAGTCATGCCCCTTGTATTTTTCCAAAGGAGTTGAAAACATGTCCACACAAAAATTTGCTTATGGATGTTCATAGCAGCTTTATCTATAATTGCCAAAACCTGGAAGAAACTAAGATGTCCTTCAGTAGTTGAATGGATAAATAAACTGTGGTACATCAACAGTGGAATATTATTCAACACTTAAGAAGAAAAGAGCATCATAAAATGACATGGAGGAACCTTAAATGCAAAAGTGAAACTGAAAAAAGCCAATCTGAAAAGGATACCTACTACATTACTGCATCGTACATATGATTCAAACTATGTGACATTCTGGAAAAGCAAATAATATGGAGATGATAAAAGGATCACTGGTTAGCAGGAGTTAAGAGGGAGGGAGGAAAAAATAGGCAGAACACAGAGCAGTTTTAGGGCAAAAATAATGTGGATACATGTCATCATACTTTTGACAAAACTCATAGAGTGGACAATACCAAGAATGAATCCTAATGTAAACTATGGGACTTTGGGTGATGATAATGTGTCAATGTAGGTTCATTGATTATAACAAATGTACCACTGTGGTGAGGGATGTTGATAGTGAGGGAGCTGTGGAGATGTGGGAAATCTCCATACCCTCCACTCAGTTTTGCTGTCAACCTAAAACTGCTCTAAAAATTAAAGTCTATTAAAAAAAAAAGTCTACATATTTTGGGCCTTCCACTTAATTTAAAAACTAATGCATATTTTAGAGTCTTTTATTGTTGCTCATCTTGCACAATTACAACCAAACTTTTGCTCTTAATTTAGTATTTCACTTCTCAAATCAACAGAGAGGTTTCTTTGCTTAGACCAGGCATTGTAGAATTCCCCATTTCATATCTCTATAACTTAATATCAAAAGGCAGGTAGTTGGCCAGTCATGTAATCTCCATTTGCATGAATATGAGGACAACTTCATGCTCACATTCAAATCAAAGAGGATTTAGCCTTTATTCTTATTTCAGATCCTAGGTAGACTACCCTAGATGTGTTCCCCAAACACCTTTCTGCATTCAGGGTCAAAGAAGAAACTATGGAGGATATTATACTAGATTCCTGTCTCCAGCATTAAGAGTCATTCTATAACAAAGACCAAATTTGTTTTCTGGTTGTATTAATTTCACATTAAGAAATGACCTTACTTAGGAGGCAGACTCCTTAGGTCTAAGTAAAAGAGAGAAGAAGAAATAGGAGCAGTTTTGCGACAAAACTGAAAATGCCTGCTCACCAGAGAGTAGTGATGCTCTAGATAGAATATACATTTCAACAAATATTAGTGAACTAGAGACAGAGATTAAAAAGGAAAATGGAACTTAAGCTTTTATATATAAATGAGTCTCACTCTCAGACAAAGAAAAATCACTGGGCCAAAATTAACATTTTGAGGGGAGGTTTCTCCAGTTAAACTTAAATTCAGTCATTGGATTCCAGATAAACAGTACACACTGATGTACATCCTGCTAACTAAAACCAAGATTGTCATCTATGATTCTTTTGCAACTGAACATGTCCACAGTGAGCTAGCATTCCCATCTGCTTCTCCAGGTTTTATGTCTTTCCTTGGCAAATCCTCAAGTAGAGTCCAACTCTTATCCAATGTGACATTGATTAGGTTGTAACACAATCTAATTTGGGATTAAATTAGCAAATCCATTTCTCTCTTGCATTAATCTATGTCTTTCAGTTTAGCCTTTATCAGTAATAGTGGGCATATTTCGGTTCTCCATCTGCCTTTCATTTCTCAGTTCATTCAGAAATCAGGCATGATCTTAAGTATCTCAGTATCTCTGAGGTATAAAACATTATGCCAGAGGGAGTGTCTCTAATGGATAATCCTCCGGACTAAGAAAAGAAATTTCCCTGGTGAAAAGAGAAAAAGTGTCTCCAAATTTCAGGGAAAGAAGAGAGGAGAGTTTATAAAAGAGATCACTATGGTTAAGACTCTATCAGACTACATTCTCCCTGGGAAGTTTAAGGCATCCCAGAGCAGAAAAGAGAAGGGAATCAATGTCTTACTTACTTCTAGGATTAGAGTACAGGGAGGTAACAGGTTTACAGAAAGGGAATAAACACCTGGTGTGACCAGAAAGATGGGACCATCCACAGCCTTGCATAAACCTTTGTGTCCCAGCCTAGCACAGATCCATTAGAGAGATTCAGCTGCTGCTTCAAGAATGTTAAGGATGCAGTAGAAAGAGCTATCAGAGCTGAGGTGGACAGGTGTCTGGAAAAGAACCACAGCTCAGTGGTGGTCCATCGTGCCTTCAGATCAAAGATCAAGTGAGACAAGATAAATTCCATGGAGACTTGAATAGGCAGGTCACTCAAGAATCTCACTGCAAAATATTCCACCTCTTACAGTACCCTAAAACCATGAAAACTCCTAGAACATAAGCAAAGCTCTTGACAAATGTAGGATATATTATGGTTTTCTAAATTGAATGCAAGTAAAATTGCCCTAACCTTTATCATTAAGGGCTTAATATGAAACTTAAATTAAGGAAAATAAATATTTTTCCTACACACCTGAATTTAATGGAATTAAATTTAAACCATTCTAGAAATATGACATGAGCTTAGTTCTATTTTTTAAGGCCTAATAGAACAATTTACTTTTCCACATAATTTTACAAAAAACAGCTATTATGACCTTTTTCCTTTCTTTCCTACCAAAGTCTTCTCTTTTGGAGACAAACAATCTTATTTCCCTTAATGGTTTCTTATAAGACATGGTTTTGTGATAACTCTCCATTGCCTTTTTCCAAATGTGCTTGCTTATATTTCTCTTAAATAGAAGTGCCCTAAATTGCTCCTAATAATCCAAGTTGGTCTAACAAATTAAGGGTAAAATGTGACTAGCTAAACGCTCTATTCTTTGAATATGGGTAAAATCTAAGATTAATTACCCTGGTTGCCACACTCCACTGTGGATTCCCATTGGTTTCATCATCAGCTAATGCCCTTAGGTCTTCTCCTCCTAGGCTGTTAATAAATAAAGTCTTCCTCATCCCGTACCCATAAACATTAAAAAAAAAATAACATTCAGGATTTTATATTTAGCACTAATAATGTTCATTCTGTTAGACATTAATCCATGTATGCACAGTTCCTTAGTATTGGCTAAATTCAAATTTGGTAATAATATTTTCATCATCAGTACCTCATTAAGTGCATAACCATTTATTTGGAAAGGTGGCTAGTTGGAAAGAACTTGAGAGAAGGAGACAGGGATTGAACGTGAAATTAAAGAAAAGATGGACTTCTTGTTGCTCCTGCTGTGTTTGCCAGTTTTTAGTTTTGCTTTTAGTGGGAAGCAGGAGCAAGTGGAATAGATGATTTATAGGACATTTTATTTCACTAAAGCACTGCATAGACCAAATAAGAATACATAATGTTAGGGCTTCCCTGGTGGTGCAGTGGTTGAGAGTCCGCCTGCCGATGCAGGGGACACGGGTTTGTGCTCCGGTCTGGGAAGATCCCACATGCCGCGGAGCAGCTGGGCCCGGGAGCCATGGCCGCTGAGCCTGCGCGTCCGGAGCCTGTACTCCGCAACGGGAGAAGCCACAACAGTGAGAGGCCCGCGTACCGCGCAAAAAACCCAAAACATAGTGTTATCCTTTTCTTTATTACATAGTGAGAGCCTTTACAAATTAGAACGTTTTAGCGCAGCACATGCCTTTGATACAAAAAAGTGGGCAGAGTGGATGGGGGGGGTGGAATTCGGATTTAGTAACAATTGTACCACAGGACAAAGAGCTATTTAGTAAAAGGCACACATCTAAGAAATGTATTAACATAACATTACCAACCAGGGTTCTAGGCCTTCTCAATCAATGGAAATTGATCAGAGGCCAGGCAAGAAATTCAGGCAAGGCTTTATTGAGGCCCCTGCTGCCGCTGGGGGCAGCAAGCAAGCAAATGAACCTTACTTGTTACTTGTTCTCTCTCCCCTCTACTTAGTGGGATTTTAAAGAGCAAAACAATGGAAAAACTAGGAGTTTGCATTTCTCTCCTCTGCTTTTGTAATGTAACTATTCTGCCTGGGCTCTCAGGAACTACTTGATCCATTATAGTCCCCCAGACTAAGTCCCCCAGACTAAGTCCCCAAAAAACGACATTTTAAATTCAAGTGGAAAAACTACGAGATCTGGGTCTGTCTGTCTTTTCATAAAAACTAACTTGTAAATGAGTTGTATTTAATTGGCTTTGAGGAAAATGAGCACTTATATACATTTCTCAGAAATACAAAAGAAAATTCGCCAGAATACATTACAGTTTCACATGATCAGGGAAATATTCAATACTGAATTAATACCTGGTATTAAAGCTAGCTTAAGCTTGTGGGTTTAATGAATACAGACCTGTCTTTAGAGTCATCAACATTAAGTATAATATGTTTATTGACTGAAGTTTACTGAAAGTCAATAAGTGCATACTGTTTCTGTTACAAATCTGTCAACAAGGAGAATAGCCTGATATGACTAAACTTTTAAGTCAGTGTAACTGGGATAAGAGCTTTTTGGTAAACTCTATAGGAATATTTATGTTTTGGAAATGTCCCTCCAAATTTTGGTAACTTGAAACTAAATTACTTAAATGATGGAAATCCATTGAGCATCTAGGCCATTTCAAATGAGATGAAATATTGGAACATTAATTGCTAAACAGGTCTATTTTGCCCTCTTGTGAGAGGGAAACTAAAGATGTTTGGGTTTATTAGACACATATCTTGCACCACATTAAGGAAATAAATTGTGCTTTAGGAGGATACATGTTTCTAGAAGTTATGGGATATTCCAATCAGGAACTGCTAATATAAAAGACAGTTCATGGTGGCTTAAGGAAAGTAGGATGTGTGTCTTCAGAAAAGAAGCTATGAGGAATGGAAATATATTTTGTTAAAGGAAAAGGGTGATTTTGTCCTAGAACTGGTTATTTCTGAATGGGAAAAGAATAAGGGGCAGGATAATATGGCTACACAAAGTTGCAGAAGGTTTGGGGAATTTTGAATGTGGTCAGAACTTTCTAAGGTTGGATTAAATTTAATTAGGAAAATGGATTTTATTAAGAGTAGGCTGATGCAAGACTGGATTTGGCCTCTCTCTCTCATAAGAGAACAAAGTTTTCCTGGAATGCTGCTTTTGATAACAGGCTAGAGTGCATTCCTAAGTGCATGGGAGACTTAGGAATCTTCCATGCCCTTAAGAATATAAAGAGAGGCTTGGCAGGTTCTCAGAGAACCCAGACAAGTTTAGAGGTGAAGTTATCAGGCTGGGGTTGCCATTCTCTCACCTGGCAGGAAATCATGGGTATTCTAGTCCACTGTTGTACCTGGGAGAAAAAGGAGCACATATTTCGAAAGGAAAGGGGACACATAGATGGCCTACTGGCCACCAATCCACATCACCAAATTTATCAGGTGGGTGGAGATGCAGTCCCAGAACATGACCCACACTGGGCCAGGCTAGGATGAGACATTGTATTACTTGTCTATTAGAAGGAATAAAAAGGTGCATGGTGAAGCCTGTGAATTATGATAAGGTCCAAGAGGTTACACAGGAAAAAGATGAAAACTCGGCAGTCTTCCTGAGCCGTCTGACAGAGGCATTCATGAAGTTCACCAATACAGACCCTGAGTCCAGAGGGGAGGACACTACTGGCCGTGAATTTTGTCACCCAGGCTACTCCTGACATCAGGAGAAAATTACAAAAGCTTGAGGCTGGATCCCAAACTCCATTGTCAACCTTGGTAGAGGAGGCCTTCAAAGTCTATAACAACCAAGACTCAACAGAGGAAGCCAATAAGGGGAAGAGGCTAATAAAGGAAACGCAGCTGCTCTGATTTACCCACTGCCTCGAGGGGACCCTAGCGGGCCAAGAAAGCTGGACAGGTCACCAAAAAGCTGCCTGGGCCCAAACCAGTGTGTCATTTGTCAGAAGGATGGGCACTGGAAGGGGAAATGTCCTGAGTGTCCTCCTGTGGGACGCCTGAGGCACACTCCCAGCGGGTCCCAGTTTCTTGTGAGAGATTCCCACACACTGACTCACAGGGCCCGAGTGCCTGCCCGGCTACAGATCCCACTCGATCCACCTTCATTACTCCAGTGGAGGCTCGGGTCACCCTCTGTTTGGCAGGTGGGAGAACTGAATTTCTGTAGACACTGGAGCCACCTGTTCTCTTCTGACTTGGCTGGCCAGCACCCTCTCCAACTGTGACTGTACTATGATGGGAATTGATGGACAGCCAAAGGTAAGATGATTTACGTCTCCCCTTGCCTGTGGAATTGGGTCGATTATTATTGCTCACTCCTTTCTGCATATGCCAGAATGCCCTGTCCTCCTCCTTGGAAGAGATTTGCTAAATAAATTAGGAGATAGTATATTCTTAGGACGGGGTGAAGTCCAAGGAGGTAAAGAATCTGAACAGAGAATGCATCTGTTAGTAACCCCACCTGCTGGTCATCAAAATAGTCTCCAAGACATCCCCCAAGAAGTTAGAGAATGAGTAGATCCTGCAGTTTGGGATAACTTGGTGCCAGGAAGGGCAAAACATGTTCCCCCAATAAAAATAAGGTTAGGGGCTTCCCTGGTGGCGCAGTGGTTGAGAGTCCGCCTGCCGATGTAGGGGACACGGGTTCGTGCCCCGGTCCGGGAGGATCCCACATGCCGTGGAGCGGCTGGGCCCGTGAGCCATGGCCACTGAGCCTGTGCGTCTGGAGCCTGTGCTCCGCAATGGGAGAGGCCACAACAGTGAGGGTCCGCGTACCGAAAAAAATAAAAAAATAAATAAGGTTAACGTCTGGGGAATAATACCCTTGGAAGAGACAATATCCTTTAATCCCTGAGGCCCTGGGGGAATCCAACCTCTGCTCACCAAGTTCCTAAAACACGGACTCACTAGGCCCTGCTAATCCCCTTGCATCACCCCGATCCTCTCTGTTCAGAAGCCTAACAGGGAGTATCAGTTTGTGCAAGACTTAAGAGCAGTGAATGGGGCCGTCATCCCTGTTCACCCACTGATGCCAAACCCATACACCCTCCTCACCCAAGTGTCGGGGAGTGCTCAGTATTTCTCTATCTTGGACTGCAAAGATGAATTTTTCTGTATTCCCCAATATACCCGGACAGTGCTTCCACAGGGCTTTCGGGACAGCCTCCACGTTTTTGGAAAGGCATTAGCAAGGGAACTCAGGGAACTTATCCTTGAGAAGGGAACTCTACTACAATATGTTGATGCTTTATTGACGATCAGTGAGACCAAACAAGATTCAGATCAAAGTACTATTAGGGTCCTAAATGTTTTTAGCCAAAAGGGGATATAAAGTCTCCCCAACCAAGGCTCAGATCTCACAATGGGTTCAATACTTAGGATTTGTTTTGACCCCAGGGCCATGAACCCTGGACATGGATGGAAAAACAGCAATTAGTGCATTACCATATCCTACCACAAAGAGGCAACTCCGAGGCTTTCTCGAGATGGCTGGGTTCTGTCATATATGGATTCCAACGTATGGCCTTATAGAAAAACCCCTATATGAGGCTCTAAAGGGAGAAGAAAGGAAAGCCCTTCAGTGGAATAAGGACCACCAGCAGGTCTTTGAGACCCTAAAGACTGAGTTGAGTAGAGCATCAGTACTGGGGCTTCCAAGTTTGGACAAACACTTTCAGGGATAGCACTAGGAATCCTGACCCAAAAGCTGGAACCAGATCAGAGACCCATGGCTTACTTTTCAAAACAACTGGACTCATTTGTCCTGGGATAGCCAAGCTGCATGTGGGCAGTAGCAGCCACAGCTTTGTTGGTTAATGAGGCTTCCGAGCTTACCCTGGGACAACACTTAGATGTATTAATCCTTCTCAGGTACAATCTGTTCTAGAGGTCAAAGGACATCATTGGTTGACTGGGGGAAGGCTGACAAGGTAACAGGCCCTCCTAATGGATACCCCCGACATTACCTTAAAGGTGTGCCAAACCCTGAACCCAGGAACCCTGTAGAGTGGAGACTTACTACATCAGTGTATATAGACCACAGAACAAACTTACTCCAGTAGGTCTGATCTAGGTGAGCCTCATGAAAGCCCTGAAAACCATCTAATGGTTTACTGATGGGAGCAGTTTTATAGAAATGGGAACCCAAAAGGCGGGGTATGCTACAGTTAGTCTAGACGAAATCACAGAATCCAAGGCCCTGCCACTCCAGACATCATCCCAGAAAGCTGAACTAATTGCATTAATGAGAGATTTGCAATTAAGGAAGCATAAGAAATTAAATATTTTTACTGACTCTAAATATGGCTTCCACATGCTACATGCTCATGCTGCCATTTGGAAAGAAAGAGGAAGGTTAACTGCTAGAAATTCCCCCATAAAACATAAAGATTTGACTATGGCTCTGTTAGAAGCAGTGCAGCTCCTGACCCAGGTAGCAGTAGTCCATGGTAGGGACCATCAGAGAGATGGATCTTCTGCGAGCCAAGGGAAGAGCAAAGCTTATCATTGCAAACCAGGCAGCTCGATTGCAAGAACCTGAACAAATTATGGCTCTAGTGATTGGCCCCTCTGAACTCCCTGGCCTTCCCCCAGTATTCCTCACAGGAACAAGAAAATGCTGAGAAATGAGGCTATGAGAAGGGAAGCACAGGTTGGTAGAAAAAGGAGGATAAGTTTCTAATCCCTGAGGTCCAACAATGAAAACTCACTAAGAGCTTACGTGATGTCACCCACTATGTGGGGGACACATTATGGGACTTGATGCAAAAGGCTTTTTTAGGGAAGGGGCTTAAAAGAACTGTAAAACAAGTAACACTTGCCTGTGATTTATGTGCCCATAGTAACCCACAGGCCCATCCAATCCCCCCTTCATTACTCAGGCCAATTCAATGCCGAAGGACATATCATCCGGAGGAAGACAGGCAGATTTCACCCAAATGCTCCCATGATCAGGATATAAATATCTTCTGGTGTTTGTTGATACCTTCACAGGATGAGTTGAAGCCTTCCCCACCTGATCTGAAAAGGCTATGGAAGTCTGTAAGTCCCTTTTAAAAGAAATAATTCCTCAGTTTGGACTTCCAAAATGCCTCCAGAGGGATAAGGGGCCCTCTTTTATAGCCAAAACCACACAGGGGCTCACAACTGCCCTAGGGATAGGCTACAAGCTACACATCTCTTGGTAACCCCAGTCTTCAGGGAAGGTAGAGAAAATGAACCATACTTTAAAGAAAACCTTAGCAAAGCTCTGCCAAGAAACTCATGAACCCTGGACCAACCTGCTCCCTTTTGCACTCCTCGGAGTCTGTGTAGCCTCAGGGGTGGTCTGAGACTCAACCCATTTGAAATGACCTATGGGAGGCCTTTTCTTACTACTGACATTCTCCTGGATGAGGAAGTCAACCACGCCCTGAGATATATTATTAACCTGGGACAAATTCAGAAGGCAATCCAGGACTATGCCCACAAGACACTGCTGGCTCCCACTAAAAATACAGCGAAAGGAGCTGTTCCTTCACAAATAAATCCCGGGGACCAAGTTCTTCTTAAAACCTGGAAAGAGGGGTCCCCTGAAGACTAACTATTGCCAAAATGGAAGGGCCCCTGTAGAGTAATTTTAGCCAACCCCACTGCTGTCAAACTGCAAGGGATAACTAGTTGGGTACGTTTGTCCAGACTAAAGCTTTGACCTCCAGAAACCCCGCACGTTACAACAGAAGAACAATACATCTGTGAGCCAGTGGAAAATCTGAGACGTCTACTCAAAAGATAGGCAGTATCAACAGATACTTTGTGTGATAACTAATACTTCCTGCTTCACCTGGGTCAATGCGACAGGACAGGTAGAAGTCAATATTAAGGAAATATATGCCTGGGCAGAGCAGCTTCACAACTATGGCAGGGGTGATATCGCCTCCACTGTCTGGTCAACACTTAAGGAAGCCCTCCCAAAGTTAACCTCGTTCCTTCCCTTTCTAGGCCCTTTAATGGCTCTTGTTGTTCTTCCCCTGTCTTAGGTCTTGTTTGTTTCACCTTCTGGTTAAGTTTGTGCCCTCTAGGCTCCAACAGTTTGAAGTAAGGCTCATCATGGCTCAAGGAATTCAATCCATGCCAGTGGAGAGAGGCTCAGGCCCCTATAGGTCCTTGGAACAGTCAGCAAGGGACTTCCATACCTCTAGGGTAGGTTACCATCTGCGGCCCCTGCCCAGATGAAGAAGTTTCAGAAGAAGAGACCTTTGGCCCCTTACCCCTTAAGAATAAGGGTATAGAGTCTCTCGGAGAGAATGAGACAGGCCTGGGACCTGGGACCTTTTGCTGCAGTGCTGCAATGCTTACACCTGGACACACCTCTCCTCAAACTACAAAGTACAAAGAAACTATAAGGGACTAAAAATAACTGCATTCATATGAAGTTGGGGCAAATTCTGGACAAAAGATATAAAAAGACCCAAAATGCCCAACTGCCACTTCTGAAGAGTCAAGAGCAAAAGTAGGGGGTCTGGAGCAAAGGCAGGATACTGCACATGCCACCCTGCATACAACACCGCAAAGGGGTGGGCATACCACCTAAGCCATTCTTCCGGCCCAACCTCTGGACACACTCCTACCCTCACCCCCATGTAAGGAATCAGTTTGCCCCCCTCGGGGAGTGAGCAAGCAAGGGAACATGTTACTTGTTCTCCCTTCTCCCTGCTGTGGCAGGGACCCCAATAAAGCCTTGTCTGAATTTCTTGTCCAGCCTCTGATCAACTTCTATTGACTAAGGAGACCAAGAACCCTGATCGATAACAATAATAAAGTATTTTTTCAATAATTTTGTTAATCTTTCTGGTTCTATAAAGACTAAATCCAATGGCTTTTTACCCCATAGCATCTAAAGACAGCTTTAATGTTCACCACTAGCCTTTTCTTCTCCAGGATAAATAATTTCTATTTCTCAAATTTTACTCTTAAAACATCATTTCCACATCATTCATTCTTCTGATTGCCTTTTTAAAGATGTTCTCCAGTTGGTGATTACCCAATTCCAAAATATGGGGAAGTAAAATACATAATATGTTTCAAAGCAGAACACTAAGAGCTCAACATACAACTTTTAAAAATATCGAGTGGGCTAGTACAGCACATGTCAGTAGGAGATATAATTCCAGGTGTGTAAAATGCATACTTCTATGCATATTTCCTATTCAAACTGCTGAAATTAGTGCTTCAAATCACTATTTCATATATTCACTTTAATATTCTACTACTAAAGATTGAAAGAAATACACTAAAGCAAAATTTAAAACCCCAGATAAGTTGCTTTGCTGGGAAATAATGCCCAATCTGCAGCAGACTTTGTCATCTAAGTTTGGCCTTATTTGCTATTTTCAGCTCTATAAAATGGCATGTTCATGAATGATAATGGAATCTATTGAGGAATTTTCTAATAAAAGCCAAACAAACTTTATAACAGTAGCTAAATATCTCTAAGGAAGCTTTCAAATCTCTAAGAATGTGGTAAAACTTTTCCTACAGTACAATCTGCCATATAGCCAAGACTTATAGTTTGCTTTCTTTATTTCTAAGAAAAAAAATACCTTATGATCATATATGGTTATATGATCAGAGATATGTCAATGTGTTAAGGTTAGAAAACCACTAAGTCACGTGTTTACTAATGACAAGGTTCAGGCATTGTTTGCAAGAGCACAGAATCAATATGGGAACCATGCAAGTTCTAAACCATGAACATGTTTAGAACTTCAATAAAACATTTATTTATTGGCCAATTTTTCCTCTATTTCTTTATCCTTCCAATCCAAAACTAATTATTTATTTAATTCTGAAGATTCATTCTCAATCCTCTGCCCAAGATGCTTCATCCATGATTTTTTTTTTAATATATATTTTCAAGCAGCTTCTGTCCATTTGCTCCTTTCCCAGAATTTAGAAATGGTTGCATCTACAACACACACACACAAATCTCCCCTCGCCCCCAAAAACTTGTTCTCTACTCAATATGCTATAAATCGTTCCAACTTTTTGGAGGGTAATCTGAATATATCTATTAAAATTTAAACTTACCATCACATTTTTTTGTGCAGAAGTTCTACTTCTGTGTTGCATTTATATAACTTATAATTATGTGTATACCTGGAGTGGCAGTGTGAGGAGATTGACAGATCCGTTTCCCCAATGAAACACCCATAACAAGTGAAAATTAAAAATAAATAAATAAAACAAAAACAATGATAAAAGTCTCTGAAAATTGTCCCTAAGGGCATATAGCAAATGAAGGAACATTTATTTAAGGAAATTTACTAAATCCCAGTAAGAATAGAAAGTCTGTAGCACTTGAGCCACTTGAGCAACTCCTTCTCCACTACCCCACTCAGACTGACAGAAGCTTCAATCTGGATGGATGTGCCGAAGAAGACTGGCCTCCTCCCTTCAGCTCCCATCCAGGGATATGGATTCTCACTGGGAGTGGCAGGTACTCAGTATTTCTAATTACCTAAAAACTCTGAATTGAAGAATATATATCCTGATGAAGATAGCTGAAAGGTCTGGGGTTCCCTTCCTCCACCCACCCCTCACTCACAGGCTGAAGGCTATACCTCAGGTATAATAGGTTGAGATACTGGAACTCATGTGATCTCACTCCCGCTTGCTCAAAGGGTGGGTGTTCCATGCAGGGAGAGGTAAGATGCAAAGACCAGAGGCAACCAATCCTTCTCAAATGCCCTGAGCAGCAGCTCAGAGATTCTGCCAAGAGACAGGTCGTTCATAACAACAGAGAGCGTAAATCTCTCCCCAAGAAAGAATTACTACAACTCAATAATAAAAAGACAAATAGGGGCTTCCCTGGTGGTGCAGTGGTTGAGAGTCTGCCTGCTGATGCAGGGGACACGGGTTCGTGCCCCAGTCTGGGAAGATCCCACATGCCGCAGAGCAGCTGGGCCCGTGAGCCATGGCCGCTGAGCCTGCACGTCCGGAGCCTGTGCTCTGCAACAGGAGAGGCAACAAGAGTGAGAGGCCCGCGTACCGCAAAAAAAAAAAAAAAAAAATGGATAAAGGATCTCAACAGACATTTCTCCACAGAAGATGTACAAATGGCCAATACGAATGTGCAAAGATGGTTAACATTATTAGCCATGGGGAAAATGTACACTAAAACCACATTGAGATATCACTTCAGCCCCATTAGTATGGCTATAATCAAAAAGAAGGTAATAACAAGAATTGGTGAGGATGTAGAGAAGTTGGGAATCTTGTAAACTGCTGGTAGGAGTGTGAAATGATGCAGCTACTTTGGAAAACAGTCTGAAAGTTTCTCAAAAGCTTAAACAAGGAGTTACCATTTTACCTAGCATTTCCTCCCTAGGTATACACTCACGAGAAATGAAAAAAAAAACACCTGTGTGTGTATATATATATATATATCTGCTGACACAAAAATGAGTAAATGATTGCTTATGACAACAGTATTCAAAATAGTCACAAAGTAAGCAAAACTCAAATGTCCATCGACTGATGAATGGATAAACAATATGTGGTATATCCATTCAATGGAGTGTTATCTAACAATAAGAAAAGTAAGTACTGATACATGTTACCACATGGATGAATCTTTAAACTATAATGATAAATAATATAAACCAATCATAAAACACCACGTAATACATGAATCCATTTATATGAAATGCCTAGTATAAGCAACTCTATAGTAATAGAAAATATATTAGTATTGGCCTACAGCTAAGGAGTTTGGATGGGAAGGAATGGGGGTGACTCCTAACAGATACAGAATTTATTTTTGAAGTGATGAAAATGTCCTAAAATCAATTGCAGTGATGGTTGAACAACTGTGAATATCCTAAACACACCGAATTATAACTTTGAAAGGGTGAACTTTTATAATATATGAATTATATATCAATAAAGTTGTTATAAAATTATATATATTTCTATGATATATAAGTATATACACATGTGCACACACACAAAGATGTATACATTTGGTATACTTGTCTGCTGTAATAAATAAGAACATGGGTTTGTTAATATACTATAAAATTTTAGTATAAACAAATATTGTACATCTATCTTGAAAAGTAATACCTCTGAATAGATACCCAAAATATCTTGCTCAGTTTTTATTTAATTAGGCATATTTCACATGATTATAGTATATTCACATTTCTATAAAAAATTATATATCCAATGTAGCCATCATATAACAATATATGAATCAAAAAAGTATCTTTAAAAATATTCTCCAAAATATTAACAGTGATAAGTTCAAGGGAATGGGACATGGGAAAATATCTGCTTATTCATAGAGTTATGAGGAAATTAACAGATCAATAAGTGTTTTTTGAGCAAATAAATGATCAAGTCTAAGATATGATACTATATTAATATTATTAGATCTGACTTATACAAGTGGATGAAATTTGTGTGCTGAAAGTAAAGGAAAAGCTAATGGCATTTAATTCCCTTCTACTATGTGTCAGATACTGTGCTAATACTTTTCCTAAGTAATTAGTTATCTCAATAACTACAGGACTTCTCATATTTTATACACAAGAAAAACTGAGGCTGTTGAGCAGTTTCTCAAGATAACAGGTTGCTTATTTGCTGGCTTACACCTGACTCCTCCAAGATTTGTAAAATGAGATTACAGTGAGTATTAAAATTAGATAGTGACTAACACATTTGAGACTCTTGAGTATGGAAATCATATAGGAGCAGCATTAATGCAAGGTTATTTAATAACGGTGTGAATAATGATTAGAAAACCAGATATTGGAAATATGAAAACCATTTGTTACTTTGACCTTTTCAGGATCCCAGCTGTCAAAGCTAAGTAACCCAACTGAAATGAAGGTGAATAGGTAAAGATGTGAAGAATTTAGGCTTTGAAAATTCATATATCCAGATATGAATCCTATCTCTGATTTATGTCATTGAGCAGAGTAGTTTTCTAATTCTAAATTTTGTCATTTGTAAAACAGAAATGATACCTACCTCATCAAATTGTTTGGATCCTTAGATCCGATGATAACTTTTAAATTCTTAGCAAAATTTCTGGCAAAAAAAAAAAAAAAAACATAACATAAAAATAAACTGAACTCTTGCTGTGTGCCAATGTTCTAAACCTTTTATATGAATTAATTTTTAATTCTCAAAGCAACCTTAAGATAGGGTTGCAGCTACCTTTATTTTAAAGATGAGAAAATTGAAGTGCAGAAAGTTTAAGCAATTTACCAGATGTAAGCTCCAAGCTTCTTGACTCTATTACTTCCAAAGTGCTAAAAAGTTATTAGCAACTCTAAGCTGCTGTTATGATGAGGATAGTAGTGATGGAGTTTATGATGATGGAGAAACAAGGCAAATTACAAAGGACATTTTAAGTAAAGAGTAGCAAGCTTTGTTTTAAAATTCTATACAGGTAGACCTAAAAGAAAAATCAATCCCTTGTTTTCATTGAAAAACTGGAAACTATTGGTAATCTAGGCAGAAATAGTAATTGGAACAAGGAGTTATATAATCTAGTGTATGAAATTAAAATATTTGATAATGATGATATGCTCTGCAAATGAAAAAATGCTACCATAAAAGATAGTAATACCTATAAAAACTAGCAGACATAACTATGAGTGATGAGTTAATGGTTAAGATCATAATAGTAAGAGCTGGATAGGGAGTTAAGAAAATTATTGGGTTGATCTATTGTTAGGACATCAAAGGGTGAAAGAATTCAGCAAAGATAAAACTTTTGGCAACTATTTCCTCAAAATTTCTCATGAGTCTGTTGAATTTTCAGTGTTTAGATTTCTTTATGAATTTTTGCTATTTATTACATAATGACATTGGTAAGAGTCCATCCATACTTTAAAAAGTTGGCCAGGTAAAGTGTGTGTTAAGTTGAGCTTTTAGAAGTTAGCTATATTCAAGCAGCTCATGCAACTCAATATCAAAAAAACAAACAACCCAATCCAAAAATGGACAGAAGACCTAAATAGACATTTCTCCATAGAAGGCATACAGATTGCCAACAAACACATGAAAGGGTGCTCACCATCACTAATCATTAGAGAAATGTAAATCAAAACTACAATGAGGTATTACCTCACACCAGTCAGAATGGCCATCATCAAAAAATCTACAAACAATAAATGCTGGAGAGGGTGTGGAGCAAAGGGAACCCTCTTGCACTATTGGTGGGAATGTAAATTGATACAGCCACTTTGAGAACAGTATGGAGGTTCCTTAAAAAACTAAAAATAGATCTACTATACAACCCAGCAATCCCACTCCTGGGCACATACCCTGAGAAAACCATAATTCAAAAAGAGTCATGTACCACAATGTTCATTGCAGCACTATTTACAATAACCAGGACATGGAAGCAACTTAAATGTCCATCGACAGATGAATGGATAAAGAAGATGTGGCACATATATACAATGGAATATTATTCCGCCATAAAAAGAAACAAAATTGAGTTATTTGTAGTGAGTTGGATGGACCTAGAGTCTGTCATACAGAGTGAGGTAAGTCATAAAGAGCAAAACAAATACTGTATGCTAACACATGTATATGGAATCTAAAAAAAAAAAAAAAGTTTCTGAAGAACCTAGGGTCAGAACAGGAATAAAGACGCAGACATAGAGAATGGACTTGAGGACACAGGAAAGGGGAAGGGCAAGCTGGGAAGAAGTGAGAGAGTGGCATGGACATATATACACTACCAAATGTAAAATAGATAGCTAGTGGGAATCAGTCACATAGCACAGGAAGATCAGTTCTATGCTTTTTGTCTACCTAGAGGGGAGGGATAGGGAGGGTGGGAGGGAGACGCAAGAGGAAGGAGATATGGATATATGTGTACATGTATAGCTGATTCACTTTGTCATACAGCAGAAACTAACACACCATTGTAAAGCAATTATACTCCAATAAATATGTTTAAAAAAAAGTTAGCTATTTTTACTGTCATCATTATTTTTCTTTTTGTTTTTTTTTGTGGCACTCCATGAACTCACAAATTACTTCATTGTTCAAACTGGCAATTTCTAGATGGCATAATGTTCATTTGTACCTTTGGGGTATTTTAAAGAAAAAATAATCAACCAAGTTATTAACTTAAAATTCAGCTTCCAATATATGTGTAAATTTCACTCTTTTTTTTTTAATTGAAATGACCTGAGGGTTTTAACATGAATGGTTATTCCTTTCATGGATCATAGTAATTATTTCAGATCAACGTGTGAATTCCTTTTAGGTCTATTTAAAAAATAGATCCAGTAACTCCAAAAATAGGATTACAGTCAATTAGATAAATAATGCATTTTTAAAGGACCATTAAAATGTTTAAAAACATCATTACTTCTTGGTACTTAATTGCAGGAGACCATGGAAAATTTTTGTTGTCTATTGATTGATTAGATTTTGCCTGCTCTTGGTCAAGTAATTCCAATAGTTATTGCATTATAAGAAATTTAAGGCCATTATAGACAAACTATTACTATGGTCCATGGTTTAGTCAGTTTTATGGAGGCAAAAGGGAAATGTCTTCCCTAATAGAAAAAGCAAGAAATCATTTAGTGCAATTATTTTAGTTGGGATTTTTCTAGATCAGTGGGTACAGGTAACTCATTCTTTAAGAACTGTATCTTGAGCTCATAAGTTACTTCAGATGGCTCAGAGAGCCTTGAAACTGAATGGCATCTAAAAGAGACTCATATGGCAGACTATAATTGTTTGAAAGCATGGTTATGGTCTTCTGATTAGATAATATACATATATATTCATTAAGCTTCTTAAGTTCCAGGTATGGTTATACTACTTGATTATATGGAAGGGTGTTAAATAAAATTAAAGGAAATATAGTTTTTAAGAGATGCCCAAGGTATCACAAATATTCTGGTGACTAACTTGGAAGAGAATAGAAACCTTGATTCCAGACTGTTGATCATGAAATGATATTTCTTCCACAGTCTGTAGAATTCCACTTTAGCACACAGAGGCATTTTAATTTAGATCTCTCTTGGTGGTTTCTTTATTTCCAGACAGCAGTTAATGTCAGTGTCATACTGTGGTCTGCTTATAGGGTATTACCAGATGTGGCATTAAAGTGTAACATGTGACAAGTTCATAAGGAAGGAGGAATTTTTTTTTTATTCATGTTGTTTTTCTAATCCAAAGCACAAATGTGGTTATATACACATTAGCACTTTCTAAAAGCAATGTCTTTAAATTGTACTGTATGAGTATGTGTGCTTTTGTGGGTGTGTGTTATATAGAATGCATACTGAATATCAATTGAAAATTGAAATTAATTGAAAAGATGAATCAGATTAATTTTAATGGCTGCTGATCCAAGATTTATTTTAATTGTTATAGTCATGAAATGTACATAGTATGAATTGCATATCCCCATTTTGTGTTGCTTATCCTTGAGGGATCTTGAAAGATAAATATGCCATGGATGAAATGATTTGGCAATCAAAATCGTATTTTATATTGGAATTTCAAACTTTTTTCCACAAAATATTTTCTCAGAACTAAATTTCCATGGACTTAGCTTTTATTTTCTTAAGTATGAACACTTCCCTATTAAGCATCAACAGTATTGATGTGTCATCCAGAAGACACGTTTATACAATTGCTGTGTATCACCAAGCTCCTTGAGGACTGTACCCCTTATTACTCCCCCAGTCAATAATTTTATAAAGCATTGCTTGATGTTTGACCAAGGAGATAAGTAACACACAAGGGCTAACATTTTCCTGTATATCCAATCGCTACTTACTGAAGGTTTTCAACAGGTTTCTAAACTAGTACCAAAACAGAAAGAACAAACCTGAAGATATTTTAAAAGTTTCTTGCCCATTAGCAGATGAAGCCTAGAATTTATGGCCAATATGTACCATTGATTCAAAGGTATTCAGCTGATAACTAAAGAATAAGATCCATTGTCAAAGAAACAAACATTGGAAAGGGTTAGACAAAGTTTCAAGGCTCCAGTCATGCAATCTGGGGTTCTGGGTAGAAATCTAACTCCAGGAGTCCAAAGCAGCTGACCAGTCAGACAAACTACACTGACATATAGAAGAAACTGTTCATATAGAAGAAACTTAGTATAGTGGAATGGACATTTCAGAATTAAAAAGGACTGAGATCAAACAATGTTTAATAATGATGCTGAGGTGGAAGTAAATAAATATTTTACCTCATTGGCACCAACACTAAGACATTGGAAATTTTTAAAAAGTCCCTAAATGTTTTGATTATGGATACTTATTATTTATCATATCTATCATAATTGTAATCAATCATTGTATGATATTGGCAGAATATCTCTGTTGTAGATAACATTGGCAGATGGTCCCCAATATTCTGTGTTTTTTTTTTTTTCACACTCACTCCTACATTGATTTTCTGATGGTTTTCTGCCTCTATTTAACCAGTAAAATTGGTGGAAATTATGTTCTAGAAAATTTCTAGGAAATTTAGTTCTAGATCTAAGTCTTAAGAAGGCCTGGAGGCACCACATAGGAATTTTGGCCCCTCTGCTGAAGAGATTACACAGGTAAACTGCATGAAGGGAAGGAACACCCAAGTGAATGAGCACATACTGAGGTTGAGGGGCCCAGCTGTCCCAGCTATCCAGCTTTTGAATTAAATAATACTTTAAACACAGCATATCAAAAATTTTAGAGTAACTATAATGTAATCCTTAGGAGGAAATTTAGATACTTACATGCTTGTATCAGGGAAAAAATGAGTTTGTTTAATATTGTTGTTATTTTCTCCTTAAAATATTTGGTAGAATTCTGGAATGAATCTAAGAGTGGAAGTTTTAATTGTGGAAAGGTTTATAATGTAGAATTGAATTTCTGACAGATAAAGAGATTTTCAAATATCTTATTTATTTTTGTGTCATTTCTGGTATTATGTATCTTTCAAACCTTTTCTATTTTAGCTATGCATGAAAATTATTGGCATAAAATCATTGATGGTATGACTTTTTTATCCTTTTAATGTCTTTAGTATTCATAGTAGAATCTATACATCTCTTTAAATAACTGCCAGCTCCAAAAAATACCACTTTTGTCATCACAGTCTTTTGGTAAAGAAGGATATACCTGCTTCTCTCCCCTCTTCTTCCTCATGTGCTGTAACATGGGAGTAGGCTACAATTATGATTATCAAGTTGGGTAAAGATAGCTGATGCAGACAACTTTAGATATTCTTGACCTCATCCTCTTAGTCCAGCTTTGTGTGGTGTCTGATCGATTTCAGTCAAAACTAAACTGGAAGAAACTTGCTTCCTGCCTGCAAGGGAACACAAAAGCTTTGCACTGACACCACTGCTGGTCCATCCTCCCTCATGGCCATTCCCATGGTGGAAATCACTGAAATACAGCATGGTTAACTCCTTGGTTAGACAGCTTATGACCAATGGAAGCTCTTTTATTCTACTTTCCCCTCCCCTCCTATGGTTTCTAGGGCCCAGCCAAAAATTATTGAGCAGTCATTCTTGAAACAACTTGAATCTTGATATCTCCTATTACCGATGTCTAGGAAGTGGTTGCTTTCCAATGATTTTTTTCCCGTCATCCCCTCTCCCACCAAATATTGGTAGATATTTCTCAATGTATCACCACAAAGATAACATGGCAGTTATATGATCGAGTTAAACACTTCTATATGAAATAAAGAGAGTGGGAATTTTTGTTTTTGACAACAGGGTTGGCAAGAAGGTGTGAGCATAGAGAGATGATAAGGTTTGACTGAGATGTACATATTTAAGTAAAGATGTGCAGTAGGTATAAGAATCTGGAACAAAGATAAGATGTTTGGCAAAAGGTGGATAAGGTGTGTAAGGGAATTATTATGCAAATGAACAGATAAAAGAACTTTTCTCAGAACCTTAAAACCAATCTCATGACTTCAATGAATGAAGACAAAAAATCTCATAAACATATTAAAAAGTAATAGTCATTAATATAGATGTAAACCCAAAAAGGCCTGCTGTTGAAGATCAAAGAGAACTTTGAGGAGAAATGAAATGTCAGTTATGTCAAAGGATGTGAAAGTGACATGTAGACATCTGTCAGTGCAGGGAATATTAAAATATCTAGTGACATATCATTGTTTTCTTGGGAGCAATAGGAATTAAAAAAATCAGATCCTAACAGGGCTTGGGAGAGGTTAAGTCAAAAAAATAATGAAACCAAGATTGGCTTAAACTATTAAGAATCTTGATTTCAGAGGTGAGAAAAGTAACAGTATACATAAGGATGCATGGTTTTAAAAGGAGGCTTTTCATTCTTTTATTCAAAGACTATGAACCCTCTTTTGTGTTCACAAAGAAGGAGTGAAGAGTCATATAGAAGAGTGTCATAGAGGGAGGAGAGAGGGTGATGATTCTGTCAAGTTCTTGGGGAAGAAAGATGTTAAGATAAGTATAGATGAAAATGAGTTTGTAGGTAAGGACAGGAAGATAAGTTTATCATATCCTGGTGTCTTCATCATCTCTCTCAAATAAATATCTATAATGTACCAAGTTTTAGGATGGGAGATTTGAAGAACATGACAAAAATCTATCTTCTGAGAAGAATGGGAGAATTAACCAGGAATATGTAAGAATGTTGCCAGATGACAATGAAGACCCAGCTGGAATTATAAATGACATGTTTTCTATGATGCCAGTCTATACAAAAATTGTACTTTTCCCCCTACTAGTTCCCAGTATACAAAAGAGAGAGAGAGAGAGGTTACATTTTAAGATCTATTGAAGTTCAGAGATTTTAAGACAAAGAATCAATGGAACTCTAAATTTGGTGACATTTGTAAAAGATTCACATAACTAAACATTGGACCAGCCTATCTAAGGTTAAAATACTGGCAGGATGGTACTGACCCACTGAGAAAAAAATGGTTACAAATAAAATGGTGTAAAATAAAAGTACCAGAAATATCAATATCAAAGAAAATTTAATGTGACGATTGGAGCAGCCAGTAGTGGCTATAAGAAAAGATGTTGCAAAAGATTAGAGGGGAAGGCTACTGGGGTTTTGACTCCTTAGAAATAGGCAGAGCTGGACAGCTGTATGTGTTGATGTTTCGGTTGAGAAATTCAAGTAAGATAATGACAGAAGTGGGATGGAATGAAAGAGTGCCATCCTAGAGCCAAAGTCCGTGGGTAACTGGGAGCTTTTTCTCTAAGAGAGTAGACAAAGCGTCCACCAGATATTAGAGTGGTGTTTCAGCTATTGCTTTTTGTTGTTGTTGTTTATTACAAAGGGAGAGAAATTGGAGTAGTGGCCAAGAATCAGAGATTAAATGTAGCTGACGGTCTTCCTGAACTGTGTCTGACTGTGTCTGCTGTAAGCAATACATATGAATTATATTAAAAGTAGATAAGAGTTGATACTTGATGAGGAATTTTTAAATGTTCAATAAGGAGGCCTTTGAATAAATAGTCAACGTTATTTTAAACTCAAAGAGCAATGGCATTGTAAACACTTATAGAAAAAATGAACTTGTCTTCTTCCCATTCCAAAATCAGTGAGTTATAAATGGTACAGTTTACAAAACACACAGTTTAGTCATCATTGTAATTACAAAAGGCATACTTATCAAGTATCATTAATTTACATGATTAGTGTCAAGTGGGTGATTCATAAATTTAGGCTCATTTTAAAAGGCAAACACATCTTCCAGTAGGGGTCAAGGAGCTGAGTAGGAAAAACTGAATTAAATTCCATCTAATCTTTCTAAGAAATTTTAACTTTGTATCAACAATTTAGCCTACAGTTATGGTCAATGTTGTATGGATCATCTAGAAACACTTCAAAATTCAAGTAAAAGCAGAACACTGCATCTGCATTCTTGGAGAAATGTTGCATCCTTAGGTGTTCAATATAAGTCATTTAAAAAAATTCTCATGTTTTTGAAATAGGTTGATTTTACCTAAAGATGATGACTAGAATAGCTTGACTGAGGGAATGAAAAGAGGAAAAATGCATAAGAATACACATAGTAAGAGGATATCGCCAAATAAAATGAAAAGTTTTCAAAATCTCTTTCACATCCATCTTGCATTCTCGCATAGGACCCACATTCCTAACCACTCAGGATGTAATAGATATTCAATGAATATTGCATTTTGTAGCATTCTTCTGTTGAAAGTCCTAGAAATTTTTTTATTACTATATTGTTCATTTATTAAGCCATTTCCAGATTTTGGCTGAAGTAATTGAACTTATGAGAAATATATAATTGGTAATTTATGGGGGAAAAAAAGAATGAGGTATTTTAGAATATTTGAACTGGTTATTATGGAGTCCAGGGAGCTACTTCAGGTTTGTGATATGCTGGTTAAATTGCTGTTGGGAATTTGAAGGAACACTTCACATTGAAAGCACCTCTCTCATTTTAGTTTTTAGAATCTTATTGACAACAACAAAAAGTTTGTCTTTTTTTAAGATGTATTTTGGTCCATCAGGAGTTACTCTGTTCTCTGCTCCTGATCTACTTTTATTCTCCAGAATCTTTCAGTTCTAAAAAATAGCAGATATTGTGGTCTTAATGGTTAAAGTTTAGGAAAAGGATGTATTTGATTTCAGCCAAAGTTGTTCATTATTTTAAAGGAAACTTCTCTCCTTCTCTCCCTCTCTCCCACCTTCTTGCTCTTCTTTCTCCCCCTCTTTCTTTCTACCCCTCTTTCTTTCTACCCATTTTTTACCTTTTTCCTGTGTAGACCTGTGTAGGTATGCAGCACAATGGAAAAAAGTGCACAAAATATGAAGTCAAATGTGTTGAATTGTAGCTCAGTAGATTTTTTGGTTGGAAACGTTTTCCATGGAGCTCAGATCCGTTCTTTGTAAGAGCCCATTGGAGTCTAGACACATAAATTTCTGAGTCTGTAGAGATGATTTGTGTGTTGGCCTAATCCTGGAATGCTCTGGTTATAGAATTTGGTAGTGATGTATTTCTAAATAAAAAAGAATGGTGAGGCGCTTGGTGATGAAAACTTCAGTAAAAAATGAATTGAGTCAGAAAACAAGGGCATCTGGCTTAACAAATAAGCCTCTCAGAAAAGGGACTTTTCTGCCACTATTGGGCTTTCTGAAAACATTTTTGAACATTTCACCTGATGCATTAATTTCCTAAGACTGTGGCTTAACACAACAGAAATTTATTCTCTTACTGTTCTCAAAGCTAGAAGTCTGAAATCAAAAGTGTCTCAGGGCCATGCTATCTGAAGGCTCTAGGAGCCTCTCCATAGTTTTGGTGGGTTGCAGAAATCCTTGGTGTTCTTTGGTGTGTAGAAACATCACTTCAGTCTCTGCCTTTGTAGTCACATGGCTTTCTCTCTGTGTGTTCTTTGTCCAAATTTCCTTCATCTTATAAGGATAATAGTCATTGAACAAGGAACTTTTAAAAGTGATAAATTAAGAGAAAACATCTAAAATCATGAAGCATATCTCTTTGCTTTATATCACATTTCACTGTTTCTTTCTTCATCTTGAAGCTTTCTACCAACATAGGCTTTAAAATTCCTCATCTTGTTTATCTTTACAGATGTTTCCTACAATTTGAGAGATCACACATTTCCCTCTTTCCTCCATTACTCAATTCCTACCTCCAAGCAGTTTTCCAAGGTTTTGCCTTCATTGAAATGCAATTTAGCATTTCTGCCAAGCCAATAGAGAATCTCTTATGAATGAACAAATAAACTACTATGCAACAGAGAAATATAAACATAGATGTATAGACACATATGCATAAACTATACAATTTCAAAATTCTTGGCATTGGCAATTTTCATCTGCCATTGCATCCTGCTGAGTTATCCTACAAAGATTCTGAACCTGGGATTGTTATTTTATACATAAAGTACATAATCAATGTTAATTTTAAAACAAGAAGAATAAAAGATTTTGGCAGTGATAATTCCACTACCCTGAGGGATGCACCTTTTGATTCTTCACCAGAGTTATTCAGCTATTTCCAACTTGCTTCATTCTCCCCAAATCTCTTACCTAACCACATCCTCCATCATTCCCAGGGACTTTGTTTTTCCCACCTCAAGTAGGAAAGGGAAGTAGTTAAGTAGAAACTTGCTCAATTTCCTGCCAAGCAACCTGCAAATGTTTTTATATATATGTGCATGTTCCCTTCTCTTTCTCCCTCCTCCTCTCACATAACAGATGGCTTGCTTTTTTCTTTCCATTTTCTTCAAAACTGAATTTACTACATTCCTCATCTACCTCTAATTTCACCCTCACTAAGCAAACAAACAAACAAACAAAAAGTATTTCATTACTCAATGATTGGAAAAACTATTACCTGGTACCTCGATTCTCACCCATATCTGATTCAGATGATATTTAGATGAAGCTTTAGACTTATACTTTAGAGTTGATAATGACAATGAGTTATGACTTTTGTCGGGATGGAATAAATGAATTTTGCTTGAGAGAAGAACAAGAGTTTTGGGGAAACAGGGGCAGAATATTACGGACTGAATGTTTATGACCCCCCCAAATTCATATGTTAAACTCTTAAACTCCAAGGTGATAGTATTAGGAGGTAGGCCTGTGGGAAGTGATTAGGTCATGAGGGTGGAGCCCTCATAAGTGGGATTAGTGTCCTCATAAAAAAGATCCCAGGAATTCCTCTAGCCCTTTCCCTTCCTCCATATGAGAACACAGTATGAAGATAGCCATCTATAAATCAGAAAGCTGGTCCTCATTAGACACTGAATCTGCCCGTGCCTTGATCTTGGACTTCCCAGCCTCCAGAATTGTAAAAAATAAATATATGTTGTTTAAGACACCTAGTCTATGATATTCTGTTATCATCTAAAAGGACCAAAACATTGTCTAAGCTAGTGTTTTATTCATCTCCTCTCCACCCTATTAGTGAAGGAGGAATGCCTGTTTCAGGATTATTAGGATGACTGAAGACACAATAACCAACACTGGACAGATAAGATCAACAGCAGTTTACTAATCACATAAATTCAGTGTGGGGGATGAGGACACCATGCCACACAGGGCCACAAGGGGGGTGCACCTTGGAAATGAGTGAATCAGCAGAGGCTGTGGGACCTAGGCTTTGTCATAAAAAGAGGGTAGGTTGAACCCTAATTCCTGTGGGAATATATGATTGGCTTGTTTGAATAATTCTGTGTGCTGGTAGGGAATTGAGGCCTTTTACTCAGAGACAAGCAGGCACTGTGCTTGATCCCCAGGATAAAGAAGGTTGTTTGGCTATAGCTCCTTATCAATGAGAGCACAATGTGAGTTGAGCTTGTGGTTAGGACATTGAAGACCCCTCTTGGGGCCTTAATTTTAGACCTTATCTCACAACTAGGTCATTACTGGATTCACCATTTTTTTTTTCTTTTTCCCACTTACATCCAATCATGTCATAATAGCTTTCAACTCTACCATCATAATAGCTCTTAAATCATCATCATCACCACCCCATTTCTCCCCACCACTTTACCTGGCCTTTCCCTGATCATCCATTAGAACTTGACTTAGCAGTCACCTCTCCAGGGTCACTTCTATGAACTTTCTTGAGCTTGAGAGAGGTGCCCCTCTTTTTGGTCTCACAACATCATTTGCCTAACCTATCATCAAATACACCATTTGGAAACTATTTACTCTTCCTTTTCAAATATAAACTCCAAGCTTTAGATGTCAGAAACTGTGTTTTGTGCAGTATTCCTAATGTGTGACCCATGGTAGGTGTACAATAAATAGATGCTAAGTTTAACAAATGGCATTGAGATGAATGTACATCTATCCTACTATAGTTAAATTGTCATTGTTAAAATTGTTAACCTAAGTATTCAGGACACTTCTGGTTCCTTATTAGAAGTTTTCTTCCTCACCTCTTCTCATCTTGCTACTCACTAAGTTTTGTTTTCATACAGAACACTAGCTAGCACTATCAGTACAGTATTGGTTTGCCCAGGTTCCTAGGAAGTATTTTGGTCTTCATGGAACAATATAAATTCTTGCTATTGGTCTAAGAACCCAATAGAGCAATGTGGTTTATGTTTGCTTTCATCCCTCTGGCAGTCCAAAGCAGCACCTGCCAGGGTATTGTTGCTGTATCAGCAAACAAAGTGGGAAGGAAATGAATGTGCCTCTTGGTCCCCAAAGAGAAATCCATTTCTACTGCAGCTAAGCATGACAGTTTAGGACTCCCATTTGACTCCAAAAACATGAAACACTCCACTACTTTTTGAAATCATTGGCTTATATGTGGCTGCAGCTCACACATCCACTGTGTCCTTTTCCTTCATACCACAAAGTGAAGAGAAATATGAACCTCTTCTATTCAGAGATCACTGAATAATGCTTGCTACTATCAGATTGCATTGGCTTCAACACTGTTATTTGTTGAAAATATGTGGTTCAATCACAAGACCAACAACATTCCCCCCAGGGTACCCATTAGGCAGAAGGGGAGCACAGTTGTAAACAATCTGTTTTGTAAAATAGAAGTCTCTAGATGGTGGGTATCAAAATTGTATTTGTTGAATATTTCATAGCTTTGGATGTACAGTTTACAGACAGGGAGGGAATTGAAGAGGATAGTTATTCAAAAATACAGTATCTAGGAAAAACATTTTCTCCCTTCTTTCAATAATTGTGTAGGGAGAGCTAGAATGTGAATGAGCAGTGAACGAGAGAAAATAAATGACAAGAATAAAAAAATGGAAAACTTTTTTTCAGATTTCTTGGAATTACGTTCGTTTTCACTGATTCACTGTGAAATGGTTTTATAAGTGTGTGTTTTGCCATAGGCTTGAGATAATTTGCTTCATACTATCTAGTAAACAACACAGATGGACAGAAATCATAATCAAGGAGAAACCATCTGTGTAGGATTGCAAAGGTACATTTTTTTCTAGAGGTAGGAAAATGGCTTGAACTCAGACGTACTAGATTCACAGGCTTAACTCTGGTGCCCATGGCATCTTCAAGTTTCAGGAGGTAAAGTCTCTAAAATCATATACCAAAATGTGTGTGTGTACATATACATATAATTTTTATAAAAAGAGAGTGCATTACTTTAATCAGATTCTCACATCTCCTAATTGTTACCTTCTCCAGATTTGTATAACAATTACATAAAGAAAAATGGATGGAAACTCACATGACTCTAAAAGTGTTGATTACTTTGTTTCCACTTTCAGCCAGCCTGTGACTCCTAAGTTATCCCATTTAAATGCTTTAGATGTTTGCTCTGTCTTAAATTGTAGAAAATATATAATTGTTTATTAATAGTATTAGATTGTCCAATGATAATTAACTTGTTTTCAGTATATTTATTTTTATTTAGTGTGTATTGTTTATTCTAGAAAACTGGTAATTTTTCTGAGGGTGTAATATTATTAAGAGGGTGAAAAAGTAACCCACAGTGTGGGAGAAACATTTGTAACACATATATCTGATGAAGATTCATATGCAAAATATTTTTTAAAGCACCTAGAAAATCAACAAGAAAAATCAAAAAGTCTAACAGAAAATAGGCAACATACAGTATCACTTTACAAAAGAGTGTAAAAATAACCATTAAACATAAAACAAGGGCTCAATTTTTATTAATCATTAAGAATTTTTTTTTTATTAATCATTAGGAAAATAATCATTTAAATTTTTAAATTATTTAAAAAATCATTTAAAATAATACTGTGGTACTATCACACCTCCACCATAAAGCTAAAATGAAAAATAGGTAATACAAGGTGCTGCTGAGGATGTGAAACAACTGGAACTCTATTGCAGATGGGAGAATAAATTGATACAATTTCTTGAGAAAACTGACATATTCCTATGGCTCAGGAATTCCACTTGTGGGCATGTATCAAGCAGAAATAAGTGTACAGGTTCACTACAAGACATGGACAAAAATGTTCATAGACTAAAATTGAAAACTACCCAAATACATTACGTACAGTAAAATGATAAAAATTTTGTTGCATGCAATGGAATATTACAAAACATTACAAAAATAAATGCCCTCCTCAGTAACATGACTGAATGACTGAATCACATTATCATAATGTTGCAGAAAAGAGACACAAATGAGCATATACTGTAATACTTGTTTAAATTTTAAAGCCAGGTAAAATAAATTTATAATTAAAAAATCAGTTTAGTGATTTCCTTTCAGAGGTAGTTATTCAAAAGGGAATGAGGGTCTTCTGGGTGCTGATGATGTTCTATTTCTTGATCTAAGGGCGGATTATATAGATACTGTCACTTTGGAATATTAATTGATGTTGTATACTTTGATTTGTGTACTCTTTGTACATGTATGATATGCTACAATAAATAATGTATTTTAAAAGAAAGATTTTTGAAATCTCCACCAAAAAACTATTAGAATTAATAAATGAATTCAGTAAAGTTGCAGGATACAAGGTTAATATACAGAAATCTGTTGCTTTTCTACACAGTAATAATGAACTATAAGAAAGAACTATCAAGGAAACAATTTCACTTATAATTGCATCAAAAAGAATAAAGTACCTAGGAATAAACTTAACCAAGGAGGTTAAAGACCTATACTCTGAAAGCTATAAAATATTGATAAAGGAATTTGAAAATAATACAAAGAAATGGAAAGTTTCCCCATGTTCTTGGATTGGAAGAATTAATATTGTGAAAATATCCATACTCCCCAAAGCAATCTACAGATTTAATCCAATTCCTATCAATATACCTATGACATTTCTTACAGAACTAGAACAACTAAGCTTAAAATTTATATGAAACCAAAATGACCCCTAATTGCCAAAACAACATTGAGAATAAAGAAAAAATCTGGAAGAAACACACTCCCTGACTTCAGTATATACTACAAAGTTACAGTAATCAAAACAGGATGGTACTGGCACAAAAACAGACACATTGATCAATGAAACAGAATAGATAGCCAAAAATAAACCCACACACTTAGGATCAATTAATCTACAACAAAGGAGGCAAGAATATATAATGGAAAAAAGACAAACTCTTCAATAAGTGGTGCTGAGAAAACTGGACAGCTTCATGTAAAAGAATGAGATTAGAACATTTCCTCACACCATACAAAAATAAACTTAAAATTGTTTAAATATATAAATATAAGACTGGAAACCATAAAACTAGAAGAGAACATAGGCAGAACAGTCTTTGACATAAATTGTTGCAATATTTTTTTGGATATGTCTCCTGTGGCAAAAGAAAAAAAAGGCAAAAAATAAACAAATAGGGACTAATTAAAGTTAAAAGTTTTGCACAACAAGAGAAACCATCAACAAAATGAAAAGACAACCCAGGGAATGGAAGAAAATATTTGTAAGTGATGTGGTCAATAAAGGGTTAATATCTAAATTATATAAACAGCTCATACAACTCAATATCAGAAAAACAGACAATCCATTCAAAAAATGGGCAGAAGACCTGAATAGACATTTTTCCAAAGAAGACATAGAGATGGACAACAGGTAAATGAAAAAATGCTCAACATCGCTAATCATCACAGAAGTGCAAATCAAAATGACAATGAGATATCACCTTAAACCTGTCAAAATGTCTATCATCAAAAAGTCTACAGATAACAAATGCTGGTGAAGATGTGGAGAAAGTGAACCCTACTACACCATTGGTGGGAATATAAATTCAGGTAGCCACTATGGAAGACTGTATAGAGGTTCCTCAAAAAACTAAAAATAGAACTGCCATATGACCCAGCAATCTCACTGCTGGTTATATATCTGAAGAAAATTAAAATAATAATTCAAAAAGATACATGCACCCCAATGTTCATAGCAGCATTATTTATAATAGCCAAGCTATGGAAACAAGCTAAGTGACCAAAACCAGATGAACAGATAAAGAAGATGTGGTACATACAATAGAATATTACTCAGCCATAAAAAGAATGAAATTCTGCATTTGCAGCAACATGGATGGACATAGAGAATATTATGCTAAGTGAAATAAGTCTGACAGAGGAGACAAATACTTCATATTATCATGAATACATGCAATCCAAAAAATAAAACAAATGTATTTAACAAAGCAGAAATAGACTCACAGATACAGAGAACAAACTAGAGGTAACCAGAGGGGAGAAGAAAGGAAATAGGGGTGAGATAGGGGTAAGGGATTAAGAAACACAAACCACTATGTATAGAATAAATAAACAACAAGGATATATTGTACAGCACAGGGAAATATAGCTATTATTTTATAATAACTTTAAATAGAGCATAGCCTATTAAAATATAGAATCACTGTGCTGAACACCTGAAACTAAAATAATATTGTAACTCAGCTATACTTCCATAACAAAATGAACAAACAATAAAACAAAAGACAGAAATAAACAAAAAAATAAAAAGAATGCAAGTCTGTTGTCCTATATTTTTTCTTTCTGCCCAGAAAGAGGATATGATGGCTGGAATTATAGAAACCTTCTAGCAATCATGAGCTGATCCTGAACATGGGAGCCACATGTAAAGGGTGATGAAATGGAAAGAGAAGAAAACTGTGGCACTGGAGAAACTGTGGATCCTCTAAACCAAACTTGGCTACCTAGAATTTTACATGAGAAAAAGAAATATTTTCTTGTTTAAGATGTCCTTCCACCAATACATAAACAAACAAATAAATAAAAATTAAAATAAACAGAAGGAAATATGAGCCTTCAGTACTCCCCAGCCTACCTTGTGGAATGTGAGAGATCTTCAATGTGTAAGAGGTTCTGTTAGGAGGGAACTCTCTGACATTGCCTCATTCATATTTTAAATTGATCTGAAGCCTTTATTCACCCCCACTGACCCGTTTAGGTGGCCTTCATTCAGGGTAAAGCATTTTTTACTGTATAACCGCTATTACATTGTGATATATTTGTATACATTTTAGCTTTCCTTACTATATTGTGAGCTTGTTCAGGGAAATGACTCTGTCCTGTTTACTATTATATCACAGTTTATGCATTACAGTTCTTTAAAATTTGTGAAATTGAATCAAATGATTAGAGAATATGCTTCTGCTTCAAAATGATAGAAATCAAGTCCAATAAAACGTATATAATATTGAATAAGCATTTTAATTTTTGATTTGAGCTAATTTAAAATATCTCACAATGTAGTAATATTTACAGACTCCATGATTTTTTTAATTATTTATTTATTTACTTATTTATAGACTTTATTTATAAACTTTATTTTTAGCACATTTTTAGGGTTACAGAAAAATTGAGCATAAAATACAAAGATTTTCCATGTACTATCTGCCCCCACATATGGACAACCTCCCCCAATATCAACATCCATCACCAGAGTGGTACATGTATTATAAACAATGAACCTACATTGACACATCATTATCACTCAAAATCCACTAAGGTTCACTCTTGTTGTCTATTCTATGAACTTTAACAAATGTATAATGACATGTGTCCATTATTATAGTATCCTACAGAATAGTTTCACTGTCCTAAAAATCCTCTGTGTTCTGCCTATTTATACCTTCCTTTCTTTTTACCCTGGAAACCACTGATATTTTTACTGACTCCATTGTTTTGCCTTTTCCATAATGTCAAATATTTGGAATCATATCACATTCAGCCCCTTCAGATTAGCTTTTTTCACTTAGTAATATGCAAGTTTCTTCCATTTCTTTTCATGGCTTGACAGCTTAATTCTTTTCAGTGCTTAATAATATTCTATTGTTTGGAAATACCACAGTTTATTTAACCATTCACCTACTGAAGGATATGTTGGTTGCCTCCAGGTTTTGTCAATTATGAATAAAGTGGCTATAAATATTCATGTGAGGTTTTTGTGTGGACGTGGTTTTCAACTCCTTTGGGTAAATACCAATGAGTGTAATTTCTGGATTATATGATAAAGAATTTCATACAATTGTATGGATTGTATGTAATTTCTGGATTTCTGGTTTAGTTTTGTAAGAATCTGTCAAAGTGTCCTCCAGAGTGCCTGTACTATTTTGCATTCCTATTAGCAGTGAATGAGATTTCTATAACCTCACCGGCATTTGGTGTTGTCAATGTTTTGGATTTTGGCCATTATAATAGGTATGTAGTAGTATGTCACTGTTGTTTTAATTTGCAATTTCCTAATGACAAATACTGTTAAGCATCTTTTCTCATTTGCTTTGCTTATTTGCCATCTGTGTCTCTTTGGTGAGGTATCTGTTCAAGGTTTTTCACTATTTTTCAATGGGGTTGTTTGTTTTCTTATTGTTTTAAGAGTATTTGTAGGTTCCATGATTTTTAAAAATGATAAATTTTTAAAAAATCTGTTTTGCTTATTTTAACATTTAATCTTCTTATAAACTTTTAAATGATTTTTAAATTTTTTTGAGTATAAAAGTTATATGCACTCATTTTAGAGATATTAGATATTATAGAAAAGGATGGCAATCATGTTAAAATATGTTATAAGACTAACCCTCAGAGGTAATTTCTAACATATTAAAAACTATGAATTGTCTGCAGAAGCAGAACTAACTTTCTTGTCTTTATTCTTTCCTTTCTACCTTCCTGTCTTGTTGATATAAAAGTGCCTAGCTTCTTCTGGAGGCAAAAACATCATGTAATCTAGAAATGTTTGTCTCTGGAAAAAGCTTCTTGGGATATTTCTTCATTTAAGGCAACTGGGAACCTACTATTCCAGGGGGCAATAGTGCTAAGAGTGAGTGTTTTGGTTTGGCAAAGGTGCTTCTCCAAGTGACTTGCATTTGCTTCAAATATTTTATTGTTTTTAAATAACAAATACAGATATTTGTCTTAAGAACAGTATATACCACTACAACTAGAACCCCAGAAAGCTGTGTAATACTTCTCCCATCATTCTCATAGAAGTTTATGATCTTGAGGTTGGAGTAGATCATTTCCAAGGAGAACTGTATAATTTTAGCACATATATCTGTATCAATAAATAATATACATTTTGCTTTGGACATATTAAAATTTAGATGACACTTTAGATGACATCCAAGTTTAAGAATAATTTTCAAATTTTTCTTCATGAAATATTGTGATTTTGAAATGCATCCATATTGATACAAATTGATAGGGTATTATGAGTATTTTCCTACAATAGCACTCAAAAATTTATTCTATACAAGCATACATATTATATGTATTTTCAGTTGTCTGAATCATGTAGATTTTTGTTGTTTCAGATATTTTTTTTTCCTTTCTAGCACATTGGGGGTTTATCTTTCAATCAACTGTCCACCATTAATTAAACTGTAAACTGGGTTTCTGTATTACATTTTTCGAAATTGTCTGGGCACTAGGTAGATTTAGCTCAAGCTTTGCTTTCTGATTCCATTTTATTTCAAGCTGTATATAGAAGTAGATGACTATTTAGGTAAATAATTAATATCCTTGATTTTATGAATGACATGATCTTACATTGTTACTTGTTATGTATTTATATTTCATAAGTCTCACATCTTCCAGGAGATCCTAATATGCATAAGTGAATCAAAGTTAATCAGCATTTTATAGGACACGGCAGGTAAATTTACTGTCCATTCAAGAGTAAAGAACCTAAGATATGATATTTAATATATTCAACTAAATGCTATGTTCAAAATATATCAAAGTAACAAAGAAAATAATTCTATTAGTGGATTAAAGTATATCTAGGTTGAATTAAACATAGAGTAATATGAGTTAGTATATCTGGACAACAAAATTCTCTCCTGTGCCTTTTCCAAATTACAAACTGTTAAAAGATTATGCCAGAGGAAATGGAGAATCATGGAGTATTGTTTTCAGAGCTGTAGCAATTAAGGTTGAAATTTCCTGGCCTTGCATTTACGAGCCTCCATGATGTAAATGGGATTTGCCTTTTTATATTCTACCTTATTCATGTTCATATACACAAGGCCCTAGCCAAATTGACTTGTTTGCAATTTCAGCACACATTCCTTTCCCCACGTGTGTGCTTTAGCTCCTGATTTTCCATCTGCCTGGAATTTTCTTCTCCCACTATATTTTCTTGTCTATACACTCCCCTTATGCAACACTCTGCAGGAATACTGAATTCTTCATGATTGTTTACCTACTCCCCACCTTCCCTCTTTTAGAATAATTAATTCATCTTTTATTTGCATTGCACCCGATTGATGCTGGCCACTGTGCTAGATTCTGAGCATATAAAGAAGAAAACATGATGCCTGTAAGAATATGCATGTTAGAGAATGTGGCAGAGTAGACAGATTCTTTGTGAATTAGCTATAATATAAGATGATTAAGTGCAATGACTAAAGTCAGCACAGCTTCTCTGTAAACGTAAACAAGTGAGACTGAATTTGTTTGGGGCATCTCAGAAGCACTTTTCTATGTCCCAATATTTCCAGAGTTATTAAACAGAGAAAGTATACAAAAAGTATGTAAGGGGAGTATACTAAGTACAGCCCCCTCCCTTGCCCTTTCATCCCACATGCCTAAATGATGAGCCTAGGACAAAACCTGACATACATGAAGATGTAAATAAAGATGTGGTGAATGCATATATTAATTCAGAAAAGGATCACTTGCTAAAGGATCTAAGCATGGGGTAAAATGATTTAGAGAAGATTTCTCTGAGAAGCACAGATAAGAGTGGGGAAGTAAGGGGGCTTCCCGGGTGACTCAGTGGTTGAGAGTCTGCCTGCCAATGCAGGGGACACGGGTTCATGCCCTGGTCCGGGAAGATCCCACATGCCACAGAGCGGCTGGGCCTGTGAGCCATGGCCGCAGAGCCTGTGTGTCCAGAGCCTGTGCTCCGCAACGGGAGAGGCAACAAAAGTGAGAGGCCCGTGTACCGCAAAAAAAAAAGAGTGGGGAAGTGAGGATGCTGGCACTGATAAGAAGTAATTGTGCAATCTGGGTGTGGGATTCACCTTCAGCTACAGTTCTCTTGTAGTAGGAATTATTCCTTTGTATTAGAGCCATGTGTGTCCATGTGTTATCTCTCTAACAAGACCTCAGTATCTCATCATCAGGATGGCTAACTGAGGCATGTTTTCTCCTTGAGAGCTTGCAGGATGATGCGTGGTTCACACACATTGCTCAATGAAGAAAGTCTTAAGGGAGTTTTGGTTGAAGTCATAACATGGTGCCAAGTATTGGTAAGGTCTATGCCATGGGATGTAACAATAGTAGACTTGTAAGTCTTAATTTTCAGAAATACTGTAGATCCCTGGTTGTGTTTCACAATGGCTATAACTTCAGTAATAATTTGTATAGATAAATTGTCACCTTTATGACCATTAAAATTTATAGATTGCTAACTAGAGGCCACACACTTATATCAGCACTTTATATATTTTATCTATTTTAATCCTCACAATCACACTCGTGAGTTAGGAACTGCTATTATTTCCATTTTATTCATGATGAAATTGAGGCACAGGGAAGTTGAACAAATTGCCTAGCATCTCACAGTTAGAGGATAGGTGTGTTGCATATTTAAGCCCGTTACTCTTAGTACTAGTACTCCACATCTAAAAAGCACTCTGGGGCTTCCCTGGTGGTGCAGTGGTTGAGAATCCACCTGCCGATGCAGGGGACACGGTTTCGTGCCCCGGTCCGGGAAGATCCAACATACCGCAGAGCAGATGGGCCTGTGAGCCATGGCCCCGCTAAGTCTGTGCATCTGGAGCCTGTGCTCCGCAACGGGAAAGGCCACAACAGTGAGAGGCCCGTGTACCACAAAAAAAAAAAAAAAAAGAAAGAAAGAAATAAAAAAGAGACAGTTCTAAAACATTTTGATTGAAAATAGAAAACATGGCAGTAAATATGTTTCTTTATTAGTTTGCTAAGGCTGCTGTAATGAAGTACCACAAGCTGGGAGGCTTAAACAACAGAACATTATTTACACACAGTCCTAGAGGCTGGAAATCTGACATCAAGGTGTTAGCAGGGTTGGTTTCTTCTTAAGGCCTTGAGGGAAGGGTCTGTTCCAGGCATCTCTCTTTGGCTATTAAATGGCTATCTTCTCGTGTGTTTTCACATTGTCTCTCCTCTATGTGTATCTCTCTGTGTCTTAATTCACCTTTTTATAAAGACACCAGTCATATAGGATTGGGATCCAACCTAATGATCTTACTTCAAGTTAATTATCTCCAGAGAGACCCTGTCTCCAAATAAGGTCACATTTTCAGGTAAAGGGGTTTAAAACTTCAACATATGAATTTTGAGGTAAACAATTCAACTCATAACAATTGCTATGAGAAAAAAATGTACAGTATAGTAGTGAAATTTAGATAGGGATTTTTTTTTTATTTTAAAGAAAATATATTCATTATATTTAAGAAGCATTGTCTGAATGAAATATCCATTTGAAATTTTAAACTAATACTAGTTAAAACTTCTAGATTTTAAGATAGTTTATGGCACTAAGTCCCTCAAAAATCATATTTTGCTATTAAAAACTACTCAGTGAAGTCAATTTACAAATGAAGATGTAACTCTTTATATGTTAATGCTGTATATTATTTGTATATCTTAAACTTTGGCGGGGGCTGAATATGATTCTTCTTCAAAGAACATATTGTGGTTAATTTAAAGCAAAGTCAAGTCTAATACTATCTTAATATGAACATATTTTTAGCCTGTTCTGTGAGGTCAAAAAATAGCAGACAGCTGTTTTCCTCCTAAAAGTTACTTATCATTAAAATAATAGAAATAAACAATATGCAGAAAAGGGGAAATAGAGAAAAATAATCAAACAGAGCAACTAATATTCCATTTATGCAAATCACTCTCATTTCTATTTCAATGCCAAAAAACAAGGATGTCTGCAAGGCTATTCCATAAACAATAGATAACAGAGCTGTTCCTCAGAAGGCCATTTTAAAATTCACTTTTACTAATTAGGAAGCCAATTCTAGAAGGGAGAAACAAAACTCTTTAACCTCCATTGATCACCTAAGAACACGCTCCTCTAATTGGTGAGGAACTGTTTTAATCATGGCAGAATAATGGGTTTCACACTAAGAATTTTGGTGTTCCTGAGTTCAAACATCCTTCATAGATTCCCTCTATAACATTTGAGTGTCTCAATATCCTTCAGAATTGATTTGTTGAAAAAAAGGACTTTGCTATAAAGCAACTGGTTCCATTTCTGAAGTGTACAGAAAATCAAAAATAAAAGGTTTTATGCTTGGTTAGCCTTGCAATTCAGGTTTCTGGAAGCTGTTACTCCTCAGAAGTATAACTATTTTCCTGGGAAAATCTAAACTACTACTATAGCTCAAAGTAATTAGTATAAGGTTTAGATTTTCTTCCAACTGCATCTTATTTTGAAACTGGAATTATAGGGTTATTCAGAAGTAACTTTATTTTGCAAACATACAATATTAAATATTGTAAAGTGATATGAAATGGTACAAAGACTAAGAATGCACAATAAAGTTAAATTCAAGGCTACATTTCATATTTTGAAAATGTGTATGCACACCTGTTAGAACCTCAAATACTCTATATTCATAAAGTCCTCAAAACACATACATTAGAACTGTTATCATAAATGTTTCACACTTAATGATATAAAATCAACAAAGCAGGGACTGTCTAAAGATAATTAAAGATCTTACTCCTTGAGTTTTTCTCAGAATAATCAATGATTATGAAAGCAAAATGAATGACTAAGTTAGTATTCCCATTCAAATATATATCTAAAAGGGTTAACCCTACACCAGTTTAGTAGAAATATTGTCAGATGAAATTTGTGAGTAGGTGAATAAAATGAAGAGAGGAATGGGAGAAAGTCCTTCACTGATTTCAATCAAGATTAACACTTTAGGATGGGGAAATAAAAGAGAAATCATGCTAATACTGGGACCAGCCAGTCGTTTTCCATTTTTTAATACTTTCAAATTTGATTTAATTACTGAATCATGATGGTCCATAAATCAAACATAAATTCTTCTTCTAAAATAATTGTTTGGTGGGCTAAAATCAGGCTAAGTGTAAGACATGCATTATTTTCAAGTAGCTTAAATTTTTAGATTATTCATATGCTCACATTAGTGAAAACTTTTTCCTGTTAAAGCTGTGTTTAACATTTTTTTAAACAGGTGCTTCAAATTACAGAAAGCCCTGCAATAATTTAATTTTCTTTTAAGGTAAGTAAATTAGATTTCTTACAGGTAGATATAGGATTTTTCAATATGTATAGAAAGACAATTTCTCATATCGTCTGGGATAATGTGCTTACTTGATCTGTCATATTAAATTTTGGGTCCCAGAAAATAATTTTAAATAAACAAATGAGATTAAATTCCTGAAAATGTTTAGAATTAGATGGGAAGTGAAAGAATCTTGATCGAGTTTTGTCCTGGAATATTAATTAGTATTGCAACTTTCTTCTTTCCCTCATAAAATATATACATATTTAGAACCATTTAGGAACTTCCTGTGGCCTGGTAATATAGAAATTTATTGATTCACCACAAAAAAACAAACAAGCAAACAAACAAAAGCATATCACAATTTACACATAATTCTGCCAGTTACACATATGTGTTTTCATTGCATTGGCATTCTGGGTCCCTCTTGGTAGTGAGTCTGTTTTCTGATGGATTAGTGAACATGAGCCTGTGTGTTTCAATACTGTAGCTCGGATTCTTTCTTCAGATAAAATAGCTCTTTCCTCTTGAGTTTCACCAGCTCCTGACTTTAGGTTCTACTCTCTCTCCCTAAACTTCTGTAGCCATTTCCTCTTATCCTCACATTCTTTGCTCTCATCCTGCACAGCCTATTCTAGGGGTCTCCTAAAAGAACAAAAATAAACTGTTGTGATGGATTGCTCTCAGACTGTGCTAAGTTTAAATGGAGATAGTTAATGAACTTATATTTCCTGCAGAGGATGTGAATATATTATAACCTCATATCATTTTTATGGAAAAATCAGTTATCTTTACCAGATCAACTAATAGCAGGTTATAAATGTAAAAATATTCAGCCTGTAGGAAAATGTATATGACACTTTGCATTAGGATATTAGCTTTGTTCAAGGGAGGCACATGATTTGTATCAAATACTGATTGTCTCAAAGCTATTTGTGAGAGTAACATGCTTTCCATGATTTACAAGCCAAATTCAAAAGGAAGCCTTAACTACTTTGCCACAAAAGTATGCAATTTTCTTGTGAAGTGGTCTTGAAAGGCCAAACTATGTTTTTTTCAATCATTAGGCACATTTCTGTTGAATGGTCCCTATGTGCCAGGCACTAAGATTGGTGTTCTGGATACATCAGTGATTAATTCAGGAAGTTCATCCGTTTCTGGAATTTATTATCTGGTCAAAAATATGTATGTCAAATAAGTAATGACAAATCTAATGAATATAATGTTGGGGAAGTCCAGGAACTAAGGGTATTGATATAAGTACCAACTTAATCAAATGCAAGGTAGAGATAGGGAAGAGGACTCTTCTGAAGAAGAATCATTTCTTCTGAAAAGTTAATGATGAGTAATAACTTCCCAGAGAAGATAAGAAAGTGATATAAGGGGAAGAAATGGAAAGAGGGCTCCATGCAGAAAACAATTGTCAGAGCCCCTGAGGTGGGATTGAACAAGACATTTGACGGCTTCATGATTTTCTTCTCCCACCAAACTTGAGCCTAGACAGATGTCACAATGAAGCAAGAAACATAAGGATGTTCTTCTCCAATTTGACATCTGGGAGGGACCCTTGATGTATAAAATGCCAAAGAATTGAACACTGAGAACAATGCAAAAGATGAACCGTTCATGATCTGAAAGGCAGTGGTGTATGAAAGCCAGAAATAAAGGTTAAATATAAATGAATTATTTTCACCTTCATTACGTAAGTTTAATTTGGAATCACTCCAAATGTTGTTGCATATACTGCACTCAGCAGATGAACTAGAGTATGTCATTTGCCAATTCACTGATGTTCTTATTAAATCTTACTCAAAAGTGCATGTTCAATAAAATAATAACATTTGAAAAATGAGTGTAAAGCTATATTTAAAGCTTCAAATGAGAGCAAGAGAGAGTACACACAAATAGATTAATTTGAGATATTAAAATGGAGAACATTACTCCATTCAAAGAAGATATGTTAAGTCATTGCTTTCCAATACAAAAGAAAAGTAATTCTAAGTCATTTAGCCAATTTGTCGTTAGCATGAGAGCTGTAACTTTGCTAGGCAATCTTTCTTTATTGTTTATTATTTATTGAACACCAAGTAGGCAACACTATATAAATCATCGTAGACACAGTGCCTACCCTAAAGGCATACAATCTAAGTCAGACAGAGAAACCAATTCAGACATGAAATATGTCAAATGTGTTGATTAAACTCTGAAGATTGAGATTCTTAATTATAAATATGTCTTCATAGCTTAGGAAATGAAAACTATAAATAAAACAAAAGACAAAATGATAGGGAAATCACAGTCTATGTGTGTTTTCAATCTACTATTTGCTATTATTTAAGAACTAATGATTATAATTTTAGCTTGAGGTACAATCTTACTAGGAAAAAAAGTAAACAGCAACATAATACAAAGTTTTGGGGAAAGTGATGCTAGAATTACCTTCTATTTTCTATTAAAATCTTTTCACTCTGCTTTCAACTTGCTCAGGAGTTTTTGGTTCTATGCCCCATGTTATCAGAGGCATAAAGACAATATTTAAAGACTGTTCTTCTCACAGTGCTAATCTCCTGTTATATAATTGGAAGATCATCACATTTTCCCAATGTTCAATGCCAAATGTATGAATATAGATGGATGGACAGAAAAATCAATCTATCTATATCTATGTTTATATCTATCCATCTATCTACATCTTCAACACCTGGCACATAGTAGTTCCTCAACATATATTTGTTTATTTGAATCCAATTGATCTTTCTTACTGCATTTTAAATTTAAGTCCTACTTTAAGAAAACTTGAATTCAGTAGGTCTTTGTTGATTATTTTATGTATAGTAGTGTGTATATGTTAATCTCAAACTCCTGATTTATCCTTCCCCCCTACCTTTCCCCTTTGGTAACCAGAAGTTTGTTTTCTAAGTCTGTGCGTCTGTTTCTGTTTTGTAAATAAGTTCATTTGTATCATTTTTTTGGATTCCACATATAAGTGATATCATGATATTTGCCTTTCTCTGACTTACTTCACTTAGTATGATAATCTCTAGGTCCATCCCTGTTGCTACAAATAACATGATTTCATTCTTTTTTTAATGGTAATAAAAAAAGAAGAATATTCCATTGAATATATGTACCACATCTTCTTTATTCATTCATCTGTTGATGGACATTTAGGTTGCTTCCATGTCTTGGGTATTGTAAATAGTACTGCAATGAATATTGGGGTGCTTGTATCTTTTCAATTTATGGTTTTCTCCAGATATATGCCCAGGAGGTATAGCACAGGGAACTTTACTCAATATTCTGTGATAACCTAAATGGGAAAAGAATCTGAAAAAAATAGATCTATGTATATGTATAACTGAATTACTTTGCTATACACCTGAAAATAATACAACTTTGTAAATCAACTATACTCCAATATAAAATAATTTTTTTAATTAAAAATAAACATTTTTCACATTCACACAAGAAAATTTGTTTATCACAATGAAGAAAATAAAACTTGAATTCAGATATATGAAATTATAGAAATTAAATTAAGATACGTTATTCAAAAATTATAAAGATTCAGAATTGGTGAGCCTTTCTGTAAACATAATATATGACTAGATTTTAAAGATCTAATTTAAAGATCCAATTTGAGAACTTACTAAAAGCCCTGTGTCATTTGAGCTTGTAGTTTTAAAGCAAATGATGCCAGAACCTGAGGGCTTGGATTTATGCTTTGTGCACTTCAGTTGGTCATTGATATCTTTGTAGTATATGTGAATAGACATCTAAGAATTGTTTACAGAAGCTGTCTTTGTGCTTTTGAATAAATTTTACACTGTATTTGAAATGGATGAAAAATAATTATCTGTTAATCCACTGGGTTTATAGTCATATATACATCTCTGAATTGAGACCGTTTTGGATTAAAATAATCTAGGACTGGAAGTTAAGCTGAGACAATCTCATTTTCAAAACCATTCAGTAGTTGATTGGGCCTCACTACAGTATAATAAAGGGCACTGTTATGTGTATGGACTACTACCTGTACTTGGAAGGCAATTTACTTCTTCAATAATGTTTTATAATAAATATGTATAAATATAATATTTATAAAATAGTTAAGCACTTAACATGATAATGTTATTATCCCCATTTTACAGATGAGCAAACCCAGGACACAGAGCTAGGAAGGGACAACACGAGGATGCAGTCCAGATGGTATGCTTCCAGAACTGATGAGTTCAATGCCTCAGACATTTACTTCCTTGAGTAGATCTTAACTAATGTTACCTTGTAGTAGTAGAAAAACAGGGAAGGAGAGGCAGTATGAAATAGAGGAAATAGATTGTATTATGACCTCCCCAAAATTCCTTTGTTGAAAGTCTTAATCCCTAGTACCTGCCTCTCCCTTAGCCTTCAATTCGTATGTTGAAAGTACTAACACTCGCTACCTCAAAACATGACGTGATTTGGAAATAGAACCATTGCAGCTTAATTAGTAAAATTAAAATGATGTTATTAGAATGGGTCCTAATCCAATTACCAGTGAACTTATAAAGAGAATGAGGCCATGTGAAAAGAAAGAGGCACACATAAAGGAAAGATAATGTGAAAACACAGGGAGAAGATGGCCATCTACAAGCCAACAAGAGGGGCCTAGGACAGATCATCCTTCCCTCACAGCTCTCAGAAAGTATGAACCCAGCCCTTGCCTTGACCTCAGACTTCTAGCCTCCATAACTGTAAGAAAATAAATTCCTGCTGTGTAAGCCTCGCAGTTTGTCTTAGACAGCCCTAAAAATTAATAGAGATGACCATGCAATGATACCATTTTCATTCTCCCAGCCAGAAGAAAAAAGAAAAAAAAAAAAAGGAACAATTCAATTCATAAAAAAAATGGTCTGCACTCAGGAGACCAGCATAGGCTTTGGGGCCAGGAATTCATAGCAGAGGAAGCTGATGTTGGGAGCAGGACAAAAAAGTATTTGCTTTTAAGAGACATATTTTAATTGAATGTGTTCCATGGATGCTCTTTATATTGTTGGGCAAAATGACATTGGATGTTTCCTAGTTCCGTCTAGTGGCTCCCATGGCTCACTGAAAGAATCCTCCTAGGAGCTATAAGTATTCTTATACTCTCACTTTGTTCTGCTTCCAGCAACACCTTACCTGTTGCTGTTGCTTTTCTCCCCTTGCTGTCCTACATTGCAGTTAAGGTCAGTCATCCAGGTAAAATTTATAGCTTGTTTATAGAGAAAAAGATGAGCATGTGGTATCTGGAAAATGAGTGTATTGATACTTTTTTCAATTGATAAATAAGCTATAATAGTCTCAAGTAAATGTCCAGAGTTTTTAAGAAATGGAAAAAATCATCTCAGTCAAATGTGTGGACAATTTTTTAAAATTAGGATTTTCAAATCCATATACATGTCTTGGTACGCAAGTTTGAAGTTTTCAGAGTATTGGTCTTATGTGCTAAAGACTAGTAGTACAGCTAAGGATGTTTAGAACAGGGAGGAAGCAAGCTTTTCTGTAAACTCAGCTTAGGGCAACTCAGTTCAACTCTTCACTTAATAGAAAACTCACTCTTCAAGTAGGGGAAGAATATATAGAACAGTTAATTAGCTATGAAAAGAAAATATGGGATACATTTCTCCTCTCCTCTCTTCAAATGCCTAGATCACTTTATTGGCAGAGCAGTCCCATTTTGTGGAATTGTGCTCTATCTTATCTCCCAGATGGGTAAGGATAACCAGGATACAGGAGAAGACATCTGTTGTTTCCGTTCACTCAACTACTGTTTGCTAACTACCAGACTGTGTAGTACTCAAGATTCAGTGAGGAACAAAACTAATAGATTTTACACCTAACTAAGCAATTACAATACAGTGTCCTGAGAGATTATGAACATTTCTCAGTGTATTTCCCAAAACGTTTCCTTTAGGTTGAGATTCGGCAGAAAGGGAGCAGATCCTAAGAGGAATACTGAATGTAGGGGTTTTCAGGAGAAAAGTTACAATGTTACTTCATAGATGCAACCGGACACTTCATAACAAAAGTGTAAGCATTTCTGTCTGAACTCAAAATATTGTGTAAATTATTGTCTTATTGCCTTTTTTAGTAATCACGCATAGTTGCAAGCTTTGTTAATAAATCATTTAATTGATGAAGACAAGGTAAAATGTTCCTCTATTTTCTTGTTAATAAAGTCTCTTGAAATCCCATCCATGAATCAAAAGCAATCTGCACTGGCTACCAGCTCCTTAATGATCTACCTGCTCAGGGAGAAAACACTTAATCGCCATCCAGTGGCCAGACAGAACAAATGCTCTTAAATAGGGGAAGAAAAGTGCCACACGTGAGGGGGAAGGGCACACATACATGCACGCACACACATACCAACATGTACAGAAAGCAAACTAAACTAAACTAAAACAAAACATGGAAATAAAATATATTTCTATAGACCACATAAAGCCTAGTTTGTTAAATGTGCTCTGGAAATATTATTGGAAGCAGAGTGAAATTTTTCATGAACAAAATAAGGCAAGAGGTATGACTGTGAATCACAGCCACATTAGTTAATTATAACTGATTTGGAACAATTTTTACATAATACCTCACAGCTAAAATTCAGAAGGCTAGGGTCTCAACAAGGGAAGAGAATCCACTGCAATCCTAACCTATCTGATTCTCCATGTGACACCACGAGTAGTTCTGCGGTCACTCACAACTGCAGAAGTTTCAGGTCAAATAGTCTATATTACATTTACAAATATCACCTTAGAAATTAATTCAAACTACAGCTTCTTTCCTTTGGTCATGATTTAGAAGAGGTCCCACCTGCTAATGATGGAGGTGGTGGAGAAGCGCTCTGAAACAAGGAAGTCAGATGAAGGATGAGAGAATGTTACATCATTCTGGGGTCTTAAAACTGACCATTCTCTTCTCCATCACCAATGATCATCACCACCACCATCACCATCACCATCATCATCATCTAATAAACTGGATAAATAGAAAGTTTAACTTTATTGGCCTTTACCCAGGAAGAGAATTCTCCACCTCTCTGAGTCTTAATGGCTGTCTGTGATTGGTCTTTTTTATTGCAGATGTCTCTGTAAGAACTTCATCTATAGGCAAAGAAGCTTCTCATTCACTCTCTAATGATTCTACTTGAAATGTGTACTCTTCTCATGACAATGTTAAGAATAACCTTCTGAGGGGCTCTTTCTTAGAGCTCTGAGATTAATTCTGAGCCTTGGTGTCAGCTTGAACATAGAGTTGGATGGAATGAGGTTTTAAGATGCTAATGTAGTAAACAGAAGTAAACAGACTCTATTCCCTCCATCCTCCCCAAAAAGGATATGAGCATGACTAGAAAGTAGATTGTAATTTAAATCCATCAGCCAATGTCTCAAATATTTTATTGAGAATTAAATGCCTCCTTCTAATTCTCAACTACAAAAATAATACATACATACACAAACTAAAACTTTTACATACCGGGTGACTTCAAAAGCTAAAACATTCTTAAGGAAATAAAGAATTAAAAGTACTTACATCTTCTGTTTGTATCAGTCTGGGTTGCAGTCAACTTATAGATTTACATGAAAGAAAATTGAATCAAAGCTTTGGAATTTAATACTGACTATTAAAGAGAAAGTGTTCTAGGGCTTCCCTGGTGGCGCAGTGGTTGAGAGTCCGCCTGCTGATGCAGGGGACATGGGTTCGTGCCCCGGTCCGGGAAGATCCCACATGCCGCGGAGCGGCTGGGCCCGTGAGCCATGGCCGCTGAGCCTGCGCGTCCGGAGCCTGTGCTCCGCAACGGGAGAGGCCACAACAGTGAGAGGCCCGCATACCACAAAAAAAAAAAAAAAAAAAAAAAAAAAAAAAAAAAAAGAATAAAAAAAGAGAAAGTGTTCTAAATAAAAAAATAAGTTACCCAAACTTTGTGCAATGAATCATATTTTATGAGTTATATAACCATCCATTCTTTTAAAAATCATTTTTTGCACATCAGTAGAGATACAGGAAAAGATGTATTTGAATGAGGAAATGTCTTACCTTTTGAGGAGCTCAGGATCTAGTCAGTAGTTGTGAAACTATATGGTAATTATTTGTTTACCAGTTATGCATGATAGAGGCATATAGAAAACACTGAGTGTAAAGAAAGATGTAATTAACTCTGGAGGATTATGGGATGTTGTCTTCTGAGCTAAATCTTGAAAGATCGCTGTAAGTTTCTTGGAAACTCAAGGAAAATTTTAGCAATAAATACTTATTTTCCTATAGATTAGTTATAGTAAGCTATACTGTTGTGGCTCAAAAGCAACAGAAGTTTGTTGTTTTTTTTTCCCTTACTCAAATGACAATCCACTAGAATGATTCAGGTCAATCATTTATTCTCTAAGTGGTGATTCAGGACCCAGATTCCTTTCATCTTGTGGCTCCATCATCTTTCAGGGCCTTGTATGACAAGGAAAAGTATAGGCCCTTAAGTCAGAATCCTGACTCAGGTTTTGGTGTTCCGTATAGTCATGATTGAGCCTTTAATCTTCAGTCTCTGTGTTCTAATTCTTTCAATTGTGAAATGAATTCTCTTACTGCAAAAGCCTAAGCTTTAGCCTCTGGGGATTCGGGTCATAGGATGTGGTAGATCACATTATACTTTAGAAAGTGCTTTATAAGGTGAAAAAGCTGGTTTCTTTAAGCTAGTGTCACATTCTTATAAATAAGTTTTCAAGGACTTCAACCATGAGAGATATATAAAAGCACACTAAGTTTCTTTTCAGTGCTTTTTTCTCTCCTAAACATGCTTGCATCCTACCTCTGCCCCCAATGCTCATGCTGTTCACTGCTTGTTCAATATCCTTGTGAAATTTATTAGCCAAGCAGGCCAGTTGGGAAAGTGCTTCACAATTCTTCAGCTTCTACACCTTGATCTTCTCTTCTCTAATAAAAATATATCTCTCCTAATGTGCATAACATCATTGCCTTTTTAACTGTTCTAACAAAAATACAAGCAAACAAAATGATTCTAAATACATGCTACTCATTAGTGATTTTGTAATAGTCAGTACAGTATCATTTCAACGGTAGCTGCATTTAATCTGTAGCCTCCCATACCTTAAATTGCAGAATGCTAAAAAGTCCAAAGGAAATTTGGTTTGGAATGGAGTGATCATTTGTCACTCAGAAAATCACACTGTGGAGAAAAATTTACTAATCTACTTCATGCAGGGCTTGCTTATTCTTATTGGCCAACTTTTATGATATGGTAGACATTTGAATGAGTATTAAAATGCATATTAGAAAAAAGCATATTGATTTTTGGGGAAAATATTATTTATATAATTCAATTCAACTTAATGGTCTTTGAAAGCTTTGGTGCATCCCTTGATCCTGTTCCAGAACACTTAGCTTTATTTTAGTTTTCATTTTAATTGGAGAATTTAGAGGATTTTCTTACAGCTGGAGCACAGCAGATCTGTTACTAATAGAAACCTAAGAAGAGGAGATCTAATTGTGTACACTGTGTGTGTATTATATATATATATGTACATATTACATTATATATACATATATTATGTTATATATAAATATAATATATATAATATTTATATAACATAAAACAAAATAGTACTGAAAGATTAGGTAAAACTATTTAGCTAAAATTTTCTCTCAATAGGAAATCTGCAGATTTGTCTTAGGACTCCTACAGGCATCACTAGAGTGGTGTAGATAAGTTAGAAATTGTTCTAATTCCATGGAATTGCTTCTGTGTTTTCCCAAAAGATAATATATACCTATAATTTAAAGTTAAAATGTGAAAGAGATGCTGTGGAGTCTTTTTTTTTTTTAAATGGGGGTATAGTTGCTTTACAATGTTGTGTTAGTTTCCACTGTACTACGAAATGATCCAGCCATATATATACATATATCCTCTCCCTCTTGGACCTCCCTCCCTCCCACCCCTCCTCCATCTCATCCATTTGAGTTGTTCTTCCACTTGTAATAAGGGGTTTGTATTTTACCTACATTTTCTAAAAAATGTGGGCTTTGTTTTCAGATTCAACCTCATGTTCCTGGAACCTTCAGGCTCATATGAATACAAAACCATGTGTAGTGAAAAGGACTTGACTGCCACTATGTGACTCAAAGAAAGGTCCCTGAATGGGTCTTATTGACCTTCTCTGCTTGTCTCAGGTCCTTGAACCAGCCCCTGTGGCCAGGGGGCTGGACCACTCTAACTTAAATTACATTCTCCAGCCTTGGATAAGGAAATAGCCATAGTATCACCAAAGTGAGTTTGAGAATGGGGTGGGGAGTTGTGGGTAGATGTTGGACAGAACCTGGTGCACTGCTTAGGAAACAAAAGGATGTATATTGGAAAGAAAATTAACTAATTTCCAATATAGCTAGTCAGCTTGATTAAGGCATATACTAAAACATGTGTGATCTTAGTGTGTTTATTGTTATGGCCTAAATAACAGAGCTGTGAAGTAATGAAGCATGCTAATAATGGAACAGATTACGGTTTAGACACCTCAACCTATAAATTACAGCTATAGGTTTAAAAAGGAAAAACAATAAAAACCAAAACTATAAAATCTCCATCTTATGCTACTTCCAAATATTAAACTTTCCTCCATAAAATATTGCGGCATCAAAACTGTTGTTCTATATTATTCTCTAATTGAGGAAAATAATTCTACTCAACATCATAGACATAATGAGCAATGAGATTTGTGTTTTAAAAGTGGGGAAAATGTCTCTGTTTCCTTAATTTGGGAACTAAACAATTGAACACATTCATTTATCTCTGTTGACATGTTCCCATTTCCCTACTCCAAATGACTTTGGATCAGAAAAACATTTTTGCCAGGAGAAAACAACAACATACTTTATTCATAAAGTTACAACTGATGAAAAACTGGAGACTCTAATAACTATTCTTCTGCAACTTTTCAATAACATTTATAACTGGTAGTGCTAAGTTGTTGACTACAAGACAATCTGGAAACGGAAAAAACAACATATCAATTGTACAGTGATATTTTAACAAGAAGTAACAGGAATTTCAAAGGAGAATTTATGACGATAAATGTGTCTCTTATGTTGTATTTTAAATGCCCATGTTCTTAGTGCATAAAAATCCCCTACTTGGACAGGGGGATAATATAACCAGTGCACACTGAGGAAAATAAATGGATAAAATGGACTATCAAGTAGAACCCGGAATTCAGGCTATATTTTATATCTTAGGGAATTTGTGGTCAGAGAGATTTTTAAAAAGTAAACAAATGTGAAGAAGGATGAGTTAGATTAAGTGCTTTGCCAGTTGAAACAGACTTCCCAAGCCAGCACATAAAATCTGTGACCAAGGAGGATACCACGTAGATAGTTTTTGAGCTACCTTGTGGACAGATGTGACTATTGTCCTGGTGACCTTCAGGGTCTCATACACAGGTCTCACATCTGGTCCATGAGTGCACCGCTCAATCAACTTCTTTTAGAAAGTTAGATAGATCCATAAAATGGCTCTAGGTTGAAGTTCTGTGTGTGGTGTGAGCAGGGATGGTGTGTCAGGGAGGTTGGCACCTGCAACTTTGAACTGCATGATTCAGCCCACAGGCCTGGAAAATAATGCCTTTTTGCAAATGAGCAGCCTTTCCCAGATCATGATTTTCTACTTAAGTTTCCTGTAAATGTAAATCAGAATTGAAAAGGGAGGGAGAATATGACCTTCAGTGTTTATACTCATGTTTAGTACAAGATACCATTTTGAAGAGAGAAGGGCAAACCTCAAGGGATCTGAGGTTTACATTAGTGTACCAAAGCAGTACTATTAATGGGCATCTTCTGCAAATTCAGACCTCTTTCAGATGCAAAGCTTCTTTGAAAATCTCTCAAGAGAGCAGGCTTTCTTGTCTCCTCTCTGGGAGCTCCCATTTCACCGCTTGCTCGGAAATGGCCTGAGAATAGATTCCCCTTGCTGTTCCAATACTTCTACTTCTCCACTTCCTATCTGTAAAACCAAATCCATGGAAACTAACTTATAAAGAGAGAAAAATAAAAATTACAAATGTTGTTCAATGCAAAAATGTTTTTCATGCTGATATGTTACCCACTGTTTCATCTTTCTGAGAATTTACACTTTAATATGTTCACGGAGCTTGTGCTCCTCTAATCGGGACTGTGAGGTTTAGGCTGGTGCGCTTGCTCAGTCGTTTCTCCAGGAAGAAAAGCTTCAAACTCCTGTGTTCTGAAGTCAGGCTGACTTCAGGAAGTCAGAGGAAACCCCCAGCTGCTCTGCGGACGAAGCCGCCTGCACAACCTCACTGCAGACGATACTCACTAACAGGCCAGGGCTCCTGGAGACCAGGTTATGAAACGGAGGGATTAGAATTCTTTCCAGCACCTGTTTGCCTATGGCTTTGCTATGGAAATTAAGCTAGGAATTTATTCTATAAGTCTAGACTCTGAAGTTTAAATTTACTCAATTTTGAAAATGTACAGAGAACATGAAGGTTTTTTTTCCTATTTCCCTTTTACTAAAAGGTTTCATTACCTCGGACTAATATTGTGGCTGCCCTCAGGGAAATGCTATTATGAACCTTTTTGAGACTTGTCAGGAAGCATACTGGAAAATTGTACTGATGGATTACCCAATGTGCACCAAGGTAGATTTGTTCCCATTCATGTGAAGATGGTAGGGATGGAGGTTGGAGTGGGGGGGCAGGGTCGAGGATGGGGGACACGTTAGAAATTACTCCAGTAAATGAACAGCAGCACATTGGAAAATTCTCAATTATAATTTCTTTAATGATTGTATGCAGCAAACATTTTGGTATTAAGTGAAAATTATATATGTATGTGCATGTGTGTGTATGTATACATTATATATATAGTATAGATTACTGTATCTGTCACAATATCTCTCAGCTCAGAATCTCCTTAAGAAAGCGGGTGTTTGCAAGAGGTAGTTTATTTTGGGATCCTTTCAAGATACAGGGTTTAGGGATCTGGAAGAATGAAACAAGCACAGAGAGACACCAATCTAAAAATGCATTACTGAGCTGGTTCACTGCCATGGACAACCAAGGTTTAATGCTGCTGGGACACTGAATTATGTGCCTCAGAATAGCCAATGCAATATGACCCAGCAATCCCACTACTGAGCATATACTCTGAGAAAACCATAATTCAAAAAGACACATGTACCCTAGTGTTCATTGCAGTACTATTTACAATAGCCAGGTCATGGAAGCAACCTAAATGTCCATCAACAGAGGAATGGATAAAAAACATGCGGTACATATATACAATGGAATATTACTCAGCCATAAAAAGGAACAAAACTGGGTCATTTGTAGAGATGCGGATGGACCTAGAGACTCATACAGAATGAAGTAAGTCAGAAAGAGAAAAACATATATTGTATATTAACACATATATTATATATTAACACATCTAGGAAAATGGTATAGATAATCCTATTTGCAAAGCAGAAATAGAGACACACATAGAGAACAAACATATTGATACCAAAGGGGAAAGGGAGGGGATGTGGGATGAATTGGGAGATTGGGATTGACATATATAAACTATTGATACTATGTATAAAATAGATAACTAATGAGAACCTACTCTATAGCTCAGGGAACTCTACTCAAAGCTCTGTGGTGACCTAAATGGGAAGGAAATCCATAAAAAGAGGGGATATATGTATACGTATAGCTGATTCACTTTGCTGTACAGTAGAAACTAGCACAACATTGTAAAACAACTCTACTCCAATAAAAATTAATTTAAAAAAAAGAAAGGATAAGGAAGAATTTTTCATCAGTTCTTGTCCCTTATAGGTCAAAGGTTATGTCATGGCTTATTAACTCCTTCTTAATTCCAAATTGTTCATGCATCAGAATAGTTGAGCAGATTCCTAAAGACACGCCATGCAGGGAAGCCCAGAGCCCAGGTGCTGAAACAAGAAAACATGGTGCAATTGAGGTGAAGTGATGTGAGGTTACCTTAGTTTGCCTCAGCAATGCCTGGAGTGAAAATATGGGCTGAGGGAATGTGAGGCTGGGCACCAGAGCAGTGTCACTCAGGGTCCCCGTGGGAAACAAATAGAATAAATGGAACTCAATAATTTGAAAATGTTCCATTTACCAAGATTTGATGTAAGAGGACCACAGGGATGGAGCAGTAAGAGAACTTAGTAATAGCTGAGCTCTTACTACCTGAAAATGACTAGGAGATGAGCAGCTATTGGAACCCAGGCAAAGATGAGTAGGTTCAGCTTCCTCTAGAGAAGCTTCTGACAGAGGCAGCAAGGAGTAGACAGGGAAGGAACTTAGGGGATACATAACTCTCCTGTGACCCTCAGTGTCTTGGTGGGATTCCTGGTTAACTGAAACTAAGAACCAAGATGGCATGGAGACTAGTTGATGTGGTCTCTACACATCAGCCTTCCGAGGCAGAGAGCAAGGTGAAGAAAGAAGAGTAGACGTGGGAGAGCAAAGGAAGATGTCTGGCACAATGATCCAATGAGGTATTTGACTGAATGGTCATTTTTGCATCAATCTTGCCTAACCTTGACTAATTTTACAGATGGCAAGGACTAAACTTGGTTTTGGACCTTTGATTGAGAATTATTTTTTACTTAAAGTTAAAGAATAACAGACATTTTGTAAGATAAGGAAGTTTATGCAAAAGAAATGAAGGTCACTCATAATATTATACCTCAGAAACAGTCACTGTAATTTAAAGTTTTGTGTGTTGGTATAAGAATGCTTGCTAAATTGAATCAACCATTATAAACATATTACACCCTGATCCTTCAGTTAATATTAAATAATTGTTCATTGATATTAGTAATTATTTTTGAAAATATAATTTGTAATAGTCCATTCAATTTAATAATTTTTATTGTTGCTTATTTAGGTTAATTGTAATATTTTCCTATTAACTAATCCATTTATTCACAATATTTATTATCTAGAAAAGGATAGAAAATACCTGCCTTCATTGATCTTAGAGTCTAGTGAAAGAGACAGTAAAGAAATAAACTGGCATATATATTATAATGTAAGATTGTTGTGAGTTCTAAGAAAAATATTAAAGTAGAGTAAGTGGATATAGCGGGACAGACATGCCTCTCTGAGGAGGTTATTTTCAATCTGGGATCTGAATATATTGTGTGAACAAGGACAAGTATGTATAGGTGAAAAATGCTCCAGACTGAGAGAAGAAAAATACAAATTGCCCTAAAGTCATGCTTAAAGGTTTGTGATAAGACCACTGGGGCCAGATTGTAATGAACAATGGAATAAGAAATACATAGATAAATAGAGTCCACAAGAAAATCAGGACTGGATCATGTAAAGCCTTATAGGTTAGGGTAAGACTTGACATTTCATGCTAATTATGATATAAAGCCACCTACAGAGTTTGAATACAGAAATCATATGATTGGGCTTGAATTTTGAAAGGATTACTCTGTTGCTGGTGGGAAATAGTAAGAAGAGTTCAGTGGAAAAAGGGAACCAGTGAAATGGTTAGCATAGGTGCCCAGGTGATGGTGCTCAATGATATTGCCTGGACTAGGGTGGTGACACATGGGAAGAAAAATGTTGTCATAACAGATATGAGATACAGGATTTGCCTCTGGATTAGGCAGCCTGATAACTAGAAGATTTACACTGACATTTATTGCTATAAAGAATATTTTTTTCTTGTAATATTTTTTATTTGGGGGCCATGCTGCACGGCATGTAGGATCTCAGTTCCCCAATCAGGGACCGAAGCGCACCCTGCATTGGAAGTGTGGAGTCTGAACCGCTGGACCACCAAGGAAGTCCCAAGAATATTTTTAAATGTGTATGTATAGTAGGGGAAAATGAGGTCAATCTTAGGTTTTGTATGCTTGAAATTCCTATGAGACATTCAGAAAAGAATGAGAACAAGTTAATGAATTTATTAACACTCTGGTTAGTGACTGGTTAATTGCAGTTCAGCGAGTCAAAACCATTCCCTCACCCACCCATATGGAAGTGCAAACTTCATAAAATGTTGCCACTTTAGTAGAAAAATACTTGTATTTTTTTCATTTTAATGCCTTGTCATTAATCACTGATAAACGTGAAATTTTCACTTAGCACAGGCTCCGGACGCGCAGGCTCAGCGGCCATGGCTCACGGGCCAGCCGCTCACGCGTCATGAGGGATCTTCCTGGATCGGGGAACGAACCCGTGTCCCCTGCATCGGCAGGCAGACTCTCAACCACTGCGCCACCAGGGAAGCCCTGAAATTTCACTTTTTGAACCATATAATTTTGTTCTGTGAATCGTCTAATCATTCCCTTAACTATCATCCCTAAGATTTTATTTATTTACGTTTTTTTAGAATGTTTGTTGATTTTTTTTTTTGCTTTGAATCCTTCCTTCCTTCCTTCCTTCCTTCCTTCCTTCCTTCCTTCCTTCCTTCCTTCCTTCCTTCCTTCCTTCCTTCCTTCCTTCCTTCCTTCCTTCCTTCCTTCCTTCCTTCCTTCCTTCCTTCCTTCCTTCCTTCCTTCCTTCCTTCCTTCCTTCCTTCCTGGCTGCGTTGGGTCTCCGTTGCTGCGCGTGGGCTTTCTCTAGTTGTGGTGAGTGGGGGCTACTCTTTGTTATGGTGCGTGGCCTTCTCATTGTGGTGGCTTCTCTTGTTGTGGAGCGCGGGCTCTAGGCACGCTGGCTTCAATAGTTGTGGCATGTGTGCTCAGTAGTTGTGGTGCACGGGCTTAGTTGCTCCGCAGCATGTGGGATCTTCCCGGACCGGGTCTTGAACCTGTCTCCCCTTCACTGGAAGGCGGATTCTTAACCACTGTACCACCAGAGAAGTCCCCGCTAAGATTTTAGTACAGGTTATTAATACTAATCCTGTGTGTATTATTTGTCAGAATGTTGTTTTATGCAGACATCACTTACCTTTTAATTTTATGATGCTTTGAGGAATGATTACTCTTAAATCTTTATAAAGCCATTTTTATAATTGTGATTTGCTTCCATTGCTTTTAAGTTTAGAAGTTCTTTCATTTCCACCCTTTCCTACATTGTTGTAGTTTTATTACACATAATTACTTTGTCTATTGAATTAAATGTAGCTGATAGTATAAAAGTGTTATTTAATTAAATTACAAATAGTTTCTCGGTAATTCATGATTTTTGTAAGGACACTGTCATCCAGTCCTTATAAAATACTAAAGTCTGTTTCCCTTCTTAGGTATAAGCCCTAATGCAAAATTTTCAGTTTGAGGACACTGAGGACAACTCTGTCGAGGCAGGTGACTGTATCAGCAGGCTTACAGCTACCAGCCAGTAGAGTTGGAAATTATGGCAATGAACCCACTACTATTTGTGCCTAAAATATAGCTCTGAGCCCTGTATCGTATATGCCTAAACTAATCTCTGGACCAGATTAACTCATCGTGTGACTCAACTTCTGATTCTGTGAATTATGGTCAGCATAACATTACTCCACAAGGATGGGTACAATGCCTTGTAGCTCAGCTTATTTAGCTGGGACCCTGACCTGCTGCCTGACTCTGGCTAGTTCCCTCTGCTCACTCTGAGGGGCTGCAGCCCTCCTATAATCTGAGTAAAACCCAGATCCGGAGCAGCTGACACATGGCTTTCGCATTCAGCCTCACTTTCCTTTTTGTTGCCATAATTGCCATTCTATACAAAGTTATTTTCTCTATTTCATCTTAAGCTGTTACATTAATGTTTCCATCATAAGTAAACTTGTATCAACCCTCCAAAATATGCTAAACAATGAATCATACCAATTGACATAGAAGATCATGGGTGAAAATCCAAAGGGGCACCTTAATTAAGTATCAGCAACATTTGGCAGGGCAGTGGTGTAGGTGCCTGTGCCCCATGTGAAGGTGTGTGAGTGTAATAAAAAGTGTTTTCTGCTAGCATAAATTCACATTTCAAAATTCTATTAAAAATAACCACTTATAAAAATTTGACATAGGTGACCTGGAAATATTACAGCTGAGGCCAGCTGAGAGTGATGTGTAGCTGGCCTTCATTTTATATTGAAAGAAGGCAGCATCACTCTTTGGATTTGTGCAAAAACTCATTAAGCAGAGATGGAAATATATACTGGCTCTTTCTGAGCTAATGACTGTTTATAACGTATCCCAAATGAAAAACAAAAGTATCTTGGAGTCAAAAGTCACTAAGCTTGAGAAATGAATGACAACATGTTGTCAAATATTAACAACAATAATAATGCTGGGGTTTGCCCTCTAAATTAAATCAGTATATCCCGCTCAATTTCTGAACTAAATAAAAATAGACAAGGAGTAAGACAGACAGATGTCAAAATATCAACTTTTTGTCTGATAAAAATGGATTTCCTAAACTTGGACCCCAGAAGTAGGCAGCTTATCTTCCCAAAACTGGATATCCCTTGACAAGCTCTCTCTGTAGTGTATGAAATAGTACCAGGCACACAGTAGGTACTCATGGAGTACTGAGTAAGGAGAGCAGGATAAAAATTCTCTATGGGCCACCAGAACTCAAGAGCAAGGAGCACATAACCAAGCACATCAAGTTTATTATTCCCACATTTAATTATTATCAATAATGAGCAGGGGGGCTTCCCTGGTGGCGCAGTGGTTCAGAGTCCGCCTGCCGATGCAGGGGACACGGGTTTGTGCCCCGGTCCGGGAAGAGGCTGGGACCATGAGCCATGGTCGCTGAGCCTGCGCGTCCGGAGCCTGTGCTCCGCAACGGGAGAGGCCACAGCAGTGAGAGGCCCGCGTACCGAAAAAACAAACAAAAAATAATGAGCAGGAACCATTTCTCCCAGCTCAACAAATATTAAACTATGTATAGTAAGCATACAGCACATTTTGTGTAGTAAAATGAACTCTTCTTGGATAGATATTTTCCTATAAAAAATTCTAAGAAAATTCCTGATTAAAAGAACTTGGAGCTGAAGCTGAAAGCCTGAGGAGCCTGCCTGTGAGTAAAATCATATTGCCTGCGTCAAGAAAAATGATGTTCAGTCAGCTATTGCCAAAATGTAAAAGAGTATGGTTGCAGAAACAGGAGTTGACAAAATGCTGTAAGATATGCAATTTGTTATTAAATTCACTGAGAATTTTGTGAGTAGAGTGTGTGTGTAGAAGTAAATGAGCTTGGTACCCATTTGACAAAGAATAAATCTTAGAGAGCATGTAGGGATAAAGCAGCTGAGAAAGTCAGAACCATGAAGAAGTAAGCTATTAGAGGTGATCTGGAATTACGCAATGATTTCTGCCTTCTCACAATTAATGAACTTGTGAGCTTGAACCAAGTTAACTGAAATCTCAAAAGTAAAGAGAGTTTCCAGATGATATTGTGTTATCGATGCTTGATATTTGTTGAATTCACTAGTAATTTTGAATTCATTAGTAACTTTGAATTCATTAGTAACTTTGTAATTTAAGTAGTATTTCCTTTTTAGAAATGAGAAGGCTTAAATTAGTCATTGAGGAAGCTGACCAGGACATACAGATACCAATTATACGAGAAAATTTCAAAATGTGTGAACATGTATAACTGATTTCAAAACGTGTCACTTTACCTACTGTACCTCGTATCTTCAGATAACTAAAATTAATTTTTAAAAGAAGTTGAAAGCAAGCACATTACACAGCAACAACACTTCAGGGTATAGTCCAGCATGATTATATTAGGTGAAAACAAAAACAAAAACTCTTTGCATTCATGCCACTTTCCTGTAATTTCAAGTGAAAGGTACCCTGTGGTCCATCACATGCCTTATGCATATCTAATAAGTGACCAGACATGCTGAGTGCATCACTGTTCTACATCATATCTACAGCAGAGCCAATGTTGACATAATGAAGACTTACAGCTTAGTTTCTTGTCTAACCCAGGTGATAAATTTTTGTGTGTATGGTTGTGTGTGCACTTATGTTATCTACTTTTATTAAATAGTCATGTGAAGCAAAGGTGTGTTAATTGTTGTTGTTCATTGATCTTAAAAACAACAACTACACCAAAAGCACGAGGACAGAATTTATAAAACAAACTAAGTTTACAAACCCCACATCTGAATTTTTTTAAAAAAGCAAACAATAACCTCCTTACCTGTGACATCCTCATCTTCACATTTTGAAGTCATGAAACTGAAGCTCCGCTTTTTATTTTCTGCATATTTTCTCCTCCAGCCTGGTCTTTCTGAGGCACATTTCTACATCTTGAGTGGAACCATTTATTACATTTTCTAAGAAATCATTTAAAAACAATTCCTAGAATAGAAGTCACCTTCTATTTCAAAGATGGTGACTCTCTAACCAAAACAAAGAGCATTCCTGGTTTTGTAGTCCAAATCTAACACTCTTCTAGACACTTATCATTTTCCTACACTTTTCAACTCATGTCACTTTATAGTTTTACTGAAAATAAAGGCACTTTAAAAAAGAAGACTTGACATAGAGACTAGGAGAAAATACAAGGATTCCCTGTACCTTAATTCTCCCTTTTTCATTTTCCATAAGGAAAATAGATAATATTGCCTCTATCACTGTAAGGAAAATATATGGAAGGTTGAAAAAAAGGATATCATGGTAGGAAAGGATGGGAAAGAAGAGGAAGAGAAGAAAAGGGAAAGGAAGCGAGGTGTGGCATAAATTCCTTCCATGTCTCAAATTTGATATGAGCAGACTTTAAAATATGTATAGAAACTTATTGTTTGACTCTGAGTGTAGACATATAAAGGCCCATACTAAAGAATCAGTTAGAGTACTTCCGTTCTTCTACAGATATTTATCAACTAATTGACATGAGTCAAATAACCTAAGTTTCTGGTCCTCAATTTAGTAATCTGTAAAATGGGTAAAATAATAGCATTTTTTTCTAATTTAGGGGTGGTTTTATAGTTATATTTCCAGCATGCTGAGACTGCATGACACATGGTAGTTTTGTAATAAATATCTGTGAAATAAACAAAATAATGTCAGACTTCCCTGGTGGTGCAGTGGTTAAGAATCTGCCTGCCAATGTAGGGGACAGAGGTTCGAGCCCTGGTCCAGGAAGATCCCACGTGCCACGGATCAACTAAGCCTGGCTGCCACATCTACTGATCCTGTGGTCTAGAGCCCGTGAGCCACAATTACTGATCCCACGAGCCACCACTACTGAGCCCACGTGCTGCAACTACTGAAGCCTGTGCACCTAGAGCCCGTGCTCCACAAGAGAAGCCACCACAATGAGAAGGCCGCACACCGCAATGAAGATTAGCCCCCACTCACCACAGCTAGAGAAAGCCTGCATGCAGCAGCGAAGCCCCCACATGGCCAAAAATAAATAAATAAATAATAATAATATAATGTCATGTATTTCAAATACTGGCACAACATAGACATTCCCTAAATTATAGGTATTTTTAGCATTGCTTTGATTCTGTGTTTTTACCAATTGATGAGTCCTGGGGCTGCTCATACTTCATTATAGGCTTTACTGTACTTGTTTATAAAATAAACACTGGCTTGGGGGTCATTTTAAGGTTAGAGGAAAGATCCATATCACTTAACACTTCCCCCCATCTCATATCCTTCAGTTGGCTGACAATTCAACTTCACTTGGGGAATAAAAAGTTGGTGATAAAAATTCATTACTGAAAGGCTGCATGATACATCGACTTAGCCTCGGTTTCATACAGGTGCTAACTGAAGCTATTTGGTAAACCTTGAATAGGTATGTCAGGTGGGAATGCTTTCCTAAGGCAAACGTGTTCATGGACAATATGAGTGCTGTTGGCTTCCTTCCTCCTCTGCCCTCCCTCCCTCTCTTTCTCCTCTCTCTCTCTCTGTCTCTCTCTGTCTCTCTCTCCCCTTCTTCCCTCCCTCTCTATGTGCTCTCTCTGTTCCTCCTTATTTTCTTTCCTTTTCACTAAAACAATTTTCTTCTGACATTGTGGTTAGCTGCCTAAATTTTTGGGAATCTGATTCCAAATGGCACAGATGCTCAGAAGACAGATTGCTTCCCCTAAATTTCTGAGTGGAACTGATGCAGTAAGAAAGATGAAAACCCCTGAAATCACTAAAGTTTTCCTGGCAGATACTAAGCTGATAACCCTCTAAGTACTTTGAGAATCATAGTGCAATGTTCCTGATAGGGGAAATCAGAGATTAAATAAAGTCAGATTCACGTACAGCTCTATTGCGTTCTTTTAAGGAGCTTTGCTTTTAAACCTGGAGACAGACAGGATACTGTTGATTTAAATATTATGGGAAGGTCACATGTTAAGTCTTTCTCCCACACATTAAAAAACCCACAATAAAATATCTTGTTGAAGCTTAATTCCCTATACCTCAGAAAGTCCTGTCTCTTTCCTGCTTCAAGCCCTTGGCACATTCTTACTACCCCAATAGCCACCAAAAACCAACAGCTGCTTAGGGTGGAAATGACTACAACTCTCAGACAGCTGTTGGGGATAGTTTTCAACCACAAAGATACGTAAGTTGAAAAGTTCACAGCAAACTTTTTCCCATTCTCAAAGAAGGAGACTGCTACACTTTTGATAACCATAAAAAGGGGAGATCACTGGGTAAAGAAAAAGTCGTGTTTGAAAGTGGTAAAATCCAATTGTCACTAGTAAATTAGCAAATATTTTAAGGATATAATGCTGAATTGTGAAGAAGCCACTGGTGCTTTTATTAACTGCTAGCTGGGATATAAAAAAGAACATTTAGAAAGTTTAAGAATGCTTATATTAGTAAAAAATAGAAAAAAGTGTTCTATATTACTGACAAATTCTGTATATAGAGCAGGTTAAACTATCTACAGTTATAAAAACAATTTTATAAAATAATATTTGAAGACTAAAGCATGTTCATGATATATTAAGTAAAATGATTATAAAACAGTAAATAAAATTGTTTAATTTTGTATATATATTTACCAACATGTATGGCTATTTCTAGTTAGTAGAATTTGGGGATTTTTTTTTCTTCTTGCCTTTATTTAAATAGATCCTTCAATGAACTTGCTTTATTCTTAAAATAGCATGATACTAAATGCTTTAAAAAGAAAGTAGCAATGCAAGTCACTACTTGGAGATATATTTGGAGCAGAAGCCTTAGGTCTAGCTAGGTTTTTCTGATTGCTGTGGGATCTTTGGATTCAAGGTCAGTTGATTGGTGTACTACACAAGAAATACTCAAGTTAACAGTGTAAATTTAGCTTGATGTTGGTGCAAGTAGTTTATTTGGAAGCAAAGGAGATGAGACATGAGACAGGGAAAGTCCACAAAAGGCTGCATCATTGAGCAGAGGCTATTGCTGTGGACAGCTGAGGCTCAATCCAAAGTGGACCCTTTAACATATTCAGCCCATCTGTGTTGAATACTAATTGGAATTACACCACTGAGAGATGAGGAAGCTGTGCACTGTACACTAATTTCTATCCCTCACTGGTTGAGGGTCACTCCCAGAGTGTTAATGTCCACTTCCAATGTGTCCACAAAGTGTCCACAGATGACTGGCAGGGAAGAGGCCTGGGACACCAACAGAACCTCCCATTAGCCTTGTAGGATACCTGCATTTATAACTGAATATGTTCTTAAGTAGGGAAAGCTATACCTGGATTAAGAGGATTAGATGGGAGGGTAGAAATCTAACCTCGATTTCCAATTCTGCTGCTTGGAGCTATATAGGCTTTGACAAACATTGAACATCTCTGAGTCTTAATGTCCTCATCTATGAAATATCAACAGCACTGCCTGCCTACAATCTTTCCTTCAAATGACACCAAAGATAATCATGTTTTGGAACGATGATAAGGAACTAAGATGTGCCTCATGTTTCCACCTCTGTGGTTGGAAAATACAGACCAAGAAGTTAAAATAAATTTGAAACTTGTGCCTGGAACAGAATCAAGATTAATAGAATGTCACAAATTTTCTTAAAATTTTGGAAATTCATATTCTCTGACTGTGTTGAGAGACTATTATCACCATAACTATTGGTGTTTTGGTCTCAGCAGATTCCTGACCCTTAAGGTCTTCGTTCTATCTGAGGCCAACATAAATGAAACCCTCCTTAATATTGTTTTTCTGGTTGATATAACTAGATCTCCTCTTTCCTTAAAAGATAACTTCCTTCTCCAAGGGTGTGCTATCTCTACTGTGGTTGTATTTAGTGAAGGACGTTACAAGTTCCATTTGCTTCCTGCAGGGGGAGAATGTGACCCTCAGGTCCAGGAGGAAGATTCCAGCCCCTCCTCCCTCACCCCAGGCTCCTTTTTGCACATGCAGCCACACTCACCACTTTGGGGCTCAGCTCATCTTTCACGGCTGGCCATCTGCCAACACTGCTTTGAACTGTGGAAAATCTGAGAAGTGCTTGATAGCTTTTTATATAGCTTGGTTTGATACCAATAACTCTTGAGTGTGGATGTCAAGGCAACAAAGCTGCAACTCACAAAGAGAGAAAAATAATAAAATAAATCCCCAAAGATTATTAGTGAATTATCTGTGAAATGCTCAGAAGAATTTTCCTATTGTTTCTCTGTGCGTTTCTCAGAGGGCCTTGTTAATTAAGGTTCAGGACCAAGAAGTGAATCTGTCATCAAGTCGCCATCTCTCCTGCATGCATAACAAATTGTTCACATAAACTGTCCCCAAATTTCATCATCTCTCACTTCCTTCCTCCAGGAACTTTAAGGTATTGTACTGGCTAGACTAGCCTGCAGTTCCATTATATGAGAAGAACAGTTTGGCTTTAGCTGTAATTTTCAAATATTTATGAGACCAAGATTAGGGACAGAACCAAACAGGACCTCTGAATGTGTCCTTTGAATTAATAGCTTCAGTATTTTATGGGGTTAGAGGAGCAGGAAGATTGGCGGGTGGGAAGGTGAGACAGTGACCCCCCTAGATTTACACAATAAACTGTTATCCATTCCTATTAAGATAATTTCTCTATAGATGCTGCTAAACAGAGGAGCTGAACCTCAGGCTTAGATCACTTCTCTTCTGAAATCACAGCATCGACAACAGGCTCAGCATTTGGTCCATGTGTATTTTCTCCCCTCCCCGCCCCCCCCCCACCCCCTGCAGAGAGAGAAAGAAAAGCATAGCTGAGCTTTAACTAAGTGGAGCCATGCCAAAGAACTTGGCATAGACATTTGTCTTTGGTACTTAGAGAGGAGAAGGAAGTTCTTGAAGTTAACTCTAGGCTGTGCAGAACAATGTCAATTCAAAATAATTGGAATTTATTACCATAAACTAAATAGCATAGGCAAGTGCTTACTTACTTGCTACTAAACTTTTCTTTTGATGTAGTTAATCCTATCAAAGTATAAAAGGAAATGCATGTATTATCAAATTTAAAACCATCTAGGGGTAATTTTGTGATCTGTTTTCAAGCTGTGGTACTTGACTTTTTTTTTTTTAACTTTCCCCGTGACTGCCTACCTTGTTCCTATTTTCCCAACCATTCAGCTCTATTTTGATTCATCTCTGCTAACACTTTCTTATCTTTCCTCAGCAGCCAGGTATGACAGTAAAGACATTGAGTAGTAAAATCTAGAGATGTGTGCTTTATAATGTTTTGGGTTGAATTGTGTCCCCTCCCGAATTCATATGTTGAAGTCCTAACTTCCACTACCACAGAATGTGAGTTTATTTGGAAACAGGGTCCCTACAGAGGTGATCAACTTAAAGTGAGTTTATTAGTGTGACCCCTAATCCAATAGGACTGATGTTCTCATAAAAGGGGAACTTTGGCATACAAACAGAATGCCATTTGAACATGAAGACAGCCAAACACAAACCAAGAAGAGAGGCATGGAACAAATCCTTCCTTTACAGTCCTTGGAAGGAACCAACCCGTCAATACCCTGATTCCAGACTTTTGAACTCAAGAACTGTAAGACGATAAATTTCTGTCCAGTTTGTGGTACTTTGTTACAGCTGCCCAGGCAAACTAATATACATAACTGTCAGTTATTTCATAGACAACCTGAAACATGCCATTTCTTGCCTCTGGACCTTTGTTTACTTAAATATAATATAGAGTAATTATACATACTTCATCTATCTGTGAAGATACTATCAAAGCTCAGATAAGAAAATGACCATAGTAATAGCTGCATGTGTATGCTACTGTATATACACTGCTTGAGGCAAGTGTCACAAGTAGGTGTTTTTATGAGTAAAATTTAATGGTGTTCAAGATTATCATCTTACTACCTAAGTATCTGAAATTCTGAATTATTTGTTTCTGTAGTCTAGAGACCTTATTAAACTACAAATAATGTCCAAAATGTCACTAGGAATAGTTCAGAGGCCGGAGCAATAGTCCAGATAGAGAAATGGTAAGTAGAATAGAATAATGAATACTGTTATTTAAGAATATTAGTGACAAACTTTGAAATATTAATGGAGAGAATAAAGTTAACTATCATGAACGTAACTTGGATAACCTTATGTTTGCTTTAAGAGCCTGGTTCTTGATTTGAATCTGTACCTTCAATTAATTTGCATATATTTGCAACACAGTGTTTAGACTCCCATATTCCAATGATAAAATTAATCATGAGAAATACCCCAGTTATCTTTATACTCACCAAAATGCACAAAGTATTGTTAAAGTTTTTACAGTTCACCTGTCTAATGATCAGAGGCAAGCTCCATGGGGAATGGAGCATGTCTCTTTTCTACCCCAAGGAGGGAGAATTCATATTTAATAAGAGTGCAGTATATATATGCCCATTAAAAGAAAGAAGAGAAGGGAAGGCAGGGAAGGAATTATTTAAGCCCAATCTGAAGATGAATTTCCTCAGGCTCACATTTACACTAAGTGGGCATTGCTTTCTTCCTCAATCCTCAAGAATTGTTCAAAGTCCCCTAAAAATCAGCTCTGCATTCTCTCCAACAAGAAGTTTCAGGAGGAGCTTCAAGATGGCAGAGTAAGACGTGGAGATCACCTTCCTCCCCACAAATACACCAGAAATACATCTACATGTGGAACAACTCCTACACAACACCTACTGAATGCTGGCAGAAGACCTCAGACCTCCCCAAACGCAAGAAACTCCCCCAGGTACCTGGGTAGGGCAAAAGAAAAAAGAAAAAAAATAGAGACAAAAGAATAGGGACGGGACCTGCAGTGGGAGGGAGCTGTGAAGGAGGAAAGGTTTCCACACACTAGGAGCCCCTTCATGGGCGGAGACTGTGGGTGGCAGAGGAGGGGAAGCTTTGGAGCTGCGGAGGAGAGTGCAGCAACAGGAGTGCGGGGGGCAAAGCAGAGAGATTCCCACACAGAGGATCCTGACCAGCACTCACCAGACTGAGAGGCTTGTCTGCTCACCCACCAGGGCGGGCGGGGCTGGGAGCTGAGGCTTGGGCTTTGGAGGTTGGATCCCAGGGAGAAGACTGGGGTTGGCAGCGTGAACACAGCCTGAAGGGGGCTACTGCGCCACGGCTGGCCAGGAGAGAGTCCGGGAAAAGGTCTGGACCTGCCAAAGAGGCAAGAGACTTTATCTTGCCTCTTTGTTTCCTGGTGCGCGAGGAGAGGAGATTAAGTGCTCTGCTTAAAGGAGCTCCAGAGACGGGCGTGAGCCGCAGCCATCAGTGCGGACACCAGAGACAGGCATGAGACGCTAAGGCGACTGCTGCCGCCACCAAGAAGCCTGTGTGCGAGCACAGGTCACTATCCACACCTACCCTCCCAGAAGCCTGTGCAGGGTCCCGGGATCCAGGGACAACTTCCCTGGGAGAACGCATGGTGCGCCTCAGGCTGGTGCAACATCTCACCGGCCTCTGCCACGCAGGCTCGCCCCACATCCGTACCCCTCCCTCCCCCAGGCCTGAGCAAGCCAGAGTCCCCGAATCAGCTGCTCCTTTAACCCCGTCCTGGCTGAGAGAAGAACAGACGCCCTCAGGCAACCTACATGCAGAGGCAGGGCCAAATCCAAAGCTGAACCCCGGGAGCTGGGCGAACAAAGAAGAGAAAGGGAAATCTCTCCCAGCAGCCTCAGGAGCAGCGGATTAAATCTCCACAATCCACTTGATGTACCCTACATCTGTGGAATACCTGAATAGACAAGGAATCATCCAAAATTGAGGAGGTGGACTTTGGGAACAACGACATATATATATGTATATATATTTCCCTTTTTCTCTTTTTGTGAGTGTGTATGTGTATGCTTCTGTGGGTGATTTTGTCTGTATAGCTTTGCTTTTACCACTTGTCCTAGGGTTTGGTCTGTCTGTCATTTTGTTTTGTTTTGTTTTGTTTTTTTAGTATAGTTTTTAGCTCTCATTATCATTGGTGGATTTCTTTTTTTGTTTGGTTGCTCTCTTCTTTCTTTGTTTCTTTCTTTTTTAAATTACTTTTTAAAAAATATTTTTTAATAATTATTTTTTTTTTTTTTTTTTTTTTGCGGAACGCAGGCCTCTCACATTGCGGAGCACAGGCTCTGGACGCGCAGGCTCAGCAGCCATGGCTCACGGGCCCAGCCACTCCACGGCATGTGGGATCTTCCCAGACCGGGGCACGAACCCATGTCCCCTGCATCAGCAGGTGGACTCTCAACCACTGCGCCACCAGGGAAGCCCAATAATTATTTTTTTATTTTAACAACTTTTTTATTTTATTTTATCTTCTTCTTTCTTTCTTTCTTTTCTTCTCCCTTTTATTCTGAGTTGTGTGGATGACAGGCTCTTGGTGCTCCAGCCAGGTGACAGGGTTGTGCCTCTGATGTGGAAGAGCCAAGATCAGGACACAGGTCCACAAGAGACCTCCCAGCTCCATGTAATATCAAATGGTGAAAATCTCCCAGAGATCTCCATCTCAATGCAAAGACCCAACTCCACTCAATGACCAGCAAGCTACAGTGCAGGACACCCTATGCCAAACAACTAGCAAGACAGGAACACAACCCTATCTATTAGCACAGAGAATGCCTAAAATCATAATAAGACCACAGACCCCCCAAAACACACCACCAGACGTGGAGCTGCCCACCAGAAAGAAAAGATCCAGCCTCATCCGCCAGAACACAGGTACCACTCCCCTTGATCAGGAAGCCTATACAACCCACTGGACCAACCTTAGCCACTGAGGGCAGACGCCAAAAACAACGGGAACAGTGAACCTACAGCCTGTGAAAAGGAGACACCAAACACAGTCAGTTAAGCAATATGAGAAGACAGAGAAACACAGAGCAGATGAAGGAGCAAGGTAAAACCCCACCAGATCTAACAAATGAAGAGGAAATAGGCAGTCTACCTGAAAAAGATTTCAGAATAATGATAGTAAAGATGATCCAAAATCTTGGAAATAGAATGGACAAAATACAAGAAATGTTTAACAAGGACCTAGAAGAACTAAAGAGCAAACAAACAGTGATGAACAACACAATAAATGAAATTAAAAATTCTCTAGAAGGAATCAATAGCAGAATAACTGAGGCAGAAGAACGGATAAGTGACCTGGAAGATAAAATAGTGGAAATAACTACTGTAGAGCAGAATAAAGAAAAAAGAATGAAAAGAATTGAGGACAGTCTCAGAGACCTCTGGGACAACATTAAACACACCAACATTAGAATTATAGGGGTCCCAGAAGAAGAAGAGAAAAAGAAAGGGTTTCAGAAAATATTTGAAGAGATTATAGTTGAAAACTTATGAAATATGAGAAAGGAAATAGTTAACCAAGTCCAGGAAGCACAAGAGAGTCCCATACCGGATAAATCCAAGGAGAAACATGCCAAGACATATATTACTCAAACTATCTAAAATTAAATACAAAGAAAAAATATTAAAAGCAGCAAGGGAAAAATAACATACAAGGGAATCCTCATAAGGTTAACAGCTGATCTTTCAGCAGAAATTCTGCAAGCCAGAGGGCAGCGGTAGGACATATTTAAAGTGGTGAAGGGGAGAAACTACAACCAAGATTATTCTACCCAACAAGGATCTCATTCAGATTTGACGGAAAAATTAAAACCTTTACAGAAAAGCAGAAGCTAAGAGAATTCAGGACCACCAAACCAGCTTTACAAAAAATGCTAAAGGAAATTATCCAGACAGGAAACACAAGAGAAGGAAAAGACCTACAATAACAAACCCAAAACAATTGAGAAAATTGTAATAGGAACATACGTATAGATAGTTTCCTTAAATGTAAATGAATTAAATGCTCCAACCAAAGACATAGACTGGCTGAATGGATACAAAAGAAGACCTGTATATATGCTGTCTACAAGAGACCCACTTCAAACCTAGGGACACATACAGACTGAAAGTGAGGGGATGGAAAAAGATATTCCATGCAAATGGAAATCAAAAGAAAGCTGTAGTAGCAATTCTCGTATCAGACAAAATAGACTTTAAAACAAAGACTATTACAAGAGTCAAAGAAGGACACTACATAATGATCAAGGGATCAATCCAAGAAGAAGATATAACAATTGTAAATATTTATGCACCCAACATAGGAGCACATCAATATATAAAGCAAATACTAACAGGCATAGAAGGGGAAATCGACAGTAACACATTCATAGTAGGGGACTTTAACACCCCACTTTCATCAATGGACAAATCATCCAAAATGAAAATAAATAAGGAAACACAAGCTTTAAATGATACATTAAGCAAGATGGACTTAATTGATATTTATAGGACATTCCATCCAAAAACAGCAGAATACACTTTCTTCTCAACTTCTCATGGAAAATTTTCCAGGATACATCATATATTGGGTCACAAATCAAGCCTTGGTAAATTTAAGAAAATTGAAATTGTATCAAGTATCTTTTCCAACCACAGTGCTATGAGACTAGATATCAATTACAGGAAAAAAACTGTAAAAACTATAAACACATGGAGGCTAAACAATACACTACTTAGTAACCACAAGATCACTGAAGAAATCAAAGAGGTAATCAAAAAATACTTAGAAATAAATGACAATGAAAACACGACTACCCAAAACTTATGGGATGCAGCAAAAGCAGTTCTAAGAGGAAAGTTTATAGCAATATAATTCTACCTTAAGAAACAACAAACATCTGAAATAAACAACTTAAACTTACACCTAAACCAATTAGAGAAAGAAGAACAAAAAAAACCCCAAATTTAGCAGAAGAAAAGAATTGGTAAAGATCAGAACAGAAATGAATGAAAAAGAAATGAAGGAAATTATAGCAAAGATCAATAAAACTAAAAGCTGGCTCTTTGAGAAATTAAACAAAATTGATAAGCCATTAGCCAGACTTATAAAGAAAAAAAGGGAGAAGACTCAAATCAATAGAATGAGAAATGAAAAAGGAGAAGTAAGAACTGGCACTGCAGGGCTTCCCTGGTGGCGCAGTGGTTGAGAGTCCGCCTGCCGATGCAGGGGACGCGGGTTCGTGTCCTGGTCCGGGAAGATCCCACATGACGCGGAGCGGCTGGGCCCGTGAGCCATGGTCGCTGAGCCTGCGCGTCCGGAGCCTGTGCTCCGCAACGGGAGAGGCCACAACGGTGAGAGGCCCGCGTACTGCAAAAAAAAAAAAAAAAAAAGAACTGGCACTGCAGAAATACAAAAGATCATGAGAGATTACTACAAGCAGCTATATGCCAATAAAATGGACAACCTGGAAGAAATGGACAAATTCTTAGAAATGCACAACATTCTGAGACTGAACCAGGAAGAAATAGAAAATATGAACAAACCAATCACAATCACTGAAATTGAAACTGTGATTAAAAATCTTCCAGCAAACAAAAATGCAGGACCAGATGGCTTCACAAGTGAATTCTATCAAACATTTAGAGAAGAGCTAACACCTATCCTTCTCAAACTCTTCCATAATATGCCAGAGGGAGGAACACTCCCAAACACATTCTACGAGGCCACCATGACCGATACCAAAGCCAGACAAAGATGTCACAAAGAAAGAACACTACAGGCCAATATCACTAATGAACATAGTTGCAAATATCCTCAACAAAATACTAACAGACTGGGCTTCCCTGGTGGCCGCAGTGGTTGAGAGTCTGCCTGCCAATGCAGGGGACACGGGTTCGTGCCCCGGTCCAGGAGGATCCCACATGCCGTGGAGTGGCTGGGCCCATGAGCCATGGCCGCTGAGCCTGCGTGTCCGGAGCCTGTGCTCTGCAACGGGAGAGTCCACAACAGTGAGAGGCCCATGTACCAGAAAAAAAAAATACTAGCAAACAGAATCCAACAGCACATTAAAAGGATCATAGACCATAATCAAGTGGGGTTTATCCCAGGAATGCAAAGATTCTTCAATATACGCAAATCGATCAATGTGATAAACTATATTAACATACTGAAGGAGAAAAAAGCATATGATCATCTCAATAGATGTAGAGAAAGCGTTTAACAAAATTCAACACCCATTTAGGATAAAAACCCTGCAGAAAGTAAGCATAGAGGGGACTTACCTCAACATAATAAAGGCCATATATGACAAACACACAGCCAATATCGTTCTCAATGATGAAAATCTGAAACCATTTCCTCTAAGATCAGGAACAGGACAAGGTTGCCCACTCTCACCATTGTTATTCAACATAGTTTTGGAAGCAGTCAGAGAAGAAAAAGAAATAAAAGAAATCCAAATCGGAAAAGAAGAATTAAAGCTGTCACTGTTTACAGATGACATGATACTATACATAGAGAATCCAAAAGATGCTACCAGAAAACTACTGGAGCTAATCAATGAATTTGGTAATGTAGCAAGATACAGAATTAATGCACAGAAATCTCTTGCATTCCTATAAACAAATGATGAAAAATCTGAAAGTGAAATTAAGAAAACACTCCCATTTACCATTGCAACACAACGTATAATATAGCTAGGAATAAATCTACCTACCTAAGGAGACAAAAGACCTGTATGCAGAAAATTATAAGACACTGATGAAAGAAATTAAAGATTATACAAATAGATGGAAAGATACACCATGTTCTTGAATTGGAAGAATCAACATTGTGAAAATGACTCTACTACCCAAAGGAATCTACAGATTCAATGCAATCCCTATCAAACTACCACTGGCATTTTCACAGAGCTAGAACAAAAAATTTTGGAATCTGTATGGAAACACAAAAGACCCCGACTAGCCAAAGCAATCTTGAGAAATAAAAACTGAAGTGGAGGAATCAGGCTCCCGGACTTCAGACTACACTATAATGCTACAATAATCAAGACAGTATGGTACTGGCACAAAAACAGAAATATAGATAAATGGAACAGGATAGAAATCCCAGAGATAAACCCATGCACATATGGTCACTTTATCTTTGAACAAAGCAGGCAAGAATATACAATGGAGAAAAGACAGTCTCTTCAATAAGTGGTGCTGGGAAAACTGGACAGCTACATGTAAAAGAATGAAATTATAACATTCCCTAACCCCATACACAAAAATAAACTCAAAATGGATTAAAGACCTAAATGTAAGGCCAGACACTATCAAACTCTTAGAGGAAAACCTAGGCAGAACACTCTATGACATAAATCACAGCAAGATCCTTTTTGACCCATCTCCTAGAGAAATGGAAATAAATACAAAAATAAACAAATGGGATCTAATGAAACTTAAAAGCTTTTGCACAGCAAAAGAACCATAAGCCAGACAAAAAGACAACCCTCAGAATGAGAGAAAATATTTGCAAATGAAACAACTGACAAAGGATTGATCTCTGAAATATGGAAGCAGCTCTTGCAGCTCAATATCAAAAAAACAAAAACCCAATCCAAAAATGAGCAGAAGACCTAAATAGACATTTCTCCAAAAAAAAATATAGATTTCCAACAAACACAGGAAAGAATGCTCAACATCATTAATCATTAGAGAAATGCAAATCAAAATCACAATACGATATCCCACACCTGTCAGAATGACCTTCATCAAAATATCCACAAACAATAAATGGTGGAGAGGGTGTGGAGAAAAGGGAACCCTCTTGCACTGTTGTTGGGAATGTATATTGATACAGCCACTATGGAGAACAGTATGCATGTTTCTTACAAAAGTAAAAAAAGTACTACCATACGACCCAGCAATCCCACTCCTGGGCATATACCCTGAGAAAACCATAATTCATAAAGAGTCCTGTACCAAAATGTTCATTGCAGCTCTATTTACAATAGCCAGGACATGGATCAACCTAAGTGTCCATCAACAGATGAATGGATAAAGAAGATATGGCACATATATACAATGAAATATCACTCAGTCATAATAAGAAATGAAATTGAGTTATTCGTAGTGAGGTGGATGGACTTAGAGTCTTTCATACAGAGTGAAGTAAGTCAGAAAGAGTAAAACAAATACCATATGCTAACACATATATATGGAATCTAACAAACAAACAAACAAAAATGGTCATCAAGAACCTAGGGGCAAGAGGGGAATAAAGACACAGACCTACTAGAGAATAGACTTGAGGATACAGGGAGGGGGAAGGGTAAGATGGGACAAAGTGAGAGAGTGACATGGATATATATACACAACCAAATGTAAAATAGATAGCTAGTGGGAAGCAGCCGCATAGCACAGGGAGATCAGCTCAGTGCTTTGTGACCACTTAGAGGGGTGTGATAGGGAAGGTGGGAGGGAGGGAGATGCAAGAGGGAAGTTATATGTAGATATATGTATATGTATAACTGATTCAGTTTGTTATAAAGCAGAAACCAACACACCATTGCAAAGCAGTTATACTCCAATAAAGATGTTAAAAAAAAAAAGTCTCTAATGGACAGACTGATATTTCCTTGCTCAGATTGAGAAATGCAGATGAAAATTTTGAATATATGTATATTCTCTGTTTCTTGATGTGTTGTATAAGCTTTCAAAAGGAGCCAATATTTTATTGCCTCAAGCGTTTTATCAAAAGATGTTATCAATATATTTGTGATAAAGTGTTAATAAACTAAAATCTTATGGTTACATGTATTTTGATTAGCACATTACTAGTCAACCCAACATTGTAAAACAACATCCCCCTGTACCATTTCCTTGAGAAACCTCAAGCTGACATAATTGCAGTCCTGTAGGGCAGAACTTACTGCTAGAGGTTATTCCTAAAGGACGGAATTTTATGAGAAGAAGCTGGATAGAGAAGTATCCCAACAACATGACGAAGGTGCTCCTTAATAGCTTTTTTTTCCCAAAACTCATAAGAGACGAATTCCAGAGGAGGAGGATGTGATGGACTTTTTCTGCACGATGGGTAGAATGCTGGAGCTCATTATTGCTCCTCCCCCACTTTGGTTTAATTTGTTTCCTACACTGATAAATGCTGACTTCCTTGGTTCTAAACCCACTTGCCAAGACTGAAACACCAGAGATGCTCTCAACTGTCATGTTAACTCAGCCAAACTGTCATTTGTAGAAACCTTTGCAAATTTACTTTGTATTGAGCTGGTAACGTCTGACTAATTTCTACTAATACTGCACAGCAGCTATAACCACTTTTGCAAAGCACATTAGCCTTGTTTAACTGGCATCATAAATAATAAATTTAAGGTGCTGGGAATTGGCTTATATTCCGTATTGCTTTTTGACATATTTTTGGAGTCAGGTACGTTATTTCACACTAATGATTCTGCTAAACCCAGAGGCTTGTGTCTGTATTCTTACATCCCAAAGAGATATTTTCTTATATTCCCAATGTTCCAGTCTTGTCTCCAGAAAATAAAAATGTGCAAATTTCTAAAAGTTCTTTCACAGGTTATTTGAATTGCACCTTAGCCTTATTTTTCAAATCTCCTTCAACTCATTCCAACCCTTATCTCCTTTTATCATGGTTAGCATTGCAGGCTTGGTATCAAGATCTAAGGAATTCTCAAACTTCCATCAAAGAAACAAAATGAAGGCAGCAGTCAAGAGAGACTAGAGAAATCAATTATACGCAACAAATTGTGTCAACTTTGAGCACATCCACTTGCCGAAGTGTAGAGGGGAAGGGTTCTGACTTTATTTTGCTCTTAGTGGTGGTGTACTGGCTGTAATATTTGCCAGCATATGTCCTTTAAAGGGACTTCAGACTATACTACAAAGCTACAGTAATCAAGAGAATATGGTACTGGCACAATAACAGAAATATAGATCAATGGAACAGGATAGAAAGCCCAGAGATAAACCCATGCATATATGGTCATTTTATATTTGATAAAGGAGGCAAGAATATACAATGGAGAAAAAACAACCTCTTCAATAAGCGGTGCTGGGAAAACTGGACAGCTACATGTAAAATAATGAAATTAGAACATTCCCTAACACCATACACAAAAATAAACTCAAAATGGATTAAAGACCTAAATGAAAGGCCAGACACTATCAAAGTCTTAGAGGAAAACATAGGCAGAACACTCTATGACATAAATCACAGCAAGATCCTTTTTGACCCACCTCCTACAGAAATGGAAATTAAAAACAAAAATAAACACATGGGATCTAATGAAAGTTAAAAGCTTTTGTACAACTAAGGAAACCATAAGCAAGATGAAAAGACAACCTTCAGAATGAGAGAAAATATTTGCAAATAAGCAACTGACAAAGGATTAATCTCCGAAATATACAAGCAGCTCATACAGCTCAATATCAAAAAAACAAAAACTCAATCAAAAAATGGCCAGAAGACCTACATAAACATTTCTCCAAAGAAGATATACAGATTGCCAACAAACACAGGAAAGAATGCTCAACATCACTAATCATTAGAGAAATGCAAATCAAAACTACAATGAGGTATCACCTCACACCAGTCAGAATGGCCATCATCGAAAAATCTACAAACAATAAATGCTGGAGAGGGTGTGGAGAAAAGGGAACCCTCTTGCACTGTTGGTGGGAATGTAAATTGATATAGCCACTATGGAGAACAGGATGGAGGTTCCTTAGAAAACTAAAAATAGAACTACCATATGACGCAGCAATCCCACTACTGGGCATATACCTTGAGAAAACCATAATTCAAAAAGAGTCGTGTACCACAATGTTCATTGCAACTCTATTTACAATAGCCAGGGTATGGAAGCAACCTAAGTGTCCATTGACAGATGAATGGATAAAGAAGATGAGGCACATATATACAATGGAATATTACTCAGCCATAAAAAGAAATGGAGTTATTCGTAGTGAGATAGATGGACCAAGAGTCTGTCATACAGAGTGAAGTAAGTCAGAAAGAGAAAAGCAAATACTGTATGCTAACATATATATATGGAATCTAAAATATATATATATATATATATATATATATATATATATATATATATATATATATATATATATATATGGTTCTGAACAACCTAGGGGCAGGAAGGACAGGAATAAAGATGCAGACATAGAGAATGGACTTGAAGACAGGGGGAGGGGGAAGGTAAGATGGGACAAAGTGAGAGAGTGGCATGGACATATATACACTACCAAATGTAAAATAGATAGCTAGTGGGAATCAGCCACATAGCACAGGGAGATCAACTCAGTGCTTTGTGACCACCTAGAGGGGTGGGGTAGGGAGAATGGGAGGGAGAATAAAGAGGGAGGAGATTTGGGGATATATGTATATATAGCTGATTCACTTTGTCATACAGAAAAAACTAACACACCATTGTAAAGCAGTTATACTCCAATAAAGATGTCAAAAAAAAAAAAAAAGAGTAAATGAGAAAGGTGGCTTTTGAATTGATTCTCATAATGAGAATCAGTTAATATCATAGCATGGGATATAGCAATATGATGGATTAAAATAAATAGTGTAGGACCTAGAGACTGTCATACAGAGTGAAGTAAGTCAGAAAGAGAAAAATATCATATATTAATGCATATGTGTGGAATCTAGAAAAATGGTACAGATGAACAAGTTTGCAAGGCAGAAATAGAGACACAGATGTAGAGAACAAATGCAAGGACGCCAAGGGGGGAAACTGGGAAGGTGGTGGTGGTGGGATGAATTGGGAGATTGGGATTGACATATATACACTAATATGTATAAAATAGATAACTAATAAGAACCTGCTGTATAAAAATAAATTCATAATTTAAATCAAATTTAAAAATAGTAATAATAAAATAAAATAGTGTAGGGACTTCTAAAAGTCCACTCATGAACACCAGTTACTAGGTTAAGGAAAACACTTATTTTTTTAAATTATTAAATTAAAGGGAAAATGAAAAGGGTAGGAAAAGCAAACGGTACTTCGCCCTAAGCTGCATATTCCTCACCCTCTGAGGATGAGATCAGGATGGAGGGTGCTGGCCGTGGATCTGGGTTTCATGGCACATCCAGCTGCAGGAGCTGGCTTTTGTTGGGTCCCATCTTTTGTTGTTTGGATTTGTCTTATGGGAGCACTCTTTGAGTGCTATTGATCACAAAGCATCAGAGCAGCTTCATCTCCTGTATGCAGACTCACTAGCCTCCTTCACTTATAACATGCCACACCCTTCCACTTTCAGCAACTTGTCCTTAGAACAAGATCTTGTTTCATTTGTGTATATTTCATGCAGAGTTTCATAAGGGGGGGGGGTTGTATGAAAACTTGATACGACTATGCAAAGGTTGAGGGACTAAGATGGAGAATTAGGAGTCTGCAAACTACATTTCCCATTTCCTTTTGATAGTTTGTTTACTGTTAAGTTCTATTAGCAAGAGGCACTGGGGGCAGATTAGAAGGTGGCATTTCTTCCACTTACTCTTTCTCTTTTCCTTTCTTTCATAGAATCTCAGAAATGGTGCACTGCTTCTTTAATCCCAGCATTGGAGGCGGTGGCTCTTCCTCCCAGATCTCAGGACTGGAAGCGGTGGCAGTCCTTGAAACTGGGAGCTTATTCTGCTCCCAAGTCCTGGTTCAGAAGCCCCCTTCTTCTTTTCACTCCCCATTCTTCTTGGGGTTGATAATTGTTGGTTTACCTCCTTTTCTCTTATTTTCTCTTGAAGTTTTGCCCAACTATGTAATCAATCTTTGTACTATATTATTTCTATTTGAGATATCCGGTAACCAATCACTGTACCACATCACTTCTATTTGAGATGTTCAGTTTCCTTTTGTCTTGACTGGACCCTGACTACTACAGGGAGAAGATATGGGAGAAAGAAAAATGTGAGACTTTCTGGTTGACTGATGCATGGGGATGACATACAAAATAGAAATGTATGGTGGTAATGTGTATAAAATAGAAAACTTTCCTTAATCTCTTCCATAACAACCTTAATAACATTTTTCCTTTCTTGCCAATGAGTTTGTTGAAAAATTATTTCTCTTTTATTAAAATTATGAAATAATTAATGCATATAAATATATAAGTATATGCAATGTGCAAATACATATAAATATATACAATTGGTTGTTATACAATAATAATAAAGAAATATACCTCTGCCTGACATCCTGATTAGGACATAGAATAACCTATGTGCTAAATGCATCACATTTCTCTCCCTCACTCTAATGGGAAATCACTATTCCAAATTTTGTTTCTCATTCCCTTGGATGCCTTAATAGTTGAGTAAAAATGAGACCATTATTTTAATTTGCATTTCATTGTTTGCTAATAAAGTGAAAGACTTTTCATGTTTTTTGGTCATTAATCTTCCCTCCTTTGTCAAATTTTTTTAAATTTTTTCTATTTGTTTCCTTATGTTTTATAATGGTTCCTTTATGCATGTTGTATAGCAATCTTTCATTCACTATATATGCTATAAATATTTCTTTCCAGTTTGTGTTTGGTCTTTTTACTTTATTTGTGGTGTGAAGTGAGAAACAGACATTGCTAATTTTAAAAGAGTAGCATTTATCTTTCATCTTATTTTTGCTTTTTGGTTTAAAACATCTTTTCCCATTGCTATCAACACGAAGATGTAAAGATGTTTTCCCATTCTTTTTCCTAAGAGTTTAGAGTTCTACCGTATACATGTTGGGCCAATAATGTATTGGGAAATATGTAGAATATATATTATACATATTAAAACTATATGTATGTAAACTATATATATGTAAAATATGTCATATATATCTCAAGTAAAATTTTTATTTTTTAAAAAATTCTTTTTGTGCCATTGACCTATTAGCTTATGCTCATGATAATCCCACCCTGCCTTACTTCTATTACTTGATAATAAATAATATGAAGAGGAAATTTCTGGTAGAGGAAATCTACCATTTATATCTGCTGAATACAAGATACTCAATTTATATATACAGACATACCTAAGATAAAATAAAAGAATGGGAAAGGATCTGCCATGCAAACTCACTCAAAAGAAACTTAAAATTGTTATGTTAATGCCAGAAAAATACATTTCAATACGAGAAATATTACCTACAATAAAGAGGGAGAGTACATGATGAAAAAGGAGTAAATTTTCCCAGAAGGTATAAAAATCCTAAATATAAATGAACCTAAAACTAAGCTTTAAAATACATGGAACAAAAACTATTAGCAAATAAAGGAAAAATAGACAAATCCACAATTATAGTTCAAAGTTTTTCTTTCAGTGAATGATGAAAAAAAAAAGTAACCAGAAAAATTAGTAAAAGATATCTAAGATCTGACTAACACTATCAACCAACTTGAACTGTTTGGCATTAATGGAACACTCCACAAACAATTAGAATACAAATATTTTCAAGTATATTTGGAACTTTTATCAAAATACATTATAAAATAAATGTGCATGCATTTAAACAAATTTAAATCATACAATGTTTTTTTTTACCCTACAACAGAATTAAACTAGAAAATAGTAACATGAAGATATCTGGAAAATCCCTAAATGTGTAAGTTAAGCTGGACAAGAGGGTAGTCTGAAAGATAGTCACAAGCTAAATTAGAAACTATATGGAATTGAATACAAATCAAAACATAACATATAATTTGTGGAATAGAGCTAAAGCACTGCTTAGAATATACAGTAATAAATGCATATATTAGCAAAAGGAGAAAGATCTCAAATCAATGATCTAAACTTCCTACTGAAGAAATTAAAAAAAAAAAGTATAAATTCAGATCAGTGAGGAGGAAGAAAATAATCACAGAGCAGAAATAAAAGAATTTGAAAATAAAAACAATAGAGAGAATGAATGACCTCTGAATATTATTATCCTAGAACAGATTTTCCAGAAGCCAATCCTGAAGCATCATGAAAGTGACGAATTAAGGGAATATACAAGCTTAACAAAGAGAACCCCATGGAGTTGGGAGCAGGACAGAAGGGCAAGAAGCCAAACAAAGATGTAATTTCAGGCAAAATTCTAACCTCAACCTGACCCTGCAGTGAGTTCTGGAGCATAAACTCCACTCAGAGTTTGCTCTGCATCTGAGACAAGGGAGTTGGGCTTTCTTAGAGTCAGCCATTGACTACATAAGAATGGGGGGCAGAATTGATAAGATAAATCCAAAGCAATAAGAGCAGTGTCTGCAACACTTACTATGGTTTATTTTCCTTTTCAAGGTGAAAAAAAATAGCTTAGTATTTGAAGAATATAATCTCTAATACACCGGTGGACACAGGTTTTATTATTCCTCATTACAGACAAAAATTACAGGTTTGTAAATGTTGGATGTATTAACTCCTTCTTCACATCGCCTCCTGGGCTTTCCAGGTGGTTGCTTTGGCATCATGTTCCTCTTTCATTTCTTGTATTTCCTGCACCTGTCATAATCTAAAGACAGCAACATTGATACTTATTATTATTTTTTGTGGTAGGCGGACCTCTCACTGTTGTGGCCTCTCCTGTTGTGGAGCACAGGCTCCAGACGTGCAGGCTCAGAGGCCATGGTTCACAGGCCCAGCTGCTCCTCAGCACGTGGGATCCTCCCGGACCAGGGCACGAACCCACATCCTCTGCATCGGCAGGCAGACCCTCAACCACTGTACCACCAGGGAATCCTGATACTTATTTTTTGATCTTAATGACATGGTCCCTAAGCATGGTCCTAGCTCCTGGTAATGTTGACTTTTGTTTGATTTCCTTAATATGTTGTCTACAGCTATTTTCCAGGACTTTCTGCTCTGAGGAACATGCAGTAAGTTCCTTCATGGGGCATGTCCAGTGACAGATCGATATCATACTGGAGCATCTTTCAAAGAGTTGATCAATTTTACAAGCAGAGGTGACTTTTTATCTCACTGAATGTTTTCTCCAATCTGCACGTGTCTGGGGAATTCACAGTTGAAACTTGGCTCTGCTTGCCCTAGAGCAGGGGTTCTCACCTGATAGTCCTGAAATTTTGAACCTGATAATTCTTAGTTGTGAAAGGCCCTTCTGTGCATTGTATGGTAGTTAGCAGCATCCTTGGGCTCTACACAGCTCCATTTGTGACAACCAGAATTGTCTCTAGACACTGCCAATATCCCCTGGAGAACGAAATTGCCCTCAGTTGAGAACCACAGCTCTAGAGCAGAACCTATCAAAAAAACACACAAAACAACAAAAAAACCTTTCTGTGATGATGGAAGTGATCTGTATATTTGTGGTCCAATATAGTAGCCATTAGCCATATGTGGCTAGTAAGCCTTTGAAATGTATAATTATTAATTACATTTAATTATAATTATTAATTATATTTAATTTTGCTAACTTAAATGTTAGTTTAAATGGCTACATATGACTCATGACTGCTGTTGGACAGTTCAATGCTAGAGTCTTTCTTAAAGATAGCTGGAAATTCTAATGTGCCCTATTTCTCTTTCTCCTTGAGCTCTTATAGCATACTCAATTTCTTATGACAGGCAGGCAAAAAAGAAATTCTCATCCTGGGACCTTGGCAATAATTATAATTATTCTTCATATCCTATTATAGTTTACAGGTGTTTTCAGCACATTATTAAAATTGAGCTTCACTCTTTCTTGAAGCATGTAAGTCTCTCTTTCCTGGTATACAAATGAGGCTAGATGATTTTTCCAAATTCATATCTAGTATGTGGCAGAATCTGCATCAGAAACCATAATCTCTGACTCAGAATCCATAAGACTCCATCTATTTCCTTTTCTTGATAAATGAGAATTTCAATTTTTCCAATTTTTCTCTTTCGTAAAAATTTCCCGATTGTCTCTATTCTTTTCTGACCATTGCTCACTTTAAGTTTCCATAACCTTACCTCCATATGGCATTATCACATTCTTATTTATATATTGTTCTGTCACTTTTGTTACTTCCTATATGTGTATTCCACCTATAACTAGGTTGGATATTTGTTACCTGAAGATAACCGAATATATGAAATCGGAAAAACTTAAAAAAATCAGGGACTTCCCTGGTGGCGCAGTAGTTAAGAGTCTGTCTGCCAGTGCAGGGGACATGGATTCGATCCTTGGTCTGGGAAGATCCCACATGCCGTGGAGTGGCTAAGCCTGTGCGCCACAACTTCTGAGCCTGTGCTCTAGAGCCCACACACCTAGAGCCGGTGCTCCACAAGAGAAGCCACGGCAATGAGAAGCCCACACACCACAACGAAGAGTAGTCCCCCTCGCCACAACTAGAGAAAGCCCGTGACAGCAATGAAGACCCAATGCAGCCATAAAAAAAAAAAAAAAAAAATCAGATTTGTAAACCTATAAGAAATATATCCTGATACTGTTTCTCTTTTGGGAAGTGGGGCAGCCCTGGTTAAACAGAAGAATCCTGATGAGAAAACAAGAAACCATTTGGTCAAATTTAGTTTATATTTTTAATTCAAAATGTTATATGAAAACAAATTCAGGAGCACTTCTAACAGAAAACTTGCAAATGTTCATTATAATGTAAAGGCAGGTAAGGAAAAGAATTTCAAACAAATAAGGAGTCAATATCAATGAATTATGGAACTCAGTTATTCAGAGAACAGTTCAAACTCTTTTGTTAATTTCCTCCTAAAAATATGCTCTGAATTGCAAGCCTGGAATTTATTGAGATCTAGTTCTACATCCAACATATCAGACAATGTTACAGGAGAATAGAATTTATGATATTAGATGTAGCATGGAATCAGTCTGTAATAATAGTTTTTTTTGTTTTCCAGTGCAGGAAACAATAACACTTTATTTTGACCCTCAATATGTTTTCCACCAGAAACGTTTTTAGTTATTAGTAAAAACTTAAATGTCAGCAAAATGGACATTGATTAAATTGCAATTGAGGGCTTCCCTGGTGGCGCAGTGGTTGAGAGTCTGCCTGCCGATGAAGCGGACACGAGTTCGTGTCCTGGTCCGGGAAGATCCCACATGCGGCGGAGCAACTAAGCCCGTGAGCCATGGCCGCTGAGCCTGCGCGTCCGGAGCCTGTGCTCCCCAATGGGAGAGGCCACAACAGTGAGAGGCCTGCGTACCAAAAAAAATAAAAAATTGTAATTGAATCTAAAAACATTTTCTTCTAAAATATCAAGTGTTTTTCTCAACCCCCTTTGGTCAACTATAGATTGAAACAGTCATGATAAGTTAATGTTAAATCTTAGAATGTGTCTATTAATTATGCATTTCCAAAAGTCTGTCTCTCCCTCTCTTTATGCCTCCTGAAACCAGTTAAGGCATCCTCTGACATGCTCACTTGAGATGTGTTAATTTGAATTGATATATACTGTTTCTTGAATACTTTGCTCACCACCAACATGCATAATATCCAGATGGCTAGAGTTGTTATCAACTAAATTTCTTTCATGATCCAGCAAAGTGTTATGGACTTTATAGTCACCCAGCAAAATATTATATAATGAATGACTTATAGGATAAATAGATAATAAATGAGTTATTATACTTAAATTTTTTATGACTAAAACTTTTCTATAATGGTAAGTGAGGTATGAATTCAGATATATTTCCTGCAATTATATAAAATATGATCAAATTGATATAATATTTGACCTGTGGTAATTATAAGAGTACCAACAGGAACACAGAGAATATGACAATATTTTGGAGTTTTAAAATTACTCAATTGTTTCTTCTATTTGTCCCATGTTTTTGAATTTGACAATATCTTGAATACATGGGTATTGAACTCTTTGTTAAAAAGTACAATCTCCCACTGTGTATAATTTGCCTTTATTTCTACTTAATTCCTTAAAATATGCTTTCATTGCATCTCTTTGACAGTCATAATGGCTTTTTGGTAAGTCATGGAAAGTTGTTCCCTTGAATGGGGACATAACACTGTGCTGACAGTTCACAGCACGTGGTTAATACTCTCAGAATCCTTAAGAAGGCTACAAATGAAAGGACCTTCTACCATCACCCCAATGTGATTAGAGACTTTTCACCAGTCTTGAACACCAGAGTCAGGCTCCACTCACAGTGACTATGATTCAGAATGCAATGCGTAGGCATCTTTTTTTAGGTCTTTTTTTTTCTTATTAGTTATCTATTTTATACATATTAATGTATATATGTCAATCCCAATCTCCCAATTCATCCCACCACCGCCACACCCGCCCCCGCTTTCCTTTAGGCGTTTTTAACGGAACTGATAGAAATGGTTGACAGGGTAATGGTTGTAATTGTTCACCGTTTCACATAGCAAAGATTTGCTCAGTAAATAGGAGGCTTTGTTTCCAACCTAATTTAATGGAAACACAGAAGGTACAAGAAAGTAATGTGCCAACTGACACAGGGTATAAAATATGGTAGTTCATAGACTTTTGTGCAAACCTCCATCAGCTGACATCTGTCAAAGCAAACTCTTGGGATGGCTTCAGAGCATATCCATTTGCCAGCAACAAATATTTTGTGAGCTTCGTTCTCTGAGGAACAGTGATGGTTGTTTTGCAATATGAGCATTTGAAACCACCCACTTTTTCCAAAAACCCTAAACTACTACACACACACCACATAGCCTGCTTATACAGTAAAAGGAACAGACTTTTATACATATGGATTTCAATCCTTAGACAAATTGAGAGGCTACAAGGAGTACAGGAGAGAAGACTCATGGGATGCAGCTTGTTTTATTGTAGCCTGGGTAAAGGTGTTAGGGCTAAAGAATATTATTTCCATCGAATACATAAAATTAACTGGGCTCCAAGCTGCCTGCGCGTGTACTCCATTAAAGCATCTTGTGTGTTGATACTTCTATTGGCTGGCCTGATTTCCATTTCAATTTCTGTAAGTATCATAAAGTCTCATGGAATGCAGAATTTAACTGTATTCTATAATTTTTATTTCACTCTTCAGAATAGTCAGGGGAAAGAAATTCTGGTAGAGTATCCTTAGGGTATGATGTATATCTACATATTTTCTATATCTTTCTTTACAATAATTGACCTATGGAATATCTATTTTGTGGGTAATCTGTGGCAAATTTAAATTTCCAATGTTCAGCAAGATAGGCACTTCCACTTCTCTCCTTCCCCACACCCCTAAATCCAATATCATGCCCTGATCTCCGGGAAGAGATTTAGAAACAAATACAGAGAGAGTGTCACGGTAGTGACGATCTATACTAGAACCTCACAGTAGTGATATTAAATTCCTCAATATAAAAAGTGTTCTAAAATTTAACTTTGAGAAAAATATCTAACTCTATGCAATTCTTTGGAAAAAAAGTGTTGGTTTATGACTCAGGGAAATCATTTAAATTCATTTTTTAGTTCACAAAATTATTGAATTTTCTATAACCAGGCAAGTTTAGATTTGGCTTATACAAAATATCATATCCAACCTCTTCATTTAGTATATGAAGAAATTAAGGTCAACATCTGCTACGTGAATGTCTTTGTGCAAGGTCATATATTGGAAAACTCAAAGTTATTCAGTATATTATAAGGAGAGCTGTAGTGCAACTGAGATGTTGATGACATTATTTTCATCTAGACCAAAAGATTAGGGATACAACCCCAATTCCTTTACATTTCTTCATTTTCTGCCATATTCTTTGGATTCAGGTTTATAAGTGCAGACTAACATCAAAATCAGCACCATACACAGCTTTTTCCAAATATATATGACTTCTGGTTTATCTGCCATTTTAGATTATTTACACTTTTAATTCTACAGCAACAGTGGTAGAATTTAAGGGGGACTTTATGAATATGTAAACAAATTGTTTTAATTTATAGATCCATTCAGATTCCTTTCATTGAAAAACATTGAACAATCATATTGATATTCAGCATTGATCCAGGATCTCCTTTTTCATGGATATTGTGCTGAACATTTTGCAAACATAGACTTTAATTATTACAACTTTCCTCCTTCGGTGTTTTATGCAAAAAAAATAAATAAGTAGATGAATTGTAGGTAGATAGATAGACATTCCTGCTTTACAGATGAGGAAATTCAAGGTTTCACTCAGTGGGGACTCAAACCCTCTCCTAATCCTAGATGCATATTCTCTCTCTCTGACCACTTCACACAAGTAGTAGCGTTATTCTAGTGTCAGGAACTTTGCAGTAGCGATCTAATTTTTCTAAATGGTTCTTTCATTTTCTTTCTTCCTCTCTCTTTCTTTCTTTTCCTCTTTTTTAAAAATTTCTGTACACATGTAACCCAGGTGGGTCTATGGGTTAGCATAGTGTGTAGGGGGTCATGGTTTTAATTTTATGGTCAGTTAGCAACACTTGGACCTTCAGCTTCGGCAGCTGTTAAACCACACGAGAAACGGAGTGGGAGAGTTCAGCCTGGTGCCAGCCTTCCACTCCCCCTGGGCTCCCGAGAGGATATCCCAGCACATGTTCTTCCAAGGCTGACCTACACATGTGCTTCCTTATAGAAGTCCGTGTGCGGTAATGATTTTACACAACAAAATATGGAAAGGCCAAGATCCCAATTCTCATCTTTCCTTTTTGGGAATTGAAATGAGTCAAGGGACAAATCTTTTGCTGACCTCTGTGTGAACGCACTGGGTCACAGTCTCCATGGTGGCCTGGCTTCAGTCTGGTAACTCAGGCTTTACCCACTGGATATTCTTTTTAGCTATGATTTCCTTTTAAGGTCCATAAAAATGCTTTGGACAATGCTGCTAATCACCAAATAATAAAGTTGTGGTGAGCTAGGGAGTGAGAAAAGTGAATCCTGGGAGAAACAAATTCCTTCTATTACATCCTGACCTGAAATTACTTCAGACATCTACAGTGAGAGGCCCATACTACTTCCAACAACCAAAAAAAATGCCACAATATATATGTCTCAAAGCTGTCATTCACACTCTGTGAACACCTTTGCAGTTTGTTTGTGTGGCAAACCCCTGTTCTCAATATGATACTGTTTCAAGAATCCCAATGTCAAAAAGGAAGATTACTATTCAGCACTTAGTATATCAGTGCTATAAGGCTTGAACTCCAAAGGGTAGCAGTTATCAATTAAGAAACATAGATCAGATAACAAAAGTAAACAAGAACAGTATTAAGACTTGTTTATTGACTGTGCCATGATTGGTTCAGAGAGCAAAATCCTAACACACAAAATATGCATGACAATGTCAAGTTTTGTTTTTTCATAACTACTGAGGCAAGGGATCAATCTTCTGTTAAATTCTGATAACATTTCACTTCCATTGTGCAAAGAATCACCTATGTGACCTACCCCCAAGCTGACTAATTTAGCACAGGGATTTCACACAAAAACTGCTGTAGCTGCAGATCTCATGTGATAATAAGAGAAAGGACAGACTGGAGACTTGGAACAAGGTAGAGTAGGGGTAACCATGAGTGTTCTCTTACAGACCTGTGGTAAAGCTAAGTGAACTTAACAAAGTAGGTCAAAGCTATAAAATATACCTGATCACATTAATGTCACCGATATATCAAAATCACAAGGTTGAGAAATGATGTACATTTCTAGTGACCTTAACAGTTTACAATACACTTAAATATGTATTATCCTTTTTATTTTAGACCTCACAACCATCTAATGTGGTAAGGCTTATTATACTAACATAAGTCAGATGACAGATACTCCTCTCATAGACATAGTTTTAACTTGCTAAGAAGCCATTAGAGTAAGTCCCCTACATATGAATGAGTTCCATTCCTAGAGCACATTCATAAGTCCAGTTTCTTCGTTAAGTCGAACAAAGTTAGCCTAGGTACCCAACTAACATAATCAGCTATATAATACTGTACAGTAATAGGCTTATAATACTTTTCACACAAATAATACATAAAAAAAGCAAACACAAAAAATAAAGAAAACATTTTTAATCTTACAGTACATTAAAAAGTACAGTAGTACAATGCAACAGCTGGCATACAGGGGCTGGCATCGAGTGAACAGGCAAAAAGAGTTACTGACTGGAGGAGGGAGAGGAGGTGGGAGACGGTAGAGCTGAAGGATCGTCAGCAACAGGAGACAGAGGGCAGGCTGCAACTTCAGTCACACCTGACGCTGATGGCACACGTTCTAGCTCCCTGCTGGATTCAATATCATCTACCCTCTTAAAAATATGATCCAGTGATGTCTGGGTAGTAGCTCTTTTTTTCTCATCATAGATGACAGGGTAGCACTGGCTTGTATTCTGAATGGCTGCTTCAACTTTTGTGTACCGTTTGTTCCATGGTCAGGTCCTGTGCCTCAAAAACTAACAGTGCCTCCTGAAATAAAGAAAATCTCTTTGCCATTTCCTGCATCGTGAATATCCTCCGCGTCCAGAGCGCATATATATATATATATATATATATACATATATACATATATATATATTTTAATGCTACACAAAGTATATTTTGGTTATCTAAGCAATTTTGTGTTTTTGGTATTGTTTTTTTTTTTTTTTTTGCGGTACACGGACCTCTTACTGTTGTGCCCTCTCCCGTTGTGGAGCACAGGCTCCGGACGCTCAGGCTCAGCGGCCATGGCTCACGGGCCCAGCCGCTCCGCGGCATGTGGGGTCTTCCCGGACCGGGGCACGAACCCGTGTCCCCTGCATCGGCAGGCGGATTCTCAACCACTGCGCCACCAGGGAAGCCCTATCTAAGCAATTTTGAACTTTCATTCTTAGACCATGATAGTCAAATTATGGATTAAAAACTATTTGTGAAAATTCTATGACTTTCACCTTTATGGTGATACTATTTGCTTTCCATATTTTGGGTGGAAATAATGTATTTCCTCTCAAATAATGTAAAAAATAATGTATTTCCCTTACCATGAAAGAGTACTATGAGTGTGACTGTAAAGAATGTCTCCGTCATTGTGCCCTGGTGACCTCGCACACATTCACATAGGCCACCAAGGCAAAGGCTAGCATGACAGCTTATCTGAGACTCGGAGGAACTCCTGTGGTCCTTCCAGAACTTGAGAGCACTGTAGACCTTGAGGGGCTTCTAGGGGTTCATCTCCCACACACCTCCCTACCTCCCCTGGAAGGCTGCCATGAAATACTTTCTCATTACCTCCCAGGTTCTGATGAGTATGGGGGTCTTTGCCCCGCCTCCCTCAGCACAGAGCCGCAGGATATATAACCACATAGCTGCAGCCTAGCTTTGGCACCTCAGAAGTGAGATATATCCCACATCTCACATTGCAGTCATCCATCGTTGTCCTGTATCATACATATGGCGAGGACAGGGAGGATGGATGGCACCTTCGTCTATTCTTCCTTTTTTTTTTTTTTTTTTTAGCAGTACGTGGGCCTCTCACTGTTGTGGCTTCTCACGGGCCCAGCCGCTCTGCGGCCTGTGGGATCTTCCCAGACCAGGGCACGAACCCCCGTCCCCTGCATCGGCAGGCAGATTCTCAACCACTGTGCCACCAGGGAAGCCCTATTCTTCCTTTTGATATACATAATAAACTGTCTGAATCTAAAAGTGGCTTGGTGTATCTTTACTAGCCAAGTCAAGCAGGCCTTGGCATCAACCTCGTCTTCTGTTGTGTGCTTGATAATGAGAACCCCTTGTGAGATAGGGAAAGCCTCGCATCTATCTTCAAGACCCTCGCTGAGAAGCAACACTTCATTTTCAGGGTTCCTGACATTTTGTGATCTTCAAAAAAAATATATATTTAACAGATTTCTTGTATTGTCATGTCAGGGAGGAAACTTTAACATTGAAAATTCTTAACTTTAGCTAAGATTTTTGTGGCTCTTTTTCCTTCCCCAAGAATTCCCTTAAAATACAATGATAATATTGATTCTGGGGAGCACTCAAATTAAGAAGTTGCTAACTGGAGTCAAAATACTACACGGTCATATTCAGTGAACATTTCTTTTAAATAAGAACATTGTGAATCAAGACATCTGCACACAGGTTAACTACCACTTACCAAATCAAAGTACATCATCTTGAAATAACTACCTTGCCTTAAAATTCCTGTTTATATAGATGTCCAGCTATTTCATCTGATGTTAATATTCTATATGTAGACTTTGATAATGCACATGGAATTTGGCTTTAGTTCATTTTTAAGACCCTTTAAAATTCCTTAAGTAGCCCATCCCTCGAAATAACCATGCTTTATAACCTGAGAGCCACTCTTATCAAACCCCTATGATTACACATTGATTTGAGCACCTTCTATGTACCAAGACCTTTAATATGTAGTTATTTCCTTTGTATCATGTAATTATTGCAATAATCCCAAGAGGTATAAATCTTTGTCTCTATTTTTATATAAAAAAAGGGACTTCTTGACAAAGTCCTCAGTTAATCAAGGGTACAGGTGGGATCACAATTCCTGACACTGAGCCTGTTTTCTTTCCATTTGGCTTCAGTCCCACTTATGCAACATCCATGCTCATTGGTGATGAGACTGAATGTTTTCACAGCTGTCCTTATAATAGTGAGAGTAAAATTTACTTTATTTTGAACTAGATGTTTAGAAACAATGTTGAAGGGAGTCTCATAATGTAAAACATTTTAGGAATGAAATATATTTGGTTTTCCTAAAATGTAAAAAAAAAATCTGAAGTTCTGGACTACATATTGGATTAATCAACCAAGAAGTTAAGTCTGGCATTCTATCTCAGATATGAAACTAGTGAATGTTTTTTAAAATGTATAGCAGTATTATTGCTGCATCTAACAATCGGATGGTTGAAGTTAAACTGTAAACAACTTTTGGTTATAATGTGTTCCTGTCAGAGACTTTGGAAACAGACTCTATGCAGTAACCTTTGTAAAACATGTCATGTTTCCAAAGAATCCTAGGAGATCTACGGTTTCAAAGAAATGACACTATTTTATTTTAAAGTTACATATCTAACTTATTTCACTTAAATATTTATTGATTCACTACAGTGGCCCCTACTATGGACCAGGCAAGTACTAGAAGTTCGGGATTCAAAAATGAGCAATTCAGATAAAAATTATCTCCCAAAATCATATGTGAGGCTAAGTGTTTCCCCAGGAATAGCTGTTGTCACTGCCTGAAATATTTCTGGGATTACGTTTATTTCTCTTAGATTCTTGGGGAGTACTTATATGGATACCTGTCATCGTGTCTGATCTCTGCTTTAAAGTTAAGCTTCATTTCTCCTATAAATAGCCCTTCATAAGTATTTGGAGACTCAGGCAGAGGTCAGCTACTTGCTGCAAACTACTGAGGGGAAGATATCACCTCCTCTTTCTGAACAGATCATAAAGATCATCATTTTTGATCCAGCAGCTTTGGGAGGGATGCCTGTTGAGCTGTGATGTAGAGAGGTAACATCCACTCAGTGGGCAGATCAACTGAGTCAAGGCTGGCAGTAAAAAGAGTGGCAGATTTCACAACCTGCCTGCCTGTGACTTGTGTCTGATATCTGAATTTGGGAAGTGGTGAAAAATCATTAGGAGTAAGGGCTGTGTAATAAAGTAAGCAATCTGTTCCAAGAACATTCACCTTTCTAGAAGAAGGGCCCAGGAAAGATGTGTTGACATTTTTAATTGACTTGTTGAGTAAACTAATGGTAAATTTATTTTTTTCAAACACATAATCTGATTACAGATTAAAAGAAGATTACTGTTTAGCAAACAAGTCTGTAAATCATTCATTTAAGCATTCATCCTACTGTGGTCCTCCCTTTGAGAAAGACTTAGATTAAGAAAATTTTAAAAGGAGGTTAAAGCAATAACAGCACATTGGAATACGTAGGTGTACTAAGAGTTATTTGATGTGTACCTATTATGCATCAACTTTAGCTTTACTTGCTATTTTATTTATTCCTCCCAATAACATTATGTCTATATTATTATGACTATTTGATAATACACTGAGGTAGGTTTCAGTGAAATGTTTTGTTGGAGGTTATATAGTTAGCCCCTGAAAACCTTAATATTAGAATTCCAGACTGATTCTAAATTATGAACTATTTTTGAACATAATTGCTGTTTAAGATATGAGAGCACATTTACATATATAGATATCCTGGGGAGTACACTTTTTAAAAGTTCCTTACTTTGCGCAGACATCATATGTAAAGATAACTTGAGAACACAGGTCTAGAAGATTGACCTCACCCACATGCTTTTGTAAGTTTTCTTTGTTATTTCTAAACTGAGATACATGCTAAATGTTGGACATTAGAACATATATTTAATATACAAATATCTTCAATCTTGGAACTAGAGACTAGTTTCGCTTCTGTAGTAATGAGAAGAATAGTGTTAAACATTTTCAAGACCGAACGCCCTCCTTTTAAAATGCAACACTCCCTCCACCTCTCAGGCTGTCATCTCTTCTCTGACACAAACAGCCTGATTCCCACATGATATATTCAGAGTCTGCCCTGTACAGACTCATTTAAAGTGATTCCATTTAAGTCACACTTTTAAAATTGTTCCCAAGAGACGAGGCTCAAATAGAGCGGAGACAACCTCATTAGCCACCATACCCAGCCGGGCTGAGTGACAGGCATGTGTAATCTCTTCATTTCAAATCTCTGTGGCACTTTGTCTCTTAACGATGGCACTGTATAAAAAGGCTGTTAAGTCTCTTGACTTGGCTCCGTCCAAGGCAGGGACAGCATCTAAGGCAAGGCAAAGCAATGCAGTGCTACTAAGCTCAGATGCTCAGCTCACTTCTTTTGGAAGATAATCATTTCTGGCCAAGGAAATGTCCCTAGATAATGAGACTAGGGTTCAAACTACTTTGGAATTTAAAGCCCTTCACAATCTGTTCTACTTTATATTGCGCTATTCACACCAAGCATCCTCCATTTCATGTGACTTTATCATTGTTTCTTTCCCCTCATTCTTTGTCATTCTTGCCTCTACATCTCATGCTGCTCCTATTTAATATTCTTGCCGCTAGTGTGAGTTTGGTTAAATGGCCCCAAAGATTATTTCTAATATGACGTTCATGGTGTACCCTGGTGTTCCTGCCAGTGATGTATATCCTCCGCACTCCCTTTCAAGATGTTAAACTGGGTGGTGCTCCAGGGAGGTCTAAAGAAAAAGACATATATGAAACCATGGAGAGCTGGTAACTTCAACACGGTTATCTCTCTCCTCTAAATTCTAGAATTTTTTTCACTCTTCGTGAACTTAATCCCATAACATTTTCTACTTATATAAGAATTACTGGTTTTATATCCCTGCTTGGTTTCGCAACAAGATTGAATCTCCTCGAAAAGAAGTGAACACCTTATCCGACTTCCACATTCCTCACTACTGTTTCTACTTCTGGGAACTGAGCAAAACTTAGGCTATTTGTACCAAGTGTTGATTTTTTTTTTTTCTGTCTCCTAATATCCCTCCATGTCTATATCTCACTTCTCCAGAAGATGCAATGACTTGGAATTCCATATTATTAAAAGCATATTTTAACTGGGGGAAAACTTAAAAATAAAAAACTACAATAACAACAGCAACAAAACTTTGAAATGTATTGATGTTACTTATCATATTACCATCTCAGTAGGATTTATGTCTTAAGAAAAATACATCTACATATTTAAGGACCAACAGTCACCTCTACTAGATAAGAGAATACTGGCTAAGAGAAACAAGGAGTCATAACTCAACCCCGAGACCTCGTGGATCTCCACTTGGATGTCTCCTGTCCAGGGAAAAATATTAATTGCCACAAAAAATCAGTCAACTACAGCAATTTTTATATATATATATATATATATATATATATATATATATACATATATATATACATATATATATGTATATATAATATTTTTTTTAATAAAAGAAACTGTAATATACCAGTATGCGCAAATTTAACAGAAGATAACCTTGGCTCAATTTGTGATATTTCCACTTCTAGCTGCATCCTCTTGGAACCTTATCTAACATCTCTCTACATTAGTGTATCATTTGTAAGACAGGCATAGCAGTAACATTTACCTCCTAAGATTGTTATAATGATTAAAATTAGTATGAGCTATATTCTTAGAGCAGTGACTGGACAAAACAAGAGCTCAACTGATATTAGCTGTAACTTATATTCGCTTCTCATGAGTATTTTGCCTTCACAAAATTTTGATCTCTCCATTTTACAGATGAGAATACAAGGGAGATTACATTAAGTATGCAACAGCACATTGAGCCATATATCTGATATATTGAGCCACATATCTGAAGAAGTCAGGCTTTTTGACTTCCAAACCTGTGTTGTTCCCCTATGGGGTGGCATTTTTGTCATATGCACTGTTTCATTTTCATTTTAATAGCAATTATCACTCTCTAAAATTACTTTTTTACATAATAATGTCTGTTGTTCCCACATCCCCACTAAGATATCATTGTGATATAATCCTGATGATGGCATGACACGTACTTGTCCTGTTTGTTGAAATCTCTCTGGGACCATAAACAGTGTCTGCTGCATAAATAGTTTTAGAATGAATGAATGATTGATTAAACTTTTAATATACTTTAGAGTATATTAAACTTTAGAGTATATCTGTGTAGGGGGTGCTGAGGAGGCATTTTCAGCCTTTTCTCCCTTTGCTAAGGAGGTTGTACCACCTCTGCTAGATACTTCCTCACACACCCAGGGTCCATACCAGAGAGGAATTCTTGGTGCTGTGATTGGCCAGACCTTGACAGTTTAAAGAAGAACAATTATTGTTAGGAAGGTGGTCTCCACAACTTCTCACTTCCTCTTGCATTTCTTGCACCAGTAGGTTAGATAAATTAGAGGCTCTTTGGATCCTCTTCTTTTGCTCTGTTGATTTCATGTGATTATGAAGGTGAGTGGACTTCAGCACTGATCTTGTGAACTGCACTTGTTCTAAGGTTTGACAAGTATTTTGACTGTGGCCGAGGAGAAAGCTAAGTACTGGGACTGGGGCAAAAGCTAAGTATGAGACCCCACTTAGGCCAAGCGTCAGTCTTACTGTTAAGAAACCTTGATGTCAGAGCTCTACAGCTAGTAATTAAGTAGCTTTTGGATTTTCCATTTTGTCATTGATCTTTGCATTTAGATTTCTTAGAACTTTAGGAGAGGTGAGGGGATGGTTGGCTGGCCAGGAAAGGAGTTGGACAATTCTTGACCCTTGACCATAACATCATTAAAAAAGTTGTCCCTCAGTATCCACAAGGGATTGGTTCCAGGACCCACAGCAGATACCAAAATCCATGGATGCTCAAGTCCCTTACATAAAATGGCGAAGTATTTGCTTATAACCTATGCACTTCCTCCCACATACTTTAAATCCTCTCTAGATTACTTATAACCCTTAATACAGTGTAAGTGCTGTGTAAATAGTTGCCAGCATGAGACAAATTCAAGTTTTGTTTTTTGGAAATTTCTGAATTTTTTTCAGTATTTTGATCCATGGTTGGTGGAATCTGTGGATGCAGAAGCCAAGGATATGAAGGGCTGACAATGTAGCTTTATCCTCTAGCAGGCCTTCTCTCTTACATCGCTATGACCCCACTGAGGGTTGCATCAAACTTTTGAGAAAACAGAGAACATTGTTCCTTTTGGTTAATAATTTAATGCTGGTTTCATTCAAGCTATTTATACAAGCTCACGGTACTCCTGAATTGTACAAGGTTTCAGGTTTGAAAAACACCTGTGTATACCCACACATAGATCCTCTAGGCATATGGAGAAGTGTATAACTTAGTGATTAAAAGACCTGGGCTTTGATGTCAGAAAAGTATTGTGACTCTACCACTTTATAGGTTATGATACTGAAGAGGAAACTAAGACTTGATTCCTTCATTAGTAAAACATCAATGATGCCTGAAAAAAAATAAATGGGGTAATGTTTGTAAAATGCTTAGCATAATGCCTAGTGCCCTCTAAAGGGAATCGGACAGGAGAGTAATAGTGAAGTGGGCACTTTGTGTGCATAGAGGTGGGAGTAAGGGTGAGGGGCTTACAATAGGTCAGCATTGACAGCATGCCCATGCCAGAATCACCAGGAAAATGGAAAAAATTGTAACAGGCAGTAGCAAAGAATTGAGATGGCATACATCACGTTATAGAAATAAAAGAAAAGCCCTGTTATTTCTAGATCATCTCACTTTTGCTTGCTGAACTAGAATAGGTAAAATGAGCACAGAGATGTGGGCAGCTGCAGGAAAATGAAGGCAAGGAACTAGAAAGCAACCTCTGACTGAACCCATGTTGGTGGAGGTGGACGTAAGCAGTCACACCTCCTGAATTTCAGCTCCTGGTATTTGAAAAAGAAGCATCTGGCAACTGTAGGGCCTTCAAGATGTTATGGTGGAAAACTCAGTCATGTCTTGGCTCCAAATCATTGACTGTCTGCCGGCACGGGGGTGGGCATCACCTTCACGGGTGCACATTTTCCCCAGCTCTATTCTACAATTGTAACCTTTAGGCTCTGTTCATGTTTTCATTAAGTAACCAATGAATTTGGTACTTTGGGTGTGGGTAGGATTTGAAACCAGTTAAATAAGTCTATTGGGCTTCTTAAGTTCCAAGGGCCCTGGCTTTGTTTGTTTACACTGTTGCACTTGTAGTTTCAGTGATACAATATGTCAGCACCTCTGAGAGAAGTTCCTTGTGGGACTTCTCTGAAAATCAAGTTGTGAACTTCAAGGCAGCTCTTCTGGAGAATTGTTGACGATTACGACTTGGGCCCTGTAATCTGCTCTATGTGAGTTTGATGAATATTTATGGAAACAGTCAATACGCCAGTCACAGCTAGGGATGCTTCAGGAAAATTTCATCATTCATTTATTATAATAACCTTGCATTAAAGTGGTCGTTTTCTTTTCTGAACTAACAATGCAGCAACAGTCTTGCTCTGCTTGAACACCTTGTCCAAGGTCACACAGCAAACTTGTGGTTGAACTAGATCTACTGTCAAAATGTTATCTTTAGGTTTTTTGTTCTAAATATTTCCTAATTAAACTGAGAAATTGGCTTTAAGTTACTGAGCCATTCAATTACATTAAAAATGCAATCCTTAATCTTACAGCTTATTCCTCTTAAAAACCCAATATTAATTATTGTTTCAAAATGTGGAAAGGAAGCCCTAGATTAATAAATCTCATTTTGAAGTTCTTAGCTCATCTGTGGATGGACTTCAGGATTTCTGAAATTATTTGCATTTTGTTTCATCTGTGTACATATGTGCATTGTGTGAAGGGAGTATCAGAGTGTTCTTCAAATCCTCTGAGAGTTTCTAACTCCACAAATGAGACAGCAATTGTTAACTCTTGTCAAAATTGAAAATAATTTTATAAATATTTATTTCCTAAGCAAAAATCTCTGCTTACTTGACCCAAAGAGAAATAATACATAACAAAATAAAATATCTCATTCTCATTAATTTGTTACATTCCTAGAAGAAATGTGAGTTTCAAGGTATGTCAACTTGGCTTTCTTAATAACCATCACTTATAGAAGATCATTTTTTAGATATGAATCACCTTCATTCCTTAGTCAGCCTGAACATTGATTTAAACCCATGGAGATAAACCTAAATTCTAGACAGAGAAACAAAAAGGATAATTATGACTTCAACTGGAAAATAAGAGCTGTGTGATGTATCAGAATCATGTCTGGTTAAAATTAATAGCATTTCCTATCTCTCTGGGATCTTGAAAGCTGGGAAGGTCCAACAGATTTTTGTCATTTTAGTATAGAAAGTTGAAATGTTGAGCAAGCAAGGAAATAAAAGCAATGCATTCAGAGAGGTACCATCAGATGAAATGATTGAATCAGTACAGATTAACTGCATGTTAATCCATTATGATTTGGACGGCTCCTAATTACTTATTGAGATTCACTGTTACTCAGAAAAAGAGCAAGACCTTGATGGACCTTCATCAAAGAAAGACAGCTCACTTTGCAATATTATTTCAAAAGAACAGAAGTTTATTGTACTTTAATTGTTTTAAAGCTTTGTGCATTCAGGTTTACCTCTCTGTGCTTATACGTCTGTCAGGTTTTGGTGTTGTAGCTATGCTAGCTACAGAAACAAATTGTGAAGGGTTCTCTTTTCTCTTTATTTTCATAGGTATTATTTTACCCTTAAATGTTTGGCAGAATTTACAAATAAAACCATGTGGACCTGGAATTTTTTTTTATCTGAAGGTTATTTATTACAAATCATCTCTTCAATATATAGGAGGTATTCAGATTATTTATTTTGTCTTGAGTTAGTTTTGGCAACTCATGCTTTTAGAATATGTCCATTTCATCAGAATTGTTGAATTAATTTGAATAAAGTTGCTCATAATATTCACATATTCTACTTTCACTTCTGTAGATGCTATGATATTTCCTTTTTCACTGTTGATATTGGTAACATTTTTTTGCTTTCTTCCCCTTCCTTTCTTCTGTCCTTCCTTTTATCCTTCCTCCTTCCCTTCATTTCTTCCTTCTTTCCTCCTTCCTTCTTTTCCTTTGTTTAGTCAGCTAAGGTGTACTAATTTGTTAAATTTTTTGAAAGAATGAATTGTGAATTTTGTTAATATTCTGTATTATTTATTATCAATTTCATTGATTTCTGCTTTTATTTGATTTCTAATACTTACTTTAGCTTTTTTTTTAGTTTAAATAATTTATTTTAATGCTTATTATTTTCCAATATGGACACTTTGAGTTATAATTTTCCCTTTAAGCACTCCGTTACCTGCACCTCAAAATTGTGTATGTCATATCTACATTATCCTTCAATTCAAAACTTTCCTTATGATATCACTGTGTTATCAGTTACCTAGTAATATGTTTTTAAATTTCCAAATACCCTTGTCTCCTTTCAACATCTCAATGTCATTGATATCTAAATTAATTTTTAGATTTATTTTGTGGCCCAGCATATGGTCTATCTTAGAGAATGTTCCATGTACACTTGGAAAGATGTGTATTCTTCAGTGGTTGGATGTAATGTTCTAAAAGTATAAATAGGTCAATGTGCTTGTTGTTCACATAACTTACAAACTTACCGATTTTTTTGGGGGGGTCTACTTGTTATATAAGTTACTGAGAGAGGGTTTGTTAAAATCTTCAATTATAATTGGAATTTGTCTATTTAGTTGGTTAACATTTGAAAATATTTTTAGAAGACTTTGAAATGTGTTCTTTTGTGCATGAATTTCTAAATGTTTACCGAGTATCTTTTTTATTTTGTGATATTAATAAATCATACTCCAGCTCCCCAAATTCGTATCTAATTTGTTGTGTATTACTTACAAACGAACAAAAATAACTATATATATATATATATATATATATATATATATATATTTTTTTTTTTTTTTTTTTTTTTTGCGATACGCGGGCCTCTCACTGTTGTGGCCTCTCCCGTTGCGGAGCACAGGCTCCAGACACGCAGGCTCAGCGGCCATGGCTCACGGGCCCAGCCACTCCGTGGCATGTGGGATCTTCCCAGTCCAGGGCATGAACCCACGTCCCCTGCATCGGTAGGCGGATTCTCAACCACTGCGCCACCAGGGAAGCCCTAACCAAATATATTTTAAAAGGAATCATGTATAATTTACTTTTAGGTTTTAGCTGTTTTATTGATCAGGAAATGACACATCAGTTGTTGTTATTGTTGTAGCTTTATCTTGACATATTAATGAAATCAATAACTATCCCTGTACTATGAAAATACATTTCATGTAATTTGAAGAATAATAATTAAATTTTAAAATAATAGTTAATGGGTACAAGCTGGAAATGCTGTCAGTTAACAGACAGAAAGTTAAAAATTCCATCACTTTTGAGATTTATTCAGCACAGAGAAACTTCCAAGAAAATAAGAAAAATAGTTGGTTTATGGGCTCTTTCTGCATTAGTATCTATTATTTTCAAAATTTACTCAAATGTTCCGAAAGGACACATTGGTCTTAGTGAGTAGTCAGGTGTAAATCAAAATTGTCTCCTTTAGGCTAGCTAATATCTTATTGCAATACTAACATGGTTCATAAAAACATTTTATACTGAAAATAAATGAATATTGCTGGAAATAAAAAGTGCAAGAGTTTTTTTCTTTTCTTTGCCAATCATCCTAGTCTTATAAAAATCAGATTTGTTATGTAACATATTTGAGTTACTAGATACCATGTTTTTTTGATTTTCAAATTATTTCTGAAATTCAATATTTTCTGTACTCCCTGTAGGTATAAACCACCAATTAACTATGATAAAAGGGAACTCATGAGTGTGTAATTGAAATCCTTAGATAACATAAAAAATTAATTAATAGCAGAATTGATTGATCATAATTTTGTCTCTCAGACAATTTCTTATTTATAAGAAGAGACTGACAGCAAGGTCAAGGTCAATTTTGGGAAGGTCTACCTTATCTGAAAGGTATAATGTGGATGAAAAGAAAAAGAAAGAATTTTGGATAATTTGCAAATTGAATCATTAGTTCCTAACTAATACAGTGTTGACCAAAGAAAAATTATCTTCTGTATTTCTTCCTATTTTTATATTATTTATAGCCACCTAGCTCACTGCCATTCAGAATTTTAGAGCTGAAAGAGATTTTACTACGCATTCAATTCAAACTTCTCTTTAAATTACAAACAAAATTAATAACAACAGCCACAGATCCTATGCATGCACTTTTGGTTTTCCCTCTTGAATTTTTCCATGCATTCTGCTCTCTTATGTTCTTTCTAATGATAATCCTCTGTCTCTGTAAGTAAAATGGCTAATTTTATGTGTCAACTTAAAGGGTGTTTTTGGATGAGACAAACCTTTAAATCAGTGAACTTTGAGAAAAGCAGATTGCCCTCTGTAATGAGGGTGGAGCACATCCAATCAGTTGAAGGCCTGAATAGAACAAAAAGACAGACTTTCTAGAGCAAGAGGGAATTTTCCAGTCTTCCAGCCTTTGGACCAGAATTGAAATATTAGCTATACTTGTTCTTTAGTTTATCAGACCATACTTAGTCAGGGATTCCAGAGAAACATAGCACATTTTTTATATATATATATATATATATATATATATATATATATATATATATATATATATATATATATATATATATATATATATATAAAGAGATTTATTATAAGGTTTTGGCTCATGTGACTATGGAGGCTGAGAAGTCCTACAATCTGCCCTTTGCAAGCCTGAGACCCAAGAAAGGCAGTGGTGTAGTTTGAAGGTCTGAGAGCTCAAGAGATGATGGTATAGATTCCAGTTTGGGTCTGAAGGCTTGAGAATCAGGATCACTGGGGGTGAGAGAAGACTGATATTCCAGCTCAAGTAGAGAGGCAGAGACAAAGAGAACCCTCCCTTTCTCCTCCTTTCTGTCCTATTCAGGTCCTCAACAGATTAAATGATGCCCGTTCACATTGGGGAGGACAATTCACTTTACTCAGTTTGCTGATTCATGTAAACTGATTTCAGACACACCTAGAAATAATGTTAATGAGACATCTAGGCATCCTGTTATCCAGTCAAGTTGACACATAAAATTAGCTTTCATAGCATCTTATTGGTTTTGTTTCTCTGGAGAACCCTGACTAATAGAGTGAATTTATGAAACAGAATTTCATTACACTATTGATAGGTGTACACAAAGTCATCTTCTAACTTAATTTAAAGATAATTGGCTTCCTGATGGAGATCATATTTCCATGTCCAGCAGAAATTTCTCATTTTTAGGACCTGGCCTTGGACATGGCTCTATCTCCTCAGATCCAAGTTTAAGTAAGAAGATGGTTTGATCAAATGATTTGTAGGGCTGTGACCCACAGAGCTGGAAATCCTCCTCAAATAGAGTTTTGGTGAATAATACTATTTTAATATAATTAGGCAACTTTTCAATCTTTGGAATTGTCTAGCCTTTGAAAATGTGAAATGACTTCAGTGGTTTTGCTCTCAATAATTCCACTGATATTCATTCAGTAGAGCAGACACTGAGATTAGTTTTCACAAACTTAATTTCAACAAATAGACATGGTACAATTTGGAACACTACATCATATGTCTATTCCTATAACTTTAGGCTATTTCTTAAATTCATATTATACCATAGATTTTGGCCATCAGACCAGGGATGACCAGGCTTAGATAAAGTCAAAAAATCTAGAGAGCAATGAGGGCATGGGTATCATAAGCATGACTTTTCACCACAATATCTGAAGATGGAGATCCTTTCAAGACCCAAGTTTCCTTATGATTAACAGAGAAAAAGAAAATGGTCCCTAAATCTGAAAATCCTCTGGTAGCAACATGTACTCATTTCTTCCTTGTTCATTGTAAATAGAAGGAATTAACTGACTGTGACTGTCTCTTATTCTTGTTCAATAATGCACTACAAGGTTCTGTGTGTCTTTTCTGAGAAAAGAATTTGTATATTTGTAGAAACTGAGGAAAACATGTCCTGTTGAAGTTTCTCTTTGTTTAGAAAATTGTATGGCTTATGTCTTATGTTTCAATGGTATAATAGAAAAAAATTGTTCCCCAAGTCCAGAATGAAATAACAGGTAGGGTGATGTTACCACTTGACCTGGTGGAGACTGGCTACATATAGGCAGATATGGGCACCCATTTTGCACACTGTCCTCAAAAATTGAAAGAATGAGTCAGCACTGAGATCAAGGGCCACAGTCTTCACAGAACAAATTAAGACCAATTTTCAGGCAGAAGCTAGAATTCATAAGCATACCATTGTATTCTCAAAGATAAAAGGGCAGCAACACACTTTGGGTTTTTTTTTTCTCTTGGATGTCTTTGTATTTCCTTCTCTAAAAGCAAAACCTTAAGACTTAAAACAGAAAAGAGAAACATGTTGGCAAGTTCTGAAACTCTGTATCATTAAAATCTGTCTGTGGAATTCACCCAAGGAAAAGAGCCAAGTGAAGTCAGCTCAATAGACTTTGTACATTTCCCTGATGATAGGTGTGATCCTCAAATCAGGACAAGGGATTGTTACAGATGATGAAAAGAGATGTATCCAAAATTCACAGAACCTATATTTATCATGAAAAATGTAAGACAGGTGATCAATATACAACTTTATTTTCTCTCCTACTATTTCTTTGGAATTTTCTCTCAGTTAGGGGTGTTCTTTCTATTTCCTAGGTGAAAACTACAAAGGCTCACACTTGTACTGCTCCTTCTCTGATAAAGTCTTAAGTGGACTTTCAATTGCAATTAAAGTCTCTAATTAGAATGCCTAATTCCACGCAATAATTAAAACACCCTATATCTTTTCAAGTGAAGGAGTCATATATTGATTTTTCTAATACTTACATTGAAGGTTCTCCTTACCAGGCTTAAGTTAGGATAGTAGATACTCCACACTCTCCTTCTTTGGGAGGGAAAGAGGTTCTGGAAGAGTTTTCTATTACCAAAATTATCTCTGAGACATTTTAATATATTTTTCAGGTGGTTGAGGGGCATCAGTGTGTCATTTGCTTTGAATATATTTTGTCCTGGTACATAAATTTGGTATTCACACCTATTACATTCTCAGATTTCTGTTGAAATTTAAATGCAATCATTCCATTTCATAATGAGAAATTTTCTGAAACTGAGACATCATTATCAAAGCAGGGCATTTCTGGGAAATGACCTTTAGAAGAAATTTAGGTGAGTTCTCCAGATTAGGAGAATTCTGGGCATGTGCTTCTTGCTCATACAAGTAAAGCAAACTGCAATTCCCCAGAAGAAAGAAATCTTGGGAACATGAGACCAGTCTGAGAGTCAGATCAATTCCTATTACAAAGCAGACAGTTGCTAAAAGAAAAAAGTCCCACATATGTGAGACATATGGAAAAGCATATTAAACACACTTCATGTCAAACGAAACATCAGAGCACTTATGCAGGCAAAGTTCCATGGAAATAATAAATGTGGGAAATCCCTCATCAAGAATCTATCCCTTGCAACAGCAGAAGATTCATTTGGAGATAAATGCTACACATGCAGTGAAAATTGCTAAGCCCGCAATCAAAAGAAGCAGTGTTTCCAAAATGAGAGAATTCATACTACAGACAACCCCCATGAATGCAGTGGATGTAGAAAAGTCTTCATTGTGAAATGACTTTCTCATTGAACATCATGAGAGCCACGACATATTAGCTTCTTTTCATAGTAGTATTCTATCTTCTTTTAAAAGTGAATCTAGAGCAATAATCTCATTATGCCTGATAGGATGATAAGGATCATTGATCTGTAAAACATTCTGATTATCTAAAAATTAAACTTTATTCTGGAAAGGTACCATTTGGACAGCTGTTTCATCTAGAAAAGAGTTTTGGTGCATGGAGATACCAAATATCTTTCCTTATTTTTTAGTGCCTTGAACATTAATGTGGAAAAATATAAATTAATTGATGTAATCGTTAATTTGATGTTTTTTATTATATATCTACCAGTTGCTCTTGTGCCAGTCATTGTATGGACAAGCAAGATATTGCTACCACATGTTAAATAAACTGAAAACTTATTATCATGATCTTTTTGACTTTTCTCCTTTTTCTAAGAGATGTTTCAAGTCATTTCCAACTCAGCCATGATAACACACTGGCATTTTAGTAAATCAGCTCTAGGGCACAACGATGACAAAACAGAGGAGGCTGCGGTTAAGAAAGTGGACTCTGTCTCATCTTGATTTTAAGCAGTTTCGGGGTTTTCATACTGGATTCACTGAATCAGAATCTCTGGAGACATAACTCCAAATCTACATTCTACCAAGTGAAGCTGAAGCAAGTGATCCAAAACAACTCTGAGGGCCTTGCACTTTGCTGTTTGAAGTCCACAAACTAATTTAGGGCAACAGTGGCCCTAGGTGCCTAAGAAAACCATTGAATTCCTTTAAAATGTTGCATGAGTGATGCAATTTCCTACACAGGACAGGCAGACCAAGAAAGAATTGAGAGTAAAAGGGGGGTTCGTCAGTGGAGTAGAGAGGGAGGTGAATATTTAAAGTACATGTTTCTGCAGTTTTCAAGTCAAGAGTCTGTAGCTAGTGTATTGTGGTAAAGTGTTTTATTGTTTTGTTTTGTCTTCTGTTTTTTTTAAATTATATAATGTAATGGTTCAGAGTATAAAATAAATGTTTACTAAATTTGATATTGTTTTTTTATGTATGATAGTGATGTAATGTTAAAGCTCTTCCATAATCTTGTCATAGAGTATAGAACCCACAGTCTTGCCTCCCAATTCTCCACCCCAGTCACCTTCTTGCCATCCAAGTACAAGGTGTGGTCCTTGTTTATAAATACCTCCAATAAGGAATGATTTTCTCTTTCCTCTCTGCCTGCCTAAATCCTACCATCCTTGACAGCCACTGTCAGAGAAGACTTCCCTGAGTGACTACATACAGCTCTCTTTCTTTCCTGAAGTGTGGTACCTACAATATCTCCCCATGTGATTTTACATTATGCTAGATGGCTCCTTCATACTTTCCTTTTTGTGAGGTTTTTATTTTTACAATCATTTTGATTTCTGTAGAGCAGAAAAGACACTGTTCTTCAGTTCCTTCAGATTCCTCATGGTTCATAGCACATACTTGTCATACTTTGCATATACTTGTTCATACATATACTTTGCCTAGCCAAATCAGGTACATATTCCTGTTTTTCTTGCTTTCATAATTGTGTTTTACACTGACACTATCTTAGCGTCTCTGAACTTTCTCAGAATCCTGAATCACAAAAGCAAAAGTTTATTGAAATATTCCATTAATTAAATTAAACATTGATAATATTAAATAACTAAAACACTTGCTTCTATATACTACATATTATATTCTCAAGAAATCAAAACCAAAGGGATTATATATAATCTTTGACAGTCTATATAGTTGCTTTGTTTTTTATATTCACAGCTAACTATGTCTTAAAAGCAGAGACAGGTTGATTGATACAATTCAGACATAAGTCAGCCTCAGAAAAACAGACTCCCCTGTAGGCTAAAAACAGACTATAGAGACCTATTGGGTTTCAATTAGTGAGTGGTATTATTCCTAATCTAGTTTTAGAAGATTATTTTGAAATATTTACAAAGTGCAGGGATTTAAGTGTGATTTGATGTGTTATTTAATAGCAGTATTGATCTATTGACATAAGATGTGAATGTTCTGGTTAATGAATTGTAAACAACTTGATATCAGTCTCAGAAGCACTTAATATTTATTTTATCTACTATATAAACAGGATCTTGTTTTCCCTTCTCTGGTAGTAATTACAGAGATTCAGATGTTTAGGAACAGTCTATAGAGGTCTTTATTTCAAAGTAACATATCATCAAAGCCCCACAAACGTTATCCTCCAAAAACACAATTTCCTGCACTTCTTTAAAACTAAGTGAAGGAATGAAATGGAGGATAGCATCTGATACAAGAAGTGTATGTTTCACTTACCAGGAATGCACACATCTATTTGTACAGCCCTAGAACTTAAGATCTGGTTCACAGATTTGATTCTCTAATCGAAGGAAGCAAGGGAGCTCCACTGATGGTTTCCTGAAATGCGATACAAATAATGTGTGCCGGTGAATAGACATTGATGCAGGACTCTGAAACTAGACATTGCCACTGAAGTCAAACACAGGAGGAAATTCAATAAAAATTCATTCTGACGAGAAATTACTTTTTATGGTATTTTAAGTTAGGAATAACACTGGAGAGAATGCAGAACTAATTAAGTATCACATTTTGGGTTTTTTTCTTCCCCAACCCAGTAAGAGGAGTATAGCTGAATGCATGGATAAAATAAGTACGGACACGTGTTTAGAAGTGGTAATAGGAGAAAAGTCTCTAATAAAACAACTTCTGAAAAGAGAAAACAGTGGAATGTAACCCCCAAACTCAAACAGTTTGACCACAGTGGTAGAAAACAAATGATAAAAGAATGATACTTTCATCAAAATAGAAAATTAAGTGAATTCTGGAATGCATGAAATAACTGGACCAGACAAAATGTGTCCTCCTAACTAGATAGACTAGACTTCCGTACTTAAAAATTCCCTGGAAGTTCCCACCGTGGCCAAGGCTTTAAATAGTTAGTAACATAGCTGAATCACTCTGCTAGTTTCTATATTAAACCATGATTAAAATGCTTTTTAAATGGTCTCGATCTTAGCTCTTATTTTGGAAGTGATGAAGGGTGCTACAGTCTGGTGATAAGCCAAATGACAGTGGAATCCTTTAAATGTTAGATAATGAATCGACTTCATGGGAGATTACTGTTTAAAGATCAAAATCTCTCATTAAACTCTGTAAATATCAGCTTTGATCACTAAATAATTTACAAATCTGGGTTTTAATTAACAGGAATAAAAACTGTTAGTTCTGTTTAGATATGGTATTTAATATAACTGTGGGCTCAGTACAGAACATTAAATGATCCACAGATGACCAGGCAGGAGTTGGGCAACTTCTGTAATGCAGGGAAAGAGCCATTTTCTATAACCTCTTTCTAAATTTGAAAACAAGCAAGTGAGCCTGGGATCCTAGAAAATTCTATTGATCCTATTTACCTGCTGCTTTCCTTCCAATCCCCAGAGCTATACAGAAAGAAGGCACACTGTAAGCTCCCAGCATTTCTGCTGAGTGTTAGGGACCACGGAGCGGTCAGGGCCGAGGTTTCAGAAAGGGCAAGGCCATGATAAAGGAAGCTAATTTGAAATGAGCTATCAAGTTCAGAGGAGCTAGCTCCCTTTACCTTACCTTCTCACAGAGGAGGCTGCTAAACTCTGACAAAATGGGTTTTAGGCATTTTAGATTGAAGAAATCCCATTTTGAAGCCTTGGAAGAGATTCAAAAATGTACACCAGAAATCCCCATGGTGCTAGCTCAATTCTTCCTTCCTTTCCTTGTTAATCTTTCTGTCTCTATGGTGTTCAGTTTGCTGAAGACTTCCAGTTAAATGCACCTACATGCTATAATGAAATGCAACTTTGAACCCTAAAGATATCCTCTCATTTGCCTTGAAAAATAAACATTTCTTGGCTCTACAAGCATTTTGATTGTTAGGTGACTTCTTTGTACATCACTTGAGGTCATTTTGGCAGAGGGACCTGCCAAGTTGATTTTGGCAGCCTCCACATAAAGGCCAAAGTGCTGCAAGTTTTGGGCAGTTATGAGTTTTATTAGAGAACTTTGTGCTCTCCGTCTGTCTACAATGTTGACCCAGAACACAGCTTGGCTCTGCTTTTCTGAGACAGTGCCAAATGTTGGGGAACTTTAACATAACATTTGTAACATATAAGTTCCAAAACAGCTTTCTTTGAAAGGCTGGAGAGGGATGAGTCACCTACTGGGTCAGAGAATACAGGAGGGTGAGAGGGAATTCGGGGAGGGGAAGAAAGTGTTAGACTCTGATGATACTGAGTTGGAAACACCTACAGAGCATTTGACTAATGATGACCAGGAGGCATGTGTATCTGCAGTTCAAGAGAAGAGTTAGGGATGGGAACTTAGACTTTAGGGTCATAAGCACTAGCACAGGTGATGACACAGATGGTGATAGAAAGCATACACTTGGGTGACATAATCCAAAGGAAATGTATAGAATGATTAAACAGAAAAGAGGAGAGGAATCCTGACATTTAGGAGCAAGCTGAGGAAGAGAATCATAGGAAGAAATCAGAAAGGAAATTATAAAAAAGAAATACAGGAATACTAGGGAAAAATAAATTGGTCAACAATATGTGACTGTAGAATTTCAGTTAAGAAAATAAATAACTGGCTATTGGATTTGACAATAAGGCATCACTGAATTTGAAAACAGTTTTCTTATTTTTTTTCTTAATTTTTATTGGAGTATAGTTGCTTTACAGTGTTGTGTTAGTTTCTGCTGTACAGAAGAGTGAATCAGTTATACATATACATATATCCACTCTTTTTTAGATTTCCTTCCCATATAGGTCACCAGAGAGCACTGAGTAGAGTTTCCTGTGTTATACAGTAGGTTCCCATTAGTTATCTATTTTATACATATTAGTGTATATATATCAATCCCTATCTCCCAATTCATCCCACACTCACTTCCCCTGTTGGTAGCCATAAGTTTTTTCTCGACATCTGTGACTCTATTTCTGCTTTGCAAATAAGTTCATCTGTACCATTTTTTTCTAGATTCCACATATAAGCGACATTATATGATATTTGTTTTTTTTTCTTTCTGACTTACTTCACTCTGTATGACAATCTCTATGTCCACCCAAATCTCTGCAAATGGCACTATTTCGTTCCTTTTTATGGCTGAGTAATATTCCATTGTATACATGTACCACATCTTTATCCATTCCTCTGTTGATGAACATTTAGGTTGCTTCCATGTCCTGGCTATAGTAAATAGTGCTGCTATGAACATCCGGGTGCATGCATCCTTTCAAAATGTGGTTTTCTCCGGATATATGCCTAGGAGTGGGATTTCTGGGCATATGGTAGCTCTATTTTTAGTTTTCTTAGGAACTTCCTACTGTTCTCCATAGTGGCTGTACCAATTTACATTCCCACCAACAAAGTAGGAGGGTTCCCTTTCCTTATACCCTCACCAGTATTTATTGTTTATAGATTTTTTGATGATGGCCATTCTACCAGTGTGAGGTGATACTTCATTGATTTACATTTCTCTAATAATTAGTTATGTTGAATATCTTTTCATGTGTTTGTTGGCCATCTGAATGTCTTCTTTGGTGAAATGTCTAGGTCTTCCATCCATTTTTTGATTGGGTTGCTTGCTTTTTTGATATTGAGCTGCATGAGCTGTTTATATATTTTGGATATTAATCCCTTGTCAGTTGTTTCATTTGCAAATATTTTCTCCCATTCCAAGTGTTGTCTTTTCATTTTGTTTATAGTTTCATTTGCTGTGCAAAAGTTTTTAAGTTTAATTAGGTCCCATTTTTTTATTTTTGTTTTTATTTTCATTACTCCAGGGGGTGGATCAAAAATGATCTTGCTGTGATTTATGTCAAAGAGTGTTCTGCCTATATTTTCCGCTAAGAGTTTTATATTATCCAGCTTTACATTTAGGTATTTAATCCATTTTGAGTTTATTTTTGTATATCGTGTGAGGAAATGTTCTAATTTCATTATTTTATATGTAGCTCTCCAGTTTTCCCAGCACCACTTATTGAAGAGGCTGTCTTTTCTCTATTGTATATTCTTGCCTTCTTTGTTGTATATTATGTGTCTGGATTATCTCTGGGCTTTCTATCCTGTTCCATTGATCTATATTTATGTTTTTGTGCCAGTACCATACTGTTTTGATTACTGTAGCTTTGTAGTGTAGTCTGAAGTCAGAAAGCCTGATTTCTCCAGCTCCATTCTTCTTCCTCAAGATTGCTTTCACTATTCAGGGTCTCTCGTGTTTCCATACAAAGTGTAAATTTTTTTGTTCTAATTCTGTGAAAAATGACCTTGGTAATTTGATAGGGATTGCATTGAATCTGTAGACCACTTTGGGTAGTATAGTCATTTTCACAATATTGATTCTTCTAATCCAACAACATGGTATATCTCTCTATCTCTTTTTGTCATTTTTGATTTCTGAAAGCAGGTTTTTTAGAATGATATATATGGAGAAGCTGGACTCTGGGGACACATTTCATACCTAGCTGAGCAAGTAGCCTAGAAGTGCAAATGCCCATCTATTGATAAAATACTTAACTATTAACAACAAAATATAGATAATTGCAATTTTTTTCTTCAGTAGATTTTTTTTTTTCTTGTGTTACGTGGGCCTCTCACTGCTGTGGCCTCTCCCGTTGCAGAGCACAGGCTCTGGACACGCAGGCTCAGTGGCCATGGCTCACGGGCCCAGCCACTCCGCAGCATGTGGGATCCTCCCAGTCTGGGGCGCGAAGCCATGCCCCCTGTATTGGCAGGCAGACTCTCAACCAGTGCACCACCAGGGAAGCCCTCTTCAGTAGATTCTAATGGGGAGGAAGGACATTGAGTCTTGGCAGGGTGAAGAGAGGAGTTGATACTTTTCTGGATCTTGGATTCTAAGGGACGAAAAAGTACCTTTTTTTCTTTTCATTCTCCAATTGTAGACAAGATTTGGAGGACCTCTTCAATCTCTAAGCAATCATAGTTCATTGTCTTTTGCTTTTCTTTAGAAAGTGTACCAGACAATAGACAAAGGAGAGAGGAAAAGGTACTTTAATCAGGTGCTTTACTTATAGTGTATTCAAGTTTATAGTTAGTGCATAATTTTTTTCTATCTTCCCTATATTCTTCTGACTAGATACTGCTTTGTATTATGGTATAGGCTTTTTATACCCTCTAAATTTACATTTTACAGATGCTTGGATTTATAGTAGCTCTTCCTCTTGACAGGTCACTATAAGATGTGATATGTCAACAATTGATTTTATGCGAACATATGTTTATCTGGTTAAGTTTCTCCAAAAGATAATGCATACTCTCAGAGTGAGGTCAAGGTCACCAAAATTTTCAGCATCTTTGAAGATCAAGTCATTCCAGCCCTCAGAGATTAAAAAGAAAACAGTCAAAAGTTTGCTGCTTATGAGAATACCCATAATGGAGCTATAAATGTGTAAGTTAACACTGCAGGGGGAGGGATAGAAGGAGTCAGTTGGGAGAAGTAAGAGAAAATCTAAACCCAGAAGGGAAAATCAGACTCAAGCCTAAACTCTCTCATGAAATTTCACCTGGGCCTCCAGGTTGTAGTGTCACTTTGATCCTTGGAATATTAACTGTATTTATGTGGAGTATGCTAATAACAGTTCAGACTTTTAAGTTATATGGTCTAGGCAATTGATTTCTACAGGATAGTCATTAAGAGCATTGACTCTTGAACCACTGACTCCCTTAAGTCATCAAACTTCTATTCTAAAGCACATGTTTAATGGACTTCCCTTGTGGTCCAGTGGTTAAGACTTCCAATGCAGGAGACATTGGTTTGATTCCTGGTTGGGGAACTAAGATCCCACATGGCCAAAATAAAATAAAAAAGCACATGATTAAGTCCCCAAACCTTCTGAGTTTTAATTTTCTAGGTTTCATGTAATATAAATATTCCATGATGACTTGGAAAATTATATGAGATAATACATGCAAATTGCCTAGCATTTAGACAGTATACCATAACAGGTTATTATTATTACACAACTCAAATAAATTATTTCCTCTTAAAGATGTAAACAATGCATTTCTGAAACTATACGATGAGCCAGGCTATGTAGTAGACACTACAGATATAAAGATAAATTAAGAACATCCCTTCTTCTAAAAGGGCTCATCATCTAGTGAGGCAGGCACACCATATGCAAGTATCTACTGTTGTGTCACGAGTAAGGTGCGGGGTATCCATACCATATTATGGAGTTTCAAACAGTACGTGTGATTCAGCCCAAGAGATTCAGAGTAGGCTGGGAGGTGGGGTTGGTGAATGCTAAATAAAACGATTTGGGGTGGTGAAGTGGGTGAGGATCAAAGAGGGCCACCTAGGCTGAGAGAACACAGTGAGAAAAGCACAAAAGATGCAAATCATTAGCTGTTGGAATTATCTAATCTGCAAGCCTGTTTGTGCTGCAGATCCATTTTCTAAGCAGGAGTTTTGGGTTTCATTTTAAGAAGTTTGGACTGTATTTGATATATAGCAGGAAGTCATTGGAGGGATTAAGCTGGGGGTAAGGGGTGGAGGGGCTCACATGGACAGATTGGTGTTTAAAAAATTCCCCCTGAAAACTGTGTGGAGAATTAACCTCAGAGTCTAAAGAGAGGTTGGTTAGAACACAAGAAAAGCAGCTCAAATGAAAGGAGCATCAGAGGTAGGGAAAGACTATGGCTTTTTAAAAGTCTCTTCTGAAAACATTTTCTTTGCTTGTGCCTGTAATCTTGGCCTTGAAAAGGCAGAATTAGCAATTAGTGGCTATTTCTTGGATGTAGGAGAATGAAGAAAAATGGCAGATAACTCCCAGATCTCACACTTACGTTGCCTTTTGTATTCTCAGGGCTACCTTTTACTTAGTAAGTGCTCACTAACTTTTCAAGATAAAAAGGAAGAGAGTGGACAGAAGAATCTTTTTTTTTTTTTAATCCCCAGGGATGTTGAACCCAGAAGGTTCTGTCAATTCTCCATGGAGCTCTAAGTTTGTATTAAACAGACATATTTGTAGAATTGGCACCATTCTCACTACAGATAATGTCTCTATAATACCTAACTTCATATAGCTGTATAAGAGAAGAATGCACTGGGGGGATAAATCTACTACTAATAAGAAATTGCTAAGGTCTTTGAAATTACAATAGAAAAACATGCATTTTACCAGCAAATTACTTTCTCAGTGTGTTTGAACTGGTTAAGGCTATGGTGCTAATTAACTTTGGGCCTTCTCTAGTAGAAAGCAACTTAGTTTAATTAAATCAATGACGCTATATATTAATTATAGTACAGATTTAAATAATTTAGGAAGCACGTACTCTTCTTTCAAATCCTTGTTTATTTTTCGACCCAGTGTGGCAGGATTAGTTTACTTCAAATTTAACAAATGCTACTAATAAGTCACCCTCTCTCCATTTCCACCTTCTGCCATCAACAGTCTGGATGTGAAAGTTGGGGTCCTACCTGTGTGACAAAGATTAGGTTCAATTCCATGACAGCAAAGTGACTGACAGAAAAATTATATTCTCTTGCTGTAGATAACTCTCTATTTAACAAATGTATCTAGTTTTAATACTCTTGATTTTACAAGTACAGTTGGCTCCATTCCTAAAATGGATGAATTTGGTCTAGAGGTCCTTTGAATTAAAGCTTGCCTACCCAGTCATAAACCACTACAGTATGGAATAAACCTTGATTATCCAGACGTCCTACATTCAAGGAGCCCACAGACATGATTTAATCAGAAGTCTGTCACTTCCACAAACCCACATTTAAAAAAAAAATAATCCAGGTTTGCTGTGCCTTGAGATGCATAAATAGAAGAATATATTTCAAAGAAATAGGAAAGCCATCTGGTATAGAACACTTCCTCAGAGCATGTAATTTATTAATTGTTGATTGTCAATTGAAAACCTACTAAACTCTAAACTCTGGTAATTGCAAAGTGAGGGGGATGCAATCTTATATCTCAATTTTATTCTAGAGAGTTTTATTTTTAATGGGAGATTAAAATAAATAAAGCTCATGACAATGCCTAAAGAAGCAAGAAATTATTTGATCTAAATGCTATAACAACTCAAAAGGAGAGAAATTTATTTGGATCGGGCTATCAAAGACAGATAACATCAGCTCATCTCAAGGAAATGTAGTATAGAAACTTGCTAACATCCCTTCATATAATTTTTTTTTGTGTCTATGACCCTAATGACCAATACTGTATCATAATTCTTTAGGATATGAAAATAGGTCTCATAATCATTTCATCAGCACAAGTATTATAAAAAGAAGACTGGAAAGCAACCTCAGATCTTATTAAAAATCCCAATTTGTTGACTATAACTCCTATGTATTGTTGTATGGATGAGGATATGAGGGTATTTGGATAGGTGACTGGGCTCTTTAAAGGTAATTTTTTTAAAGGTACCCCAGTGATGATGATCATATTATATAGAAAGGGGGAAATTATTTCTGCGTAGGCTGAGATCTTGGGATGAAAGTCATAATCTAAATGCCAGTTTTTATTATCCTATTCGGTCAGCAGAATTTCTGAATGTGAGCTGAAGAGGGGATGCTTCCATCTCCTTCCTTGTCTTCTTATGCAGTCAAAACTTGCTGGATTGCCTGCCCTGTTATCATCTTCTAATAACAGAGGGACTGAATACAGACCTCATAAAGGAAGCAAGCTGCCATTATTTTCGATAAAATGTGTTCCTTCCTAGAGGACTACATGCTGCAACTGCTTCTCTGCTAAACACTAATTCAGCAAGTAAACATTCAAGCTTTACAGATAGACTGTCCTGTTTATAATATTTCATTTAATTGCTCAGCAGATAGAAGCCAGCTCTATTCTATACATCTTCAAGCCACAATAGTACAAAGAGAGTTATAATAATACCCAACATAATAGTTATCTAAAGACAGATACTGCCATGTAAAAAATATTTAGTAACTGCATTACGATTATGTTAGTGAGGTATGGCATTATATTGCTATAAGCAGTTACAGCTTGCAGTACATAAGAGCAATGACTTTAAATGATCAGAATAAGCTGAAGACTTGAAGTGTATGTCTGTGTGAGAAGGTGGCATTTGCTTCTCAGGGAAGAGTGAAAGCAGGAGTTTAACTTAACACATAAAACAAAAGGGTAGCATTTTTCTATGTGGAACACTTTGACTTTTCAATGACAAAGAACACTATAAAGAACCAAGAGAAAATAAAAATTGGTTTCAAGTGGGGAATGTAGAATGAGCTTTCTTTTAAAAAAATGCTCTAATAATAAATGAAAAAGTATAATTAAAATTTTAAAACAAGAGTAATATTAATAATAAAGTTTCTCATACAGAAAACTTCATGTTTCATATTCCCACAGTGTTTAGAGAGTAGTATTTCACAAACAGAATTTCAGGCATTACTTTCTGCTTTTCTATGGCCTGATGAATGAAGAGAGTGGAAATTGAAGATGACATTAGAGCAAGAACTTAAAGCATAGCTCTCCCTTTCTTTTCCCAATTTAAAAAAAGTACCCCAAACACAAGAGGACAGCCTGCTGTGACAGCTATCTGGGGAAACAACTGAGTTAAAAATGTGTGATAACATCTTCAGATAGCAATTTTAAACTCTTATTAGTTTATCCAATCTCCCCAAAGCCAATAGCACCTACACTGGTAGTAAAATTCACTGTCTGCTTGCCCTGTGCTCCAGCCTTTCTGATCTCCTGACTTTCATGGAACATGCAGACCTCTTAGCTTTCTAGAACTGGTTGCCTTTGCACACCCTGAGCCACATCCACTGGGCCTCCTTCCACACCCAGACCTCCACTCACCCAGGTGCAGTCTTCTACTTAGGCTCTGATTCTTAAACTGGACTTCATTTATGGCAAGGGGCTTCTCCCTGGTCTTTTCATTTTACTCAAGGATTTAGATATTTTACTATCCAAAATTAAACACATAAATTATGAATGATAGTAAAGCTGCATTAGGTTTAAAATAAAAGAAGCAATTGCAACGAAAATTGTCTCTTCAGAGCTAAGTATCCATTGTCCTACCCCAAACCTCCGGGAGGACACGGGTGACAATTCCTGCCCTACTAAGTCTTTCTGGACTTCCTTGGGCTAAATTATGAATTTATTCTTATGGGCTCATAAAGTCCTTCATATCCACATTATTAAGCTTATTTTGTATATTGTAACTATTTCCAGTTTCTTTTCTTCTGTTTGACTGTGAACGCTTTTGTGGTTTTGCCCTGGGTACTGAGAATAAAATGAGAAAAATGAAACTGCATACATTGGCATTCAATCAAAGGAATGAATTAGACAAACCGGGTCTTTAAACTGGCAATGGCACTAACTGAGTGTTGTTTTGAGCCATAATTCTGTAATAGCAAATACTTAACTAAATGTGGTCTATGATAAGAGAGAGGATAAACAGGGGTGAGGAAGAAGACAGCAGACAGGTTTTATGTGTAAAGTTCAAGGACTCATTGAAGGAGAGGGCAATGTGTGAGCTTTCTTCTAAAATTGCATTACAGGTGGCTGAAAGCATTCTAGGTCCACAGTTGTCTTTGTGCACAACATTTTGGTAAAGCCCTAATCCTTTTAACCTAACTAGAGAGAAATACATAGAAATCATCTGGGTCTCTGCCTGTCATCACAACTTCTTAGAGTTACCCCTTTCATCCCATGCTTCTTTACATTTTTCTTGTTATTATTTTTGTGTTCCCATACTACTGTCATTGGAAGGCATTTATGAAATTACCTGCTTTTTCTTCTAAAGCATAATCATTTCATTATTTATTTTCTCTAAATTAGAGTACATGGATTTGGAACTTAGTTTTGACAATTAACTAATTAATTTCACAGCTTACGGCAAGGGTCTTCACCTATCCGAGTTATGTTTTTGACATCTATAAAGAAAACAAAATTCTAGTAAATTTCAAATGAGATAATGTTAATACAGATTACTGAGTTCTGAGCCTAGAACATAGTGGGAAATATATGTTAATACAGGGGAAACATGGAAACATGATAGTATAGAAATTAAAGACAAGGACTCTGGGCTCTTCATGTTTTAAAATCCTGGCTCCATCTCTTATCAGCTGTGTACCCTTTGGCAATCTATCTATAATCCCTTGCCTTAAATTCCTCATTTATAATGTGTGCATCTATTGGAATCTAATTGATGGCATTTTTTTAAAGTATTAAATGAGGTAGTCAGTATATGCCAGTGCCTAGCATACAGTAAACCTCTAATAATTGCAACCTCTTAGTATTGTGACATTCAAGAGAATTTTACAAATCAGCAGTGATATTGGAATAGACAATTGAGCATAGATAACTGGAAGAGAGAATGTGAATTGGCATTTTCAAGCTCCAAGGTAGGAAAAACAACATACTTTCACTTCACTCCAGATGTAAACTCTCGGTCTCAAAACTTATCAAGAACAACTGCATTTCACCTCAGGCCCTGTCTCCTGAACCATTCTCTTATTAGGTACCCAGTGAGAGTAAATGAGCTGTGTCTGATGAAGATTCAGGACAGTGAAGGAGGTAATCATCATTGCAAGTTCAGGGATTATTTAAATTTAGCATCTTTCAATAACCTTGAATAATGTCTTTAAGTTCACAAATACAAACTAATGCTCTTTCATGTTTTACATTCCACAAATCTTTATGGAAATCCTTCATTATGTTAAGCACTGTGAAGGTATTGGGATGTATTATCTCTGATGCAATGGTCATTCTTGGTAAAGCAAAGGGCATATTTAAAGATGTGGAAGTATGACAAAACACAACTGATTTGGGAATTTTAAGGAAGTCACCCCAGTAGAAATACATTGTGTGAGTGTGAGGGGATAAAGAAAATAGAGGCTGGAAAGATGGTCAGGATCCAGATGATGAAGAGCTTTGTGTGCTGTAATAAGGAGTTTTGACTTTGTTATGTAGACTAATGGAACGCTTTATGAGGGAGCTGGTATATTTGCAGTATGGTAACATTTAAGTTCAACTAAACACTTTCATTAGAGCTGCTTTTCTATTCATTCAAATAAATGTTTAGCCCATTGGACTCTGAAGGAAACTTATACTTCCAATGATAACTTTTTAGGGAGTTGATTTAAGCATGTGTATTCACTGGTTCAAGCCCTTCCAGGATAGTAAATATTTTTGAAATGCTTTTCTTCTAGAAAAGTTTTGTTGTTGTTTGTTTGCTTTAAATTTTTCCCTGTCACCACAAGTATTCACATGTCTGTTTTCTTTGTGTTATGCCTAGACAAGAAGAAACATATTTATTTTTTTTAATTTTATTTTATATTGGAGTATAGTTGATTAACAATGTTGTGTTAGTTTCAGGTGTACAGCAAAGTGATTCAGTTACACATATACATGTATCTATTCTTTTTCAAATTATTTTCCCATTTAGGTTATTAAATGGGAAATTTTGAGCAGTGTTCCCTGTGTTATACAGTAGGTCCTTGTTGATTATCTATTTTAAATATAGTTATGTGTACGTGTCAATCCCAAACTCCCAATCCATTTCTTCCCCTGACCCCTTACCCCCTGGTAACCATAAGTTAGTTCTCTAAGTCTGTGAGTTTGTTTCTGTTCTGTAAATAAATTTGTTACTTCTAAAACCCTGCTGATAAACCACACGAATCCTAAATTAGCCAACAGCGAAAGTTTAGAAGCTAAGATTCTGAGCTTCAAGTAGAAATTAATTACCTTTAAAATAGTTCTTGTGGGCTGTTCAGTTTATCCTCCTTTCACACATATGTCCTTCTTCTGGGGCATCATCATTTGGGACACTCAGAAGCTACATACATTTTCTTTTTTTGGCCTTATCTTCAGGAAGGCTCATTAGTGTCTCATCTGGAGTTCAACTGAGAAAATGTTGAGAGCAAACTTGGCTTCCCAAATCTGCAGTTTCCACATCCACAAAGTTAACTAACCTTGGACCAAAAATATTCAGGAAAAAAAAATCCAGAAATTTCCAAAAAGCAAAATTTGAATTTGCCATGCACTGGAAACTACTTCTGTAGCATTTACATTGTATTAGGTATTATAAGTAATCTAGAAATGATTTAAAGTATAGGGAAAGGGACTTCCCTGGCAGTCCAGTGGTTAAGACTTCGCCTTCCAGTGCAGGGGGTGCAGGTTCAATCTCTGGTCAGGGAGTTAAGATCCCACATGGCTCGTGGCCAAAAAAACAAAACATAAAATAGAAGCAATATTGTAACAAATTCAATAAAGACTTAAAAAAAAAAAGTATAGGGGAGGATGTGTGTAGGTGATGTACAAATGCATATTTCCATATGTTCTCCCTCAGAGCTGCAATATTACCATAGGCAATACACCTTTATTAGAGTAATTAACCTATTAAAAGTATTATATTAATTTCCCTTGGCTTTTGTTCTCTTTCCCACTAGAATGTAAGCTCCTTGCAGTCAGGACTCCCTTTGTGTGTGTGTGTGTGTGTTAGTTTCTGCTTTATAACAAGGTGAATCAGTTATACATATACATATATTCCATTATCTCTTCCCTCTTGCATCTCCCTCCCCCCCACCCTCCCTATCCCACCCCTCTAGGTGGTCACAAAGCATGGAGCTGCCTGTGCTATGCAGCAGTTTCCCACTAGCTATCTATTTTACATTTGGTAGTGTTTATATGCAGGACTCCCTTTTAATCACTTCTGTGTGACCAAATCCTGTCAGGGTATTATCATTTAAAGAGAACGTGCTAAAAAATATTTGAAGAATAATTAGACATTTTTGGTAATTTTATGCTAAATCATAGTTCCTTTCCTTATTTCTTTTTGGAACAGTGTTTTCATAAAATGCAATTTTCTGTGCCTCTGAAGATTGATAAAATATAAGAAGCCTGCACCTCTATAAATAAGGATTGTAAGCTTGATTCTCTACATAAAATACCTTTTATAACACTATCAAATTGAAATATATATAAAGGACTATGTCATAATAGTATAACGATGAATTTTCATAGTGATCACACACATATCCAAGGACCCACATCTAGAAACACCCTTCATACTCTTGTCTAGTCGTTACTGCCTTGTTAGGACTAGTTACTAGCATGATCTCCAAGAACATAGATTGGTACAAAATGGAATCATAACTAATGTCCTCTTTTGGGTTTGACTCCTTTGGCTGTTTTTTGCTTATGATATTCATCTATTATGATAGACAGAGATTTAACTTTTTAAGCACATGACCTGGTCATAGCACCAACCCCCTGTCTTAACATAGAAGTTAATAGAAACTTACATAAGAAAAAAATACATATGCAATATATATATATAATGTATAAATAAAAATATATATTAATGGTTTTAAAACATATACATATAGATATTTACATGAAAGAATTCAAAGATATTCTAAATGATTGATCTTACCAACTGCCTTTCCTTCAAGAACCTAGCTCTCAAGAACCACAAAGGTGCATAGTAGAGTTAATGGCCCAGAAGGTCAGGATTTCTGTCCTGAGGCAAATAAGGCAGACAAACACAACACACTCCAAGTATGAGATTTCAGGAATGGAGAAGTGAAAAGGCACGCTGGTTTGACTTTCAGGAATGTTGCAATGCACTTAAGATTAAGGTCAAAAGGCACTCATGCCGGATTTCCCTTACAATTCCTGTGTAGCAGGATTAGGAAAGAACAGATAATGCATTCATTAGGGCAAAAGTTAGGACAAGAATAAATAAACTTGGAGAACACTCACATAAGGAGTAAAGTAATACTGGCTATTTTACCCTGAAAAGGAAACAACTTGTGGTTATAATTAAATAATAAAATAGACTGGTATTTTATGAAAAATGACACCAGAAAGACATTGCTTCCTATTCAAACTCCTAATCATTATAAATTGATTCCAATACATATTTTAATAGTTTTGTGTTTAGACATTGAAACTTTATGTAACAGAATATGTGTTCTTGCATTTAAAATTAGAAGAGAAAATAGATCTCTTTTCTTAACTTTCATAAGCAATGACCAAAATGTGGATTTGGGATATTTTTTTTTTCCTAGAACTTTTAGAAATAAAACTAAGAAATTCCATTGCCCTCTCTCATACTGTTTAATTATATCATACTAGAAAAGTTTCTTGGTAATAACCTGGTTTGGCAACTTGAATCTGTCATTCACGTCTTAAAAAGAAAATGAAAGAATTTTCAAAACGACTCTCACCACTTAGGGAAATTCTGTTCTTGGCACCTAATTTTCAGTGGCCAGTGTTAAAGCCTTACCGGAATAAATACTCTATATGTTATGTCACTTCAAATATGCCTATTGTTTTCAAAATTGTAAATTGGTATTTTAAATTATGCATTTCAAATAGTCAAAATGACATGATCATAAGTCCTTCTTATGGGAACAATAATAGCCATAGCAATTATCTTTTGTTATCGCTTATTAGTATTTGTGACTGTTACTAGTCATTAAAACTAGTGAAAAAAATATATGTATATATTGATTGATTGACTGCACTGTGACAAGCAGTTTTTATGTAATATTTCCTCTATTTTTCACAACCACACTATGAAGTAGGTATTATTACAGTCTCTGTTTTAAAGTCCTCGAGAGGTTGAGTCATGTACCTTCAAGGTTATACAACTCATCACCCAGGGCCAGTTGATGCCAAAACCTGTGCTGTAAAAAACATACTATATTATCTCTATTGAGGGCCAGATGTATGGCTAGCCTCTCTAATCCTTAACACCCTGCATTTATAGATTCAGAAGCTGAAATTGAGTCTATAGATACATTATTCATGATCACATAGGCAGGAAATGACTGATCCATGGGTTGAACCCATAGATTTTTTTTTCTTTTGATGATACCACAGTTGAAACACAATAAAGATCATCTCTCTATTTGTACAGTCTTCAAAATTAATAACAGTTCAAAACAACCTCAATTATTTTACTTTTCCTAAAATTGACCATACTGATTACTGAAATCAAGAACTTGATAAAAATGACTGAGACCTACTTTCCTTGCTGGTGATAAGTATGTTCTCATATCTTCATATTTTTTGCAAGGATTTCCAGGATAACTGAATTCAGAGATCCTTGTATTCCAACTGAAGACACTGACGTTCAGAAAAGTTGTGACTTCAGTAACGTATCCACCAGCTAGATGTCGTGGATCCACATCTGATTCTGCTAGTGATCCTCAGTATAATGGTTATTAAATTCTGGTTATTGTGGCGCTTCTACAAATCTGTTGTTAGAGAGACTATGTGTTTGTTCTGAAACAGAGAGACTCGATTTATAACTCATGAAAAGAGTTATCAGCCACCAGAAGAATCTGAATAAGAGAAACTCATTTACCCGAGTCAGTGTCTATCATGGAGGTTTTACTTCATAGAAGCATAGACTGAGTCACTGCAGACTGGAGTATGAACCATAATTCTGTGACTTTAAACTATGACAGTGCTTCTGATTGCCAGTTTTCAGATTTGTAAAACATGGATAACAAAGTCTACCTAAGAGTGTGCTTTTTCTTTTCGGTTTAAGTAATGCATAATGTTCAGAGCAGCAATGCCTTATGCATGTGTGTGTGTGTATACACATAAATATGCATATAGACATACATATGAAATACTATATATATTAGTCATGTAATATATCCCATTAATAATAATACCAAGGTAATATATATACTATCATAACAGTAGTAATAATGATGATGATAAATATTTCATAATGGTGATACATTATACAATGTAGCAAGTAAATACGTATACATGTAATAGAAAGAAAAATAATTACAGAAATCTTACTGCAGAATTCCAAATCCTATATACTGGCATATAAATTATTGCACAATCCACTACCTGAATCCACTTCCAGCCTTCTTCTCTACTAAGTGAAATTCCTGTACCCTGTACTCTAAGAGCCACGTGTAGTCTCCTGACCCTGCCCAACCCTTTTCAGTATCTTTGTTAATGTTATTCCAGCCACCAGAAATCTTTAGCAACATCTTCCCGCAACCCCTCATTAATATTCATAGACTAAATGTTTAATGTGCCATTTAAAGGCCAGTGCAAACTCTGCCTATTCCTGAATTCTTATCCCCCAATGAGAAGTATGTTTCCTTCTTCTAAATTCCTTTATAGCTTTATCTAAACTCTCTTAGTTTCTTGCAACATGGTAATTTGTGTCCCTGATATCTCATAAGCTCTTTGAAAATGGATACCAAGCCATGTTCTCATGTGATTCTCCGATGTAGGAAAATACTCCCTTATGATCATGAGTTGCATATCATTTCTCTTGAATGAATCTCTTAAGTACTTTTCACAATTTTACAATAGAGGAAAACAGTTGAGCCCAACCTCAACATGGATTTAGGAAGAATCCGACCTTACCCTCAGTCAAAATTTGGAAGTCAGTATATTTCAAGACGTGATAAACAATATTAAAAAGGGTTTTCTTTTCTTTTCTTTTCTTTTTGTGGTACGCGGGCCTCTCACTGTTGTGGCCTCTCCCATTGCGGAGCACAGGCTCCGGACGCGCAAGCTCAGCGGCCATGGCTCACGGGCCCAGCCGCTCGGCGGCATGTGGGATCTTCCCGGACCGGAGCACGAACCCGTGTCCGCTGAATTGGAAGGCGGACTCTCAACCACTGCGCCACCAGGGAAGCCCAGAAACATTCTCTTTTTAATATTTAAGAGGTTATATTACTGTGAAACTAGTATTATCAGCCTGTTTGTTTAAAATTTGTCAATTTAATGAAAAAAATTAAATAGTACTGCAAGTGGTGAAACACGTGAATGATACCTGGTTAAAAGAAGCTTGGGAAATGCAGTTTCAGGATAATGTGGTTAGAGAAGAGTGATAGGAGGGAGAGAACTGATAAGCTGACTCATTCTCTAGGTAAATTGCTTGTGGTCTGGAGGCAGCTACTGTGAGTGAATAAATGCACTATTTCTCACACTCTGGGGCCATAGGAGTTTGGTGATAGGCTGACAGAGCTCTCCAACGTTCATTACATGGTACACAGAAGTCAGCAGACAGTAATGAGATTCATGTCAAGGATAAGTACCTCTGTCTACTTGTAAGAGATCTGTAGTAAATCTGAATCAGTGATTAGATTAAACCGTTTTTGGTCATTTAGTTTATTTTAAAGGTGCTAGTGTGAAAGTGAATTTTAGAAAGTCCCTTTTTAGAAAACTTCTCCTACAAATTATTCCAGCTGTGGGACTCTAGCTGCTGTCCTTGAAAATATTTCATATTGCAGAAAGACGCCCATTTAAAGTGCATGTACATCAATGCACTTGCATTGTATACTGTACAATTACTTATATAAACTGACATTACCTCTTTCATATACATGCAAATTACATTATACTTCTTTCAGTATTTTTCTTCTAGAAGTAATACAATATTGTATACAGCACAGTGCTTCCCTGTCACCCCTCAGTTTTCCTATCAATGAGCCATAAATAGACTATACAGCGTGGCTCCCTTAGAGAATACACATATGCAGAATTAGAGGTTTTCTTTTAGGAAGTAAACAAAAAAACAAAAAGACAGGCATCTGACGCAACAAAGTCCATGTGTAATGCTACATTTACTGAGAAGATAGTATGTTAAAGACTGTCTTTAGGGAAACTTCCTTTAAATTACTGAGTAGTAAAAAGCAAACAGTAAATAGTCCTTTTGGTGCATTGTTCAGTCACTTTATGGTCACCAATATCTCTCTGGGTGACACCTGATTATTTGCCTATTATAAAAATCAAGAACAACAGTACCGCTCTCAACTAGAGGTAACCAAACATACTTAATGGATTAAGTATTTGATCATGGTTGCATTTTTGAAATGCTGTCCAAATTGGCCTAGTTATTGTTGTGCCTATTTTGCATTGCACTTGAAACTGCTAGTAACTAAAGGTTGGCTTCTAAATGGATAAAACATACTATAATGGATTGAATATATTAGCACAGGTATGAAATTTTGTATTGTCACTTAGAATGAAAATAGCTTTTAATTCGATTAAAGAGAATCATTGTATTCCCTTATTATCTCTAGATAATTTTTGAAACTATTATGTATATTTTCTATTCATTAATCTTACTCAGTTTGATCTAACCCCTAAATGTCTCCTCAATTTAATTCCTAACTGATTTCTGATTGTTTTACCTAGCTCCCTTGACTCTTGGTTCAGACCAAGCTTGCTAGCTTTATACAACTTAACTATATATATATATATATATATATATATATATATATATATATATACACACACACACACACACACACACACACACATATGTGTGTGTGTGTGTGTGTGTGTATCTTATTTCTTCTGCTTGTGACATTTACCTCATACATACCTCTGCTCTTTTCTCGCTAAATCCTACACATCCCTGAAGACTCAGTTTTAAACCTGCTGCATCTATAAGATTGTAGTTATTTTCTGAGTGACTTCACCAATGGAGAAAGTATTATTATGGTTGTATCAAATTACCTCAATTCCAGATATCCATAGTTTTATTTTAGGAGTTTCTATCTTAGTTTTGGTTTAAAAATCTTGAAGTCATCTCTCATTTTCTCAAACACCACATCCAATCTATTATAAAATGCCATTGGCTGTTCCTTCAAAATGTATCCTGAATTTCTCACTACATCTAGGGAGACCAACTTCTCACCACACCCACTCCTGCTACTCTGGTTCAAGCCTCCATCTTCACTATCATGGGTTTTTGCTGTGTTCTTCAATTGATTTTTTGGCAAATGCCTTTGTCCACAAAAAGTTAGATAATATTTTCTGAAAATACCTTTTCATTTCTTCCAAAACAAAAGCCAGAGAACCTACAATGACCTAAAAGACCCTACAAAAATTGTCAACAAATGAAATGATTGACCTTACTTCCTATCAGTACCACATTGCACAGTTTGCTACAACATACTGTTCTACTCCCCATTTCTTGATTACAAATATGCCAGGCGCTCCCATCTCAAAGTCTATGCCTTATTTGCTCCATCTTCCAGGGACACTAATCAGCAAGGTAACCACACGCTGCTTTCTCATTACACCCTATCTTGGCCATGCATCTAAAATTGAAACCCCATACAACCCCCAGCACTTTCCATTTACATTAACCTGTGTATATTTCCATACCACTTATAACTTCCTAAGTATGTTATTAATTATTTATCATATTTATTCTTTATTGTTTGTGTTCTCTATTTAAATATAAGGTACACTAGAGTGAGGATTGTTATGTCTCTTTTGTATATTACCATAACCTCAGTATCCAGTACCGAACCTGTAATGTAGGACATACTCCACATTTTGTTAAAATAATAATACATAATCTTTTTACATGTATATTCCAGTCTCCTCAAATAGACTGGATACTTTTTAAGGTCAGTAATTGGGTCTAATCTTCATAGAGTTCCACTGCAAAGAGCACTGCCACACTTTCGACAAAGAGGACTCTCATTAAATATGTGTTAATTAATGGATATTGTGGGTGTTTTAGGTTTCAGAAGCTATCCTCAGAAATTCAGGGCTACCTCTTTGGAAATCTTCCCATCATGAAGCATGACTTGATTTGATTGGACAAATCAAAGGAATTGCTTTTCCAAGATACATAGCTTATGCTGATAGTAATTCACAGTTGAAAGGGAATGGAGGTAAGAAGTGTTAACAAGAGGAAGACATCTTGTTTGGTGGTGAGTAATGAGGACCAGGTAAAAAGTCATTGGAAAAGAAAGATAAAAAGTTATTCCAGATGATAGTAATTGCCAAAAATATGCTCATGCTGAGTCCCAGTTTCAAAGGCTAAAGATGAGAGAAAGGACGGAAGTTGTTATCTTCTTAAGAATTAAATAAGAAAAAGTCTCACTTTATCTCTTTACTTTGCCTATTAGCAATGGAGTTAGGAAAATATTCATGAGTTTTAGAAAAAGTTAAGAGGAAGATAATCGTTCTAGACACTATAAGATTTTTATACACTTTTCCTTAGGGCTTCAACTGATAATTTGTTTTGATTTAGAATTCCTTGATTATTTTATGTACACACACTACTTGTGAAATTAAGTATATTAATATTATTTTTAATAATGACCTGTGTTTTAATTCCACATCTGTCATTAATAGTTGAATGTCACTGGGAAATATAGTTAACCACCTAAAATTTATATCACCACCTATAAATTAACAATAGAAACACACGTCCCTTCCAAGGTTGTTTTAAATTTAACATTTGTTGGATAAACAAAACAATCACCCCAAAAATGTAATTCTTAATTATGTGTACAAAATCATAATGTGCTTACCCCAAATTTTGTACAGCATCATTCTAATCTTGTATCCTACCCATCCCGCCACAAGTAGGAAAAAAAATCTTTAAGAAATGCTTAAACAAAAGTAGGTTCTATGCAAATCAAAGGAAGAATTAGTTATAGCAAATTGATTTTATTTAAATACAGTACATGAATGTGTTTTAAATTCACTATATGTAGCCATATTTTTCATTTAATACACTGCCTCAATATATATTTGATATCTTATTCCCTTTTCAGATCTTAAAACTATGACTATTTCCTTCTTTTAAAGCCTTTTTCTCTCTCTTGCTCTCACTCTCTCTTTTCTTCCCTCCCTTCCTCCCTCTTCCCTCTCTTTCTTTTTCTTCTTCCCTCCTTCCTTCTTTCTTATTTCCTTTCTTCCCTCCCTTCCTCCTCCTTCCCTCCCTCCTTTCCTTCCTCCCTCCCTCCTTTTTCTTTTTCTTTATTTCTTTCTTCCTTTCTTTCTTTCTTCCCCCTGTGAATATTTGTACTCAGTCTGGAAAGCAATTTGGGTACATTTGACTTTCTTAACAACTAGTTCATCTTCTCTCAAAGTTAAATTTGAAGTAAAACTAACTAAGGGTAGATAGGAATAAGTGCAGATAAGGCATTCATTCATCCAGTCATTTATTTAACATTTCCAAATGCTAATACTGTTCTTGGTGAGACGCAAAATGCTGAAGATACAAGGTAAAAAAACACAGTATGACCTAAGATTTCCACTACAGTCATTGAATAAGTGGAAATAAAATCAGTGATAATATGTATTGTGAAGTGTGTTATTATAGGTTAAAGCATAGGATAAGAGGAACACACTTAGAATGAACCTCTATCTACTATTGGGTTTTGGACAGAGGGGAGAGGATTTATTAAAGAAAAAGTGGCTGGAGCATATTCAAAAGAAGTAACACTAAGCATTCAAATAAAGGTAGGAAGTTCATTCTCAATTATTCACTAGACCCTTCTAGGAGTAACAGCCTTACCCTTTATTATGTAACTTTGTTGTATTTCCCAGTATAATAGGCAGAGCACGTACTTTAGTGATTTTTGATTTGACCACGTGACTTGTTCTGACCAAAAGAATATATGCAAAATAACACTTTACCGTTTCTAAACTATCTTGCAATACATGTTACCACTTACTCTCTTGTGATTCTGCCTTCTACTCAGAAGAACATGCCTAGTTAGCTGTTGATTCCGGACTGAGGAGAAATTTAAAGCTAGATTCAATCCAACCTGAAATGTGGATACATGCTAAGGTCAATAGTGCCCCAGCTGATCTGAAAAATTATTAGTAAGACACATTTTATTGCTGTTATAAGCCACTGAGTTTGGAGATATTTTATTGTACAGCCTTATTTTAGCAAAGCTGATTATACACTTGCAGATCTGTAGAAGCATCCAGAGGACAAACAGAGGACTTGAATAGACATATTCCCAAAGAAGACATATAAATGGCCAGCAAGTATATGAAACAGTGCTCAACATCACTAATCATTAGGGAAATGCAAATCAAAACCCCACCTGTTAGAATGGCTATTGAAAAAGAAAAAGAGATGACAAATGCTATCTACAATGTTGAGAAAGGGAATCCTTGTACTTTATTGGCGGGAGTGTAAATGGTACAACCACTATGGAAAACAGTATGAAGGTTCCTCAAAATATAAAAATTAAAAAATCAAATTACCGTATGATCCAACAGCCCCACTTCTAGGCATACATCCAATGGAAACAAAGCACTATCTTGAAGCGATATCTGCACTCCCATGTTTATTGTGACATTATTTACAATAGCCAAGACATGGAAGCAACCTAAGTATCCATTGGCAGATGAATGGATAAAGAGAATAGCTTTACAGGCTTGGAGTAAGCAAAGATGTCTTAGAAATATATATATTTTTTAAAATAGTCATTATATTAACTGGGAGGCTATGGCAGCCATAGACTGGGTAGCTTAAACAACAGAAATTTATTTTCTCACTGTTCTGAAGGTCAGAAGTCCGAGGCCAAGATATTTGTCATTTTGGATTCTTCTGAATCCTCCTTCCTTGCCTTGGAGGTGGCTGCATTCTTTCTGTGTCCTCACATGGTCTTTCCTCTGTGTGCATTATCTTCTATATGTAGAGCAGCCATTTTGGATTTGGGCCCATGCATATTACCTCATTTTACCTTAATAACATATTCAAACGCCCTATCTCCAAATCCAGGTACATTCTGAATTACTTGGGGTTATAACTTTATCATATGAATATTGGGGGAACATAATTCAGCCCATAACAGTAAAAAAAAAAAAAAAAAAGGATAAGTTGGACTTCATAAAAAGTAATAAATTTGGTTCTTGAAAGTCACCATGAAGAAAGTGAATCACAATCCAATGACTTGAAGAAACATGTACAATAGACGTATTTGGAAAAGGGTTTGTATACAGGATTATAAATAATTAAACATATATATAATAAAAAAAGAAAATAGTCCAATATAAATGGTCAAACTACTTGAAAAAATTCTTTAGAAAAGATGTAAATTCTATTAGGAACATGGAAAATGCCCCACATCATTGATCACTAGAGAAATTAAAACCACAATAGGGCTTCCCTGGTGGTGCGGTGGTTGAGAGTCCACCTGCCGATGCAGGGGACACAGGTTCGTGCCCCGGTCCGGGAGGATCCCACATGCCACGGAGCTGTTGGGCCCGTGAGCCATGGCCGCTGAGCCTGCGCGTCCGGAGCCTGTGCTCCTCAAAGGGAGAGGCCACAACAGTGAGAGGCCCGCGTACCACAAAACAAAACAAAACAAACAAACAAATATATATATATAGTTTTACATTGAATTTAACTGTTCAGTCAGCAATCAGTTCATGAAGAAATAAAAATACATGGCGCACCAATCTTTTAACACTTAAAAATAATTTAGGGTATGTAATATCATTTTATTATTAAACATCCAATCAAATGAATAGACAAAAGTAAACTACTTATCCAAAAAGGGATGATATTATTAATTACCAACTTATAGATAGTGAAACTTAACCCACCCCAAATTGCACAGCTAGTATGTAGTAGAACTGGAACTGAATTCAAATATTTTTAAGATTTAATTCTACAGCTTTCAACTGGTCCATTTTATATGAACTATTTGCTTATTAAATGACTTATCACCCCAAAGTCACATTTGCAAAATTCATGTTTCCTCTAGAAGGAAATGATCTGAGAGGGAAAAAGAACAAGCTAGAAAGGTTTAGGGAAAATGAAATTGATCAAAAGGACTTTAAAAAGTTGTCACATTTCTGACAATTAAAACAGCTACATTCTAGAGATAAAATTTAAAATTTAGAGATAAAGTTAAGGGTGCCTAGGCGTTGAGGAGGGAGAGTTTTAATTTCAGAAAACAGACCTTACCTTCTCAGATACACGTAACTTCACTTTTAATTTTTTATTTCCATGAAAAATGTGTAATATTGTCAAACTTAATCCTTCTCAAGTGTAAGGACAGATTTCAAGTCATATGTCTTCATTTACTATCATTGTTCACTTACAATTTTGCAGTTGACTGTCACATGTTGACAAGCTGTTTCTGTCTTCTCTTTTTTGCCATGCATTTATATTTAGATTTAAAGAAATGTCATCTTTTTACTAGGCAAACCTCAAGATGCATACTATAAAATTGTCTTTTAACTATAAAAATATAAATCACATTATTTAAATTATCTTTCTACATCTCCCAGTCTTTAAAAAGGTATTTTTGCTCTCCTCTTGAGTTTTTCCTCAAAGTTATAATTTTTTTCCAATGTATTTATTTAAAAGTCTAATTTTATAATATAAAGTAGAAACTGGGTCTTAAATTTCTCTTTTTACTTTATTGTTGAGTATTCTTTTTTCCAAAATGGCCCTTCTCATTCCCATTATTTTATCTTAGAGACAATTTAGATATATCCATAACATCTATTAGTATTCTATGACTAGTCATTGTGGATATCTAGTGGTTTTTCTTCCCAAACCTTTCCTAATCTATTGCTTACAGTGCTCTCTTTGTTAAAATTCTAAAGAAGGGTTTATTAATTTTCTGCTAATCAGTACCATGGATAAAATCGTAATAATTGCTACCCCTTATGCCTTATTGAGGTCCTACCATGAGCCAAAATCTGTCTTATATATTTTGGTATATAATCAATTTAAATCTAGCAAAAATCCAGGAAAGCAGGTTTTATTACCTTATATTTAGAAAAATAAAAATTCAGAGAAGTTAAGTCAGTTATTTGATGCCACATGGATGGTAAGTGATTGAGCTAGGACAAAAATCATAGGTCTTTCTGACTTCCAGAGTTGTCAGAGCGTGGCAGTGCCTTTGTTGATTATGCATCCCTAGGGATTCTGTGTTCTATTAACCTGGTCCATAACTCTACGTTCATCAGGCCTCTTGACTGCTACTCTAACCTTGTCACTCATTATAAAAATTGCAGCCTCCTGCCTTCTGGGGGTGAAACACCACTACCTGCTCTTTACTGTTTCCAATCCTATCATCCCAATTGCCATAATGTGCACCCTTCCTATAATCTGCCCAGCCACCGGGCCACCACCAAAGATGCCAGGACCTCTCTGACTTACATCAGACTTAGCCAGCCCCATGGTGAGCTTTAAAACAAATATGTCCTATCAAAGTTGTCCTTCATTAGAATTAAGGGCAAGGGTTTGACTTCAATTCCACCAGTTATTAAATGTGGACTGTCTCAGGGAAGGGTGTGACCTTGGATGAAGCAGCTCTCTGCAGATAAGAAAATCCTGAATGATCCAACAACTGAAGCGTCTGGCACATAATAGCTGTATAATTAATATTTAACAAATGAGTGAATGAGTGATAAAATGATAGGTAAGAATTTTTAGTAAATAAAATACATTAATAAAATAATAATCAAATAAAATAATAAAATAAAAAAGATGAGAAGCCATCTCCACCAGTACTTATTTCTGAACTGTTTATTTAAAGTCTCACAAAACTTTCCAAATTAACTTAACCATTGTCAGTGCAATAACAACACAAAGATTAAAATGGTGCATTTAGTGAGTCATCTGAAAGCTTATCCAAAACTCCACATCTGGTTACCTAGGACTCTATCAATGTTGGGCTGAATGTAACTCTCCATCATGGTGTTTTGGCTTGATGTAGACACAGCTGTGTCATCTCGCTGGAAAATCCAAACTGTGAAAAGTAGATAGTGAAATCCTTATTTTCAAACAAAATACTAAGCTTCGTGCCAGGGCTTCTTAAAGTTTCTAGGTGACATTTTAATTATTGAGGCTTTTCACAGTTATAGTCATCCTCCGTCAGTTTCCTTTCATTGAGAAGTAATTAAAGAGAGGAAAAAAAAATACCATCGAGTTAAAAATGATCTCTATTTAAACCTTCTGTTTTCTCAGGATTTTGTTACTGAAAACAAATAACATTTTTTTTTTCCAAACTCCAGGTCACTTTTGAAAGTTTGATGAATCATCTTCAGCCTTTGAACTGTACATGTGGGCATTTCTGGAAATGTCTCTCTATTGTTGACCGATGGTCATTCAGAATGTTGGAAGAAATAAATGGTAATAGGATTCTCTGATTTAAAAAGGCAGTTGGATCTTTCAAATATCAGTACAGATTCCAGAAGTATCGTTCGCGACTACCAAACACCGGTGGGTGTATTTGTATTTTAGGGCTTCCATAACAAACTACCACAAACTATGTGGCTTAAAATAACAGAAATTCATTGTTTCATGGTATTGGAGGCTACTAATACAAGATCAAGTTTTCAGCAGGACCATGCTCTCTCTGAAAGCTCTAGGGGAAAATGCTTCCCTGCCTCTTTCTTTTTTTCTGGTGGTTACCAGCAATCCTTGGCACTCCTAGGCTTGTAGCTGCATCACTCCAATGTCTGTCTCTATTATCACATGGCACTTTCCCCATGTGTCTGTGTGTCTAAATTTTCCTCTTCTTACAGAGACACCAGTCATTGGATTAAGACCCACCCTAGTTTGGTATCTTCATAATGGTAGTATCTTAACTTGATTGTATCTGCAGAGACCATATTTCCAAATAAGGTCACAGTCACAGGTACAGAGGTTAGGATTTCAATACATCTGGACTAGGAGTAGGGGACACAATTAAACCCAAGACAATGTGCTATTCACATTTATACTTCATAATTACATTTAATTCACTATTAAGTCATCTCAATTCTTGCATGTTTCCCAAACATGTTTGCTTTTAGTTGTGTTGTACAGTTGTATAGTCAAATAACTGTGCCATCTTATTCTATATTTTTTCTAAAATCAAAACAAAGACTTTACATTTCTGTGGAGAAACAAATTGTTGTATGGAGAGAAAACTCACAAAACTTCAAAACTGCAAGCTTTTGTACAAAGAAGGTAGAATGTATTAACTTATTCACCTGTCCATTCATTTATTCAACAATTATTTTTGAACACACCTAAAGCAACAGACAGAGAATTCCTCTCATACTTACCATCTAATTGAGAGAAATGCTAATAAATTTTTAACTGAAAAGACATGTAAAATTACAAGTTGTAATTAACTGGGGGAAGAGCAGTACAGACAGGGGAAATGGCATGTGTAAAATCCCCAAGATGAGAAGATGCGTAGGATACCAAGGGATCTCAGAGAAAGCTTTGAGACACAGAGGAAGCTGGGGTCAGCCTTGGAAGGTTAGAGAGGCAGGATAACAGAGAACATTTGGGACCTAAGAAGGCTGAGGTCTTGGCCATGCAAGTCATAATCTGGAAGCTAAAGAGAAACATATAATTAAATCTTATGAAAATGATAGTATATGAATTATTATGAAGCCATGTAGGCTTCTTTAAGAGTGACACTTTTGTTTACAATAATGAAAGTACATATTACAAATAAATTTCAATTATGCTAATCTAGGAGTGTTTCTAGCAGTGTCCTATGTTAAACACAAATGTGAAATAATAGAAAATACATTTATTGGTCTCTGCTCTCTGTTCCTGTCACAGAGCTCCTAAAACCCTTGTAAATTCCTAGGTGATAAGAGCACTAGGATCTTCTTTTGTTCTAAAATTTGGTATTTGAACATGTTTCCTGACACAGAACTCCTAAATCCCTTGGAATTTCCAAGATGATAGGAGTGTCTTTTGCTCTAGTGAAATGACCATTGGTGGGCTCCTGGATAGCTTCAGGATGGGGACAGGCCACCAGAAAGAGCAAGCCACAATTAGAAGATTGGAACATTCAGCCCCACCCCATCATCTAGGAAGGGACGAGGGACCAAATATTGAGATAATGATTGATCATGCCTATATAGTGAAACTTCCATAAAAATCCCCAAAGTATGGGGTTGGGAGAGTTTCCAGGTAGCTGAACACAGGGAAATCCTGGGAGGGTGGCACACCCAGAGGGAGCATGCAAGAACCTCCACGTCCTTCCCCTGCACCATGTCCTACATATCTCTTTATCTGGTTGTTCATCTGTATTCTTTAATATCCCTTCTAATAAACTGGTAAATGTGTTTTCCTGAGTTCTCTGAGCGTTTCTAGCACATTATTAAACCCAAGGAGGGTTTGTGAGACCTGATTATAGCCAGTCAGTGAAAAGTATTGTGAACAAGCTGGGGGTTTGTGATCAGTGCCTGAAGGAGGAGCTATCCTGTGGGCTGAGCCCTTAACTTATGGGATCTGAGGCTAAGTCCAGGCAGTTAATGTCAGAATGGCTCGGTGTGGAGAACCCACCCATCTGGTGCCAGAAATGTTCTGAGGGTGAGAGTAAAGGAGAAACTGAGTTTATCTGGGACAACAAATAAAGTAGAAACATACAATGGGGTAAGTAAACTTCATGTACATTTTAGATTTAGCTTCTAGAATCACTTACATCATAAAAGTTATTTTTATTACTTTATTTTTAGATTAGATTTGCTTTAGATTTGTTTATATAGAGATATACAAACAAAAGTTGCCATGATGAAATGACTTATGTTTACATATTTCCCAGTATAGTTACAAAGTCTCAGAATTGTAATGGACTTGTTTTCATGTTTCTTGGAACCAAATTCCATGATTTCTAAATGAGAATTTTAAGCTTCTATGAGTTACATGAGTTTCACAAGTTTAAAAACGTATGTATCAGCAGAACCAGGCCCAGTGCCAGCCAATATGTCACCTTTGGACAAACTAGGAATAAAACATCTTTATCTAGGGAGTGACAGACAAAAGGATGTGTGGAGCTGAAATTCAGTGTACTCTCCACTCACTAAGCCACAACTCCCAGTGTAGGGCTTCACTTTGTCTCCTCATCTGGGACACAGCCTACAAGCTACGTGTGTGTTCCTAGGCAGAAGAAAAATGAGAACCCAAGTTTCCTGATTCTCATCCAATGTGGTAAAACAGTTTCTGTAACTTCACTTAGGAAAAACATTTTTCACATTCACAGTGGTCATTGATATGGTAACTAAATTTTTTCTAATTAATTATTTTTAATTCTAAATTTTTTTTTCAATTTTTTGAAAACAAGAACGTAACTGTTCCAGATCATACTAATTAACATGTGCATTCATATCTGCACACAGTCCTTCAGTAAGTACTGGTGCTCCAAGTACTGTTGTACATGCTGGATTAAATGTATGTGACTCTCACTCTTCTGAAAGGCTGTGCACCTGAGAACTAAAACAGAACTCTCAGCACATAACAACTCTGTCCAAACCCTGCACTAAGAGATTTGATGAAACTTTAGCATGGCTTCTAGCAGCCCAAGGCCGAGTCCCTTGGACAACCTATCACCTTTTTGAGTTCCTATCTGAAAAATCACAAAGTGTCAAAAGAACTTAGTGTTTGTTCTAGTCAACACCTGATGATAAACCCTTAACCGCCCTTTCTCAGCATTGACTAAAAAGGGCTTACAATTGTGGATTCTTCCTCTGTCCCTTTGAGATGTTCTATATCTTCTACAACTCAGGAGTATCTATCTCAAGGACCTGAAAACCATCCCTTTGAAATGTGATCATCAAGAGTGATAGAGCTTCTGCCTCCCAGTCTCTGTGGGAGGAAAGAATCCTAAGTTAGGCAGTGGCCAGCGAGCAGACACAACTGGCCACATCAGTATTTGCACTGACCAACCCTTTGTAATTATTTACTTCCCTGACTCTGATTCAGCCCTCACTCCCTCCCTCTCTCTACTCCATCCTTCTTCCTTTAAAATGCCAGGTCACAGTTTTGCAAAACGGAATGGAGCTCATCTCTTTCCCCTTCTGTCAGTAGTTCCCGAATAAAATCTGTTTTCACCCCATTAACAAATGTCTGACTTTGTTTTCCTTTGACACCCCCGATGACTTTCTGAAGGAGGCAAACATGCTTTGAGACATGTGACCTGACCATGCGGCCAATGGGTGATAGAACCAAAGGTAAGGCACTTGGTCCCACAACAATAACCTATGTGCCTGCTAGGGAGCCTGTGGTTAGCCTTAAGTGAGTGCTCTTCCAAAAAGGGATGCTCTGTTTTTGAATGAGGCTGATGATCAATCAGATCCTCACTTTTGAAAAGGTTGAACATAGATACAGAAAAAAGAGGGACCCTACATGTAGAGCTATAAAAAGAGAAGGTGGTAAGCCAACATGGGATGAGAGGAGATAAGTAAAAAAGTAATGAAGCCAAGAAAAAAACAGAAACCATGAGGGTGAAAAAAGAAAGAAGAAAAAGGAAATGATACAAATGATAGCTAATTGTGAGTAGTAGAAAGGAAACACAGGTAGAAAAAGAAGCAGGGAAGGAGTGGGGAGGTGAGATGCATGTTTGTCTCCCAGAACTCCTTTGTATACTGAGATGAAGTCCAGGGAAGTTTTCCTTGAGTTCAGGACACATTTCTTCCTAATCTTTTCACTTCTCCATCTATTCTGATAATATACCCTCCACTAACTAAAGGAAACTGGATGATTTTAAGACTTGCCCCTGACAGAGGCCAATTAACACTGCTAGAATTTAAAGACACATCTCTTGCCCTACAGGAACTCTCAGGTTAATGAGTGAGAAATTTATTAATATTATCAATAGATGAGTCCAATCGGAATCTCTGGTCACTTCAGCAACTTGTCATTTTGCCCTTTATGGAACCAAGTTCTCAGTTCTAATATATTTGTCAGCATGGCTGCAGAGCAATAGACAGTTTGAAGCTGGGTAGATAGGGGGCCTTGTTGATTATGCAAAGCAACTCATAGCTCAGATAAAAGGTCAGTCTAACTCACAACAATTATACAGTCTCTTTTTATAGCCTTCCTGGCTTATTGCTGATTTTAAAAGTATGACAAGAGCATATGAAGATGTCAGAGATAAGCAGATTTCATAATTTGATCACTGGCTTGCTGGTCTAATCCAGCCAAATTTTTGGAAAAACAATCATTTTAAATGTCCATATATTCAAAATAGAGTAACGATTCTAAACAAAATGTTGAATTACTTGAGATAAGTCTTCAGTATTCTTTTGAAGTTTCTTAATCCCCTTTCTGTCTCAAAATAATGGCCTCAAATCTGCTCAAGGTGATGGCCCCAAGTCTGACCTTCCCAGTTTCTTGCAATAAAACCCATTGTCTTATTCTTTATTCTTTTGGGAAGTAAATCACTAGCCAACTTCATCATTGAATAAATCTTGAAATTTTCATAGAAATAATTTCTTCAGATAGGTATTTTGCTTTGTAAGTGACCTGGAAGACCCTAAATGAAGGAAATAATAGTGGGAACTTAAGCCACCATTAAAAGATGTCGTTTAGCAGAATTTGAAAACATCAGGTTAGGCAATATTTGAAAAGTTTGAAAAATCATATCCAGAAATGAAGCCTCATTTGTCCCTTGACTATAGCAAGGAAATTTGTCTTTTGATTTCTGTGAAAGGCATTTCTACAAGTACTGTACTATTATCATTATGGTCAAAATTAATGAAAAGACATTTCTATTATTCATCATTTTTATCACTAATTATATTTCGCCTATGAATCTTAACATGACAATATATTTTTTTTAATTCCTATTTTAGAAAGAGTCAAATTGAGGTACAAAAGAGGCCTAAAGTTCTTTGGAGGTTATAAAATTACAAGTTAGAGACATGAAGCCAAGTTCTATTTTTCTGGTATTTATGACAAGAGAAGGTTTTATCAGGGCACAATAACTTCTCTCAGGCTTAGAATTAATGATCTAATAAAGTAGAAACTCTATTCTCCTTTTGTAAGAGCAAAGAGAAACTGTTCTGTAGAAGAGAGATAGGCAAAACAAAACATTGCCTTTAGTTACTTTTAGTTTTTCCAGATGCCATGGATAAGAAAGATATTTGTATTGCTACAAATAACTGCATATGTTTTAAAAAGTCAGCAAACTTTACCAACAATTAATCCTTCGATTATTGATGACTGAAAATATATCAAGTGAAAGCATACAAAGCAGTAAAGTAGAAAAATCCTAAATAAGGTCTCAGTGCGAGACAAATCCAACCTACATTATCCCCAGATTCTCATGGAAACGTCAATGTAACCTTCAGGTTATGAAGCATTTTTCCATAAGTATTTATGTCATTCTCATAGTTTTGATGGGGGGCTGAGATAGAGATTTGAATGCTCTATTGTAGATGTGGAAATGGACTGCAGGCTGAGATACCGATTCAATGAGGTCCTACCAGAGACAGGGGAGAACTCTGGTCTCCAGACTCCAAGGTCAGTGCTCTTTCTAAGAGTCCAGTTAGAGAAAAGTGTGTCTCAGTCAATGGTGACCCAGGAACCTGCAGCAGTGATGTTCACACAACAGGAAAGCTGCCGCCTTCCAAGTATAGAGATGTCCACTGCACAGCAACACATTCTTTTCCCTTGGAATCAGAACCATCTTGAAATGGTTCTCCAGCTATTGTCTCTATTGATTCTGTGGGTCCAGCCAAATGTCTTTCTCTGCCTCTGTGACAATCTCATTCTTCCTGAGTCATAAAATAAAAGAAGGCCTATGTGGTGCAAGCTGTGATGTGCTACCCAGATACGTACCCCATCAGGAATGAAGAACTTATTACTCCAGAAATGTAAATCTCTATGGGCAGACTGACCCCATCAGTTAGACCTGTTTAGGGATGCCCCAGCTGAATAGTACCCCTTGCCCACGGTCACTCCACCTTTATGGAGCCATGGCATTCAAGCATTGATCAATGCAGGAGTATAAAGGCCTAGCTCTCTCACTTGGGACAGCTATCAAGGATCATTTCATCTTCTGAATCCCCTCTAGAGTTTGCTGAGTCTTCCACCGAGATAGCATTGCAGTCATCTTCTACCTTTGTTTACCCTTGCTTTCTTCCCTTCACTTCCTAGCTGTTTTTTCAGAGGAGCCCTCCCTAATAGACTCCCTGTGCACTCTGTCTGAGTCTGCCTGGCTCAGGACCCAAACTGTGGCAGAAGACAGGAAACCAGGGGACAAGTGAAGGCAGCTCATCCACACTTTATGAAATGCTGCGAGTCACTTGATCTCTCTGAGTCTGCATTTTCTCATTCACTGATGCACGTGTTAGATCAAATGATGTCTAATTTTCGGTGGTCAAGAAAAACTACAAAATTTTATATTCTGTATTATGAGCAGTACCAACTTCTAGCAAAACTGAGAAATATATCTTCTGCTTTATTTGGGCCAGGGAGCTAGGGAAAGGGAGAGGTACAGGAGCCTTACTATTTTTTTGTTTTCTTCTCTTCTCCCTCTCTCTGGTTTTCCTCAGGTTTAGTTCCCCTGGCTTGGTTTTCCCCAAACCATGACCTTCCCTTCTTGTCCCCATTTACTTTGTGCCCTGAGACCTGGGTCTCAGGAGTCACAGTCTCTGCCTTTCCCAGTCTTGCTCAGCCATCAGTCCCGGTGCTCAGTGGCAGACTGGGTGCCAGCCAGCTCCCAACCTATTCTGCATAAACCAGTGTTGTACTAGGTACTCTAGTCTTGATTTGGGGGTTATGATGGGTCGGGGGTATATCTGAAATGAATCTGAATAACCTAAGCCTGCATGTGTGTTGTCTAAATTGGGACCTCACACAATTTTCTAAATTGTGTGAGACCTCACACACTTTTCATTCCTTCCTTTCCCTACTCCTTCTTCTATACCCATGTTCCTGGTTTTCTCCTTTGTTCCTATGAATTATAATCTTCTTTTTTCCCTTAAGAATGAAGCTTTATTTTCAATTCTAGTTTAGTTGTCTGCAGTCATAATAACTCTACCAAAATGCACCGTTTACTTGAGAAAGGGTTTCTGCTCTTTCCCACCCCATTTAACTGTAGGAGTTTTAGTTAGTTGTTTAGATTTGGTGAAATATGAATATGAATTATGTTGAAATATGTTCTCATATGAAGAACAATAGAAACCACATACCTGATCCTGAGGCTCATGTTTGGCTAGGAGCTATCACATTAAGCCCACCCACCAGCTCAGACTCATGTGGCTTTAACCCTGGTAATATCATGATTTAGATAGCTGACCTCTTCCCTCTCACAGGGGGTTTCTATAGTTTTATTAGCTTTCATGAGTTCTCTTCTCTTTAGTCCCATGCTTATAGTTAATTTTATAACATTTCATAAAGAATAAATAATATGTATTATTTCACAATAATATACTTTTCATATTAGATGAATGTTTTCATGTATTTCATAATGTTTCATAACAAAATATAAATGATTGGTATGAGTTTCATCAATTTCTACTTCTAGACAGAGGTGTAATTTATATGAGATTGATTAGACTTTGGTACTTCAAACAAAAGGCTTTCATCTTCATTGGTAGAATTTCAGGAACAATGTCACTTAAAGAAAGAGTAATATTGCAAGAGGTGTGGTTTGCTGCCTACCCTGGACCAACATAAGTTTACAGTGTATAAAAGGAAGGCAAATACATGTAGATGATCAGAGAGCTAGGGATGGGGAAGAAAAGCCTTTGGGTTTATAGCCCAAATACAAAACATCACTAATCAAAACAATATATTTTCATTCAACCAGTAACGCTAGAAATTCAGCCTATTATAATATGAAGAACAGATACATTTACAGTTAGGAAAAAAGAACTTAAATAAATGTAGCTTCATTTTGCAGGGATGAGTTAAGACAAGACAGTTGTTAATACAGACAACAGTTTTCTTACTTTGATCTTCTGAAAATGTGGGTCAACCGTTTTAAGCAATGCTGTAGAGAAGATACCTCACACCGACATAAAGTTGGCACTTCCATGATTTCAGCTCACAGATAAGGCTGAATTTAGAGAGAATAAACTTTTCTCATTTCATATGACCTATCTCTGCTTCTAGATGCTAAAAAGTTGGCTAGAAATATGAGGACACTGTGACATTTGGGCAATCGCTGAAAAAATGTTACTGATAATCTCATTTCTTGTCTTAGAAAATGAAAGAGAGAGTGAATACTCTGTCAGTACTGACCTAGGTGCATCCATTAGTTTGATCCAAGCCTTTGTCCCTTTTCAAAAAAGCCTAATCCTCACAGGGAAATCTCGAGTATACCATGGGAGTGGATAAGCAGACATTATTCATCCTGTCATTTTGGGGAGAGGGAAGTATAATCTTGACTTTAATCCAGACTCCATCTTCAAGAAAGTCAGACTTTGCATAATTACACAGGCTGGGACAAGAGAGCATAACTCTGGCTTTTTCCCTCTTTTGTGACTGCTCACTGGGAGTAAATAATAAACATTACCCCATTGTCTGGTCTTACACAATCGTGTCTACTATAGGGTTCTAAATATTTTCTTGCTTTTAATATGACCTGGAACAGTGCAGAAAACTAAGGGAGAAAAAAAAGAAACAGATCTTTTGTGGTTAAGAGAAAGAGTCAGGACATAATATGTAACTCCCTTCAGTAAAAAAATGATAGCTCAAGGGTGAAATTCTCCATAGCAGAAAATCTCAGTTCCAAAGGAAAATGAAGTGTTAAAGAGAAAACACAGGCTGAGTATTCATGTTAAAAAGATTGAGAGACTCAGCATCACACAGCTACAGCCAGCTTCTTGCAAAGCATATTAGAAGAAAGGAAATAAAACAAACAAACAAAGCTACTTAAAGCAAATGTGTAAGTAAAGGCAAAGGCTTTCACAAAGAAGAAAACACCCTTGGCACATACAGCTTGGTCAAAGCAGCATAGGATTTACAGAAGAGGACCCAATGGAATTGGAAATGATTATTGATATAGTTGGATTAATATCCACCATGTTTGTGATGGTTTCCTATTTATTTCATTTGTCTTTTGTGTCTTTTTAATTTTTTGTGTCTTTTTAATTTAATCCCTCCTTTTTGCCATCTCTGTATTTAACTGAGCATTTAGGATTCCATTTTCTCTCCTTAATTAGCATATGAATTGCACTTCCTTTTAAGAAAATATTAATGGTTGCTGTAGAATTTGCAACATACATTTACAACTAATTGAAGTCCACCTTCAAATAATACCAGACAACTTCACAGCAAAAACCTTATAATGAAGTATTTCCAGTTTCTCCCTTTTGTCCTTTAAAACAGTGTTGTCAATCATTACATTTTTCCCTATAGTCACTTTATATGTCTGTGGTCTCAATAAACCAATTAAAAGACAGACTCTCAGTGTGGTTACAAAACAAGGTGAAATTATATGTTGTCTCTGAAAACCTAGTTTATATAAATAAAAGGGTCAATTATTTAAGAAGACATAATAATTCTTAATGTGTATCTACCTAACAACCAAGTTATCATATACATGGGACAAAAACTGGTAGAACTGCAAGGAGAAATAGACAAACTGCAGAGAGAAATATAGCTACAATAAGATTTTTTTAAAAAGAAATAAACCATATGAATGTTGGGGTGATAAAACTATCTTTGCTGATAGAAGAAATGATTGTATATAGAGACAAAGAGTTGACAAAATTTTCAATCTCGAAAAATTGACAGAAAATTACTTAAGCTCAATAGTGATTATAGCAAGGTCAGAGGATACAAGATTAATATACAAAAGTGAACTGCTGTTTTTAGTATACTAGCAATGAACAGCTGAAATTTGAAATGTAAATACAATTCCATTTACATTAGTATAAAAATGAAATGCTTAGGTCTAAGTTTAACAAAATACACATAGAATCTATATGAAAAACAAAACCCTGTTGAGAGAAGATCAACACAAATGGAAAGATATGCCATGTTCATGAATTGGAAGACTCAAAACTGTTAAAATGTGAATTTTTCCCAAATGATCTATTGATTCATTACAATTCCAATTAAAACCAGCAAGCCATTTTAAAGATATTGACAAACTGATTGTAAAATTTACATGGAAAGGCAAAAACCCAGGATAGCCAAAAGATACTGAATGAGAAGAACAAAGTTGGAGGATTGACATTAACCTGTCTTCAAGACTTATTATAAAGCTACAGTGATCAAGAAAGACAATGTGATCTTGATAAAAGAACATACAAATTCATTAGTTGAACAGAATATAGAGCACAGAAATATGTCAATACAAATAAAGCAAAAATATCTTCTTCAAAAGAGCAGAGGAAAGTCAATAAGGAAAGGATAGGTTTTTCCAACAAATGATGCTGAGCAATTAGATGTCCATATATTAAAAAAAAAAAGAAAGAAAGAAAGAAAAGAATCTAGGCACAGATTTTTTTAACTTTCACAAAAACTAACTCAAAACAAATCCTGTATCTAAAGGTAAAATGCAAAACCATAAAACTCCTTAAAGATAACATAGAAGAAAATCTATGGTTATTATGAGTATTTGGATACAGCACAAAACACATGATCAATGATAGAAAAATGCATATTTGGCTGTACTAAAGTTGAAAACTTTTACTCTGTAAAAGATACTGTTAAGATAATGAAAAGACAAGCTAAAGAATGGGAGAAAATATGTGCTAAACTTATGTCTGATAAAGGACTTGTATCCAAAATATACAAATAAGTTTTTTCTTGGAATTTTTCTAAAATTGAAGTGTAGTTGACTTACATTATTATAATAGTTTCAGGTGTACTACATAGTAAATTGATATTTTTATAGATTACCCTCCATACAAAGTTATTATAAAATACTGACTATATATTCCCTGTGTTGCACATTACATCCTTTCAATTTATTTATTTTATACTTAGTAGTTTGTAATCTTAATCTCCTTTACCTATCTTGTCCCTCTCCCTAACCCCTCCTGTCTGGTAACAACCAGTTTGTTCTCTGTACACAAATAACTTTTAAAACTCAAATATAAGAAGATAAAAAAAACTCAATTAGAAAATGGACAAAAGATCTAAACAGACACCTGACCAAAGATGATAGATAAATACATCTATATCATCTCTTTCTCTCGCTTTATATATATATATGTGATATAGAGATATGAAAAGATTCACATCATTAGGAAATTTCAAATATTTTTTTTAAAAAAATCAAATGTATACTACTACATATCTATAAAATTGCCTAAAATAAAAATACTGACAATACCAAATGCTGGCAAGGATGTGGAATAGCAGGGACTCTCATTCATTTCTGATGAGCATGCAAATGGTATGGTAGAAACTTTGGTATTTTCTTACAAAGATTTTGTTTTTTTAAAGTCTTGTCATTCGATCCAGTAATCATGCTGTCAGATATTTAACCATTTGAGCTGCAAACTTATGACCATATAGAGATCTGCACATGAATATTTATGGCAAAAGAAGAAGGAGAAGGAGAAGAAGCAGTAGCAAACATGTTGACCTTCAATAAGTTAATGGATGAATAAACTTTGATAATTAATATGATGTAATGCTATATTATTCATCCATAAAAAGAAATGAGTTATCAAGCTAAACATGGAGGAGTCTTCAATGCATATTGCTAAGTGAAAGAAGTCAGTCTGAAAAGGTGATATAGTATGATTCTAGTTTTATAACATTTCTAGAAAAGGCAGACTCTACAGCAAGTAAAATGGAGTAGTTAGCAGGGATTAATAGCTGAGTGGAAGCAATGAATAAGTGAATCGCAGAGATTTTTAAGATGGTGAAACAACTCTATGTTACTGTGATGTGGACACATGACATTACATATTTGTCAAAACTTATGAAACTTTATAACACAGTGAACCTTAATGTATAAAAACTTTTAAATTATTTAGGAAGCCAGTGGCTTCACAGAAAGAATGTGACAAGAGAGATTGTGATAAGAGAAACTATATGTATTAAAAGTGTGCCAAAGAGCCTCACTGAAGGGGGTGACAGGAAAGCTGCTGACATAAGTAGCTTTGGAAATGAATTGATCGTGTAAGTCTAAAGGCAAAAGGAACTGCACGTAAGTACTATAGTAAGGTCAATAAACTTGTTTCCTACGGGGATACAGGTTAACAATTCTGACATAGATACATATGTATATTGGAATGGAGCAATTAAGTAAATGGATGGTAGGAAGTGAAAGCCAGGTTTCTAACTGTTGGGGATGAAATTTAGAGATTAGCAAGGAGAGGGGGCTGAATGAGCCATATGCTAATGGATTAGCACTGGAGACATCAGTAACAATTCATGTTTAACTTAATATAAACATAAATGGTTACATATAGAAATATTTATAGATATATGTATATACATAGGTGAGTATGCACACATGTATTTCTTTATTCTGTCAGCTAAGGGGACCTAATAGAAATGACATCCCAGTAATAACAATTAAGGCCAGCACCCAGTTCTTCAATCCATTTTCCAATAAAAGGAACCATATATTTATAGTTTTTAGAGGAGCTATTAAACAATTAAAATATTTACCTATTGTTTTTAATCCATTCAAGAAATGGTTGGTCATAGGACTATGTATGAAATATGCAAAATGACCCAGTGCCAGAAAGCAAGGCAGTGCTCAAAACATACATATACACATACACAAATAAACATACACAAACATACACATAAGTGAGGCTATGTCACATGAGCATAGGAGCCAATTAAAAGAGCTTTCTACTTTGAGTTATTTGTATGGAAATATGTTAATATAAATGTTTCAGATATTACATGAAATTTCTAAAAATCTTATATGTTCTTGTATAATGTTATATGTCATAATTCTAGTTATTACTTTAAAATGTATATCTCAAAAATAACTAAATTTCCTTGTCCATTGCCTTACTATGAACTTTCAAAAAAAAATTATAAAAAGAGATTTCTATTGCCAAAACTGGAGCAATTTGAGCAAAAAAACAAAAACAAAAAAACATAAATTAGTATCAGATTAAAACCCCAAGTATAAAATATATATCATGATTCCATATCATGTAAATAAAGGATTGAATAGATTAATACGTGAGGGAGAAGAGATATATCTCCCATGCAAAAGAATTACAAACAAATTAAAAGAGGGAGAAAATAATTTTTCACCTTTTAAGTCTGGCCTATGCATAGTGACTTCCTTCCAAAGACTACACAGTATGAAAGGGGTGGGGAAGTACTTTATTATTGAGAAATATGACAAAAATTACATTAGCCAGGGGAGCAAGGGCAACACCAAGTCATAAATCATGTTGTTATTATGTACCTTTGATAAGATTTAATGAAAACTACATGTTACTTCTGTGATCTTCCACCCCCAAACCCAAAGCACCAGTCTAATCATGGGAAAAACATAAAATTTCCAACAGGGAATACACCTGATATAACTGCAATACAACTGATCAACACTCCTCAAAACTATCAGGATCATCACAAGTAAGGCAAGTGTGAGAAACTTCTATAACCAAGACGATCCTAAGGAGACCTGACAACTAATGTAATGTAGTATCATGGAACTGGAACAGAAAAGGACATTAGGTATAGACTGAGGGAATCTGAATACACTATTGACGTTAGTTTAAAATACTCTATCAGTGTCGGTTTATAAGTTGTAACAAATTAGTAATAACATGATAATGTAACATATTAATAAGAAGGGAAACAGGTATGGGATTATACAGAAACTCTATACTATCATGTTAATAAAGCTATTATAAAAGTAGTCTACTGACAAAGAATCAGTAGCTATTTGAGATACTGTCATAGTGATTCAGTGAAATGAGTCAGATACAAAATGTATATATTGTGTGATTACTTTTCATATGAAGTTTAAGAGCAGGCCAATTATTCTAGTGTAGGACTAAAAATAGTGATCAATTCTTAGGCAGGGATATTGACTAGGAAGGAGCAAGAAGGAAACGTTTTGGGAGCTGGAAATTTCTGTACCTTGGTGTGGGTGGGAGAGTACGTTTGAATTATGCTGTGATCTTGTATTAGAGATTAATCGGGATGTTCCTGATAAAACTGTCTTTGGTTTGGAAAGACTTAAAAATAGTTTGACCACAATTAGAAATAAAATGTATCATTATTAATCTAAAAACTGCCAAATAGGGCTTTCCAGAAGTAAAATGTCCCAGCTTACACATACTCCCACATTTTCTTGTGAATCTTCCTTGAACTTGTGTTTGTCTTATTCTACAAGAAAACTGGACAAGACCAGGGACAGTTATTCCAAGTATCTAGCATTTATAGAAAAGTAAAATGTATTATGTGAGTATCTATTATGAGTACTGATTTCTAATCTCAGCTCTTACTGGAGTTCTATTTATTTCCTCATACACACACAAAAAAAAAAAGTCAGAGGAAATTCTCATTGATTGCCTTTGCTATCAACCCATGCACAGAAAGTAGAAGGATGTCAACCCCTCCTCTGCATCACGTACTGCCTTGATGTGAGTTTGCCAGGTAGATTTCCAGATACCATGTCTCTTTGGGATAGCCATCTACAATGTGTTTCCTGCAGAGCTGTTACATAATACATTTCCCTGTACTTGATTTTTGACCTGCTTTCAGGAGTTACAGATAGGTTCAGCGCCTAGTAGGATGCTAAACCACAACCCCCTACATTAAAAACAATCTTAATTTAAAACAAATTGACTGTAATATATATTTAGAAAGAGATGTGAATTTCACGGTCCCCACACCTTAACTTTCTAATTCTTTGATCACTTTCATTCCCAGAATATCTTTCAACTCCTTAGTAAATAGTTTTGGCAATATATATTGGTTCAACACCCTCTCTATTTTATTTTGCTTGCTTATTCAGGCTTCTCTGCTAGTAACTAATTTCCCTGGGGTGAGAATACTTGTTTCCTTTTAAATGTTTTCTATTTGGATTTAAGGCCCAGGCTGGATTCACTGCTTGAATTTCTCAAACATTTCTTGATTGTTCACACACATTGCTTCTCTTCCACAGTTCCTGATGGAAATGCTATTTTACTTTATTGTTTTACTAGTAGCTGAAAATATTTCAGTGACATACTACTAAGGCTTACATCATCACCACTACCTCCACCATTATTTTTCAAATCCTTCAGTGGCATAACAAACATCTTAGAAATAAGTAAACATTCCGTAATGACTGTTCTGGTTCTTCAATTAAACACTAACTAGGTACTGCTGTAAAAGGACTTTGCCGATGTAATTAATGTTATGCATCAGCTGACTTGAAAATAGGGATATTATCATGGATTATCCAGGTGGGCCCAATGCAACCACAGGCGCCCTTAAAAGTTGAAGAGGAAAGCAGAAGGGTCAGTCAGAGAGATGCAGCTGCAGGGTAAGTGAGAAAGTTGCAAAGCATGACAGAGCCTTGACCCATGGTTCCTGGAAAACGGTATTTGAGAAAATTGAGAAGAGATGCAGGTGGTCTCTAGGAGCAAAGACCAGCATCCACCTGACAGCCAACAAGGAAACAGGACCTCCATCCTACAGCTGAAAGCAACTGAATTCTGCTAATGATGTGAATGGTCTTAGAAGCAGATTCTCTTCCAGGGCCCCATAAAGAAGGCAGGCTATCCCACAATGGTTTCTGCTTAGTGAAACTCTCAGCAGAGTATCCAGCTGAGCCCACCAGGCTCCTGACCTACGAAACTGTGAGTTCATAAATGGTTGTTGTTGAAAGTTCCCACATTTTTGTTGGTTTGTTAGTTGCAAGAGAAAACTAACACAGTGACCTACAATTAGAACAGTCAGCCCCTACAGCCTCACTTAGCCTCACTCTGTCTACCAGAGTCACTCGTTTTCTTTCTGACATTCTTCTCTTAGCCACAAATATGTTTGTTTGTTCTGATTGGAATATCCTCTTGACTTCTTCGTATGCTTAGCCTTTGTCCATTCTTCAAATCACAGCTCAGGGTTAGAACCTCAGGAAAGAGATTTTGTTAAATTGAACCCTCAAAAAGTGGAATTTCCCTCTTATACTGGCATGTTGTCATACACTCTTCTTTCTAGCAATTTGATGAGCTGTCAGTGTACATTTATCAGGCAGTTATATTATTGATTGATCTCTTAACTAGATTGCAGGCCTCAGGAAATGAAAATCATCTGCTTTTAATCACCATTATGTCCTCAGCCTCTAGTATGGGCTGAAGAAATCTGAGGTAAATGAATGAATGGGCTAAAGAGTTAAGGTACTATGTATGAAATTTGCAAAACTAGATTCATCCAACATCAATTTAAGTTGATTTCCTACCATGAGTAATCATCATTTTAGGGAAAGATGAAAATTCTATTTTCTATGATCTGATAAGCTTTGCATCTTTTCAGTTATATATTTGAAAAAATCCAGGCATAAATTTAAACTATATCAGACATTTCTATTCTTCCTAGTAAGATGGCAACACAATCAGAGGAAGTACAACCTTATTTTACATGGTACCAGATTAATATTTATATCCTTCACATATTCCCTAATGGGATCATGCAAAATGTAACTGTATGTTACATTGTGAACATATTGCATCACTGACATTACAGGGGGTGATGGGAGTGGAGAGACAGTGGAGAGAAAGAGACAGAGACAGAGAAGCGAGCCAAACAAACTAAAGTATTGATATATCTGTCAGGGTCCAAACAGACAAACAGCAATGATTCTGTGTATTTATAGCAGGAAAAATAAATAGAACCAACTCCCCACAGCAGACAACCTACAAATCAGCAAGAGCGTGTTGGAGAAACAAAGAAAGGAGCCCATGTTGATGGAGTCCAGGGCTTTGGGTCACCTGGAAGGAGCTGGAGCCATGGAAGTGTTGCCAATGCTCCTGGAAAACCTTGAAGGAAAGGAAGGAAATACCAGATTTCCCCCTTTCTCCTATATTCCAACCTTCACCAGGACCTGTCAAACCCAGACTTAAACAAGCTGACACAGGAGCACAGTGGGAGCAGAATTTAGTTTTTCTATAAGACAAAGCAGCATAAGGAGAGGCAGAGAAATGGATCCAGCACAAATGGGCTGAAAAGCAGCTGACCAAGGACCTCTTACAGCAAGATCCTGCCTCTCGTTTTATATGTCCACATACAAGAAAATCCATTTGCTTTATAGTTTAAATGCAACAGAGATAGGATTAACTTGAAAATTAGTTTTTTTCTTTATCTCCTTGGGAAGGGTAAACTATAATCTAGCAACTCTTAACGATAACATATTGCTAGTATTCAGCCAAGATTTGATCAACAGCAACCTGATTCATCAAAATACACTTTGAATTCTCATGAAAAGAAATAGGTAGTAATAACTGTCAGGAAAACTGATAATTATTGTACTAGATTAGACACTATTACGAATATCTAGAATGGATTTTATGAATAAAAAATTAATTTTGATATTTACAATATATTTAGTGTATATCCTTAGCTGAGTAAGAGAAGGTTCTGTAGCATTAGGAATAAACTAAAGAGGACAATAAAGTGAGAATATAATCCCTATATTCAATCTAAGATAATACTACTCTAGATCAGTTTCCCTCTCTTAATGCTTATCTGCATTATTTAGTATGAAATGTATAAATTTTTGCTTCAGAATATTTACTTTTTAGAAAAGATTTTATTTATTTAGAGCAGTTTTAGGTTCAGAGCAAAATTGAGAGGAAGTCACAGAGATTCCCAATTTATCCCCTGCCCCCATCATACATAGCCTCCCCCATTATCAACATCCCCTACCAGAGTAGCACATTTGTCACAATTGATGAAACTGCATTAAAATATCATAACCACCCAAAATCCATAGTTTACATTATGATTCACTCTTCGTGTTGTAAGTTGTATGGCTTTGGACAAATGTATAATGACATGAATCTATCATTATGGTATCATAGAATATTTTCACTGCCCTAAAAATTCTCTGTACTCTGCCTATTCATCAATTAATCACCCATTATGCCTGGAAACCACTGATCTTTTTACTATCTCTGTATTTTTGTCTTTTCAAAAATGTCACATATTTGGAGTCATATATTATGTAGCCTTTTCCGATTGGGTTTTTTATTGAGTAATATACATTTAACGTTCTTTCATGTCTTTTCATTGCTTGATAACTCATCTCCTTTTAGTGCTGAATAATATTCCATTGCCTAGATGTACCACTGTTTATTCACTCACCTACTGAAGGACTTGTTAATTGCCTCTAGGTTTTGACAATTATGAGCTGCTATAAACATCCATGTGCAGGTTTTTGTATGAATATAAGTTTTCAACTCCTTTGGTTAAATATCAAAAAGCACAACTGCTGTGTCATATGGTAAGAGTGTGTTACATTTTTTAAGAAGCCACTGAACTATCTTCCAAAGTGGGCTCTACAATTTTGCATTCTTACCAGCAACGAATGAGAGTTCCTGTTGCTCTGCATCCTTGCTAGTATTTGGTGTTGTCAACAGTGTTCTGGATTTTGGTCATTCTAATAAGTGTGTAGTAGTATCTTGTCGTCATTTTTTTTTTTTTTTTTTTTTTTTTTTTTTTTTTGCGGTACGTGGGCCTCTCACTGTTGTGGCCTCTCCCGTTGCGGAGCACAGGCTCCGGGCGCGCAGGCTCACGGGCCTAGCCGCTCCGCAGCATGTGGGAACTTCCCGGACCGGGGCACGAACCCGTGTTCCCTGCATTGGCAGGCGGACTCTCAACCACTGCGCCACCAGGGAAGCCCTCTTGACGTCATTTTAATTTGCATTTCCCCGACATATTGTGCGGAGCATCTTTTCATATGTTTATTTGCCATTTGTGTGTCTCCTTGATGAAGTGTCTGTTAAGGTCTTGGGCACAATTTATAATCAGGTTGTTTGTTTCCTTACTGTTGAGCTTTAAGAGTTCTTTGTATAGTTGTATAACAGTTCTTCATCAGATGTGACTTTTGTAAATATGTTTTACTAGTCTTTGGCTTTTCTTCTCATTCTCTTGAAATTGTCTTTTGCAGAATAGAAATTTAAAAATTTAATCAAGTCCAGCCTATCAGTCCTGTTTTTCATGGATTGTGCCTTTGGTGTTGTATCTAAAAAGTTATCATCAAACTCAAGGTCATCTAGATTTTCTCCTACATTATCTTCTAGGAGTTTTTATAGTTTTACATTTTACACTTAGATCTGTGATCCATTTTGACTTAATAATTGTGAAGAATATAAGATCTGTGTACAGATTTATTTATTTGCATATTGTTGTCTGTTGTTCTAGCACCATTTGTTGAAAAGACTATTTACACCATTGTGCTGCCTTTGCTCCTTTGTCAAATAATTGTTCACTCTATTTTTAGTCTATTTTTTTGGCTCTCCATTCTTTTACATTAAACTTTTCATCTATTTTTTTTCACCAATACAACACTGTCTTCATTACTGTAGCTTTAGAGTAAATCTTGAGGTCAGGTATTATAAGTCTCCAACTATGTTCTTCTCTTTAATCTATTAGTCAGGTTGGGAAGAACTGATATCTTGACATTACACAATGTTCCTATAAATGAACAGGAATATCTCTCCATTGATTTGGTTCTTCTTTGATTTTGTTCATTAGAGTTTTTAGTTTTTCTCATACAGATCTTGTTCGATTTCTACCTAGATATTTCATTTTGTGGGTAATAATGTAAATGACATTGTTTTCAATTTCCAATACCACATAGTCATTGCTGTAATATACAAAATCTATTGACTTTCATGTATTAACCTTGTACCTCACAAACTTGCTATAATCAATTATTAGTTCCAGGAGTTTTTTGTTGATTCTGTCAGACTTTCTACATAGTCAATCATGTCATCTATGAACAAAGACAGTTGTACGTCTTCCTTCTCAATCTGCATACATTTTATTTCCTTTTCTGGTCTTATTGCATTAACTAGAACTCCCAGAATGGTGTTAAAAAGCAGTGGTGAGAGGAGACATCTTGCCTTGTTCCTGATCTTAGTGGGAAAGCTTCTAGTTTCTCACCATTAAGAATGATGTTGGCTGTAGATGTTTTGTAGCTATACTTTATCAACTTGAGGAAGTTCCTCTCTAGTCCTAGTTTTCTGAGAGATTTTATCATGAATGGGTGTTGGTTTTTGTCAAGTAATTTTTCTGCATCTATTAATATGATATTTAGACTGTTGATGCAATGGATTACATCAATTGCTTTTCAAATGTTGAACCAGCTTTGCCTACTTAGGATAAATACTACTTGGTTGTGATGGATAATTCTTTTTATACATTGTTGGAGGATTTGGTTTGCTAATGTTTTGTTGAGAATTTTTACACCTATCTTCATGAGAGAGATTGGTCCAGAATTTTCTTTTCTTGTAATGTCTTTCTCCACTTTTGGTATAAGGGTGATGTTGGCTTCACAGAATGAGCTGGGAAGGATTACTTCTGATGCTATCTTTGGAAGGAGGTTGTACAGAGTTTGTATAATTTTTCCTTATATGTTTGAAAGAGTTCACCAAAAAGAAAGTGGTGCTTTCTTTTTCTTTTTTGGAAGGTTATTAATTAATTATTGATTAACTTTCTTTAATATATATAAGCCTCTTCAGATTGTCTATTTCCTATGTGTGAGTTTGGCAGATTATGTCTTTCAAAGAATTGGTCAGTTTCATCAAGGTTATCAAATTTGTAGGCATAGAGTTGTTCACAGTTCTTCTTTGTTATCCTTTTATTTTAAACATCTTTATTGGAGTATAATTGCTTTACAATGTTGTGTAAGTTTCTGCTGTATAACAAAGTGAATCAGCTATATGTATACATATATCCACATATCCCTTCCCTTTTGCATCTCTTTCCCACACTCCTTATCCCACCTCTCTAGATGGTCACAAAGCACCGAGCTGATCTCCTTGTGCCATGCAGCTGCTTCGCACTAGCTATCTATTTTATAATTGCTAGCATATATATGTCAGTGCTACTCTCTCACTTCGTCTCAGCTTACCCTTCCCCCTCCTCGTATCCTCAAGTCCATTCTCTGTGTATGTGTCTTTATTCCTGTCCTGCCCCTAGGTTCATCAGAACCATTTTTTTTTTTTAGATTCCATATATATGTATTAGCATACCGTATTTGTTTTTCTCTTTCTGACTTACTTCACTCTGTATGACAGACTCTAGGTCCATCCACCTCACTACAAATAATGCAATTTTGTTTCTTTTTATGGCTGAGTAATATTCCACTGTATATATGTGCCACATCTTCTATATCCATTCATCTGTCGATGGAAACTTAGGTTGCTTCCATGTCCTGGCTATTGTAGAGAGTGCTGCAATGAACATTGTGGTACATGACTCTTTTTGAATTATGGTTTTCTCAGGGCATATGCCCAGTAGTGGGATTGCTGGGTCGTATGGTAGTTCTATTTTAGTTTTTTAAGGAGCCTCCATACTGTTCTCCACAGTGGCTGTATCAATTTACATTCCCACCAACAGCGCAAGAGGGTTCCCTTTTCTCCACACCCTCTCCAGCATTTATTGTTTGTAGATTTTTTGATGATGGCCATTCTGACTGGTGAGAGTTAATACCTCATTGTATTTTTGATTTGCATTTCTCTAATGATTGGTGATGTTGAGCATCCTTTCATGTGTTTGTTGGCAATCTGTATAGTCTTCTTTGGAGAAATGTCTATTTAGCTCTTCTGCCCATTTTGGGATTGGGTTCTTTGTTTTTTTTTTTTTTTTTTTATATTTAGGTACATGAGCTGCTTGTATATTTTGGAGATTAATCCTTTGTCAGTTGCCTCCTTTGTAAATATTTTCTCCCATTCTGAGGGCTGTCTTTGTGTCTTGTTTATGGTTTCCTTTGCTGTGTAAAAGCTTTTAAGTTTCATTAGGTGCCATTTGCTTATTTTTGTTTTAATTCCCATTTCTCTAGGAGGTGGGTCAAAAAGGATCTTGCTGTGATTTATGTCATAGAGTGTTCTGCCTATGTTTTCCTCTAAGAGTTTCATAGTGTTTGGCCTTACATTTAGTTCATTGATCCATTTTGAGTTTATTTTTGTGTATGGTGTTAGGGAGTGTTCTAATATCATTCTTTTACATGTAGCTGTTCAGTTTTCTCAGCACCACTTATTGAAGAGGCTGTCTTTTCTCCATTGTATATTCTTTCCTCCTTTATCAAAGATAAGGTGACCATATGTGTGTGGGTTTATCTCTGGGCTTTCTATCCTGTTCCATTGATCTATATTTCTGTTTTTGAGCCAGTACCACACTATCTTGATTACTGTAGATTTGTAGTATAGTCTGAAGTCAGGAAGCCTGATTCCTCCAGCTCAATTTTTCTTTCTCAAGATTGTTTTGGCTATTCAGGGGTCTTTTGTGTTTCCATACAAATTGTGTAATTTTTAGTTCTAGTTCTGTGAAAAATCCCATTGGTAGTTTAAGGATTGTATTCAATCTCTAGATTTCTTTGGGTAGTATAGTCATTTTCACAATGTTGATTCTTCCAGTCCAAGAGCATAGTATATCTCTCCATCTGTTTGTATCATCTTTAATTTCTTTCATCAGTGTCTTATAGCTTTCTGCATACAGGTCTTTTGTCTCCTTAGGTAGGTTTATTCCTAGGTATTTTATTCTTTTTGTTGCAATGGTAAATGGGAGTGTTTCCTTAATTTCTCTTTCAGATATTTCATCATTAGTGTATAAGAATGCAAGAGACTTCTGTGCATTAATTTTGCATCCTTCTACTCTACCAAATTCATTGATTAGCTCTAGTAGTTTTCTGGTAGCATCTTTAGGATTCTTTATGTGTAGTATCATGTCATCTGCAAACAGTGACAGTTTTACTCCTTCTTTTTTGATTTGGATTCCTTTTATTTCTTTTTCTTCTCTGATTGCTGTGGCTAGAACTTCCAAAACTATGTTGAATAATAATGGTGAGAATGAGCAGCCTTGTCTTTTTCCTGATCCAAGAGGAAATGGTTTCACTTTTTCACCATTGAGAATGATGTCGGCTATTTGTATGTCATATATGGCCTTTATTATGTTGAGGTAGGTTCCCTCTATGCTTACTTTCTGGAGAGTTTTTATCATAAATAGGTATTGAATATTGTTGAAAGCTTTTTCTGCATCTATTGAGATTATCGTATGATTTTTGTCCTTCAGCCTGTTAATATGGTGTATCACATAGATTGATTTGCATATATTGAAGAATCCTTGAATTCCTGGGATAAACCCCACTTGATCATGGTGTTTGATCCTTTTAATGTGCTGCTAGATTCTGTTTGCTAGTATTTTGGGGGTTTTTGCATCTATGTTCATCAGAGATATTGGCCTGTAGTTTTCTTTCTTTGTGACGTCCTTGTCTGGTTTTGGTATCAAGGTGATGGTAGCCTGGTAGAATGAGTTTGGGAGTGTTCCTCCCCCTGCTATATTTTGGAGGAGTTTAAGAAGGATAGGTGTTAGCTCTTCTCTAAATGTTTGATAGAATTTTCCTGTGAAGCCATCTGGTCCTGGGCTTTTGTTTGTTGGAAGATTTTAAATCACAGTTTCAATTTCTGGTCTTGTGACTGGTCTGTTTGTATTTTCTATTTCTTCTTTTTTCAGTCACAGAAGGCTGTGCTTTCCTGAGAATTTGCCCATTTTTTCTAGGTTGTCCATTTTATTGGCATAGAGTTGCTTTTAGTAGTCTCTCATGATCCTTTGTATTTCTGCAGTGCCAGTTGTTTGTTACTTCTTTTTCATTTCTAATTCTGTTGACTTGAGTCTTCTCCATTTTTTTCTTAGTGAGTCTGGCTAATGGTTTATCAATTTTGTTTATCTTCTCAAACAGCCAGCTTTTAGTTTTATTGATCTTTGCTATTGTCTCTTTCATTTCTTTTTCATTTATTTCTGATCTGATCTTTATGATTTCTTTCCTTCTGCTAACTTTGAGGGGTTTTTTGTTCTTCTTTCTCTAATTGCTTTAGGTGTAAGGTTAGCTTGTATATTTGAGATTTTTCTTGTTTCTTGTGGTAAGATTATATTGCTATAAACTTCCCTCTGAGAACTACTTTTGCAGCATCCCATAGGTTTTGGGGTCTTGATGTTTTCACTGCCATTCTTTTCTAGGTATTATTTGATTTCCTCTTTGATTTCTTCAGTGATCTCTTGGTTATTTAGTATTGTATTGTCTAGCCTCCATGTGTTTGTATTTTTTATACATTTTTTTCCTGCAACTTATATCTAGTCTCATAGCATTGTGGTCAGAAAAGATACTTGATACAATTTCAATTTTCTTAAATTTACCAAGGCTTGATTTGTGACTCAAGATATGATCTATTCTGGAGAATGCCCCATGAGTACTTGAGAAGAAAGTGTATTCTGCTGTTTTTGGATGGAATGTCCTATAAATATAAATTAACTCCATCTTGTCTAATGTGTCATTTAAAGCTTGTATTTCCTTATTTATTTTATTTTGGATGATCTGTCTATTGGTGAAAGTGGGGTGTTAAAGTTCTCTACTATTATTGTGTTACTGTTGATTTCCCCTTTTATGGCTATTAACATTTGCCTTATGTATTGAGGTCCTACTATGTTGAGTGCATAAATATTTGCAGTTGTTATATCTTCTTGGTACGATCCCTTGATCATTATGTAGTGTTCTTCTTTGTCTCTTGTAAAAGTCTTTATTTTAAAATCTATTTTGTCTGACATGAGAATTGCTACTCCAGCTTTCTTTTGATTTCCATTTGCATGGACTAACATTTTCCATCCCCTCAGTTTCAGCCTGTATGTGTCCCTAGGTCTGGATTGGGTCTCTTGTAGACAGCATATATATGGGTCTTGTTTTTGTATCAATTCAGCCAGTCTATGTCTTTTGGTTGGAGCATTTAATCCATTTACATGTAAGGTAATTATGGATATGTATGTTCCTATTAACATTTTGTCAGTTGTTTTAGGTTTGTTATTGTAGGTCTTTTCCTTCTCTTGTGTTTCCTGCCTAGAGAAGTTCCTTTAGCATTTGTTGTAAAGCTGGTTTTGTGGTGCTGGATTCTCTTAACTTTCACTTCTCTGTAAAGGTTTTATTTCTCCATAGAATCTGAATGAGTTCCTTGCTGGGTAGAGTAATCTTGGTTGTAGATTTTTCCCTTTCATCACTTTAAAATGTCCTGCCACTCCCTTCTGGCTTGCAGAGTTTCTGCTGAAAAATCAGCTGTTAACCATGTGGGGATTCCATTGTATGTTATTTGTTGCTTTTCCCTTACTGCTTTTAATATTTTTTCTTTGTATTTAATTTTTGATAGTTTGAGTAATATGTGTCTCGGTGTGTTTCTCTTTGGATTTTTCCTGTATGGAACTCTCTGTTCTTCCTGGACTTGATTGACTAATTCCTTTCCCATATTAGGGAAGTTTATGACTATAATCTCTTCAAATATTTTCTCAGACTCTTTCTTTTTGTCCTCTCTGGGACCCCTATAATTCAAATGTTGGTATGTTTAATGTTGTCCCAGAGGTCTCTAAGACTATCCTCAATTATTTCCATTCTTTTTTCTTTATTCTGCTCCTGGCAGTTATTTCCAACATTTTATCTTCCAGCTCACTTATCCGTTCTTCTGCCTCAGTTATTCTGTTATTGATTCCTTCTAGAGTATTTTTAATTTCAGTAATTGTGTTGTTCATCACTGTTTTTTTTTTTTTGCTCTTTAGTTCTTCTAGATCCTTGTTAAATGTTTCTTATATTTTCTCCATTCTGTTTCCCAGATTTTGGATCATCTTTACTATCATTACTCTGAATTCTTTTTCAGGTACGTTGCCTATTTCATCTTCATTTATTTGGTCTTGTAGGTTTTAACCTTGCTCCTTCTTCTGTAACATATATTTTGTCGTTTACTTTTGTTTTTTTTCTTATGGGTGGTGCTGTATTCCTGTCTTACTGGTTGTTTTGTCTGAGACGTCCAGCACAGGAGTTTGCAGGCAGTTATATAGAGCTGGGTCTTGGTGCTGAGAAGAGGACCTCTGGGAGGTCTCAGTCCGACTGATAGACCCTGGGTTCTGAGGTTCTCTTTTAGTCCAGTGGTTTGGATTTGGAGCTCCCACCACCAGAATTTGGGCCCAACCTCCAGCCTGGGAACCAAGATCCTTCAAGCTTCATGGCATGGTAGAAAGTAAAAAAACCAGCAGTACAATATCAAAAAATAAAAAACAAAATAAAATTAGAAAGATAAAATATATATTAGGAAAAATAAAACTATAATTGAAACAACTGCAAGAGGTAAAATAAAACCACAGCTGAAAAAAGAAAAAAAAGAAACCAAAGAAACGGGGAGGGGAGGCAACAAGCTAAAAGGAGCGATCACTAACAAAGTATAAAGAATAAAATAAAATTAGAAAAATAAAAGATTTATTAGGAAAAATATAAAAGAAATAACAATGAATCACCAAGTTAAAACAGAACCCCAATCTGAAAGAGGAAAAAAGAAAAGAAAACAAAACAAAACCTTGGTTATGCAGGCAGGGTTTAGGTCTTGGGTGGAACTTAAGCAGGGGTGAGTTTTAGGGTGGGGTGGGACCTATGCCGGTGGGGGGGTGACGTTTGAGTTTGGGGTGGGGCCTAGGTGGGGTGATGTAGGTATTTTATTCTTTTTGATGAAATTTTAAACAGGATTGCTTACTTTTACTGTCTCTTTCTGATAGTTCATTATTAGTGTATAGAAAAGCAACAGATTTCTGTATGTTAATCGCATATCTGCAACTTTACTGAATTCATTTATCAGTTCTAATAGTTATTTTGGTGGAGACTATGTTCTGTGGTTTTAATTGAGCATTGTGTATGATTACATTTCCTTTCCTTTCTTATCATAGCGATACTTTTTTTTTAAAAGTTTTTTAGTTGTTGCACTGAACTCTAGGGAAATAAACATTTCTAGCTGATCCAAGTTCATTTTCAAATAACATTATTCTGTTTCACAGGTAGTGTGAATAATTTATAATAACAAAATAATCCTATTTTTTCCCTCTTACCCCTTATATCATTGCTATAGTCCATTTCACTTACGTATATATAAATAATCACATACATTATTGTTATTATTATTTTGAACAAACCATTATCTGTTAGATCTATTAAGAATAAGTAAAAACAAAATACCCTTATTAATTCCTTCCTCTATGCTTTTCTTTTCTTTATATAGACCTGAATTTCTGACCATATCATTTCCTTCTCTCTATGAACTTCTTTTAACATTTCTGGAAAGCAAAGTCTACTGGTTGGCTGACAACCAGTATGTTGTCTACTGACACATTTCCTCAATTTTTCTTTGTTTGTGGAAATCTTTATTTCTTCTTACCCTTTGCAAGCTAGTCTCATAGGGTACATAATACAGTTGGTGGATTTTTTTGTCTCAGCACTCTAAATATTTCACTCTACTCTCTTCTTCCTTGTATGGTTTCTGAGGAGAAGTCAGATGTAATTCTTATCTTTTCCCAGCTATAGGTAAGGTTTTTCTTTTCCTTTGGCTTCTTTCAAGATTTTTTCTTTCTCTTTAATTTTCTGTAGTTTGAAAATAATATGCTTAACCATAGTGTTTTTGACATTCATTCTGCTTGGTGTTCTCTGAGTTTCCTGGGTTATGGTTAAGTCTGTTGGTAGTTTGGGGACATTCTTAGTCATTATTATTTCAAATATTTCCTCTGTTTCTTTTTCTTCTCCTGCTCATATTCCTATTATGTGTAAGCTACACCTTTTGTAATTGTCCCACAGTTCTTGGATAGTCTTTCTTTCTTTTTTTTTTTTTTTTCTTTCAGTCTTTGTTCTCTTTGCTTTTCAGTTTTGAAAGTTTCTATTGACATACTCTCAAGCTCAGAGATTCTTTCCTTAGCTATGTCCAGTCTACTAATAAGCCCATCAAAGGCATACTTTATTTCCGTTACAGTATTTATCTCTAGTTCTTTTATCTTTCTGCTTACATTATCCATCTGTTCTTGCATACTATCTACTTTAGCCATTAAAGCCCTTAGCATATTAATCATAATTGCTTTAAACCCCCAGTCTGATCATTCCAACAGCACTGCCAAGTCTGGTTCTGATTCTTGCTCTGTCTCTTCAAAGTGTGTTTTTTGCATATGGGTATGTCTTTTAATTTTTACTTGATATCTAGACATGATGTACCAGATTCAAGAAAGTGCTGTAAATAGGATTTTAATAATGTGGTGGTGAGATGTTGAGGGAAGGGAGTCATCATATAGTCCTATAGTAAGGAGTCAGTCTTTTTAGTGAATCTGTACCTCTGGACTGTGAACTTCACAAGTGTTTTTAGTTTTTTTTCTCCCCACTTAGGTGGGACAGGATGGCTAGAGTGGGCTGAAGTTGGGTAATTCCCTCCCCCCCAGTTCTGTTAGCTCTGATAAAATCCCTACAGTTTAGGCTCTATTTACATAGTTTCTCCCGAGGTCAGACTTGTTCAGGACAAAGTTCTTCTGTGTACAGTCAGCCTTCCATATCTGAGGTTTCCACATGGGCATATTCAACCAACTGCAGATCAAAAATAGTTTTTTTTTTTAATTCCAGAAACTTCCAAACTGCAAAACTTTAATTTGCGGTGGATTGGAAACTATTTATATAGCATTTACAATGTATTAGATTTTATAAGTAAACTAGAGATGATTTAAAGTACATGGGAGGATGTGTGTAAGTTATATGCAAATACTACACCATAAGGGACTTGAGCATCCTAAGACTTTTGGGCATCCGTGGGGGTCCCAGCACCAATCCCTAGTGGATACTGAGGGATGACTGTGTTTCAAAATGATTCCTTTAACTCCCACTACCAGAATCCCTAGGGATTTTTCTTCTTTATTTACTGTGAGAACTTGGTTAACCTCCTAGAAGTAAAAATTATGGAAGCATGGCAGTCCCCCTATGATAGAATTCCCTTAGAGTTTTTAACTCTCAAACTGTCCACAGTGAGTCTCTAGCAATTCCTCAGTTATATTTCAGATTTTACTTACCAGACACTGATTCCTGCAGAGTTTTCTTATCACTTAGGAAATTATATATTTTGTATGCCTCAACCAATGAGAGTAGGGGCTTTATATGCTTTGTTTAATTCCTTATGTCAGCTCCCAAAACAGTGTCTGGCATGTAACAGGCTTTCAATACATGTCTGACAAATGAATAAATCTATTAAAAATTCTAGTACTCAACTTCAGATATCCCATCAAGAGGAGAATTTGCTAAAAAGTTAATCTGTAAATCTGAGTATATTATCTATCTTTTTACTTCTCCCTGATGAATTTTACATTGAGAGAGAAGGAAAACAATTCATCATTATTATTTAATTTTGGAAAGCCACTAGAATTGACACCAGACTGCTTTGTTGGGGTATAGCTATGATTCAGGGTCACTCTTATTATTTCTATTTGGGTTGGCCAAAAAGTTTGTTCGGGTTTTCCCATGCGATCTTATGGGAAAACCTGAACAAACTTTTTGGTCAATCCAATACTTACTAGGGACAGTATAACAGTAGTCTCTTCTTAATAATATAGTAGGTTCAAACTGGCTCCTCAGCCCTGGAAAGCCAAACCATCTCTGGGAGGGTTGAATAGAGAATCAAGCAACCGATCTCTTTCTCCTCCCATCTCCACAAAATCTAAGGGAACTCTGGATGACACATTCAGGAGTATGTGAACGAATATATTGCATTACATTAAGATAAAAATACATATTTGTCTAGTTCTCCATGAAGATTCACATGTATGTCACTGTCTCACTCTAATATTTACCTGTAAAAACTGTTGGAAGCTGATATATATATTTGGTTTCCCAGTTTCCTATATCTTAAAGTACTCAATAATTTATTTCACTCACACAGGAGAATTTGTTTCAAAAGGCTTGCCTACCTCCAAGAGGACTTTAAAGAGCTTGTAATTTAAAGTACTATTCAGAACGAGACAATTAGGAATAAAATAGAGCTCCTCTATTAAAAAAAAAAAAAGCAGATTTAGGAACTCCCAGTTTTCTGAGATGAGATTATACTACTGTACTTGGATTCTGAATGTACATTCAGTTTTCTGGCAATGAAGAAAAGCTTTTTGTCTTAACCAAGGAAATATGTTGGCTCACAATGTTTCTCTTTTCTAGAAGAGATAGTCTAAAAATCCACATGCTCAGCAGAACCAATATTTTCTTTTAGCAGCACAATGTAAGAAGGAAATGAGCTCTGCAGTAGATTAAATTATTGGTCTCAATTTTTCATTCCCTATTATCGAATGATACATCTATACAATTTCCATGGCGTCATGGTAGACAAATTATTCTTCTCTTTATCCTTCATTCTGTGTATGTTCTATATACTCGATTTTGGCTGTAGCCTCATAACATGCTTTGTTCAATGGGATGTTAGGACATGAGGGGAAGTAGTTGGATTGCCCTCTTGTGCTTCTGTGACTATTATGAGAAGAACATAACCCACATAGAAACTACAGCACAAGTCTGGGTCCAAAGACCCATAAAGCAGAGCCACATACCAACCGGCAACCCTGCAACTTGGAGCAAAGCAGATGCAGCCAATGCACAATGGATATGTGCACGATGATTATGGCAATAGCTAACTAATACAAGTTTCTTCCTCAAGGCACAAATGGATTTTTTTTTTTTTTTTTTTGCGGTACGTGGGCCTCCTCTCACTGTTGTGGCCTCTCCTATTGTGGAGCACAGGCTCCGGACACACAGGCTTAGCAGCCATGGCTCACAGGCCCAGCCGCTCTGTGGCATGTGGGATCTTCCCAGACTGGGGCATGAACCCATGTCCCCTGCATTGGCAGGCGGACTCTCAACCACTGTACCACCAAGGAAGCCCCCACAAATGGAATTTATACAAAAGAAATTGAGTAATAAAAAGAAATCTGTTTCTACATATTTTAAAACTTTAAGCCAGTATCTTTAGATGAGCAAGGAAAAGGTAAATATGAAATAATTATGTGACCACTGACTTTAGGGCATATTGATATTATACAACATTTCCACCATTGAAACACTTACGAACAATCAGGGTCAAGTTTGGGTTTAGTGCATGTTGACTCAGAGAGTGAGGAAGAGATTTGTCCACAGTCCACAAGTTTCTAGGCATAAATATTTTGTATATCAGTAGTAAACATAAGGGCCTAGAAGCTGGAAATTGGGATTATGTGGTGCCCTTTTTTTTGGAGTGTAAGACAAATCTTATTTCTGGAGGAGGACCCTGAATTTTATTTTAACAGGGGAAGTGAGAATACTATAAGAAGAAAGCATAGCAAGAATATTTTATACTTTAGTCTGATTTGAGCAAAGGCTTAAAGGTAAGTAAGCATGAAATAATTATTTACAGAAAGAAAAAAGCAAACACAAGCGTTTTTCAGCCTCTAAGGTCAAGGCCTAATATGACCAAGAGAAGTAATTTGTTAAGACCTCACACGAAGAGAGGAACGTTGTCCCCTAATCTAAAACAACCAAGGGAGCCATACACAGTGCCACATTTTACATATGTATTGAGTTTTTGTTTTTCTCATCACAAAAAAATACTATCAACCTTATGTTTTCAGGGATTCTTCATGTTGATTCATATAGATCTAGTCATTCAGTAACACTATAGAGTAGTCCATTCAGTGTTTTCTTCTTTCTATGTCAATGTATGTTAAGGTAGTTTCTAAATTGTTTTTTTGATTACAGATAGTGATGCCATAAAGCTCCTCATATAATTTCCTAGTGCAGAATTATACATGCAATATAAATGATTTTAGGTGAATTTTAAAACATAACATAAAATACAATATTTTACATTGTTTATGGATAATTAAATATTTAGTAGAAATAAAACAATAGACAGGAAAGAAGCACATAAAATTTATTATAGTGTTTGTTGTTTCTGGGGCGAGGGAAGGGGAATAAAATTGTACAAGGGAACAAGATAGACTTCAGAAGTGTCTGTAGTGGTCTAACTATACATGATGAAATGTACAATGAAGTGGCTCACTATGAACAATAGCTAATTCAGGGTTAATAAATACATGCGTACTTGTCATATTATGTTATAAAGTTTTTTTGAGTTTTTAAATTTTTGAATTATATTAAAAACAAAAGTGTGTGTATCTTGTTACTTAAACATTCGTTTTTAGTGTGTAGACTGTAAGAAACGCTGGCTCATGGATACAAAAATCTGTACAAGGAATGTCCATCATTTGTAATGCTTATTAAAGGAAAAAAAAATCCAACAGTGAATAAGTAAATAAATTATAGCATGTGAAAGAAATATAAATAATAAAAAACATAAAAATTGAATCCATACTCATTGAACAAAATTTGGAAAATTCAGAAATCTGAGGAAAAAGAATTGTCTATATTACTATACCCCAGGGGCTATCAGTGTCAACATTCTATTTCCTTTCTGAATTGTGTGTTGGGGAGGGGATGGAGGGCCATTTGGACAGCTAAAGTAATACAATAAATATAATTTAGCAACTTGATTTTTTACTAAATATTTAAATTTTATCCCATAATTTTCAAATACTATTTTTAGTTGGCAGGGAATGCTAGCATGTTTCTGAGATCACCTTGATCTCTTACTCTTTATAATGATTATTTCAATTTTTTTCCATTTTTTTCAAATGTTAGGTCCTCCCATATTTTCTCTCACTTTCCTGTTTTCTGAGGATCACCTTACCTCAGATAGGAATCTTTCACTACCTTTGTTCCAAATATACATGGGTGCTCTTATCATTCTTACCTTTTGTTATGGCAAAGGTGCTATTGGTAAGTGTATCCCTCCTAGCTTCAGTAGCATCCAGTAGTAATTATGGTTATCCCTTATGCATTCAACTTTAACTTGGTAGCATCTTTCCAATGGCTGTTTAAAATGCTCAAGTTTCTCACATTAAAAAAAAACACACACACACAAAAAAAAAACCTTATTATAAACTCCCCATCAATTCTACTGCTGCTTCCTCTCTACTCTCTATACCCTTCATAGCCAAACCTCTCAGATCAATCTATCCATGTTGTTTCCTTTTCCATCACCAACCACTCACTCTTCAAACCACTGCAATCTAACTGGTATCCCTATCACTTCGCTGAAATGTCTGACCAACTAGTCTGATTAGCTGAATCAAATATGTTGCATAAGCAACTAAATTGGAAAATATTCATATAGCATCAATTGTTCAAAAATACCCTATGATTAAAAACTCTTTGGAGCTATTCAGCCAATTAAAGCAATACAGTAAATTGACACTACTAAATTTGCTCTTCTTTCATATAGTTCTGAAATTTTCTTACAGTTATAAAAGGAAACTGTATAGTTCCTTTTATATACAGGGGATTTACACCCTTCAGCCTCTCAACACTAGTTCATTCCATTCTCAGCAGAGAACATCTCTCTGTCCCCTAAGATAGAAAAACAAACAAACAAAAAAACTCCAAAAAACAAAAAAAACAGATTCTTTACTGTCAAATAAGACCTTGTATGTCCCAATCATTTTAGGCTTATCTCTCCCTGAAACTGACTACCCTCTAAAAAATTGTTTTGTAACTACTTGTGGTTAGCCACACAGACCATGTTACCATGAAAATAGTCAAATTTATCAAGTCTTATTTTGAGTTTTCATGTGTCTATTTTCTCATGTTTAATATTAGAACTTGGAGACATTGCTTATTGTATATGGGTGCTTAATAAATATTTACTATATAAATAAGAAAATAAATATTTCACTAAACTCTGGATAAAAGCAGTTGTATAATTTGCTTAGATTAGTACAATATGAGCAAACAGATCTATGAATTAAAAAGGTGATATGAGGATAATCATTGGAGTCTATGGTTACATGGATATTCCCACAATCCTTTCTTATCACTATTTCCTGCCACCTGCCCTTTCCCTTCCCTGCCATATTTTACAGTGTTCATGGCATTTGTTACCCATTTTGGGAATTCTTGGGAGCTGATTTACTAACATTTTATATGATAGTCTTAACCTTCCTCTTTTATGAAACATGAAGACAAGAAACAAGAAGAAATGAAAATATTTTGTAGTCATGAGATACGAATTCCTTAATGGGAAAAGTATAGGTTACTGATTAAGCATAAAATCTGGAATGAAATTGCATGGATTTAAATGCCAACCCAACAAGTGTCTAGCTATGTGATTTTCTGAAATTGATGATCCCATCTCCTCCCTAGTTTCTTCACCTGTAAAATGGGAGATATTTTAGAGTACTTACCCCTCATATAATTAAACAGTGTAGAAACCAACAACAGCAAAGAAAAAAAAAATCAGCTAGTGTTATCTGCATTCCCATTTTTTGTGAACAATTAAACAAACTGTAATTAATTCTATGCAATTAAAAAAGGTTTTTGGTTTGGAGATCTCATTTAATTTTCAGATTACAGTAATTTACAAGTGCTACTTAAATGTGAACTTTATAGAGTAACCTGTAATTCTATTGGGTGTCCAAAATCTGTTTAAGTTGAAAAATTAATGTTATAGAAATTATAAATTAAAAAAATGGAAAAATTAATTAAAATAGAAAAACATAGTTTACCCTGAGGGAAAGGGAGACAAGTGAAGCCCCCTTAGGGACAAGATTTCTTTCCAAAGCATCCTTGCTGATACATTCCACAAAGTGCCTTTGGTTTAGCAATATCTTATCTCAAATGAGAGTAACTCACTGAATTTAAGAGTGACCATGTTTCTTGTTAATTTCATGCTACACGTTGGCCTGCTTTTGCTTTAAATCATCCAGCTGTAGCTTTTGTGAAAAGATACAATCTTTCAATGTATCATAAGAATTTCTTCAATGCAGACAAAACCCAAAAGTGAAGAAATAGCCTTGGCTTTTATGCTGGAGGAAACAATTAATTTGGAGTACCATTGTCCTTAATAAGCAGATTCTTCTTTGTTTTAAATTTTTTTATTAGAATATAGTTGATTTACAATGTTGTGCTAGTTTCAGGTGTACAGTGAAGTATATATCTTTTAGCATCTTTATTGGAGTATAATTTCTTTACAGTGTTGTGTTAGTTTCTGCTGTATAACAAAGTGAATCAGTTATACATATACATATATCCCCATATCCCCTCCCTCTGCACCTCCCTCCACACCTCCCTCCCACCCTTCATATCCCGCTTCTCTAGATGTCACAAAGCAACAAGCTGATCTCCCTGTGCTATGCAGCTTCTTCCCACTACCTATCTATCTTATATTTGGTAGTGTATATATGCCAGTGCTACTCTCTAAATTTGTCCTAGCTTACCCTTCCTTCTCCCAGTCCTCAAGTCATTCTCTACATCTGTGTCTTTATTCCTGTCCTGCCCCTAGGTGCGTCAGAAGCATTTTTTTTTCTTTTTTTTTTAGATTCCATATATATGTGTTAGCATACAGTATTTGTTTTTCTCCTTCTGACTTACCTCACTCTGTACTACAGATTCTAGGTCCATCCACCTCACTACAAATAACTCAATTTCATTTCTTTTTATGGCTGAGTAACATTCCATTGTATGTATGTGCCACATTTTCTTTATCCATTCATCTGTCGATGGACACTTTGCTTCCACATCCTGGCTATTGTAAATAGTGCTGTGATGAACATTGTGGTACATATCTCTTTATGAATTATGATGTTTTCAGGGTATATTTACAGTAATGGGATTGCTGGTTGTATGGTAGTTCTACTTTTAGTTTTTTAAAGAACCCCCATACTGTTTTCCATAGTGGCTGTATCAATTTATATTCCCACCAACAGTGCAAGAGGGTTCCCTTTTCTCCACACTCTCTCCAGTATTTTTTGTTTGTACATTTTCTGATGATGTCCATTCTAACTGGTGTGAGGTGATACTTCATTGTAATTTTGATTTGCATTTCTCTAATGATTAATGATGTGGAGCATTCTTTCATGGGTTTGTTGGCAATCTGTATATGTTCCTGGGAGAAATGCCTATTTAGGTCTTCTGCCCATTTTAGGATTGGTTTGTTTGTTTTTTTGACATTTGGCTGCAGGAGATGCTTGCATAGTTTGGAGGTTAATCCTTTGTCAGTTGCTTTGTTTGCATATATTTTCTCCCATTCTAACGGGATCTTGTTTATGGTTTTCTTTGCTGTGCAAAAGCTTTTAAGTTTCATTAGGTCCCATTTGTTTATTTTTGTTTTTATTTCCATTCTCTCAGAGGTGGTTCGAAAAGGATCTTGCTGTGATTTATGTCATAGAGTGTTCTGCCTATGCTTTCCTCTAAGACTTTTATAGTGTCTGGCCTTACATTTAGGTCTTTAATCCATTTTGACTTTATTTTTGTGTATGGTGCTAAGAAGTGTTCTAATTTCATTCTTGTACATGTAGCTGCCCAGTTTTCCCAGCACAAATTATTGAAGCAGCTGTCTTTTCTCCATTGTATATTCTTGCCTCCTTTATCAAAGATAAGGTGACCATATGTGCATGGGTTTATCTCTGGGATTTCTATCCTGTTCCATTGATCTATGTTTCTGTTTTTGTGCCAGTACCATACTGTCTTGATTACTGTAGCTTCGTAGTATAGTCTGAAGTCAGGGAGCCTTATTCCTCCAGCTCCATTAGTCTTTCACAAGATTGCTTTGCTGTTCGGTGTCTTTTGTGTTTCCATACAAATTGTGAAAAATTTTTGATCTAATTCTGTAAAAAATGCCCTTGGTATTTTGACAGGGACTGCACTGAACCTGTAGATTTCTCGGTGTAGTATAGTCCTTTCACAATGTTGATTCTTCAAATCCAAGAACATAGTATATCCCTCAATCTTTTTTGTTTTTTTTTTCTGTACACGGGCCTCTCACTGTTGTGGCCTCTCCCATTGTGGAGCACAGGCTCCAGACACGCAGGCTGGAGACATGCAGCCAAGTGGCCATGGCTCATGGACCTAGCTGCTCTGTGACATATGGGATCTTCCCAGACCGGGGCACAAACCCGTGTCCCCTGCATCGGCAGGCGGACTCTCAACTACTGTGCCACCAGGGAAGCCCCGTATCCCTCAATATTTGTATCATGTTTAATTTATTTCATCAGTGTCTTATAGTGTTCTACATACAGGTCTTTTGTCTCCTTACGTAGGTTTATTCCTAGGTATTTTATTCATTTTGTTGAAATGGTAAATTGGGGGGTTTCCTTAATTTCTCTTTGAGAATTTTTGTCATTAGTGTGTAGGAATGCAAGAGATTTCTGTGCATTAATTGTTTATCCTGTTACTTTACCAAATTCATTGATTAACTCTAGTAGTTTTCTGGTAGCATCTTTAGGAGGCTCTATGTATATATAGTATCATGTCATCTGCAAACAGTGATGGTCTTACTTCTTCTTTTCTGATTTGGATACATTTTATTTCTTTTCTATTCTGATTGGCATGGCTAAAACTTCCAAAATTATGTTGAATAATAGTGGTGAGAGTGGATAACCTTGTCTTGCTCCTGATCTTAGAGAAAATGGTTTCAGGTTATTATGTTGAGCTAGTTTCCCACTATGTCTACTTTCTGGAGAGTTTTTTTTTTTATCATAAATGGGTTTTGAATTTGTCGAAAGCTTTTTCTGCATCTATTGAAATTATCATATGGTTTTTATTCTTCAATTTGTTAATATGGTGTACACATTGATTGATTTGCATATATTGAAAAATTCTTCCATTCCTGGGATAGACCCCACTTGATCATGGTGTACGATCCTTTTAATGTGTTGTGGTATTCTCTTTGCAAGTATTTTGTTGAGGATTTTTGCATCTATATTCATCAGTGATATCGGCCTGCAGTTTTCTTTTGTTGTGACGTCTTTGTCTGGTTTTGGTATCAGGGTGATGGTGGCCTCGTAGGATGTGTTTGGGAGTGTTCCTCCCTCTGGTATATTTTGGAAGAGTTTGAGAAGGATAGGTGTTAGCTTTTCTCTAAATGTTTAATAGAATTCGCCTGTGAAGCCATCTGGTCCTGGGGTTTTCTTTCTTGGAAGAGTTTTAATCACAGTTTCAATTACAGTGCTGGTGATTGGTCTGCTTATATTTTCCGTTTTTTCCTGGTTCAGTCTTGGAAGCTTGTGCTTTTCTAAGAATTTGCCCCATTCTTCCAGGTTGTCTATTTGATTGGCATATAGTTGTTTGTAGTAATCTCTCATAATCCTTTGTATTTCTGCAATGTCAGTTGTTACTACTCCTTTTTCATTTCTAATTCTGTTGATTTGAGTCTTCTCCCTTTTTTATCTTGATGAGTCTGGCTAATGGTTTATCAATTTTGTTTATCTTCTAAAAGAACCAACCTTTAGTTTTGTTGATTTTTGCTATTGTTTCCTTCATTTCTTTTTCATTTATTTCTGATCTGATCTTTATGATTTCTTTCCTTCTGCTAACTTTGTTTTTTTTTGTTTGTTTGTTTGTTTGTTTCTGTTCTTCTTTCTCTAACTGCTTTAGCTGTAAGGTTAGGTTGTTTATTTGAGATGTTTCTTGTTTCTTGAGGTAGGATTATATTGCTATAAACTTCCCTCTGAGAACTGCTTTTGCTGCAGCCCATAGGTTTTGGGTCTTCGTGTTTTCATTGTCACTTTTTTGTAGGTATTTTTTGATTTCTTCAGTGATCTCTTGGTTATTTAGTAGCATATTGTTTAGACTCCATATGTTTGTATTTTTACAGTTGTTTTTTTTCCTGTAATTGATACCTAGACTCATAGTGTTGTGGTCAGAAAATATACTTGATACTGTTTCAATTTTCTTAAATTTACCAAGGCTTGATTTGTGACCCAAGATATGATATATCATGGAGGGTGTTCCATGAGTACTTGTGAAGAAAGTGTATTCTGTTGTTTTTGGATGGAATGTCCTAAATATCAATTAAGTCAATCTTGTCTAATGTGTCATTTAAAGCTTTTGTTTCCTTTCTTATTTTATTTTTGATGATCTGTCCATTGGTGAAAGTAGGGTGTTAAAGTCCCCTACTATGATTGTGTTACCATCAATTTCCCCTTTTGTGACTGTTAGCTTTTGCCTTATGTATTGAGGTGCTCCTATGTTGGGTGCATAAATATTTATGATTGTTATATCTTCTTCTTGAATTTATCACTTGATCATTATGTAGTGTCCTTCTTTGTCTCTTGTAATAGTCTTTATTTTAAAGTCTATTTTGCTGATATGAGAATTGTTACTCCAGCTTTCTTTTGATTTCCATTTGCATGGAATATCTTTTTCCATCCTCCTACTTTCAGTCTGTGTGTCCCTAGGTCTGAACTGGGTCTCTTATAGACAGCATATATACAGGTCTTGTTTTTGTAACCATTCAAGCAGTCTGTGTCTTTTGGTTGGAGTATTTAATCCATTTACCTTTAAGGTAATTATCAATATGTATGTTCCTATTACCATTTTCTTAATTGTTTTGGGTTTGTTTTTGTAGGTCTTTTCCTTCTCTTGAGAATTTTCTTTAGAGAATTTCCTTTAGCATTTGTTGTAAAGCTAGTTTTGTGTTGTTGATTTCTCTTAACTTTTGCTTGTCTGTAAAAATTTTTATTTCTCTGTCAAATCTGAATGATATTCTTGCTGGCTAGAGTAATGTTGGTTGTAGGTTTCTCCCTTTCATCACTTTAAATATGTCTTCCCACTCCCTTCTGGTTTGCAGAGTTTCTGCTGAAAGTTCACCTGTTAACCTTGTGGGGATTCCCTTGTATGTTATTTGTTGCTTTCCCCTTACTACTTTTAATATTTTTTCATTGTATTTAACTTTTGATAGTTTGATAATATGTGTCTTGGCGTGCTTCTCCTTGGATTTATCCTTTATGGGACTCTCTGCACTTCCTGGACTTGATTGACTATTTCCTTTCCCATGTGAGGGAAGTTTTCAACTGTAATCTCTTCAATATTTTCTCAGACCCTTTCTTTTTTGCTTCCTCTTCTGGAACCCCTATAGTTTGAATGTTGGTGCATTTAATGTTGTCCCAGAGGTCTCTGAGACTGTCCTCAATTCTTTTCTTTCTTTTCTCTTTATTCTGCTCTGTTGTAATTATTTCCACTATTTTATCTTCCATGTCAATTCTCCATTCTTCTGCCTCAGTATGCTGCTCTTGATTCCTTCCAGAGAATTTAAAATTTCATTTATTGTGTTGTTCATCATTGTTTGTTTGCTTTTTCGTTCTTCTAGGTCTGTGTTAAACGTTACTCACATTTTCTCCATTCTATTTCCAAGATTTTGGATCACCTTTACTATCATTACTCTGAATTATTTTTCAGGTAGACTGCCTATTTTCTCCTTATTTGTTTGCTCTAGTGGGTTTTTACCTTGCTCCTTCATCTGCTGCATATTTCTTTGTCTTCTCATTTTGTTTAACTTACTTTGTTTGGGGCCTCCTTTTCGCCGGTTGCAGGTTCGTAGTTCCCATTGTTTTTGGTGTCTACCCCCAGTGGTGACATTTGTTCAGTGGGTTGTGTAGGCTTCCTGGTGGAGGGGACTGGTGTCTCTGTTCTGGTGGATGGGGCTGGATATTGTCTTTCTGGTGGGCAGAGCTGCATCCCACAGTGTGATTTGGGATGTCTGTGAATTTAGTATGATTTTAACCAGCCTCTCTGCTAATGGCTGGGGTTGTGTTCCTGTCTTGGTAGCTGTTTGGCATGAGGTGTCCAGCACCGCAGCTTGTTGGCTGTTGGGTGGTGATGAGTCTTAGAGTTGAGATGGAGAGCTCTGGGAGAGCTCTCACCAATAGATATTACGTTGGCTGGGAGGTCTCTGGTGGTCCAATCTCCTGAACTCAGGTTTCCCACTGCATAGGCTCAGGCCTGACATCAGGCCAGAATACCAAGACCCTGTCAGCCACACAGCTCAGAAAAAAAGGTAGGAAAAAGAAAGAAAAATAAAAATAAATGAATAAAATAAAACAAATTATTAAAATTAAAAAATAATTTAAAAAAAGAAGAAAGGAACCAAACCAATAAATAAATCCACCAATGATAACACCAAATGATCCACCAAATCCCCTAAATTCAGGGGCTTCCCTGGTGGCGCAGCCATTGAGAGTCCGCCTGCCAATGCAGGGGACACGGGTTCATGCCCTGGTCTGGGAAGATCCCACATGCCGTGGAGCGGCTGGGCCCGTGAGCCATGGCCGCTGAGCCTGCACATCCAGAGCCTGTGCTCCACAACGGGAGAGGCCACGACAGTGAGAGGCCTGCATACCACAAAAAAAAAAAAGACTAAACTCAGATAAACATAAAAATCAGAATCTAATCAGTCACAGAGAGCAAACTCCAAATCTGCAGTTGCTCCTAAATCCACCACCTCAATTTTGTGACGTATTGTTGTCTATTCATGTATTCCACAGATGCAGGGTACACCAAGTTGATTGTGGGGGATTTAATCTGCTGCCTCTGATGCTGCACAGAAAAATTTCCCTTTCTTATCTTTGTTCACACAGCTCCTGGGGTTTAGCTTTGGTTTTGGTCCTGCCTCTGCTTGTAGGTCGCCCTCAGGTGTCTGTTCCCCACCCAGACAGGAGGGGTTTAAAGCAGCAGCTGCTTAGGGCTGTCTTGCTCACTGAGGCCAGGGAAGAGGGGTATGGTAGTCATAATTGGAATGTGAGGTCATCCTACGGTGGCAGAGGTTGGCATGATGTTGCAACCACCTGAGGCTTGTTGTGTGTTCTTTTGGGAAAGTTTTCCTAGATCACGGGACCCTGGCAGTGGCAGGCTGCACAGGCTCCAGAGGGGAGTGTGGATAATGACCTGCAATTGGACACAGGATTCTTGGTGGCAGCAGCAGCACTTTTAACGTTTCATGCTCATCTCTGGATCTTGCTTAAGCGGTGCTCTGCCTTCTGTGGGCACACAGACAAGGAATCCCCTCTCCTTGTGCACCCTGAAACAATGGTCTCTTGCCTTTTCTGCAGATCCAGACTTTTTCTCGGACTCCCTCCTGGCTAGCTGTGGGGCTCTAGCGCCCTCAGGTTGTCTTCATGTAGCCAACCCCAGTCCTCTCTGTGGGATCTGACCTCCGAAGCCCAAGCCTCAGCTCTTAATCCCCACCTGCCCTGGCAGGTGAGCAGACAAGCCTCTCAGGCTGATGAGTGCTGGTCAGCACTGATCCTCTGTGCAGGAATCTCTCCACCTTGCCCTCTGCATCCCTGTTGCTGTGCTCTCCTCCATGGCTCTGAAGCTTCACCCGCACCCACCCCCTATGCCTGCCAGTGAAGGGGCTCCCTAGTTTGTGGAAACCTTTCCTCTTTCACAGCTCCCTGCCAGAGGTGCAGGTTCCATCCCTATTCTTTTGTCTCTGGTTTTTCTTTTTTCTTTTGCCCTACCCAGGTACATGGGAAGTGTCTTGCCTTTTGGGAAATCTGAGGTCTTCTGCCAGTGTTCAGTAGGTGTTCTGTAGGAGTCGTTCCACACGTAGATGTATTTTTGATGTATTTGTGGGGAGGAAGTTAATCTCAACATCTTACTCCCCTGCCATCTTGAAGGTCCCCCCCACCCCAATTCTTCTTTCATGACATTAAAACAAAACAAACAGGCAACAAACAAATGAGGTGGAAATTGTAACAGTTGTACCATTATGAGACTCAAAGTTACACATGTTGCAAAATTTAAATTAACATGTTATCTAAACTATGATGGGAAGCAGCTTTGTTACATTAAAATTGTTTTAATGCTGCCAAGGTGGCTTACCATACATTAACGATAGAGGCATTTCTGTCAAATAAATAAGGGTACCTCTGTAGCTCAGACACCTGCCTTTATTTTGTTGAAAATGCTATAGCTTCTTACTCAGCTTAGATCTACTTCCATAGATATTACCAACGAGTAGATGATAAAAAGGAATATATACATTTTCAGGAAGATGGTTGATATGTTACATTCAATCAGTATATTGCTCTCAATTATTTTTTTATTTATATTATAACATATGTAATTTTATAAAATTAATTTTTTATCAGCTGAGGAAGTAGGGGAGGGAATGTTTGTTTTACTTGTATATCTACTGCTCACATATGATTCCTCAAATAGTGTTAAAAAAAAACAAAAAAAAGAAAACAAAATGTTGCCAACTAATAGGAGTGGAGGCATAACACAGTGGTCAAGAGCATGGGCATAAAACCCACTAGATTAGTTTGAAAGCCCAAACTAGCTGTATGATTTTGGGCAAATAATTCAGTTTCTTCATGGGTAAAATGAGAAAGATAATAATAGGCCTCATTTCATAGATTATCCATTATGAACTTAAAACATACATTTATAATATTTGGAATTATTCCTGGAATACATTTTTGCCCCTACAAAACTCAGTAGAGAAAGGACACCCCAGAGACTGTTCTCTCTCTGGCACAACTGCCAACCACTGTCTATTAATGATAACAGCAATGAAAACAACAAACTCAATGTTAGTTGAAAGCTCACAATTTACTGGGCACTTTTTTTAGTGCTATATAAATATTCATTCATTAATTCACATAAAACATGTCTTTATATTTCTATCCCCATTTTGTCAAGGATAAACACTTAGAATATTTAGATAAATTGACAACTGCCCTCTACTAAATTAATGGTAGAAATAGAACTGGTATCCTTTTCCAAATGCTCTAACCCACTCTGGGTATTTGTAATAAATTCATTCACGTAAGTCCTGAATACAGCTGATAGTTGACCTTAACTAGGTTGTCCATTTGTTAGGTTCTTGCATCTGGGAACTCTTGTAGGAGAAGCAGAGAAGGCCAAGGCAATTCTTTTGATATTATGGGGTAGAGGATAAACTTGCCATCCTTCTAGACAACCCACACTTGCTTTGTTCACTGAGCAGGAGAGTACAGTGAAAAGTGAAACCGTAAGCAGATGTATCTCTACCTTGGATGTTGATATCACATCATTGACTTTATTATTGTAATAAACATTTTCTAAGCATATTCTTTGTGTTTTAAACTGTGCTTGGCCGGAATGTGAATTATAACAATCTGACTCATGGGTCTTATAATTAACATGAATTATGATAAGGCAATGATAAGACCTGAACTCTATGTTATGGAAGCACAGAAAAAAAATCTGTCAATATAATGATTAAAGGAGAATGACATTTGAGGTCAATCTTGTTAAATAAAGAGTTTCTTAATATAAGGTGAGAGAAACAGCAAGGAGAGTAGTACACTCAAGACCGTGAGACACAATGAAATGTAAGTAATTTAGCATAGCTAAAGGATCATTGACATTATGGGGAAGAAAGTAAAACAAGACATACCTATGGTAGAGAGATGGACTATAGACATAGGCAAAGAAAAGTGATGCATAGCCATGATAGCACACAAATGATTTTCTTGTTTGTTCCTTTTGGTTATGGGAAGTGAATGAAGAATGTGAGGTAGGGATAAATTGATCAGTTTGAATTTTAGAAATATAATTCTGGTGGGAGGGTTTAATGATGAATACCTGGAGATAGTAAAGTGTTGGGAGCCTTTTAAACTAGCTTTTAAAAATAGTCTATTTAAAATGTAGTAAAACATAAGGTGGCCAAAAACTTTGGCTGGAAACAGAAAATGTCTGCAGATTATTGTGGTTCATCTATGTGACCAGTCAGGGTACCTCTGATGTGGAATGTCTTTGGTTAATCATGAACTACAGCAAAGCAGGAAGTTTTTCAATTTTGTCTACAAGTATGTGGGAAGAGAATAAATTATGAATTATTTTGAACATATAAATGATATAATAACTAATTATTGGACACCTTTAAGCTTAGAAAGCAAATTTGTACAAATACATGTAACATCCCACGTATCAGTTGCTGATATGTGTAACCCTTCCTAACTGGCGTGAACACTGTAGTGATTTTCATTCCCATGCATGCCATTATACTTTCAGAGCATATGTATGAATCCACAGAAAATAACGTTTTTTTAATTTATCATTATACATTTATGATATATATGCATGTTGTTAAATGTAGCTCTGACATTCATTTGAACTTCTGTATATTATTTTCCATTTCATAAATATATAATATATATTTATTATTCTCCTGTTTTTAGGCATTCAAGTTATTTACAAGTTTTCACTTTTACAAATAGTTTTGCTATGAACAATCATGTACATGTTAATTGGTGTAATATTCCAGAATGCTTTAAATTTATATGCCAGTGGGTAATATTTCTAAACCATAGGGCATGCCTATTTTGCAATTTACTAGGTATGACCAAACTGCTTTCTAAAATAGTTATGCAAATTTACTCCTCTTTGGGTAATGTATAAATTTATGATGTTCTGTATTTTTGTCAGAATTGGTGTCATCACACTTTTATGTGCTCATCAACTTATGTGTAAAAGAGAGAGTATGCCTTTTCATTATTGATCTTATAAAAACTTTAATTTTACTCAGCTCCCATAAAAATGAACAGTTCCCATTGGAATGAACATATCCACTAAAATCTGATGGAGATTTACCAATTCATCAATGAATCCAGCAAAACACCTTTCACATTCCTTTTTATTTTTTGTGAAAGGAAAAGTCCAGAGACTGCTGAATGTAGAATTTATTCAGGCTGTTACTCTATGATTCATATAATAGAAATTTAGATTCATTTTTTATTAAGAAAAAATAATAGTAAGGTAGTGGCCTGTGAACTCTGGGATGTATTTAATGGAAATGTTTAGTTTTCAAATATCCACTTTAATCCATTAGACAAAAGTCAATCTATCCTACTGTAAAAAGTGATATATGTTTTCATTGTGGGCTTCAGATTAATATTTTATGACAGAAACATCAATGTTAAACAATATGATTAAACTCTAAATGAAAAAGTGATGGTGCAAAAGCAGCAAATTTCTGCATACAGATCATGGATTAGCTTGAAACTAGGATAATAATGGTGATGATTGTGTTTATTGTTATATAAGATTTGCTGCTACCCTTATGAATGTCAACATTTATCTACTCTGTGTTATACTCTCAAGGTTTTGTTTTTGTTTTTAATGATTCAATGACTATTTGGACCATATTGTTCTACTGTTATCCTAGCATGTTGCTACTGACAGTGCAGTTAATTTGGGGGCTGTGTGTGTATATGCTGTCTTATTTTAGGTAATGTATTGTGATGATTTTAGGATCTGTAACATCCCATGTTTATGCAGAAGATATAAAAATATGCCAGTCAGCATTGGTTGAAAATCAGCACTCATTTTTTTTGTTTGTTTTTTGGGGGAGTTTTGTGGGAGGTTTTTCCTAGTAAGAAGAATTTCCCGAGAAACAAGGCATAGAGAAAGAGGAGAAAGAGACTGCATAGGAAAGTCAATGACTTACCATCCGAGTTACCTATGACAAATAATTCAATATCTCAACTATTACTGCTTTTCTGAAAATGAGGATGATGCTCACTTCACAAAGTTTTTCGATGAATCTCTTCAGTGCCATGTTGATGAGTGCTCTATTCAAACTATTAATCCAATGTGAACTAAAATTGTTAATAACAAACAACAAGAAAGAACAAAATTGCAACACGTCACATTATGCCACATAATGCTTTTGAATGGGAAGTGTTTCTGTACAACAGAAGTTTATAAATTACTACTTCTTAAACAGTTTTCTCGACCCCAAGGATCTGGCAATGTTTTATACCTTCATTTCTATACAGTTTAGACTAAAATTTAATAATAATAGAAGTGGATTCTGGATCATCTGAATAAGCTGCACACATGCTCATATACTTATGCTGGTTAAATGTATATTTTTTATTTTGCTTGTGTTAGATATAAGTAGTACGAATTTTATTGGCAGAGGTTAATAATAGAACAGAAGAGTAAATTCATGCTGAGGGTTAGCTAAGTGATTTCACAAAGTTTGATTTGAATAAAGGTACTTTTCTCAGGAGCTTCAAAAAAATATACGTGGTAGAAAAACAGTTTCATATAGTATAAGTCAAAATAGACATACTTAATTCAAACAACCATGAATTATCTAAGCCATTGTCATAATCACATAGATGTATCAACTTAGATTCAACAGCTGAACTGTCTCATTAAACATGTTGTCTTGCAGGAGCCAGTTTGAAGGGATCTCTATGTTCAAATTTGGAAAAGTTTGAGCATCAAAATAATTTAGGACCATAGTAAATTATGTCTATAGAAAAATTATGAAGTTATGAATCTATACAAATAATAAGTTAATAAACAGAAAAGAAGGAAAAGCTCTTACTACAGTAGAATGCTGAGTACTGGAGTTGGTGCCTCATCAGTTTGTATGTTCATCAAATTTAACATTTGTATTCCAGTTTTTTTTCAATTGAACTATTACAATCATCATAGTAAAGATTAGATAGCAAAAAAGAAAAAGAAAATCAAAACCGGGTGCTTCATCTAGGGGAAATTTTTGGTAAGGAGCAGACTATTTTTGCATCGCTCAAATCCCTTTGAATTTGGACTTGAATAGCTTGGTGGGATTTGAGCATAGTTTAGACAGTATAAAACAGACTGTGTTAGTTAAACCTAGCTTAATTAAGTCACTTTCATTCACTCATCTATAAATATTTACTGAGTACTTAGATGTACCATGAGCTATTCTTGCCACTGGATACCAGGATTTTGAGCTCTTAACACTTTTAATTTTGTAGCAAAGTCCTGGCTCATGATCAAGAAGGACCTTCTCTTCACCTCTTTCACCAAATGCTTGAGAATATATTCTTTGGAAGAGGCATTGCATTGTTAAGGGTGCCTGTTTGTTTTAAGTGTGTAGTCCATAATTCATTAATTGGAGAGACAAGACATAAACTTGATATGTGCCGATAAATTGTAAAGACAAAACAAAACAAAAATCTGACAACATTCATAAAATAAGGTGATCCTTGTTGACTCTAGTAGTGCCAGCCTTGAATACTTGCATGAAAACTGAGCATGAATATGCCTGGATGGAATTTGACTTGAAAGCATCTGCGTTGTACGCAGCGATGAACAGAGTGGATGGATTCAGCTTATACAAAGTGGCCACTATCAAAGGCATCCACAAATGTTTGCAGTTCTAATTATCGTCCCTGTACAACACATTTATTTTTGAGGAGGCAGAAATCATTAGTCATTCTGATTGCAAACTAATGTATTGGATTTAGGTGAAAATTACCATAATGCAAAGTTCTAAAAAGCAATATTCTTCCAATCAGTCTTTATGTAAATATGAGTGATGCTGGTTAAACACTGAGTGTAAAAGCTGCTGCTGCCTGAGTGTAAAATTCATAGAGAGGTTGGTGAGACTGTCATCAACCATCTAATATAATTAAGCAGTATAAAAAATGTAAAAGAAGACACACCATGAAAACCATAATTACATTTTGCTTTTAATTTAGTTAATAAGATGAAGCATATAGTTTCCTGATTTTCTAGGAAGGAAAGAAGTTGAGTTTTCGACTATGTTTGTGTTCTGCTGACGACCTTTTAATTTACACACTTAGTTCACCACCTCCATGTTCTCCTCCCTTCACTTCTCTTCACTAATAATCCACTAGAATACATTTGTTGTCTTACAGAGTACACAAAATCATAGCATGATGCCTTTAACATTTTTGTAGTGGTATTAAATGTTAATGCATCATATTATTTTCTGGACTACGTGTAATGAGTAATGAAATATTCTAATATTTTTTTGTACGTACAGGTTTAGTGGACAAAATTTACAGACTTTTTTTTTTTTTTTTTTTGTGGTACGCGGGCCTCTCACTGCTGTGGCCTCTCCCGTTGCGGAGCACAGGCTCCGGACGCGCAGGCTCAGCGGCCATGGCTCATGGGCCCAGCCGCTCCGTGGCATGTGGGATCCTCCCGGACCAGGGCACGAACCCGTGTCCCCTGCATCGGCAGGCAGACTTTTCACCACTACGCCACCAGGGAAGCCTCCAGACTTTTTCTTAATAGGACTAATAAATTATTAACATTACTTATAGCTATATAATAACCCAAATAATGCAATCATATATAGATGTGCGTGTTTTGTGTGCACACACACACACACACACACATATATATATATATATATATATATATATGTATCTCTATATCTATTTTATATAAATATAATTTAAATTACTTCAAATATTTAAAGAGTTATTCAATTATGCAGCATTCTTTCTTGTCGTCCTCTATCCTCTAATCTACTCCAGACCTCTGCCTTACCCTAAAACCAAGAGAAAATCTTTCCAGTGTTCTGCTGAATATTTATTTTTCAATCCAGTATTACATATAATTCACAGAGAATATGATTCTCCTGTAACAATATTTTTCTATTCCATATTCATACTCCATAGCAAATCCCATCCTGTTTCAGTTATATCTTCAAATGGAAAAAAATAAACAAAAAACTGAGTTAAATAATAATAAAGCAAAAATGTTCTTTCTCATTCAATAGAAATTGGATTCTAGATCATAGCTTCTGGAATGGGAAGAAGTTCAATGACAGATTTTGGTGAATATGACCCTATATATTTATTATAAAGTAAGATTCAAGTGGTTTTATATAACTCCACATGGATGACAAATCTGAATCCCCGGAAATATCAGCTAAATACATAATATTAGCAGGATTATCATTTTTTTAGCTGTAAATATTTTTTAAAAAGACATAAACAGAAATATTAAAGCAAATTCATTAGCTTCAGTGAAGCCTTGATCAAGTGGCTCAGCACTACTGAAATCCTGCTTTGCTTCTGCCGAATGTGCATCCTTATGGCTATTCCAGGTGCCTTTTATTAAATACAGCGGTACATACTTCCTTGTTCATGTCCAGAGAGACAGAGAAAGAATATTTGTCTTCCTGTTGCCTTCAACAGTCCTTTGACTAGATGGTCCAGAGTAGGCTTGTTCTGTGTATTAGCAAAGTAACCATTAACTAGTGCAATGGAGTGTGTTGATTTATTTTGTCCTAAATTCCTACTGGGATGTGCGGGTGAGAATTGTCTTCTCTAGAACCTCATGAGGCCTGAAATGGAAATCGGAGTTGTTAGGAAGGGCAAGGGGAGCGTGAATGCAAAATATGTCTACAGGAGGCACTATTTCACAAGACATGCTATATGGGCATGCTCACCTGTAGAAACAAAAGCACCTTTCATTCATGAAAATGACACTCAATTCACAAATTCTTTGTGTGTTCTATAGTACAATGTAGTCCAGGTTACAGGGATAGATAAGACCTCAGAGATCTTCTAAACATGTCTTATTATGGATGAGAAAAGGAATCAGGAGTCCAGAGAGATAAAATGAATTGTCTAAAGCCCAAATATCTAGATGGTGGCAGATTGGAACCTAGGTAAGTTCATTCCCAGTCTGATATTCCTTATATTAACTATTAAGTGTCTCTTGAGAATTATGTGGAAGGAATGAATCCAAGACAGAAAATTTCTCCTGCTGTAACTGATGAGAATAAAAACACCTATATCTTCCCTTTGTCACTGGGAACTGGAATTTCAAAGGATGAGCCTCATGCATAATGGTTTCCTAGTTTGGAAATAGCTCTAAGTATAGCTTTCCAAGTTAAGAGCACCCCATTTAAAATAATGAAACGATATGCACTTTTTAAAGAAATACAAGCAATCATTATGAAAATACATTGCTCTGTACTTAGGAATTAACTTCTGTTAGTAAGAGATCCATTATAAAAGCACATAATTCTTTACTGGAGGATTAACTAGTGTAAGGATGAAAATATTTTTCCATTACATTTCTTTCTTTGGTAACTGAGTATAAGTACATCACTTTGGGAAAGACATGTACTGTTTCAAAGCACAAAAGAACAGTTAGTTAATAAATGATTCTCTTGAGCAGTGATCCCCAACCTTTATGGAGTTGCCTAGAGATAATTTATCATAATTTGTTTGATTTTGTGATTTCCTCCAGTCTTTCTCTTGGGTCCAGCTGAAATTCTACTTCCCCATGAAGCATTTAAAAAAAATTTATTTAAACTGACAATTCCCAAATTCTCTTTTCTCCCCCATATCTAAACTTTACTACACTTGAAAATTCAGTACCGCACAGCTTGACATTTAATTGTTCTTTACTGACCTCATGTGACAAAATCTCCGTTCCAAAACATGATCATAATCTACTCCATTTTCTAGAAACTGAAAGTATTTCTTTCCAACCTGACAGCTCTTAGATTTGCACAATATTTAGAACTTAATATATAATGAATAAATGGTGGATGACTAATTGAATCCAGAGAAAGATAAGGGGTTTATTTATAAAAAGATAATCATTATTTTGTGATATTTGTTAAGATCTTTGTGACCTGAGAGAAATGAATAAATCCAATAAGTGTCACAAAAATGCATGAGGCTCTCTTAACTAAAAAAGCTTAAAATTATATTTATGCATGCAAATATTTAAAGTATTTTTCAAAATTGGGAAATATAATGCACATGTAGAAATGTGCATAAAATATAAATATAGATTTTAATGAATCATTTAAAGCTGAACACTTGAATAACAGCCTCCCTTGAAAAGAAACAGAATACTATTAGCATCACCGAAGCCTTATGTGTCCCTTCACATCACAACCCCTCTCTCCCTAATGACTTTTAAAGTCTACTTCTTCCCATCCTTATTTTTCTCATTATTTTTGCCACATAAATATGCATGACTGAACACTACCAGCATGCATTGTTCTCTGCCTCTTTTCTTTTGATCAACCTTTTGCTTGTGAAATAAAAGCATGAGTTGTATGTAGCTAAAGTTTGTTCGTTTTTGTGGTTGTATAGAGTACCATAAGTATGAATGTACCACAATTTATTTACCACTTCTACAGTCATTAGACATTACACTGTTTCCAAATTTAGACTATCATAAGCATTCAACATTCTTCTACATGTCTCCTGGAGCATGGATATGTCCAGTGTTGTAGGTTTTCTACTTAGGACAAGTTTTCTCAACAGAGGCATATTTGGATATTTGGGGCCCGATCATTCTTTTTTCTAATGAGCTATCCTATGAATTATAGAATGTTTAGCTACATTCCCTGGCCCCTACCCATTGGATCCCAGTGTCACCACAGCCACCATCACCTCCAGATGTGAACTATCAAAAATGTCTCCAGATATTGGCAGTTGTCTTGGGGGGTGGAGTAGGGAGGGACAATTGCCTCAGTTGAGAAACACTGACCTAGGAGAAAATCCAATTTCTGTAAATAATAGCAAATATTTTTTTCTAAGAGGAATTTCCAATTTTCACTTCAACCTGAGATTTCCCATTACTCACCATTCTCACCAATATTTGGTGTGTTTGTTTCTAAGGCTGGCATAACACAGCTATAAACTGTGTGGCTTACATGACAGAAATTTATTTTCTCAGGTTCTAGGGACTGAAAGTCTAAGACCAAGGTGTTGAGAGGATTGGTTCTCCTGAGGCCTCTGTCTTTGGCATTCAGATGTTCACTGCCTCACTGTGTTCTCACATGTGCTTTTATCTATGCATGAGAACCCCTGGTGTCTCTTCCTCTGATGTCCAAAAGAACACCAGGCTTATTGGATTAGAGCCCCACACTTAAGACCTCATATAATCTTCATTACCTCTTTAAAGACCCTGTCTCCAAATACAGACACATTGGGGGTCAGGGCTTAAACACAGGAATTTTAAGGAGAGACACTATACAGTCCATAACACTTTATATTATCAGTTTTTCAATCTTTGCAATTCTGGAGATGTGTCTTCTATCCTTCATAGTTTTGATTTTCATTTTCTTGAAAATTAATGAGCTTGACAGTTTTTCAAATGCCAATTGGTTACACAGATCCTTAAGTTGGTGAAGTTTCTGTCTGAATCTTTTAGCCACTTTTTCTTTTTTTTTTTTTTTTTTTTTTGCGGTACGCGGGCCTCTCACTGCTGTGGCCTCTCCCGCTGTGGAGCACAGGCTCCGGATGCGCAGGCCCAGCGGCCATGGCTCACGGGCCCAGCCGCTCCGCGGCATGTGGGATCCTCCCAGACCGGGGCACGAACCTGTGTCCCCTGCATTGGCAGGCGGACTCTCAACCACTGCGCCACCAGGGAAGCCCCACTTTTTCTTTTAAATAGTTTTTTCTTGTTGATTTGTTAAAGTTCTTTAAACCTTTCCTTTGTCAGTTATTATCATAACAGGTATCTCCTCTCACTTTGAGGCTTTGCTTTTTATTATTTTAATTGTGTTGCTGATGAAGTAGAAGTTTAATTTTACTGTAGTTTAGTTCATCAACATTTTTCATTCTGAACTGTGATTTATGGTTTATACTAACCACATAGTATGAGGTTACGGTCAAGTTTTAATTTTTCTTTATGGATGTCAAATTGACCAATATTATTTAATGAAAGATCATCCCAACATATTTTTCTGTTGTGCTAACTTTGTCATAAATCAAATTGAAATAACTGAAATTACTCTGTGTCCTATTTTAAAAACATTCATAAAATTATAATCCCTTAGAGTGTGAAACCTCTCTTTAACCTCTTTAACTTGGCAAAACAGTTAGGTGGAAAAATTTGATAAATTAACAAGAGATTGTCCCTCCTTCTTTTACATGCTTAGTCTCTGAGCTCAGTGTTCTGTTTAATTTCAACAGCGTTGGACAGAAGTTAAATTCCTAATAATTGGAAACTGTATGGAAATTTCATCCCCAGAGGTTGGACCAAATTATTAGAGGTCAACTTACTTACATGTCACAAAAGGGCTTATTTGAGAGGGTTCATATCATGTCAGATATTAACAAAGTTAAGAAGATTTTTGGAAATTTTAAGATTTAATAGGCACCGACTATGTCTCATTTTTTTGTAATCCTCAAAGCAGCCCAGTAAATTAGGTCATGTTATTAGCCCTACTATCTGGTAGGAAACTTTTGTGTCACAAGTTTCTCAGCCAGTAGTGTAAAGTCCAGATTTGAATTCTTTCCACCTTAATCCAGAGCTTGCACTCTTGAACAGTTAGTTACAATGTATCTGGGCTGATAGAAAAAAGACTAGAGGAAGCCTCATTAAGTATTTTGAAATATTTGATGTTTCACCTCTTAGAAATATTGTGGTGCTCCAAGAGTTGAGGACCAACTATTAAGAGTTAAGTGCTAGATTTTGTCTCTACGTTAGAAAAAAAAAAAATCACACATAATTGAATCATCATTCTTCTGAAAAATCAAACAGCTCCCTTAGGACTCGGGGGGTTTTCTAAGTACCAGTGGCATTTTAGTTAAAAAGCTAGAAGATTAAAAAAAAAAAAAAAGCTAGATAGAAGAGATTTCTGCATTGGATGGGATGTCTTACTAGAAGATTTCTAAATGCTCCTTTAGATAAAAGATGTTGCAATTTTATATTATTAAATACTATATATGTATAATACTTTACTTGGTTGATTTTTGTGCATGGGATGAAGATTGTGAAAGAGAAAGATAGAAGATTCTACCTTCTGTTGGTTTATGATAAAGAATTCACAAATATAATCAGTAGGTGATAGATTTAAACTGAGATAATTAAAAAAAAATACCTGCTACACTTGACTTATCAAAGATAGCTTTTAAAACTGTATCTCTTTATGTGAATGAGAGATAGTGGAATCTCATTTCTTCCTTTTGTGCAGCTTACAAAAAGTTTACTTTGTTTAAAATATAAACCAAAACCCCATGCCATACCATGCTTATAAAGCTGGAAAGTTTATTTCAATTAAGGCACTGATCATCTGGAAATATTACATAAAATAGAATTTGAATTCAAAAAGAGTACAACAGTAGCAACAAAGACAGCCCCAAACAAACAGGTTTTCTTTAATCCCTAAGTCCATAAAGATGACCAATGTGACACTAATAAATATTTCTGAAAATTGACAATACTGTATCACATTAAAATAATTACTATCTATACATTTATCCCATATTGGTTAATCCATTAGCTGTTGAAACTGTACAGAAGGACATGATAGGATTAGGATAAACTATACTGTTATAAAAAAAAAAACCTCTTGAATCTAAGTATCTTTATAAAAATGTATCACAAAGTGCCTACTGTAGATTGGGACTTCTCTATGGGACAGCTCTCTTTTCAGGAACTAGACAATTGATTCAGCGTCACATTTTTGGTTCCATTATATGAACACATAGCCATAGCAGGTAAAATGATAGATTTCCATCAATTACAATTACATAAGCAATTCAATAATTAATTCCAGATCACTATAATAAAAAAAGTTTATAAAGGAAGATGCATCTATTCCATATTAAATTGCTAAAAATGTGGTCAAAATCAAGGACTTTGATTGCTTTAAATAAGACAATAAAATTTCATCTGTATTTTGTTTATTGTGCTTGAATATTAAAAGAAAATAGAATTAAGAATTAAGCATTCTTAATTCATTAAGAATTAAGAATGCTTAATTCTTTAAGAATTAAGTTCTGTGCGTTAAGAAGAAAATGATCAAATTAGTACCTATAAGCACCATGCATGGAATATATTCATAAATTCTTGACAGCCATATTGTTTAGGGTTATGGTCATGGAAATGTATTTATCCTAAATAATAATGACATCCATTAAGGTCAGAATTGTTAGACTAAATCTCTGTATGCTGGTTACACAACAAATTTAATTGTTTCATCTGGCAAAGTTCAGTTAAAATGTCATTCAGTATTTTTTTTCTCAAATATTCTCACATAGTACTACTTAGGTAATAAAATATAAATGCAATTTAGGTACACTTTATTTTTATTCCATAAGAGACAACTTATTAGATTTAAGGAAGACATAAAAGTGGAATGTGCCACCGTATGAGGTAGTGATTTGAGACATCATTTTGATAAAGTATCACTTCAGTAAAGTCTAACAGAAGAGAGAATCAATAAAATACCAGTCCACATTCCCACTCTAGAAATCAGACCTGATGTGTTTCAGAATTCAGAGTTTCTTAATTTGAGAAAGATGATATAGAATTCCACAACCAAACACTGAAATTTCTCCAGCAAAAATAAGAAGATTCAATACAAATGTCATGACATTTGAATGACAAATGTCGTTCAATACAAATGAAAAATACACATTTCCATATCTGTGTGGGACAGTTTTTTTTACCATGAGTTCAGGTCTGGTCAGGATTGCCAACAAATGAATGTCAAAAAAACCTGAATTTTCTGAGATTTTTGGAATTTAGAGTGGTACATAAAAACTGTAGATGTGTATTAATTAATTTGTAATTGCTATTATTTACACAAGTAAATGCATGTGTATTCTTGTTGCCTTCATAGACAGTAGTGATCGATTCATGCATTTGGTCAGTGAGCTGGATTCTCCTTGGTGACAGTCAGCATCATTTTCACTTCTACCTTGTAAAGCTCAGGTTTACTAGCTTCTTCCAGAGGAGAACTTGGGCATTTCCCAGAACCCCTTTCTTCTGCCACTGAGAAGCAGTCATACAATATTTAAAAGTTGGAATAGAGAGGTATTATTCTTTTTACAACTGCAGGTAACTGAGTGGGTGAATGAATGGCAGAGGTAATGTTCAGAGTGGTTTGTTGATGAGCACCTGAGAATCATGCATCCAGGTACTGCATGCCAAGACAGGATAAGGCTCTTCCTAGAGGTTCTAGGCATTCTGAGGAGTTTCTGTGTGAGCTCTGGAGAACAACTCCCCCCATCCCTCTGGGGCTGCAGGTTGAGACCCTTGCAATAGCGTCCCTATAAATCTAATTGAAATACATAAAACCAAATTACGTAGAGTGACTTCTGTTTTCCTGAGCGAATCCTAAGTCAAGTACACTCAATGAATAACCAGTTTCAAATGGCCTAAAGTGCTACAGTTTGTTAGAATTGCTTTTGAAATTTATTTAAAAGCAAAGAGAATGTTAATGTAATGAAATACACCAATAACAAATTTCTAATTTTCTATATTTACCTTATCTAGACTATTTAAACAAAGCTATTTTCATTGAGCATCCTTTCATAAATACAATGATCTTCACTGTAGGCCCATGCCTCCTGTTTTCTAAAAATAAATTTAATATATTGTGATATCTCAAACAAATAAACAAGAAATTGTTAGAATTATAAATATTCTGCTCTCCCAAGACATCTATTATTATTACTATTATTACTATTATTTAGTAACAAATCTACCCTCTTGTCATTGATCTTTACCAATAAACCTTCTGATGAATCCCAAATCAAAGTCCTCAATATTATTTTTAGGTTCTTTAGGGTTAACTTAGTCATTCAAAAGAGTGTTGCTGAATGTCATGATTTTATTAAATATCTGAAAGTGCTAACACATAAATTCTCTGAATTTCTCTGTAATTTTTTTTAGTTTAGGCATTTATATTCATCTGAACCTGCATTTACTATGTACTTTTGTCATTTGGGAGGACATTTATGAAAGTGTATTTCTTTATTTCCAAAATGAGAGTCTGTAAAATGGAGTCTTAATCATTCTGAGTTAAATGCTTCCAAAGGCCTCCATGATTTTGCTGCTAATTTCAAGATTTATGTTACTAAATATATGCTGACTAATAAATCCATTCTGGAACGATAACTTGACAGACTATTTGGTATAGGGACAATTATTCACAGCTGCATGCAAGATGCCACTAAATGCAAAATGGCATAACTACTTATGTTTGGCATACTGCTAACCATCTCCCCTCAAAAAAAAAATAATAAAACAAATTTACTGTAACATCTTTTGTCAATGAATTGAGGAGAGGACAAGAATAGGAGAATGAACCACAGCCGAAGAAAAAAATAAAATGAAAAAGATAAACTACAGACATATTGAGGAGAATGATACAACTGGGTGTCCACAGAGCTCACGGACACCATCTCATTTTTGTTTCATAATATATACTGGATTCATACCACAGGAATGAAGTTGTAACCTGAGATTAGAGACTAGCAGAGGCAGGTGAACAAGTCTACTCTGGTGTAAGGGTCACCTTGTTTCAAGTAAATGAACTCATTGATTATTTCATGCAATCTTCAAACCCTTTTGAGCTGTACTCAATGTATATAATCTTAATGTATTTTTAGAGATTATCTGTTATTTTCATTTGTTGCCAGATTTATTCTCTCACATCATTTTTGCATTCCTTTACTCATCTGCAAATTTCACTGTGATCTTTTAAAAAACATGGAGGGGGGCTTCCCTGGTGGCACAGTGGTTGACAGTCCGCCTGCCAATGCAGAGGACACGGGTTCATGCCCCGGGAAGATCCCACATGCCGCGGAGCGGCTGGGCCCTTGAGCCATGGCTGCTGAGCCTGCACGTCCGGAGCCTGTGCTCCACAACAGGAGAGGCCACAACAGTGAGAGGCCTGCATACCGCAAAAAAAATAAATAAATAAAAAAATATGGAGGGGTTTCCCTGAGGAAATATCTGGGCTGTGTTTTTGTTTTGTTTTGTTTTTATTTGAGGTTAGGAAATAAATTACAAATTATATTGCAATAATGTTTTAGTAGTGATTTAAACTAGCAAACACCTTTTGAAATAAACACTAAACAAGCAACTAGATGCCAAATGCCTAGCTGTCAACTTCAAATGATGACCTTATTCCAAGCACTAAGATGACCTTTGGAACTTAAGTCTTTTAAACATCTCACACCTATTGCATGACTATTAAGTCTTCTAAGACAAATCAGTAGCTTTTCAAACATCTTATCACCCTGAAAACTTTAAATAAATGATATAGTTTCCAATTTAAAAAGTACTTAACAATTATGACTTTAAATTATGTTCTATATTCCAAGCACCTGCTTTTTCTTATTCTGATGAGCTGATCTCCTGTTTGAAGAAAAGGAAAGGAAGAAAGGAAGAAAGGAAGAAAGGAAGAAAGGAAGGAAGGAAGGAAGGAAGGAAGGAAGGAAGGAAGGAAGAAAGAGAAAGCAAGAAAGAGAGAGAAAGGAAGAGAGAAAGGAAGAGAGAAAGGAAGAAAGAAAGAAAAACATTATCTGAATATTGTGGGGCTAAAGAGTGAAAACAAAATAAGCCCTATTAAAATGAACTTCTTTCAAATGCATTGAATTTACAGAACAGGATAAAGGAAATTTGGCAGTCAACAAGCTGTTAAGAGTTTATTGCATGCTGAATTTCACATTATCACTTTCCTGAGATGACCTTAATGGAAACTACAGCTTGAAAAACTTAGAGTAGTTAAACAGAAATAATACCATCTCCAAATTAGTTTCTATATTTTTATATGGTGGTATCAAATACCAAAAAAAATAAAACAATAATAATAAAGAGTGATTTATTTTTGCCAATAGCAAATGGTTTTCATGAGAAGTTTTGCAAAGGAGCTGCCTTGTGCAGAAAGTATCATTTCTGAGGATTTGGCTTATGCACTGGAGAGCAGCAGGAAGGGAAAGACAGGATATTAGTAAAATATAGATTTTATCAAGTGTGTTTCTAGCTGAAAATCACATTTTTCTCAAGATTCAAGATAATACATTTAGTGTTGAGTATAGGATGAGAATAATGCATGAATATAAATTTCTGTTGCAGGCTGGGCATTGTGGCTACTATGAATTGACCTTTGATAATGGCATTTCACTTTCAAGAAAATGACCTTTCTCTCAGTTGACTCGAACTTAGTATATATCTTTTTATTCCTCTGCGAAAGAAAGTTCTTAGCTCTCTGCTTTACACACACTGAGTTGACATCCTCCCAGGGACTCTTTTAAGGAAACATTTTTAAAAATTGTGGCAGTGTCAGTAGTAAAAACAGAGACAGATTGCACTGACCTGGTCTACTTTTATAAAAGTTACTGGTTTTTCTCTTAAATTTTTATAATAAAGTTGAATACACAAAGCAGTAGACAATTATTTAAACTGCTCTTCTGAAAACAAATCATGACTAGCTCTAATGCCAAATATAATGTGTTTTGATATCACCATGTATGATAAAACTGAACTTTATGCTCATGACCTCCTACCAGTAGGATAGGTATTATTTTTTCCAGTTTTTGTAACATCACTGGAAGGATCAATATTTGATAAATAGCTAGTTTGAGTGAAGACTAAATTCATGGAAAAGTTCCCTGGATTTTCTGGATGTTAAGTTGCCCCATTTCCAATATATTCTAATCAACTGAACTATTCAGGCATAATTTAAAGTTTAAAATGAACACGGATTTATATATTTCCTTCTGATAAATATTTATTGAGTCCCTGACTCTGTGCTTAGCACTAAAAGGTGAAAGCCATAATGTCTTAGTTAAAGGGACCTTAGAACATATCTAGCTAGATGGGCTTCTGTCACTGGAAGTTCTTTCTACACTATCCCTGATGGATAGTTTCTTTTAAAAATATATAGTTCCAAGATACTGGCTACCCCTCAAAGCAGTATGTTCTCCTTTTATTGCAATTATAATGTTGATATTTTATTTTTGAATGTTGTGGTGATATATGCCTATTGGTAACCTTTGACCATTGACTTCAGTCCTCTCAACTGAGTGTAAATTATAATTCTATCACAGGCAATGGTCTCTCACATATTTGATAAATTGGTATATCTCTGTGTATCAAAGTTAACTGTGTAACAAATTTGGGCAAAAAAAAAAAAAAAAAAAAAAAGGAAGACAAAAGAAAAAAATAGAGAGAGAGAAAGAAAATGAGGATAGACTGGCTTACACAGCCAAACACAGGCAAGGCAGGAATGCCACTGTTAGGGAACTATGGGAATAAGAATTGGGTACCACCAGGGTTCTTTCTCTGACCTCTGCTTCTCCATGTGGATGACTGAAAACCTAGTCTTCTTCACTTACATTGTTATGGATTTTAACCTATGTGATTATTTAACCTAGAAGTAGGAATTTGCATTCATCCATTATCACAATTTAGCTGTCTTTATAGGAAAAAAAATCAAACTAAATTAAAAATGGCTGAAATGAGAAAAATTTATTTATTTCCCTAGTAAAAGAAATTCAGAAGTCTCTGATATGGGGATGGTGTGATCAATCCACATTCATTAGAACCATAGGCTTCTACTCCAAGAAGGCTGCTGGGTCCCCAGCTATTTTTGCCAGCAGAATGGAAGCGCCAGGAGAATAACATGGTCCTTTTTGACAGAGAATTCAGAGAAGCTCCATAGATCATATCTACCAGCTCTTTTAGCTACAAGGGAGCCTGGAGAATGTCACCTTTTAGGTGGAGAGCAATGTACTGGTTATAAATTTGTGTTCTGTTGCTAAGGAAGAAAAGGAGAGTAGATGTGATAGCAATGAGTGGTCCCTGTACTGAGAAAATATGAATGTGTGTGCTTATGTGCCCGCAATTTTTTTGATGCAGTTATTTAAAAGTTGTAGTGAAAATGTATAATTGAATTTTCAGTGGCACTTAACTGAGAAATTTTAAGTAGAGGAACTCTAAGGAGTTTTTGAGAAAGCAAAGCCCTGAGTTTTTTTACCAGTTTTGCTTAGATAGAAAAATAGTCTAGAAAATATTTACACTTCACTTACCATAAAATTTAAGTCTATACTGATTTTGTATTCTTTATCATGACTTTGATTTTCTGGATGTTTTCTTTAATGTGCAATTAATTTTCTGTAAAAATAAAAAAGTATATAAATAATTCCAAGGATTATTAATTTGTTAACTTGCTACTATAATATTTTAGGGTATTAAATTTATTAGAATACACCCATAGAAAACTGTATATTCATTTAAAGTTAGGACTATATTTGTAATAGGATGTTTATTTTACTTGCCCATTTTGTGATAATTAACAAGCTGACTACAAACACATTAATCCTGTTATATGTGGCAACTGTTATATAGTACCAGAAAATTTTTGCAGAATACTTTTATATATGTATATTTACAATGCATATGTATGCATAATATATAGATATACATTTTTCAAGTAAAATAAACATAATTTTTAATATATTAATTTTAAAACACAACACAGAATCTTGATTTCCCACAAAATTAATTGTTAGTTTGGCAAGCAAAGATTTTCATTCTGTTGTCAAATATACTAAGTATCTCTTGTCATGAGAAAGGTAGAGAATCCAGGTTTCTGGGATTCATTTGTTAACATGTGTTGAGTATAATCAGTCAACTAGCTCTGACTCTTTGCAGCTGTACTATCATTCATGCTAGATCACTCTTCTTATTCAAAAGCTTATCATGATTTGGTTTATAAAATGCCTTGCTGAAATGAAGATGAGCTGTAGATTCCATTTTTTTAGAAATATATTGCATTTTTCTAAAATAAACAAGGTTAATTTGAATTATTCTTAATGAATCAATCACAACTCCTAGAAATTGAACGTTAAATTCAAACCCTCATAAAATATCAGTTCAGGGTCCATTTCATAATCTTGTCGCGATTTATGTCCACTGAATTACAATGGTTTGCATTTTTTTTTAATCCTTATTGGAGTAAAATTGCTTTACAATGTTGTGTTAGCTTCTGCTGTATAACAAAGTGAATCAGCTATATGAATACTTATATACCCATACACCCTCCCTCTTGACTCTCCCTCCCACCCTCCTTATCCTTCCTCTCTAGGTAGTCACAAGGCACTGAGCCGATGTGCCTATGCTATGCAGCTGCTTCCCACTAGCAATCTATTTTACATTTGGTAGTGTATATATGTCAGTGACACTCTCTCACTTCATCCCAGCTTACCCTTCCCCTTCCCCATGTCCTCAAGTACATTCTCTATGTCTGCATATTTATTCCTGTACTTCCCCTAGGTTCTTCGGAACCATTATTTTTTTTAGCTCCCATATATATGTGTTAGCATATGGTATTTGTTTTTCTCTTTCTGACGTACTTCACTCTGTATGACAGACTCTAGGGCCATCCACCTCACTACAAATAATTAAATTTCATTTCGTTTTATGGCTGAGTAATATTCCATTGTATATATGTGCCACCTCTTCTTTATCCATTCATCTGTTGATGGACCCTTAGGTTGCTTCCATGTCCTGGCTATTGTAAATAGAGCTGCAATGAACATTGTGGCACATGACTCTTTTTAAATTATGGTTTTCTCAGGGTATATGCCCAGGAGTGGGATTGCTGGGTCGTATGGTAGGTATACTTTTACTTTTTTAAGGAACCTCCATACTGTTCTTCATAGTAGCTGTATCAATTTACATTCCCACCAACAGTGCAAGAGGGTTCCCTTTTCTCCACACCCACTACAGCATTTATTGTTTGTAGATATTTTGATGATGGCCATTCTGACAGATGTGAGATTATGTCTCATTGTAGTTTTGATTTGCATTTCTCTAATGATTAGTGATGTTGAGCATTCTTTCATGTGTTTGTTAGCAATCTGTATATCTTCTTTGGAGAAATGTCTATGTAGGTCTTCTGCCCATTCTTGGATTGGGTTGTTTGTTATTTTGATATTGAGCTACATGAGCTGCTTGTAAATTTTGGAGATGAATCCTTTGTCAGTTGCTTCACTGGCAAATATTTTATCCCATTCTGAGGGTTGTCTTTTCGTCTTGTTTACGGTTTCCTTTACTGTGCAAAAGCTTTTAAGTTTCATTAGGTCTCATTCGTTTATTTTTGTTTTTATTTCTATTTCTCTAGGAGGTGGGTCAAAAAGGATCTTGCTGTGATTTATGTCATAGAGTGTTCTCCCTATATTTTACTCTAAGACTTTTATAGTGTCTGGCCTTACCTTTAGGTCTTTAATCCATTTTGAGTTTATTTTTGTGTATGGTGTTAGGGAGTGTTCTAATTTCATTCTTTTACATGTAGCTGTCCAGTTTTCCCAGCACCACTTATTGAAGAGGTGGTCTTTTCTCCATTGTATATCCTTGTCTTCTTTATCAAAGATAAGGTGACCATATGTGTGTGGGTTTATCTCTGGGCTTTCTATCCTGTTCCATTGATCTATCTTTCTGTTTTTGTGCCAGTACCATATTCTCTCGATTAGGGTAGCTTTGTGATATAGTCTGAAGTCAGGGAGCCTGATTCCTCCAGCTCTCTTGTACTTTCTCAATATTGTTTTGGCTATTTGGGGTCTTTTGTATTTCCATATAAATTTTACAATATTTTGTTCTAGTTCTGTGAAAATGTCATTGGTATTTTGAAAGGAATTGCATTGAACCTGTAGATTGCTTTGGGTAGTATAGTAATTTTCACAATGTTGATTCTTCCATTCCAAGAACATAGTATATCTCTCCATCTGTTTGTAGCATCTTTAATTTCTTTCATCAGTGTCTTATAGTTTTTTGCATATAGATCTTTTGTGTCCTTAGGTAGGTTTATGCTTAGGTATTTTATTCTTTTTGTTGCAATGGTAAATGGGAGTGTTTCCTTAATTTCTCTTTCAGACTTTTCATCATTAGAGTATAGGAATGAAAGTGATTTCTGTGCATTAATTTTGTATCCTGCTACTTTACCAAATTCATTGATTAGCTCTAGCAGTTTTCTGGTAGCATCTTTAGGATTCTCTATGTATAGTATCATGTCATCTGCAAACAGTAACAGTTTTACTTCTTCTTTCCCGAGTTGGATTCTTTTTATTTCTTTTTCTTCTCTGATTGCTGTGGCTAAAACTTCCAAAACTATGTTGAATAAGAGTGGTGAGAGTGGGCAAACTTGTCTTGTTCTTGATCTTAGTGGGAATGGTTTCAGTTTTTTTACCATTGAGAATGATGTTGGCTGTGGGTTTGTCATATATGGTCTTTATTATGTTGAGGTAAATTCCCTTCTATGCCCACTTTCTGCAGGGATTTTATCTTAAATATGTGTTGAATTTTGTCAAAAGCTTTTTCTGCATCTATTGAGATGATCGTATGTTTTTTCTCCTTCAATTTGTTAATATGGTGTATCACACTGATTTGTGTATATTGAAGAATCCTGCATTCTTGGGATACACCCAACTTGATCATGGTGTATGATCTTTTTAATGTGCTGTTGGATTCTGTTTGCTAGTATTTTGTTGAGGATTGTTGCATCTATGTTCATCAGTGATATTGGCCTGTAGTTTTCTTTTTTGGTGACATCTTTGTCTGGTCTTGGGATCAGATACTCCTTCTGCCCAATTATGCTTCCTCCTCTTCCTCAACAGATAGTAATCTTAAGAGCACCCCTTATTATATCCCTGCATGTTTCAGTGTCTGCTTCCAAGATCAACCTCTGATTTTCTATGATTGCAACTCAGTTTCAGTGTCTGCTTCCAAGATCAACCTCTGATTTTCTATGATTGCAACTTAAGTGCCCTTTATTACTCAGGATTTAATTTTCTTGGAATGGCAAACTAAAACTCAGTTAATATAGTAACAACTAGACATTATTTTCTCATAATTATGTCTGTTCTTAAATATATAATCCAGTTAATTTTGCTTTATCTTGAATACAAAAGAAAAAAGTTGGTTAAACTATTCTGCTTTATTCTAATAAGAAATATCTATCTTCTTTCCTCTATGCTTTATATAAGGAGTTCTCCAAAACGTGAAAAGTTGGCTTGATATTTGAAAATCAAGCAATTCAGTTTAGCATATCAACAGAAAAAAAAAAAGAATAAAAAAGCATTTATTAAGAGCCCTCCCTCCTCCCACCACACACACAAAGAAAAAGAAGAGAAAAATAAATTCTCAGTAAATAAAGAATAAAAGGGAACTTTGCAAATGTGAAGTTTACCTACAAAAAAATCTACATCTACACAAACTTTGTAGCTAATATGATATTTAACAGTAAAAGGCTGAAAGCTTTCCCCTTAAGGTCGGGAACAGGGTTAGGGTGTCTATTCTCACTATAGCTACTTATGGTGGTTCTAGGCATCACAAAAAGGCATGAAAAAGAAATAAAGAGTGTCCTGTTTGTAAACGAAGAAAGAGCACTTTCTTTAATTGTTTATTTAGAAAATTTCATGAAATCAGTAGAAAAGCAACTAGAGCTAATTGCTCTAGTTTGTCACAATATAAGATCAATGTACAAAAAACCAATTATATAGCTATAGATTTGCAACAGACCAAATTAAAAAAAAAATAAATTGAATTTTAAAAATTCCATGTAAAACAGAACCAGACTCTGAAATTCTAAGACATTAATCTGACAATGGATGTGCAAGGGTTGTGTATTGAAAACTACAAAATTTGCTCTGAGAGTTTAAGAAGACTTAAATAAGTGGAAAGAAGTACTGTGTTCTTGGGTCAAAAGAATCAATGTTGTTAAGATGAAAATTCTCAAATTGATCAGCAGATTCAATAGAATTTCAGTAAAAATCCTAGCAGGATATTTTGCTAAAGATGACAAGCTGGTTCTAAATTTCAGATAGAAATTCACACTGAAAAAGAGACAACTTTTTAGAACTTATACTACCTGAATGCAAGTCTTTTTGCAAGCCTACAGTATTCAAGAGGGTGTGTATCAGTGTCAATTTAGATACATAGATAAATGAAATGCAACACCAAAATAAAATCCAGAAATAGACCTACACACATATGGTTAATTGATCAACTCAGCTGGAACAACTGACTATCAATATGTAAAAATATAGACATTAATCCATGCTTCACACCATTTTAAAAAATGAATTCAGGGCTTCCCTAGTGGCGCAGTGGTTGAGAGTCCACCTGCCGATGCAGGGGACGTGGGTTCGTGTCCCGGTCCAGGAGGATCCCATGTGCCGAGGAGCGGCTGGGCCCATGAGCCATGGCCACCGAGCCTGCGCATCCGGAGGCTGTGCTCTGCAACGGGAGAGGCCATAGCAGTGAGAGGCCCGCATACCACAAAAAAAAAAAAAAAAAAAAAAAAGAATTCAAATAGATCATAGATCTTTACATAAAATATATAATTATAAAAATTCTACAAGATACTGGTAACCATATAAAATGACCATCCTCATACTTGGGGAAAATATGTGTAAATCACATATTTGATAAAGGATATGTGATTCAGAATACATAAAGTCAAAATTCAAAAATAAGAAAACAAAACAATAATAAATTTCCAGTAGATCTGAACAATTAACTAAGGAAGATATAGGAAAGGCAGATAAGCACTCTAGAAATTGACATCATTAGGCAGTAGAGAAATGCCAAAGAAAATTACAAAGAAATATTACTATATACTTATTAAAATGTCTACATTTGAGGGCTTCCCTGGTGGTGCAGTGGTTGAGAGTCCGCCTGCCGATGCAGGGGACACAGGTTCGTGCCCCGGTCCGGGAAGATCCCACATGCCGCGGAGCGGTTGGGCCCATGAGCCATGGCCGCTGAGCCTGCACGTCTGGAGCCTGTGCTCCGCAACGGGAGAGGCCACAGCGGTGAGAGGCCCGCATACTGCAAAAAAAAAAAAAAAAAAAAAAAAATGTCTACATTTGAAAAGACTAAACATAACAAGTGTTGGCAAGGAGATGGAAGAACACAGCATCCATGCTGCTACTGGGAGCATAAAAGAGTAAAGCCACTTTGGAAAAGAGTTTGGCAGTGTAAAAGAGGCAGACTCCATTTTTGATGTTTGATCCTTGACAGCTTTCAAGTACTCCTCTTCACCTTTTGTCCCACCTTTTGGGCAAATCAGTGAGAAAGCCTACTTGCTCCCTTTTTTGGAGTCCTAAAAGAGTTCAAACTATGCCACTGGAGATCCTCACTCCAGCCCCACCTGCTAGATGCAATAAAAGCCAAGGTCACCTACCTGGTTTCACTACAGATTGAACTGGAGCCCTTCTTCTTGGGGGAACATTTTGTTCACTGTTTAAGTAATAAATTGTTTTTCATATCAGTTGGCACCTATGTGTCATTTACCCCAACAGCTGAATAAATTCCTGAGGTGGGGAAGCGGTGTCCAGTAAGGGTACAATAGGTGACAAATTAAAAAATGAAGAGACATTTTCTTTCAAAGGTAAACACATACTTACCATCTCATTCATTCCACTCCTAGGTGTTTACCCAAGAAAATGACAGCTTATATTCATACGAAAACTTGTGAATAAATGTTTATAGCAGCTTAATTTGTAATAGCCTCAAACTGGAAATAACCATCAAAAGATGAATGGATAAACAAATGTTAGAACTACATTATGATAATTATGCTGAGTGAAAGAAGTTGTACAAGAGAAGGGTACATACTGTATAATGCCATGCAAACTAATCTGTGGTGTCAAAAAGAGATCAGCGGTTGCCTGGATATGAGGAATGTGTGGTGCCAGCAGTAGGAAGGGAGGAATTAAACAGGGACACATGAAAACTTTGGTGATGGTTATATTCATTATCTTGATTTTGGTGATGGTTTCATGAATGATACATATGTCAAAACTTATCAAACTGCAGAATTTAAACATGCAAAATTTATTATATTCAATTGTGTCTCAAAAGTGGTTTTTTTTTGTAATTGATTTCTATTTTCATACCATTTTAGTTGGAAAGGATACTTGATATGACTTCAGTCTTCTTAAATTTTTTTTTCTACATCTTTATTGGAGTATAATTGCTTTACAATGGTGTGTTATTTTCTGCTTTATAACAAAGTGAATCAGTTATACATATACATATGTTCCCATATCTCTTCCCTCTTGCGTCTCCCTCCCACCCTCCCTATCCCACCCCTCCAGGCGGTCACAAAGCACTGAGCTGATCTCCCTGTGCTATGATGTGGCTGCTTTCCATTAGGTATCTACCTTACGTTTGGTATTGTATATATGTCCATGCCTCTCTCTCACTTTGTCACAGCTTACCCTTCCCCCTCCCCATATCCTCAAGTCCATTCTCTAGTAGGTCTGTGTCTTTATTCCGTACTCAGTTTCTGCCTGCGTCAACCATTTTGTTTTTCATTTCTTCTCCCTGAAGTTATTTATATTTCGTATTACATAAATGGTAAAAAATACTTATCACTCCATACTCATAGTCTTCTACTTCCTTTTCCTCTCTTTATGGTATATGAACACCAAACTGCTTTGATTTCATATATCATAAACTCTTGGGGATTTTATCTTAGCTCTGGTGTTTCTTCTGTTAGTAATGCTCATCCATCCCTATTCTTCCTTTAACTAGTATACATTTTCTCTTCAAGTGCCTATCCATTTATCTCTGACTCCTTCACCCAAGCTTTTATTTTAGGTAATCCTCTTCTGTGCTCTAATAATATTCTCTGCATATTTCTAGCAAAATTCTTAAAGGCTATGTGTGCCTCTTCACTGCACTCTTGGCTTCTCCAAGTAACAACCCTGATTTCCATAGCCCCAGCAGAGGGAAAAATGCAAAGGGGGCATCATCTGCGTGTTTGTTCAGCTGAACTGAATTCCACTTCCTCCATGCATTTCTCTGTTCCTCAGGAGAGCCACTAAAATTGATGTGAATTATTTCCAATGTATTGCATCACTAAATATTCAAGTATTATGTACATCTGCAGGATCTTGTTTCCAAAAAAACCAAGAATTGGGATAAAAGTAAAAATCATATAAGATACGTAGAGCAAAACCAGACCATGTGAAAGAAGCAGAAAAAGAAGCATTTTGATCACTTTGGTTAAGCCACACACAAGTCAGGAAATACATTTTATTCTCAAATGGAGTGAGAAAGAAACAGGTTAGATTTAATTGTATTTTGATGATGGCAAGTATCAAATATTCATGTGCAAATATTTTAATAAGTAATACATTATAAGCAGTATAAGCATAAGTAATATAAGTAATACAATAATTAATATTTAATTAAAATTATAAATATTTTACAATTTACTGAAAATAATTCAACCTATATTCATTACTTTTGCTTTTGAAATATGTCACATAGTAAAAAATGTAGTGAACCAAAACATCCCTTTAATTGGATCATTTTTATATTAACTATACTAATAGAAAATTAGATATTGGGTCATAATTCTGGGAAGGCATTTCTTGCAGCTCCTGTAATCACAGCTACAGCTCTTTTATTTCTGATAATAAAGTGCAAAGGAGAAAGGGAATTGCTGGAGACTGCCAAAGTCACATGCTTGTATTTTTAAATACCTCAAATCTTAGAAATGTGTTTGTGTTGTTTTTGAATTCCCTTGTTTTGTACTAGACAATCCCAGTTTCATACGATAAAAACAAAATTTAAAGGTCTCTTGAAATGTGATTTATTTGACAGAAAAAAAATGGTAAAGAAAACCGGTATCCTGGTATTTCTGGGAGCTTCCATTGGAGATGCCTCTGTGGTCCCATTGGGAAGTTCACACAAGTTTCAGGAACATCCTTGAAAGTCTCTTCTATGTCTTAGTAACTGGTAAATACAAACACATTAACACAAATAATGTATTGTTATGGTCATTTATTTAAAAACCATTCCTCTTGGGCAAATGTTCTGGAGTCTTTATTATGTTTTTGCTGCTGTGATCTGCTCACCTGCATGTCCTCTGATGGTCAATTTGAACACCCTTCTCATGAAGGCTCCCTTTTCTTACTACACTTCCACTGAAGCACAGTTGTAGCTGAATTTCCATCAGGATAGGATGAAAAGTTAATATTGGCATGATATTGTTAGGGAAACACTGACCAAAACAGCCTGCCTTGACCAGCCATGATAGTAACCACTTGAAGAAGTTATCTTACAACAGGAGGTCCTGGTAAGGAACACGGAACTAACAAGCTACCACCAACTTCAAGAATTTGGGAAAGGTCAAAAGGAGAGAGGAGATGCCAATCCATATGTCCTACCAACCTCCCAGAATCCTTCCTGCTGGAGTCCATCTTGGCTGAGCTATGTGCGTGCCACCAGGAAAGACCCTGAGTCAGAATGATTGGCCAGAGACAATATAGAAACTAACCCCATTACCATAAAACATGAGACTGCAAGCCATGTGGCAGAGCAGTTCTCCTAGATTCCCTTACCCTGCTGCTCTCCACCCGGTTGCCCTTTCCAATAAAAGCTCTTGCTTTGTCAGCAGGTGTGTCTCCTCAGACAATTCATTTCTGAGTGTTAGACAAGAGCCCACTCCTGCACCCTGGAAGGTGTCCCCCTTCCTGCTACAATATGATATTCTAATGAGGAAGCGGCTTTTTAACAATTGTGCTTAAAGTGTGGGGATATGAAAGGATGACCTATAGAGTTTAATATTGTCTACTGACACACCTTCCTCACTTTAAATATGAAATATAAATTCAGTATAGATGGTAATGATGAATGTATACCTACTTCAGGTTTATAGTTTGTACAACATTGTTACTCAGTTCTATGGAATACTCTTTGAGGAAAAGCCATTCAATAATATTGCATTATTTTAAATCTATCTCCAATTCCCTTGAGGAATAATCACATTACATTTTAAAAGCAAATTCTCTAAGAGACACAGATGAAAATGTCTTTAATTTTGAAAAATTGAATAAATGTAGCAGAGAGTACCTTATTATTTTCCTTGTATTTGGCCTTAACTGCAAATCAGTGTGGTACAAGTCAAATTGAATACCAAACAAGTGTTTTATTTGTGTTTGTCTATAATAAAAAGCAATTACATTTCTGCCAAAGACATTGCAGGAACCAGCTGCTTATCTCAAATTTTGAGTTTCTTAATTTTATATTACAAGGGGAAAAAATCTAAGTGGAAAACTCTTTGTGAATCATGTGCAAAGGCCACATCTAAAAAAGACAAATACATCCAATTGAGAATATTAATTCCTCCAATTGTTTGTCTGTTTATCAGGAAATAAAGTAGCACAGATATAATTCAGATCTAAATAATTCAATGTGATGTTAGTGTACATGACATTGACAGGTTAATATGGACAATATGAGAGATACTTCCATAAAACTCAAAAATGGGCAGGGAAAAAAAGTAGGTCTAGCCTTCTCTCTTGCCATCCATTAGTAAATGAACTACAGCTAACTTTGGAAACATAGCAGCAATATTCAGTTTACTTTTAAAAGAGATGGTATAACAAAAAGTAACCATAGAACCCAGGTTCGTATACTTGATTGTAAAAGGCAATTGCAGGAAAACTCTAAGGTCTCTTTCTCATAAGTTCTATAGCTAGTGACAAATAGTAAAAAGCGTTCAGCCAAACAAAACTCCTTAGTCACACAATCCAAAGGGTAGGACCTTTGTATTGAAACCGAGAGCAGGACCCTGTGGGGTTCCTGGGCACAAAAACCTTTCTGTGTCCCCTTTCCTGAGTTCCAAAAGGCAGGTTCAAACTCTTGCTAATCAGGGAAGGGGATGCAGAGATAAGGGAGGAGCAGTCAAGAAACAGTGGTGCAGCCTTGGAGGCAGGGTCCTGGTTCCACTTCAAGGGATGCACATTACAGTATCTTTGAGCTCCTCTGCAGAACTAAAACCCCACCAAATAGAAGATGCTAACTACTTGAAGCACTCTTCATTCCAGAGAAAGTCACAGTTCACCCATCATCACCTGATGCCAGATGATCACTGAATTAAAGGAATATGGACCCTGCATGGCACCCTGATCTTTATCAGCAACCCCACCCCCAATGGGGACACACAGTTTTGAGGGCGTTAGCCCACTTGGCCCCCCTTGCCTGACAAAACAAGAAAGCTATTCTTTACTACTTCACCCTCAACTCTGTCTCCAAGATTGAATCCAGTGTTGGAGCTGTCGATGTCAGCTTCAGTATCATAGTTAGATCTCAATGCAGATCTTTGGGTTGGAAATAAAAACACTGCTATTCCTTGATGATGTATCATGTAGACTCTTACTCAACTGAGATGAGCAGAAAAATATGTGTCTTACTTTTGTACAATTTTCACTCATATAGTATATGGATTTTTAGATCCTAAACTGAGATACCTTCCTAGTAAAAACAACAACAACAAAGAAACATTAAAAATAGAGAATAATAAAAGATGTTTTTCTTGACAGTTTCACATCCTGTGCAAAGATCATCTGCTTATTTTGTAGACTATAGTTTTTCAAAACCTCTTTTAAAATAATTTTTCTACCTAATAGAAGATCAAAAGTAAATTCCTTTGTCTATACTGGGTAGTTACTAAGGTTAAATATGCCTATTTGGTAGCAAGGTCATTCAAATCAATTGGCAAACTTCTTTGAAAGAAGATTAGCTATAATGCAGGTGTCATTTACTCTAGTTCAAGCCAAACTGCTCTTAGGCAAGTACACATTAGGATGTGCCTATTGAAGATTAGAATTTGATAACTTTGTCTGGTAAGACTAAGTATTGGTTAAATTTATTTTCAACTGGGTGGAATCTTGTCACTTTATATTTACTTTAGTCATAACTAAACTCTTATTACTTTAAGTTGCATTAAAAGGTGAGCTGGACAGGGATGAACTAGACAGAGCCAACTAGAAATAAGTAAGTGAGTAAAAGTACAGTTGTTTTTCCTCCAAAAGTAATTACTCTTTTAACTTTAAGCAAAAAAGAAAATTTGTTTTCATAATCTATCCATATGAAATATTAGTTTCAGTTCTTCCAAATTTGTTTTTTTTAAAAAGCATAATACTATAGAAATAATACTATACTATAATACTATAGAAATACTATAGAAAATTTCAATACTATAATACTATAGAAAATTACAACAGTTTTATAAAGAGCAATAAATGGAATCTTTATTAGAGTCAATAAATGTAATTTTATTAGAGGAGCCAAATAGTTTCTTATTATTTAAAGTATGCCACCTTAATCTGCCATGCTTATTGTCCAAGGTCATCAGTGATTTGCTGAAAGAGCACTGTGTACAGAGAACAGTAACAGGGAAGGACAGCCTGAACAGCAGCTGTTTCACTTTGTCTTGGCCTTTTAGTACTTAAATCTCTAACTCCCTCCAGAAAAAAAAAAAAAAAAAAGCCAAAATCATGGTCATATTTGGTTACCAATCCAATCCTATTTCCCACAAAGTGAATAGTTTATCATAAATGTGAATGGAATACATCTCTTTTAGATAAGCATATTTCCTTATTGTTGATTCATATTAATATTCCTGCCTATGGGTCCACCTGAGAGTTCAAAGTCATTGTGAAAAGCTTATTTGTCTGGGAATAAACAAGCAAAATTTAACAAACATCTGGACAAGAAATCAGTTAGAAATTAATGGGATGTTAGATGATGTTAGATTAATTACTCTGTATAAATACTAAGGAAATAATATGCATATTTTCCCAAGGGCATGAGTCATTTTTTACCTGGGACTGAAGAGAGGGTGGGAAAAAAAAAAAATGAAACACATATCAGAAGGCTGGACTGAGACTAAAATATAAGATTTACTTCTTTTTTATTTTGTAGAAATAATTATATCTTTCTTAATATCTTCATGTATTTTATCTTTCTAAATAAGAAAGAAGTTAAGAGTAATAAGAATAAATGTAATTAACATTGAAACTCATGTGTCACTTTCATATAAGTTCCCTAAAAATATACATTTATGATTGATCAATTTATCCCACTGAAGAAGAATATTAACTGCTATATGTGTTATTTCTTTTTGATTCCACAATCAGTCATTTTCAATGGATTATTTCAACCAAAGAAATTTGGACCACCCTGGAGGTCAGAGGAAATTGCAGTTGCTTCTACTTCCCCAGAGTAATTTTAGCAGCTAAGTTGCCACCCACGGAATGACATTTTTATGTTCCATTAGTGATAAGTGTTATTTCTATACAGCTCATGACCATTTCTCACTCTACTTATATATGTACATTTATCTACCCTCCCCTCCCCTCATACCAATTGTTTCCAATTGCAAAAACTATGTAGTACATCTAAGAAGTTCAAAGGTGGTAGAGAAGTTAACTGGACAATGTTAAAGTTATGAATTCACAAGTGAACTAATGTATAATTATTGGCATTTACTATCATCCAGTACCTTTTGTGTGCAGAGCTTTAGTAGAGAAGACAGTTTCTATCTTCAACACATCTTAGACTCTCATTATTGTCCTGAAAATCAGTTGCAAATATAGGATTATCCAAGCATGTAAATAATGGCTTTTTTTTATTCAAGTGTATTTTAAAATATGGATGCATATAGACAGAATAAGATCAATGATGTTAGATTAAATACTCTGTATGAATACTAAAGAAATAATATGCATATTTTCCCAAGGGCATGAGTCATTTTTTACCTGGGACTGAAGAGACGGTGGGAAAAAAAAAAAAAATGAAACACATATCAGAAGGCTGGACTGAGACTAAAATATTAGAGTTACTTCTTTTTTATTTTGTAGAAATAATTATATCTTTCTTAATATCTGCCTTAGGTGGAATTTAAGTAAAATTAAAGTAACTGCATTTTTTAAGCACTTACAGTCGTCCAGGCTTTCTGCAGTGGGAATGATCCTTCTTGAGTTTATGCAACAGGATAGCCTTGCATACATGCAACAGTTTATGGGACGTCTACACCTACATATATCAGATGCAACTCAGCTCAGCATGCTCCATATTATCCTCAAATTTATCCTTCTTCTCATGATGCTTACCTTGCTAAATAGTTACCACCAATCATCCACTTGCCTAAGGCAGAGACTTGCCAAAGGCAGAAGTGTCTGTGAACACATTTTCCCTCATCCCCATTGTCATTCTCTAATCAATTCCTATTGACTCTGCCTTACTTTAAAAAATTGTGGCTTAATGATCAGAAGTTCTGCTAAACACAAGTATTATTCCATTCAATTCTTATAACAATTATATGAGGTAGACATTACTGTTAATTTCATTTTAGATGGAGAAAGTGATATATAGAAAAGTCAATTACCTGACCAAATGTCATGTAACTAACACTGGTGAAGTCTAGTTTTGAACTGAGTCAACCTGACTGAAGACTGCATGTATTTTCTTACTCAATACAAAACTTTCAGGACTGGCTGATGGGTTATAAGTGGAGGCTATGGTTCAGACGGGACTCAAAGGTATCCTTTTGATTTTTGCTTGAATAACTGGATAGACTTACTGAGATGGAGACAACTGTGAGAGTAAGTTTGGGGGCATCAAGAGAAATTAAGTGTAAAATTTGACATCTTTATTGGAAAACCATATGACAATTGGATATGAGTCTGATGTCAGTGAAAAAGTCAGGGCTGGAGGTAGACATCTGGGAGCAATTGATATATAAACTGTATTTAAAACTATGGAACTAGATGAAAACTTTTAGAGTTAGTGTAGACGGAAATAAATTTTTTCCTCTTCGAATTTATTCAGTTCCTAAACCATAAGAGGTGCTTCATAATATTTGCTGAATAAATGTATATATAAATAAAATCTCATTATGTGCCAGGTACTAGGCCCACAATGAGACATGAGGAGCTCATATCTTTAGCTATTTCCATTTCTGTTTATGACCTAAATGGGTGAAATAAAATGTCATAAAGTAAAAAAAAAGAGCCAAGCCACAGCATTATAAAATTCCAATTTAGGAATCAGATACAATAGTTTGATTTTAGACAAGTCACTTACTTACCAACATCCTGGTTTTGGACCAATAAGCTGATCTGGATGGCTTTTCTAACTTTAAAATTTTAGGAAACAGGGATTAAAAAATATAAATAATCTAAGGTAAAATAATAAAAATACATTTAAGTAATCAATGACACAATAAAGGAGGTGAACGGGGCTCAGATGAGATTTCAGAGAAATTAATTTAATTAAGAAACATAAATTTTGTTTTATAGAAAATAAAAGAAATATTTCATATAAACAAACAAACAAACAAAACAACTAATACTAAACTTTCTTTGGGTTATTTGTATGGAAATATGTTAATATAAATGTTGCAGACATTACATGAAATTTCTAAAAATCTTATATGTTCTGGTATAATGTTATAAGTCAGAATTCTAGTTATTACTTTAAAATGTATATCTCAGAAATAACTAAATTTCCTTGTCCATTGCATTATTATGAACTTTCATCAAATCTTTAACCATGGTCATTTTTAAGTCTTTTGTCATTTACAGACAGTTCTGGGTGTACTCTGATGCTTTTACAAATGTGTTCCTATAAAAGGGTTTCATCTTCAAGGAATTCATGGAAAAGACTCTGACAGGTCTTTTGACAGGTCTACAGGTTTCTGGTAAATGACTATACTGCTGAACCGAATGAATAAGCATTTTCAGAACTCTAATGGAAAACTGATGAACTCATAAAAGTGCTAACAAAAGATGAAGATGAAAAAAAAATTAATTACATGGGACTGAGTGAACTGATGAGGACGATTATTGATGATTATAATTTTTGTAACTTTCTGTTTGAATAAAAAAAACACAAAAGTATTTCATAAGAGTAAAAGAAGTCTTTTGTTACAATCTGATGACCTTTCTAGTTTATCAGTCTTATTTCTTGGGATACATGCCAATAAACAAACTTTTTAGCATTAATCATTGGGAAGAAACATTATTATCATAGAGATATGTATGCATCCCCTGGTAAAAGTTTTCTGACTTGACAACCGCCATTTTTGCCTTCATGGTTCTTATATTTATGCACTAAGACAGTTCTTAGGATGAATTAACATCCATCATGGCTAATGACATTGCTCTCAATTTCTTTTCTGTATTATTAGAAGAAGAAAAGTTCTCATGGGTTTGCATTTCAAATTCCTTTTGTTGATAAAACCCAACAATTAGTAACACGTGAGATATGATCATTGTTTTTATCTGCTAGTGAACAGTATTTGCCTGTTCTTAAAATTAGCTCACATTTACAATTAGCAGAATTACATAGCTATCAGGAAAAGGAATCTCATCCCACTCCTGCAGACATCCCACCCAAACTGGAAATTTCCCACAAAGGATTTAGAAGAATAGAAAGAATGGGAAGTTGCAGGTGTTCTTTTCCAGCTATGTCTTTGATCTATTCAGATATTTTTAAAACAACTCATACTTATTGATAACATAGAAGAGTTACTTAAGGAACAATAAACTGTCAATTCAAAAAATGTTTACCATACACCAACTCTGAGAGGGGATCTGTGATAGGTCTCTACTCCTTTTATTTGGACCATAAGCTAATAATGATTTTAAATGAGGAAAATTCCACCCAGATACAAAATTTGAGTTCAAACTATTCCCTTGTCCAGCCCAACTACCAAATTTGTCATAAATCTAAAATATATTACTTCTAATAATGCAATTGTCATTTTAGTGTTTTTCTTTCAGCATTATCAAATGGTTAGTTCTGTACTACAATCTATGATTTTTATTAATTTTGCTTAGGTATAATTATGTTTGTGTTGTGACCCCCAGTGACTATATCTTAAATGTAGTGTAAGCCTTCAAAAATTGAATGGAAAGGGGAGAATAAACAAAGCTCCAAGGATCAGTTATGTATTGAAGATTCCCTTCTGCTCTTCTCTGAGTTCTCCAATGACTGTGGGAATCAGTGAATCACACAGATATAGCTGGGTTGTATCATTCTGCATTTAATTATCACAGACACCCATTCCTCAAATGGGAGCCTGTCAGGTTAGGGAGTAATTCAAATATAATTTTTTTTAGACAGAGTTCAAAAACTCCTTGGATTTTGGGAAACTGTATTTCAATTGTTTCAGTATTTCAAACTTCTCTTTCAAAACATTTTGTTTTTCTCTTAACACTACCTTACATCATTAATGAATAAAATATTACTCTGATACAATGTTGCGAGACTGATCTACCAAATAGGAAGTTCCAATGCAAATGAAGCATCGTATAGCCATACCTGTGTCTGCTCAGATTTTGGGGGCGATTATAATATTTAAATATATGATGTGGAGAAAAGAAAACATACCACACAGGGAAAGAGAAAGTCCACTGCAGGGGATGTATGTTGCTATTCAGTAGAGGAAATCTATTTACCTGGTTATATTTATTTAAAAGTGCATTTATTGTTCTAACTGTTTATATCATCTGTATATTGTTTTTGATTTAAACATAATCATCATAAAATTCCAGTATTGAACATGATGTTTTATGTAGGTTCTTCCAAGTTAAGGAAACCACTTTTATTCCCATTACATTATCAGATTTTACCTTATATAATTATTTAAAATTGTGCCGAATGCCCTAATCTGAATTTTTTGAGATCCTATTTTTCTTCTTTATTCTATTTAAGTAGTAAAATTCATTATTTATTTTTCTAATATTGAAACAACTTAACATTGTTGGAATAAACCAACTTGGTCATGATATTTTATTTTGCTTATACATTGCTGGATTTGGTTTCTCATTATAATCCCTTCTATTAACATTTTACTGATGAAATATATACATCGAGTTTTATTGTCAAGTTATAACTAACCTCATAAGATAAATTGGGGAGCATTCAAACTTCTTTTTTTCTACACTTGTAAATTATTTTTTAAACCAACATTTTAGGTGTGTTGCATTTACTAGGAGTTTTTCTGAAAATCTACTTAACTGTATTGTGTGGAAAAATAATTTTCTCATTTGTCATTTCTATATTTAAAATTTAATTATTTGGCTGCTTAATCTTCGATGATCAACTTTCTGAATAGTTGAGATAGCTGTTGCAGTACAATTCTAGAGAAGAGAAGTGTTATTTTAATAAAACATTTAAGGTATTTTCATATGTTTAGTTTCTTCTCTCAAAAGGTTGACTTACTAATAAAAACTTAAGCTGTCTTCAAGGTAATTTGAAAGATGTCCAATGAATTCTTCCTCAAATGTTACAAATCAACCCAATTTGCTTTTTCTGCCATTAAATTCTCCAGTCTTGTAAAATTATTCATGTGTATTTTCACTGGGATATCTGGTTATACTTCATATCAGAGAAAAAAAATAGCTAGGAGAGAGAAATCAGAACTTAGGCTTGAATGGGAAGAACAGGCTAGAGAGTGTTACAGTGAAGGCAAGTGTGTGTCTGTGTCTGGGTGAATGCTACGTGTGTCTACACCAGCTGTAATATTCTAATAATAACTAGATAGATGATTGATAAGTAAATAGATAAAAATAATATTTATGTTGAGCCAAGCACTTAATATAAACATTCTCATTCACGTGGAACAACCCTAAAAGGCAGTGTTATTATCATCATTTTAAAAATGAATAAACTGAGGATTGAGGCCATTAGGTAAAGCCACACTTAATAAGAAAAGGAAGCAACCAATGTCTCAACAGTCCTGTGATGCATCTCGCACTCTTAAACTTAAGCTCTTGACTTCCTCCCTGAAAGGAATAGTAGGAAGAGATGAAATGCCTACTTCACTGAAGAACAGATAAGTCCCTCTATCTATTAAAATATTATTGATTTCTTCAAGTCAGGTTATTGTTTGATCAACAAAACTCAAACAATTATTGTCCAGTTATGATTATTCCATGGAAAAATTGACTTATAAGTCCACTTAGCTTTACATAGTATCATAGAAGTCCAGAGAAAGAGTCCATAGTGTTGCAACTCATTTCTGCATAACATATTTTGTCTGCAAAAGTAGAGAGACACATCAGGCAAGGCATAGCCAGGTAATTTACATAGAGAGATTATACACAGTAGGATTGATTGTATGAGCACTCTTAACCAGGGTTGAAGACATCGTTGGTGAGGTCCGGTGCAAAGAGAAAATGTCCTTTGTTCAAAAAACAGTCAACATTGTGTCATTAAAAGTGCTGGAATATAATATATCTCTTTTTCTCTCAACTTGGCATGGTGTTTTGTACTTGCTCTTTAATGTCATTCTCAATTTAAGAAAAATTAATAGCACAATTATTTAATATTGCATAATACCTGGTATAAATACAAATATAAAAACTTCTAAGTTGTAGGCAGTATTACTGAAATTACACAATTCATATTTCATAGCTCATGCACACATATACCAGAACAGTGGAAACACTGCACAAAACTAGTTCAACATTTGTCTTAATTTAGATATAACTGACATATTATATTAATTTCAGGTATACTACATAATAATTTGATAATTATATATATATAGCTCAGGGGTTTTTTTTTTTTCACTTCATGATATACATACATTCTATCACCACTCTCCACCCTAGGCTTATTAATGAGTAAGTAATAAACCAGTCCTCCCAACCCACAAAACTTTAAAAAGAAAAATGGTTTGATATATACCTCAAGGTGTCACTGCTTAGGGAAAAAAAAAATCCTATTTTTAATACCAGATCTATCTTCCAAATCCAGAAAAACAGGAAATACAGACTAGAGTCTGGATTCCCTTCTTAGCTAGGAAGAATGTTGTGATTTAATGAAACAACAAAGAACTGTTTATACTATCATAATGATAAGTCATTATAATTTTTCAGATTATCAATGAGACAATCCAAAAATCATTACAAATTAATATAAATCAAAACAAATCTCTGATCAAAAATATTTATAAAGTATGATTATAATAGTAGTTGCTTTTTTTCAAAAGACTTTTCTTTTTATATTGAATGGAATAAAATAACGATGATTTAATATGAACCTAGACAAGCCTACAGCCTGACAGTAGGACAAAAGGAAAAGCAAGAAAATAATAGACAACGGGAATATCCCTAGGTGATTCAGATATCTGAGTTACATAACCAGGACTTTAAACATGATTAATAAATTCCAAAAGTAAAGAGACATTTTTTTTTAAATTTACGAGTGGAATTGCATGAATAAAAGAGAATAAAATGGTGTTCTAGAACTGAAAAAAATAAGTGTTAAATAGATGGATTTAGAATCATTTTAAACACAGCAAAAGGTAGGGTTAATGAACTAGAAGACAGGTTAGTAGAATATTCCTGACTGGGAAAAAATAATTTTAAAAGTCTATAAAAACTTAAACATATCAACATAAAATATGTAGAAGACATAAGGAATATATATTTTATCCTTTTAGCAGATAATATAAAATTAAGGTTTGAAACACTTTACTATTACCTCCTCATGATACCATAAAAGTCAAATAGAAACTTCATAAATAAAGGTATTCCTTTAATTACAATTGTAAAGTTTTTTTTTGTTATAGTTATAAACACTGTGAGGATTAATTATACTTTGCCCCAAAATTAACTGACTTTACATAGCCTTGTATATAGCATAGAAAGTAATCATGGAGTTTAAAAATTTGTATGAGAAACATCTTCTAACATTAGAATCACTAACAATTAAGTAAGTAATGGAGTGTTGTGGTTTGTGCTCATCTTCTGTGTAGGGAAAAAGAGAGACTATATTATTAAAGGATGGGCAGTTTTTACTATTAATTCCTTTTTTGTTTACTACACTAAAATATAATTGATTTTATATTCAGAAATATAGGTAAGGACTATTATATTATAATTAGTTCCCTTTAGGTTTTTAAAATTATCTTACTATATAATAACAGGAACAAAGGAAAAAATAGTCTTTTAATAAAAGGGTAATAAAGCTTTTACTATTAAAAAGAGTAATTAGTCTTTTACTAATAATTTTACTTCATTTCTTACTTTACTCAACAGGTTAGGTCAATATTTAATATAAGTGATGATCACTGCATAACTGCTTTATCCTTTTTTTTTCTTTTTGCGGTACGCGGGCCTCTCACTGTTGTGGCCTGACCCATTGTGGAGCACAGGCTCCAGACGCGCAGGCTCAGCAGCCATGGCTCTGGGCCCAGCTGCTCTGTGGCATGTGGGATCCTCCCGGACCGGGGCACGAACCCATGTCCCCTGTGTCGGCAGGCGGACCCTCAACAACTGCGCCATCAGGGAAGCCCTCTGCTTTATTCTTGATTTAAAAAGTAGAGATGATGATATTTCATCATCAAGCATAATATTTACTCTATTTTGTGAAAAACTTTTTTTTGAGAGGTTGTTGAATTTATCAAATGATTCTTCTGCCGCTGGTAAAGTGATCAGATGACTTTTCTTCTTTAATACATTAATGTGTTGATTTACTTCCTAAGGTTCAAACTTGGCCATAAAGTGCTATTTTTTTTTAATATGACACTAGATTTAGTTTCACTATGTGTTGTTAATCCATTTTCATCTACTTTTATAATGGAATTTGCTCTATACGTTTCATTTATTTTATTGTTGTCGTTAAATTTTGTTATCAAATTTATACAAGTCGTGAAATGAGACGGTGAACAAATTTGTTTTGTCTATTCTCCGGGAAGAGCTGATATAAGACTGGAAGAGTTGATACAAGATTTACTCCTTGTATGTTTGGTAAAACTCTATGTTGAAGGCATTGGGACATAGAAAGCTCTGTGGAAAATTTTAAGTTACTGATTCAAATTCTTATTCTGTGTTTCTACATTTATCTATTTTTATAAATTGTTTATTTCTAAGATCACATCCATTTCAACAAAGTTCAAAAAATCTGTAATTCAGTTGTTGATAATTTAGTCATTTTTATAATCACTTCAGCATTTGTGTTAAGTGATATCCCTTTTTTAATTCCTCATGTGCTTTCTGTGCTGTTTTTTTTTTCTCTGTTTTCTTGATTAGTCTTACCAAAGATTCTCTCTTTGAAGAACAAACTTTTTGTTTGTGACCCTCTCTACTTTGCATATTTATAGTCCATCCTGGTAATTTCTGCTCTAGTAGTTATTATTTCTTATATTTTAACTTAAAGTTTATTTTAGCGTTATATTCCTATTAGCTTAAAAAATATTTAGTCTAAGTTGTTGAAATTCATCTCTTTCAATATATACTTTGAATGTTTAAATTTTTCTTTAGGTCCCATTTTAACTGTATGTTATACATATTGTTAGGTGGTAATTTTATCATCTTTCAGTTCAAAAGTTTTGACAAATTATATTTTTCAAGTAATTCACCCATTTATCTAAGTTATCAAATAAAGTTGTTCTTATTATCTTTATATTATCTTTTTGGTATGTGTAGGATTGGTAATTATGTCCTTTCCATTATTTCTCATATTGATAATTTGAATAAGCACTTCATAGAAAGGGAAACTTGAAAAGCTAATAAACATCTGTAAAGATGATAAGCATCATTATAATAAACAGAAATAACACTGAAATATTATTTAAAAGCAATAGGTTGGGAAACTTAAAACGTCTAGCATTGTTAAGACTTAATAAGCATATTGAGCAACTAAATCTTTCAAACACTCAGAGTGGCACAGTCATGTTAGAAAAAAAAAAAAAAAGCAGGCCTAATTTTTGTAGATGTGCCTATGTATGATTCAGCAATTCTACTACCAGAAATTTCTCTTAGAGAAAAACTTGAACATGTGATGCAGTAAACAAGTATAAGATATGAATACTTAAGAATATCAATTACAAATATTGTTGGAAATAGAAAACATCTGGCAGAAACAATATATCAATCAACAATTCAATGGATTTAAAAATATGATGTACTCATATAATGAAATTACATACAGCAATGGCTTAAAAGAATTACAGCTAGATACAACCACATGGGTGAATTTTGGTATTACAATATTGAGCAAAAAAGCTCTGGACATAAGAAAATATACTCTATTATTACTTTTATATGTAACAAAAAGTCTGTGCAAAACTAAATAATATACTACTTATAGATACAAACATGTGGTAAAACTATAGAGGAAATCCAAGATTTAAATAAAACCACATTCAGGATAGTAGTCACCTAATGAGAGAGGAAGAAGAGATGGGATTTGGGAAGTTCACACATGGGAATTTATACACAGGAATTGTATTTTTTTTTCTTATATCTATACCTGGTAGGTGTTTCTTGAATCATTATCCATGTAACTTACTCACAATTTGTAAGCAATTATAATCAATCAGTATGAATTAAAAATAATTGTTAAAAGAGGCTAAAGGTAAATTCTGATCATTTATCTTATTGGCAGAAATGACCAGAGATTGAGGCAGGTTCAAGGTTCTGGTGATATGGAAGAGATGCTTAAGTACATTATAAGGCCCTGAGAATGGCTCTACTTTAAGTGATTAGATGAAGATTAACTTTTCTAAAAGGAGAAAATGAAGTGAACTGTTTTTAAAATCAGTAGCTAGGGCTTCCCTGGTGGCGCAGTGGTTGAGAATCTGCCTGTCAATACAGGGGGCACAGGTTCAAGCTCTGGTCTGGGAAGATCCCACATGCCGCAGAGCAACTAGGCTCGTGAACCACAACTACTGAGCCTGTGCATCTGGAGCCTGTGCTCAGCAACAAGAGAGGCCACGACAGTGAGAGGCCCGTGCACCACGATGAAGAGTGGCCCCTGCTCGCCGCAACTAGAGAAAGCCCTCGCACAGAAACAAAGACCCAACACAGCCAAAAAAATAAATAAAAATAAATAAATAAATATAACTTGTACTACATGCCAGACGCAGGACAAATTCAAAGGAGGAAAAGATTAAAAAATAATAATACTAAAATAAAATCAGTAGCTAGTGGGAAGCAGCCGCATAGCACAGGGAGATCAGCTCGGTGCTTTGTGTCCACCTAGAGGAGTGGGATAGGGCGGGTGGGAGGGAGAGAGATGCAAGAGGGAAGAGATGTGGGAATATATGTATATGTATAACTGATTCACTTTGTTATAAAGCAGAAACTAACACACCATTGTAAAGCAATTATACTCCAATAAAAATGTTAAAAAAGAAATTTCAGTAAGATATGGTTATGTAGTCTACATGTAATATTAAGAGAGGGTGTGTTTCTTTTGAGTTTGAGAAGAGTAATTTTGGGGCAACTTAAAAAAAATGACTCTGTGGTGGCAGCTGAAGAGTATTGACCTAAGACCAAGGGACCTGCGCTGGGTTTAAGTTTTAGCTTCTAACGTGCACCGGGAGATGATGAATTGGTGGAGTTTTGAAGCAGGAAGATTGGCCCTTGTTGCTCTCTATGATTCATTCCTCTTAATACATGGTAATATTTACAAGTTACAGGCTGTGATTTTGCAACTGCAAAGCAACTGGTAAAAGATTCACAATATACCAACAAAAACCCTCCCATAATTTCAAATTAAAACCATTTGTTTAGGCTCACTCATTAATTAAATATATGTGCAAACATAATCCTAGATGTATTTAGCAGAATGGGTGGTACTGTCTGCCCATTCTGTCAACTGTCAGTGTCCACCAGTTTTCTTTGAAAATTCAGAAGTGATGTCAAGTAAAAACAAATGCAGATAAAAGCCATGCATTCTTGGACTTCAATAATTTGTTTGATATTACTAAGAAAATATATTTATAAGACCTTCATGGGTGTGCATTTAGGCATGTGTCTGCTCATAAAATGTACAAATAGAAAGCTTTATATTTATTTCCCATGGGCAGAAACAAGAAAAAAAATTGAAATTCAACTCTGAACAGAAGGTCAGTTGTGTGGTTCTGGTTGTACCATGTGCTTTCAATGGTTGTTTTGAGTTTAAAACAGCAGACAAAAAAAGGAAATAAATACCAAGTATAAAATAAGATATTCCAGAAAGATTCAGTATCCCTAAATGGATCAGAACCCAGAAAAAAATGCAGCCTTAAAGTGAGCCAAATTTTGTTATCAAATTTTCTAAATTCTATGATACCAACAATTTTGAGATGCACTAATGATTTAACGGCAGGTTTTTAGAAAAAAAAAATAAAGCAGAACATAATATTAAATAAGCACAATGATGTTAAAATGTCTTTCATTTCAAATGCTGAAATATGATGTTGCATGTTATAATAAGGAAAACATACACTTGTCATCCAACAAGTCAGAAATTATTATTATGCTGAGTCACAAGCATGAAAATAGAAAACACAAAACTCTTAGATATACATTAAAAAAAAAGAAAGTATGCAAGTTTAGTGGGAAATCGAATACCTGTCTCACAACAAATCATAAAGATAAAATTTGGGAATCACAAGTTCATGTGCATTGAAGAGACATGGAGACAGCAGATGAATGAGTGGAAAAAATATTTAAAGTTTGAAGAAAGGGAATTTTGTAACCTGGATGCTATATGCCCTGTTTTTGGGGCAGCCACTAATAAATGTTAGCACTGTTGCCTTAATAGAGTGCTGACCTATTCTGGGCACCAAACAAAACATGCAAATGAGCAAAAAAGAAATGTCATTGCTCCAATACTCAGGTCACTTTCTGTGATCATTAATTTTATGTGTCAACTTGAGTGGCCACGGAGTGCCCAGATTAAACATTATTTCTGGGTGTGAGGGTGTATGCGTGTTTCTAGATGAGATTAGTATTTGAATTGGTAGACTCAGAAAAGTAGGTGGCCTCTCTTCCCAGTGTGGGTTGGCATTATTCAATCTGTTGAGAATCTGAATAGCACCACAGGCAGAAGAAGGAAGACTTTGCCCTTTTTTCTGCCTGACTGGATGAGCTGAGACATCTCATATTATCTTCTACCCTCCACCAGAATTTACACCATCAGCTCTCCTGGTTCACAGACATTTGGACTCAGATTTCCCCTAGTCTCTAGCTTACAGACAGCAGTCTGTGGGACTTCTCAGCTTCCATAATAATGAGAGCAAATTCCTCATAATAAATTTCCTTTTACAGTGGTTCTGCTTCTCTGGAGAACTTAATCCAACCTGGAACACACATTGGATGCTTTGATAAAGTTTCCTACCAGGAGACATACTACTTATAGTAATCATCATCGTCCTTGATAGGCATTGGATTGACACCGATTTCCTAGAATTTCATGATCTTTGGAGAGGTTGTAAATATTTCCCTTATATTTGCCCTACATAACAGAGGTCCTAAGTCTGAGTTCTTTGTCCACCAGTACCGACTAGAGTTTCCAGTGAGACAATCTTTCCCATTTTTAACTATCCCTTGATCTCTATCTGACATGTACATAGAGAACTAGGCAAATGATTCAAGATACAAGGATTTTCCCATATCTAAGTTTCTATTTAGCCTCAGTAATGTTCCTAATTTAGCCTTATATCAGAATGACTATTGTTCTGTTGCTCTCATTAATACCCAAATTTGTTTGATATTCTGGATCCTTTGAATATTTTTCATATCTTCCTTCAATCATAAAACCAAAGTTGTGCTCCACTTGAGAGATTAGTGGGAGCAAGTGATGTGGGTGTTTTCTCTGTTTCAATTTCATGGAACTCATTTTAAACTTCAGTTCCTGAGAAAATTATTACCAACATGCACATCTGAACTTTTTGAGAAACTAGAAGGTGATGAGCAGTTCCTCAAAACTATTGCTGACTGCTTTGATTATAGACTTACATTTGATAGAGGATTATGCCATATCACTGCTATGTTTAAAGTTTGGCAGTATACCTAGGATTGTTCTCATTTTTCCAAACAGAACATACTGGAACTATTCAATATGGTGGCATAAAATATAAATGACGTTATTTATTAGGTACTGTAAGTCAAACTTTACCTCAGGTCACTAATATAAATGAGATCTATGCTTTGCAGACCTTCATATATCAGCAAAATGAAAATAACTGGACCATCCTTTATCTGTAAACTATGTTAAATTCCTTTTATCAAACCTTAAAGATTATCATTTGCTCATAGAAAAAATACATTCTAAATATATAATTATCTGTATGCTATGGAAGAAACGGTATAAATGTTAAAAAATAAAAAAAATTTCATTTAATGGAAAATATACTACCCAAAGATGCTTATGATAAAATTAGGTTTTGAACTGATCTTTGAAAGCAGTTTTTTGTCTCTACCCCACAGCTTATTCTTTTTCATTTTTGTGAAAAATGAGATCCATGTAAAGAATCCAAATAAGGTTTTTATCAAGGTCATGGAGCAAATGATATGAGTTTAGAAATGAAACATCAAAATGGCTACATACAATGCTCAGTCAAAATCTGTGTTGCCCATCAGAAGACAATGCATCTCAACGTATTTATATTCAAGCTGAATTGGAACTACTTTCATATAAGAATTGCCTATTGACTTTGATGAAAACCAGGACAAAAAAATAAAATCATACATGCTGACACTTTTTGTTTTGTTCAGTGTTTGCAGATTCATTTGTACATAGTTGTAAAATGGTACGTTAAACCACTTTAATTTTATAAATATTTGCTATATACCACAATATGTATGTTTAAAACAATTTACCTCTATTTACATTTACCAACCTGCGCACATTATATTTGAGAAGTGTTCCACTGAAAATTTGAGTCAAATCGAAGCACGGGAAAGTAGAGTTAGACTTTTTGTTCCATTCAGCCATTATGTTGGCAAGTATAAAATGCTTGCCGTGTGCCGGGCACAGTGCTAGATGCCAGGGATTTGATGGTGAATGAGACATAGTTTCTAGAGTTCATAGCAGTATATGGTTGCAAAAACATCAGCAAATGGAAAAACTACAGATTGCACTACATGCTAAATTAAAAATAAGTTTTTATTCAGTAGAGCCAGGCAGTGGAGACTGGGAGAATGCAGTCCCAGGGAGCTCTATGATTTATTGGAATGTAAGGTCCTGAAGGTAGGAATTCAGTATGTCTCGTGTATCATCATATCTTTAGTATCTCACAGAGTATCTGGCCCATAGTAACACTTAGTTGATATTTGTGAACTGAATGAATGAATGGTGTATTTTTCTAGAATGGTAATGAATATCCTTTCTAAGGACGTCACCTAAGTGTAGACTTGAAGTGGGAGGGGAAGTCTACCATGAGAAGAATGGGAGAAATTTTTCAGAAAGAAGAGAGAGTAGGTAAAATGGTCAAAGCTAGGAAAGACTGTCTGCACATCTGAAAGGCTAGTGTGGCTTGAGTAGAATTATCAGTGAGGGGATATGGCAGAAGTTAAGCTGGAGTTGTTTTCAGAGCCTCCTGTAGGTCATGGCAAATTTAGATGTATTTTCAAAGTCATCAAATGGGAGTAAGTTGCTATTAAAGGGCTTCTGACAATTATTAACTTATGAGATGGCCCTAATGGGTTATAAAAGAGAGTTCCACTGCCTGCCTTGAGCTACCATACACTTTAAGTATTCCCTGCTACCCACATCTATTGACTTTCTTATTTGAGCAGCACAAGTTTAGCATGTGAGTTTGGATAAAGAAATATGACATTATTTAATTTTTCTAATTTTTTTCTTGAGTTTGAGAGAGCAGGTAGTGAGATGTCAGATAGTAAAGATTTCATTTAAAAATATATCGAGGGACTTCCCTAGTGGCACAATGGTTAAGAATCTGCCTGCCAATGTAGGGGACACAGGTTTGAGCCCTGATCTGGGAAGATCCCATGTGCCGCAGAGCAACTAAACCCATGCTCCACAACTACTGAGCCTGCGCTCTAGAGCCCATGAGCCACAGCTACTGAAGCCTGCACGCCTACAGCCCGTGCTCCGCAACAAATAAGCCACCACAATAAAAAGCTTGCAAGCTGCAAGGAAGAGTAGCCTCCGCTCGCCGCAACTAGAAAGCCCGCGTGCAGCAACAGACCCAACACAGCCAAAAATAAATTTATTAAAAAGCAATATCAAAATTTGTTGATTCCTGATTTCTGATAGTGAGAGTTTAAATAACAACATTTGGGATGACAACGATTATCTGAATACACATAGGACATTTCATGCAGGAAGAAGATATACCCTTTGAAAAAAGTTGGATTTTCATTGAATCAGATACCATGTGAATGAATATATTTCATAATTCAGGATGACAGTCTAGTGGGGAGAAACAACTGCATCCCAAGGAAATTCAAAAATGTCTTTACATTTTAAGAGAGAAGAACAGTACATTTTACACACCAATACTAGTGGAGAGGCAATGAGTAGATGGGAGATTGAAGGGATGAGAACTTCTTCAAGGAGATCTTCAGAACCATCATATGGGCATAACAAGCAGAGGGAAATTCAAACTGCTATATAGAGCAGAAATTGCAAATTGGGCCCAATCTTACTCCATTCATTTTTTTTTTTTAAGAATTAGAGCACATAGCCTCAAGTTAATCACAAGGCTCACCACACTTTATGATATTATAACATTTCAGTTTTATGTATTTAAGTTATTTCCTGGCCATTGTAAGCACCTGAGTTTATAACCCTGGAAGAGGAACCAAAAGGAAAAAAAGGAAAGTTTTCAAATGCACTCTAAGTAGTAAACTAAAAGGTGGAGTTACTAAACATCTTATTTATTGTACTCTTAGAAATAATCTAAATCAGTGTTCAGCAAACTCTAGCCCAAGAGCCTTTTTGCATCTTCTATGTATTTTTTAAAGATAGCTTTATTGAGACGCAGCCATGTACATTCAATTGCATAATATCAATGTTTGTTTTCACACTACAATGGCAAAGACCACATTGCCTGTAAAGCTGAAAATATTTATTATTTCATCTTTTTGAAGACTAAGTTTGCCAATCACTGGTTTAAATGAGAATGATCTAGAGTAAATTTATTTAATTATGTGTTAATATTGATCCTTTCACGTCAGTATACACAATATGCAGGGAACTTCCTATGTATTTTGTCTGATTTACACCTGTATAGATCCTTTATGCTCTAATTTATCCAAAGATGTCTTGCATAAATCTAGAGACAGAAATGGAACTCATTTGCTGAGTTAACAACAACAACTCTATTAGCATAATTCTCCAATCCACTTATGTGCTGTTTAGTGAAATCTGAAGGGATCATTACACAGATGATCAAACTCTCCACGTGTCATCTTAAAATAACACCACTTGCACAAAAGATAAATGAGGTAAATACCTTAAGCTCAGTATAAATAAGAACGCTGAATTTTAAATTAATTTAAAAAAATAATAGTAAAAAGTATGGCTTGAAAATAAAATAGATTTAAAAAATATAACTAAATGTACACCCTGACCTTAGTAATATCTCCTGCAGATACTGGCAAGTAGAAAGAGAGATGGATAAATCATAGCACCATCATTCCAACTTCATTTTTAGTGTCTGTCTGTCTATCCATTTGGCTTTTAAAATAAAGTGCAGGTACATATTTTAAAGCAGCTCACAATGTGATTAATAAGGGCAGCACAGCAAAGAAACATAAAATTGCCCTGTCTCCTTCATCTATTCTTCTGGTGCAGTGATTAACCTTTGAGTTTATGAGTATTTTTACACTTGCTTCAGATAAAGTATTTTATGAGTTCTTCCCTCCCAGGCAACTTGGATTAAACTTATCAGGCCCAGGAAGATAGTGACCCATAATGGCTGTTCCCTTTGAAATCATAATTGTCCCCTTTGCTGCATTACCTGAACATTCCTTGCACACACCAGATGGAAACATCAAGGCAGAGATAAGACAACTTGTTAAGGTCACATTCTATACCATATACATCATTCATGCTTAATTGATTTGCAGCCCCACCAAAAGACAGATTGTCATACATCATGAAGCCTGAGAATATGAAAAGATCATTTTTGCTCCCCATTAATTCCCATTTGGAATGGCTCCTGACTTTACAAAACTTTTCGGCAGCACACTCACTGATGACTGATCACTCCTTTTCAGTGTAGAAATAGGGCAGAAGCAGGAAGATTTATCTTTCAGTAAATTTCTAATGAAATAACAAAGTGTTTAGGGTAACTCCAGTACTGTACCAACCCCCGAAAACAGCAAGTCAAAAATGACTGACTTCACCAATAGTTTGAGATTCTACAGACTCTCATTTAAAGGGGTACTCGCCTCAGCTTTGGAACTAGCACCCTGTCATGATAAAGGAATTAGGTTAACTTCTGTTTCCACATCCTGACAGTTTGCATCTTCATGTGTGTCATGCAGATCCATCATCCTGTCATCTCTGCCACCAAACCTGGGCTTTCACACCAGGATCAGCGTGTATCTGATCTGAGGTAACTCAGGACGTCCTTCTCATTAAATGTACCCTGTTAACTGTCCCTGTTTCTCCACAATTTGGATAAAGAACACCAAGAAGAAAAACAAAAATGAGAAAAGAGTGTTTTCTGTCCGTGGACCTCTACTATAATCCGTGCTTTCTAGTGAAGCAGTGTTCCAGGAAAAAAAAAAAAAAGAGAGAGAGAGAGAGACTGGTAGACAAATGGGATGAGTGAAGTAAAGATGGGACTTAAGAAACAGTATTTCAGAAAATGCTATAGCATTAGAAAAAACTAAATAAAACAGAGAGGATTTCCTGGTAACATATGTTGATGTCTTCAGGAAGAGTTTTTGTTGAGAAAACAAAACTCTACACATACTGAAAATAATAATAGTAATTTTTATAAGCAATATATCATAATAATGGGAGTATGTGTAAATGAGCCAAGAGATGGTTCCAAGCCAGAAATTCAGAAACTGAGTATATAACAGAGGACAGCATGAGTAGCATCATATGCTAGTTTATAAGATACTGACTTGACCTGTTTCCAGGGTGATTGTGAGTGATACTAATTATTGTGCTTGTATTCACCATATGGAATCATGCAGTTCATTTTCATTTGATGATATTCTCTGATAATTCAACCTCTTTTAAAACACTGTTTTAAGAAATTTTATGTATAAGGAAAACAGATCTCTAACAAGAAGATGTACAAGCTTAGGTTTTTGATAGAATTTCTAATTGATTGTTGGCCTGTCCATGGTGAAAAAAAATCTGGACTCTTCTATCCAAATCATGAATCACACAAGGAAACTTTGAAAAAAGTTTTGGGGCTAATTTTAAATACTTGGAGAATAGATATGTACACATTTCTCAAAATTGCAGTATTTGTTTTCCTGAAAATGATATCAAGCCAGTGGTTCCAGAAAGAAGTCTATAGTGCCAAAATCTATTCTGCTAGTATAAACACCACATACACCCACCTGTTTCCATGAAGCTTGGTTTATTGTCTGAATGAGAATCATACTGGCAGGTATGATATGGGAAATTAAAAGGATTCTGTTGACCTGTGAGCCTACACGGGCAGAAAATAGTTAGGCCGTTAGTCAAACACTGGCAGCAAGGAGGTGACAGTGGAGAAAAGACAAGAGGGGAATAATCAAGTCACACTCCAACCATCTGGGGACACTCACCGACTGAACCCAGAACTGGCAAAACTATGGTCAGGTGATGGGCAACTTTTCCTGATAAAGAGGGAGCACAGTAACAGGAGACAATGCCCCTGGAATGCACATGCCCAGACCAGACAGGCGTATAACCTATAGTAAACCCATCTCATTATACCATCATTATAATAAAATCTGCATGTGGTTTTGCCCCGCCCTGGGTGGGCATGTCTTAGAGAATCAAGGAGCATGCGCAATAATGAACCTGTTACATAACTCGGGACTGTCAATCAAATAATGATCCCCTGTCACTCACTCCACCCCCACCCCCGCCTCCTTGCAGAACGCTCCTTATAAACACCCTTAAGCCTGTACAGGAGCGCTGGTTTCACTTTGCAGAAATAGCTCACACTCTCTCTGAGAGTGCAACTATGCTTACAGGCTGGTTTCAGTTCGCAGAAACAGCCCACTCTCCCTCTGAGAGTATAGATATGCTTTAATAAACTTTGCTTTGCGCTTAAGCCTGAAGTGGTAGTCTGCAATTCTTTGCTTGCTATCACAAGGAACGAGATTGCTGGTCCAGGTCTTCCATTGACCAGCTCAGTTGAAATCATTTGACACAACACATGCCAACCCAGTAACAGAAATAAGACTGTGTCTGTGCTCTCTGGGGAAAACTCCCCTCTGGAGCTGCTATACTTCTATCAGCTGAGTCACGTGGGACCACAGAATTATATACCCTGACAGGGCAACTTCCATAAACCGACATCAGAGTCACCAGTACTCTCTGCCTTAGAATCAGCAGGACAGTTATTTCTTTCCTTTATCAATGTTCACAACACTCACCATAAAAAAAACAGGTCATTCAGATAATGATGTCAACCACTGGACTCTATAATTTCATCTCTTCCTAACTCTGGAATTCCTCCCTCTGTGCTCTCTGATAGTCATTTTCAGTCATCAGCAAAATCCTTTACATCCTAGAAAATTTATCTGAATGTTTTCTTTATCATCTGTCTCTAATGGAAAATTGATTCTCCGAGGTTCATCTTCCCTTGGAGTTCTCTATATAAAGTTGACTTTTCTTCTTGCTTTACCCCCACTACTTCACCTGAAGGAAAAAGAGCAACCTTTCTTACCTCCTCCATAAAAATACCAACCTTTGAATTTCATGGCATCAGGCTACAACATACACCACCACTGCTTATAGAATTCATCCACCAATTCCCAGGACACTTCTCTCTTGCTGTTGGAATATTTTAGCTCCAAGATCACTGTCCCTTTTTTCCACACTGTTTCTTCCAGAATACTTGGTGATTTCAGCATCCACATTGATGAAACTTCCAGCAAACTGGACCCTCAAATTAATGATTTTCTTGTCTTGCATCCCACCAAAACTACTCAATCTCATGATGATACTCTGGTAGAAATTGTCCCTACCCATAACTTCAGTCCCTCCTTAAACTGAATTTCAGAAACTCCACTCTCTGACAAAAAATTTCTGTCTAGCTAGTTTACTCGGTCTATTTCCTTGCATCTAACAATCTTTGCAGCAATCAACACATATAACACTTAAATTCATTTACCCTTCCAATATTTAACTCTCCCTGGTTCCAATAATTATCCTCTCTTTTCTCCTTATTCAGCATAAATTCAATATTCAATTACACTAAGCATTTTTTCTCTGACATTTTCAAATTCCTTGCTTTGTTCTAATTTTTTACTTTACCAAAACCACAACCCCAATTTTAATCAGTTTTTCTCTTGCACTGTTCCTGTATTAGTGGCAAGCAATTGAGAGTGGTGAAAAACACAACTATGCTGACTGCTCTCACTTTAAATTCATAATCACTCATTGCAAATAAGTCATATTGATGCCTCTAACTACTATACTTATCTATTCAATTTCTAAGTCATCTAAATGATTATTCCATCTTACATCAGACTCCTTAAACTATTTTATTTAAGACCTTTCCCCTATTCATACTCTTAGTTGACTACCTTGTTTCCTATTTCACTGAACAAATGGCAAACAATCTTTATAAACATCCACCACACATCTAGCCATCTATATGTGTCCACATCCTCGTGCTGTGCCTTTTCTCCTGTTCTTATCGAGAAATATCTGTGCTCCTGGTAAAACTAAAACTTAATACTTGTGTATTAGATTCCATCTCTTTTTCCACACACAGACATCACACCAGCAATTATTTTTCTCATCTGTTTTTATCAATTTGTTCCCTTTAAACTGGATCTTTCTATTATTATAAAATCACTTATATTTATCTTATTTAAAAATAAAAATTCTTAAACTTACCTTCCTTTTCAGCTTTTGATCAATTTTCTTCTTCCCTTTGTGAAAACATTTTGAGAGAAGAAATCCTTTACTTAGTCCCTCCTCAGGTTCCTAAACTTTCACCATTGCTATGCCCCAGGGCTCAGTCCTTGTGCTTCTGTGCTTTCTGTCTTCATACACTCCCCTGGCAAGCTCATCTAACTTTTTTGTTTTAGATACCATCTATATGCTGATAAAAAAAAATATATAGCCAAGAAGAGTTTCCCCTTGAAATATAGACTTTTAAATCCAACTTCTACTTGATGGTAGTCTCCACTTAATTGTCTAATGGTCATCTTGACCTTCATAAATTCAAATTTCAAATCTGTTCCTCTCCTCCAAAACTATTCCTTCCATGCCTTTTATGTCTCAGTTTGCAGCTAACTTCTTTCTTCTAGTGGCTCAAGTCAAAAACTGTGAAGTAACTCCTCCTTCTTTTTCCTTTATATACCACATCCAATCAATTAGCATATCATGTGGGAGTTTTTATTCAAAATACACTCAAACTTCTACCACTTTTTACCATCTTTAGGACTATTGTCCTGTTCGCATGAACCATGGTCTTTTGCTCCATTATTTGCTCCAACCTCCAAATTGAATTTGTGCTTCTACCCTTGAGCACATTTACTCTAGTCTCAATATTGCATAATCCTATTAAGACTAGATCAGATCCTATTGCCTCTCTGCTCAGTGCCTTCCAATGGTTCTTCACCTTACCCAGAGGCAAAGTGAAAGTCCTTACCATGGCACATAAAGCCGTCCAGGGTTTGAGCCCTGTCCCAGTTGGACTCATATTCACTACCGACCGCATTCCACTCTTGTTTGAACATACAAGGCAAGTTTCAGCCTCAAGGTCATAGCACCTGCTGTCCTCTCCGCATGGAATGATCTTCTCCTAGACATCCACTTCACTCACTTCCTCACCATCTCCAAGTCTACACCAATAGTATTTGCTCATAAAGGCTTCCTTTATTCCCTACATAAAACGGGACCTAGCATAGCACCTGGTTTGTCTCCCTAATAACTCATATTAATATAATGTACTTTACATTTTATTAATTTATTATAGAATTTTCATCTGTCTCCTCCACTAATGTGAATTTCATGAGGGTAGGGATTTTAGTCTCTTGTATTTGCTTCTGTACCTTGCTCCCCACACACAGCCCACCTAGAACAGTGCCCAGTTCACAGTATATTCTCAATAAATGGGATCTGAATGAATAAATGAATGAATGAATAAAAATACTATTTCAGTCCATGTCCAATTTTGAGTTTCATGGAAAGAAGTAAAAGAAACAGAACTTTCCAACTTAGCAGAGACTTTGTGAAACCTTGACTACAGAAGACTCAAGGTGTTACACAACCCAAGAGCCAATATATGACACACACATGAAGAGAAAGCCCTTCTCCCCACTTCCCTCCAGATCCCCCAGTTTATCTGGCAATCCTAAAGACCAGCATTACTTTGAAAATGACATTTTTGATAAAGGCTGATTATAACGAGCTTTTCTATTTTACATTTAAGAGCAGACAATATGACTCTAAGGAAAAGAAAAAAATATGAAGAAACAGTATGTGGAGCCTGAGAATGATAAGCTCTATGTTAGCACACACGAAACCAGAATTTTGAAGTCTCAGAAACAACTGGCAACTTTCTGAGGGATAGCCATTTGGGAATAGCAGTAAATGTGCTCTTATAGACGCGGGAAAATAGGGCCAGTGATAATTGTTTAACACATTATAATAACTCACTGAAATTTCAGTAATCTATAAGCAAAGTTAAAGATCTTAGTTGGGAAAGGGAGGGTGGGAGGGAGACACAAGAGGGAGGGGATATGGGGATATATATATACATACTGCTGATTCACTTTGTTATACAGCAGAAGCGAACACAACATTGTAAAGCAATTTTACTCCAATAAAGATGTTAAAAAAAAAAAAAAGATCTTAATTGAGAACACAAGTGATATTGTCACCTAGACTACTTACAGAAGCTACTTCCCAGAGGCAGGAACGCTGCAGATGAGCTGACACTGTGCTTTCATGGGTGTTGGTCCCATCAGAGTCTAGTGAATTTTCCAAATGCCTGATTTAGTTGGAAAATCACCCTCTTCCTCAACAACACATATTTAGTTCATGATTTAAATAATATAGAATTTTATAGGAGTTTGTTTTAAAATTATAACCCATAACTACAGGACATTTACTTTACAGGCTTTAAAAAAAATCTGTGAATAATTTCTTCCTTAACAAAAGTATTAGAACAAATACTAAATCATGACTCATGAGGTTACCTCCAGGTATGATATTTTTTACTCTTTGAGGTAGGTTCTGATCCCTTGTATAGCATTTGTTCTCTTACTGGACTTAACAGGCATCAAAAATATTATTATGTGTACGTGGCTGTGTTTATATATAGCTCTCTCTATAAGGGGGAAAACAAGGACTTTAGGGAAGAGAACCACTCCCATTTTTGAACACCAAATACATCGACACTTAGGAGATTTTCGTTTGAAAGTTATAGACTTTTAGGGGCAAGGGGCAAGCATTTTACTTGCCCCTTACTGAAAATTCTTATTGCACAGTATGGTAATATGAGGAAAACATAGTTTCTAGAGTTCTGATTATGAATTTTGTTCATTTGAAAGAGCATCCCCATTGAAAATAGGATTGTTACTATTTCAGTTTGTAAATTTCATCTTAACAGCAATTTTACATTTACTTGGTGTTGATTAAAATGATAATTCTGTGGCAGGGGTAATTTCTGAAATAGTCAAAGATCGTATTTAGTAAATAAATGACTTAAGAGAGTAAAGAAGATCCAGCTACCCTCCTTAGGAGAAAACACTTTTAAATCCAGGCTTACCTCCATTAGTAAACAAAAAAAGACATCTTCATAACTGTTTCTTTTCTTTTAAGTATATTTTTAAAAATATACATTTTGTTAGACAACAGGCCTCATGAGACCAGGGACTGTGTTTTATTCATCATGGTTCACCCTGGTGACCAAGAGAGACCTTTACTAAGAGTATGCATCAAGGAAGGAAATTGCTTTCTCAGTGTCATGTATCTGAATGGAATGGCACAGTTCACACAATCAGGCTAGGAGAGAGAGGGGTCCAAGTTAACATGCCTATGTCACCGGGGCAACTTGTTCGATTACATCCATCCCTTTCTGAAAATGTGAACCAGATGGTCTCTGACCTTGTAAGACCAGGACTCCGCATACAGGAGAAATTCTTCCTTTTGTTTGTATCTGCTGCTAACACCTGCCTCATTACCTTTAACTCCCCCAAGAGCCTTTTGCGTGGCATTCAGGGATAAAAAGCAGAAAAACTGATTAGGAATTGGTAAGAAGGGAACCTGCCATTCTGCAGCATTTCTGACAACTACAGAAATTAGACGCTCAATTCCACTGAGGCGAGGCAAGTGTAGACCTTAGCATGCAAAATAGAGTTTATTTATTGAGCTCCACCGTTTAGATATAAGCTGTCACTGCTTCATGGCAAGATGTCCTTTCTATCTCTCCACTTTGCTCAAAGGAGCTGTCAGGTCAGGAAAGGGGAAAAATGAAACAAATGCTTTTTCTCTTTCAATTTCCCAGCGGGGGAAGCCCTGTTGAAATGCCAGGCATACCCTGCTGCTTTCTGCATCAACAGATGGCAGACGGCTCCATTCCTTGTGTTTGTTTCCCATTCAGCAAACTGCAGGTCACATCTGGTCTAGCCTCTGCTTGGTTTGAGCAGATGGGAGTTCACATTCTTTATAGGTGGCTGGTTTAAAAAAATAAGGTAAAAAAGGAGTGCAAGAGGATAGAAATAAAAGAGAAAGACAAAGAATCCTTTAAAATGGTGACAAGGAAATCTGAACAGTTGGTATGATTTCAGTATCAGCAAACCATTTAGCCAGACCCCAGCCAACAATGAATGGAACAGAATCACACTTCGAGACAGCCAAGCAGTCCAGAACAGTAAAGAGCAAGCTTCCAGATGTAGCAAAGGAGATACACACAATTCAATTTACCCTCCAGAGATGTTATGCTTTCTTCTACCCTGATTTTTACAAGTAAGTTTTAGGAAAATCGTTTATGCTTTGGGTTGTTAAAATACACTTCTACTATATTGTTCTAATTGACTCTAGCTCTCACTGGAAAAGTGTTAAAATTGAGCATTCTGCTAAATGATCATCTGGGCAAAACAATGGACCAGAGAAATCATAGTTATAGGCTTCAGGGACATAAGATTTTTCCTGAGCTAAGTTTGTGATGTAAAAAAACACTTCTCAAATTTGGATGTTCATGATAATCATCAGTTGTGGTTATTAGACATGCAGACATAGGAACACCAGCCCAGCTATTCTGATTCAGTGGGTCTAAACCAATGTTTCTAAAATTTACTTTGCATAAAAATCACCTTATGTGTTTGTTAAATACATAGGTTCTGGACCTCACATATATCTTCTAAGATTCTACTTCAACAGTTCTGGGAAAAAGATAATGTACATTTTTAATAAATATTCCAAAATAGCTTTATGCCAATGAAGTTTGAAGAACACTAGTTTCGAGAAGGGCTTGGAGGCCTTTCTATTTAAAAAGCCACACAGGTAGTTCAGGTGTTAAGAAAGGCTCATCAGTATCTAACTTATATGTTAATGTTTAGCAATACTGTTTAGATTGTACAGTGTCAAACCTAATACAGGTATTTATCATTGAAATATCACTTTTTAACCCTGGTCACCCTTAGACATCTTGAATGCTCCCAAACAAAAAGCAAGAAGCAGAAGAGTATAATCAGTAAGTAAGTTACTTTTATGTAACAAAGGACGTAAGAATGTATATTTGTATTCATATTTCCTTGTACAGCCAGCTTGTTTTGAAAATGTGAATTTGTTCCAATGCTTTTAATATATTAGAAAGCAATTTGAGCATAGCTTGAATTTCACATTTGCTTAGGCATGATTTGTCTGCAAGAAACACTAGAAAAATGCAGAAAACGGCATCCAGCTGAACTAAGTAGGCATGTATAAGATGTGGATGTACAGGTGCAGGCAGGCATAGAAACACGTATGTGCGCACACACGCCTCCAACATCTACCAGCTATGGCCACACCAGTTCACCCCTTCAGTTATGTGACACATGCATCTGCATCTGGCGTTAAAACATTCAATCCAATTTCACTTAACCCACCTTCCAGGAAATCACAATAGCTCACAAGATACAACCCTTTGTATGGAGCCTGAGCCCTCCTCTCTTTTTAGTTTATCTCACTTTTTAATCAGCTTACATTTTTTCTCTCTTTTCATCTGTATTTTTCTCTCTTTTCTCTCTATTTCTATTTCTCTTTTATTTAGCACACAAGGTGGCAGATATGGGAGTCCAGCAGGTAGGCCATGAGAGAATGTGTGCTCCTTTCCCCCAGGGAACTTTAGGTCCTTTTTGAGGTCAAGAGCAATTTATTGTGGTATTTAGGCATTTCTTAGCCATTTGAGATATGGCAAATTGTACTGCTGTTCCTAGAAGTTGCCTAACTCTTTTAATTTTAATATGTTACTGTAAAAGTTTTTGAATGCTGCACCCATAATTCCATATTTTACTTAAGCCCCATGTATTTTTTTGATAAACTTTCTTTTTTAGAACAGTTTTTAAAATAGTCTGCTTTTATTTACTTTTTAATTGTTTTTGGAGTATAGTTGAGTTTTAGAGTAACAGAAATTGTGAAGAAAGTAGGGAGAGTTCCCAGATATGCCAAACGCAGTTTCCCTTATAATTAATATCTTAACATTAGAATGGTGCGTTTGCCCCATATATGAACCAGTATTGATACATTATCATCAATAAAGTTGGTACTTTTTCACTTCCTTAGTTCTTCTTTAATATGTTTTTTGCTGTTGCTGTGTTCCAAGATCCCTTCCAGAACACCACATTACATTTATTCCCCATGTCTCCTTAAGTCTCTTGGCTTTGACAGTTTCTTAGACTTTCCTTGTGTTTTACAACTTTTATGCTTTTGAAAAGTATTGGTCAAGTGTTTTGTAAAACATCCCTCAAATGCGATATATCTGATGTTCTCCCATGATAAGACTGGAGATATGTGTTTCTGGGAGGAAAACCACAGAGGCCAGGAAGGTGAAGTGCCCTTCATCAACTTACGTCAAGGATATGTATCATCAATGCAATTTATGACTATGTTAACCTTGATCTCCTGGATGAGGTTTGACAGGTTTTTCCATCGTAAGGTCTCTTTTTTTAATCCCCCTTTCTGTGCTGTACTCATTGGAAGGAGGTTACTATGTGCTTCTCACACTTAAGGAGTGAAAATCTCCACCTCCTTAAGGGCAAAGTAACTACATGAATTATTTGGAATTTTTCTGAATAATTACAGTATCACACTTAGTTTCACCACCCTAACGAATCCTCTGTGTGTGTTCACCCATTCAACACCCCTCTGTCCCCCTCAAACTCCTAGTAACTGCTAATATCTTTATTGTAGCTATAGGCTCTGCCTTTCCCGAATGTTATGTAATTGGAACCATATATTATGTAACATTTCAGATGGACTTCTAACATGTAGCAGTATGCCTTTAAATGCATCTATGTATTTATATGGCTTGATAGCTCACATATTAAAATAGCTGAATGGTATTATCCACAGGTATATACCAGTTGATTATCCATTTATTGAAGGGCAACTTGGTTGCTTCCATTTTTTTGGCAATTATGAATTAAGCTGCTTTAAACATTCACATGCAGGAACACACATTTCCAAATCAATTTGGTAAATACCTAGGAGCATAATTACTTGATCATAAGGTAAGACTTTGTAAGAAACTATGATAGTCTTGCAAAGTGAGTTTATAATTCTGAATTAAATTTTTTTAAAAATTAATTTATTTACTTTTGGCTGCATTGGGTCTTCGCTGCTGCACGTGGGCTTTCTTTAGTTGCGGTGAGCGGGGGCTACTCTTCGTTGTGGTGCGCAGGCTTCTCATTGCCATGTCTTCTCTTGTTGCAGAGCATGGGCTATAGGTGCATGGGCTTCAGTAGTTGTGGCACGTGGGCTCAGTAGTTGTGGCTTACGGGCTCTAGAGCACAGACTCAGTAGTTGTGGCGTATAGGCTTAGTTGCTCCGCAGCATGTGGGATCTTCCCAGACCAGTGGTTCAACCCGTGTTCCCTGCATTGGCAGGCAGATTCTTAACCATTGCACCACCAGGGAAGCCCCAGTTCTGAATTTTCAAGAGTAATAGATGAGAGTTCCAGCTGTTCTTCATCTTTGCCAGGAATTGGTACTCTCAGGTTTTTCTATTTTAAGCATTCTAATAAATGTGTAGTCATATCTCATAGCTGTTTTCATTTGCTATTCTATAATGAAAAGGCATGTTAAGCATCTTTTCCTATACTTATTTGCCATCTGAATGTCTTCTTTGGTGAAGTGTCTGTTCATATAATTTTCTCATTTTTAAAATGAGTTATTTTCTTGTGATGATTTATAGGAGTTATTTGTATATTTTGGGTATTGGAACCTTATCAGATATTTGTTTTGAAAATTCTTCCCTAGTCTATGACTTTTTTTTCCAATTTTTAAACAATGTCTTTCACATAGTCAAAATTTTTAATTTTAATAAAATCCAACTTGGCAATACTTACTTCATGGAATGTGTTATTGATATTGTATCTAAAAACTCTTTGCAAGACTTAGTGTTATTAACATTTTACCTTTAACTTCTAGAAATGTTATAGTTTTGCATTTTACATTTGAGTCAATAATTAATTTTGAGTATATATATATATATATATATATATATATATATATATATATATTTTTTTTTTTTGTGGTATGCGGGCCTCTCACTGTTGTGGCCTCTCCCGTTGAGGAGCACAGGCTCCAGACGCGCAGGCTCAGCAGCCATGACTCACGGGCCCAGACACTCCACCGGCGTGTGGGATCTTCCCTGACCGGGGCACGAACCCGTGTCCTCTGCATCGGCAGGCGGACTCTCAGCCACTGCGCCACCAGGGAAGGCCACATCACTATACTTTTTAAACCAAATAATTCTATCCCTAGAACATGCAATATACATTTTAAACTAATCTAAGTCCACTTTGAAATAACACTATACCACTTTATGTGTAGTACAAAGCCTTAGAGTATTCCTAATTTCTCTCTCCTGTTATGAGATGATTGTGATTCATTTTGCTTATCCTTATGCTAAAATTGTAACAAACTTAAGTAGATGGCTCTACTACTAAAGTATAAGGTATAAAATTTTTCTTTTCTTTAATCAACTTTATACATTGATATATAAAATCTTCAGAGGAGCAATGTAAATAGGCAGCCAGAAAGGCAACAGATGATAGAAGATAGTGTAAACCCAAGAGGTCTAAAGTACCATTCTGCCCCTCAGGTGCTACATGTCCTCTCTTAAAATCACTAGTCTTCAGTTTTATATTCAATAAAGTGTGAGTAATAAGAGCACCGAATATTTTTGTAAGAATAAGATATTCTTACGATATAGTGCCTGATGGTATAGTACCTCATGGTATAGTGCCTGACAAAAAAATAAATACATGATGATTATAACTATTTTACTACAATTTATCATAACTCTATCAATGAGGACATTTCCCCCCTCATATAGTTCCTTCCTTCAAAGTTATGCCTGAGGGTTAGACTTTCCTTATTGTTCTTCAACATGCTCAAACTCTTTCTGCTTCCTCACCTTTTCTCCTCCTTCTATTTTTGAAGACTCAACATTCTTCAAACTATCTAACTGAGGTATTTATATTCTGGACTACTTGTTTACCATTTGTTGTATGGCACTTAACTATTCCATGACTAGCTTCCACATCAGGAAAATGGGGAAGATTATAGAAGTTTTCTCAGAAAATTTTTGTAAGGGTTAAACGGAAAGTCTGTATATGATACACTTAGTACAGTGTTTGGCATATAGTAAGTTCTTAATAAATGTTAACTATTATTATATATAGTGTGATTTGCCATTTTAATTTCCCTGTGTGTTGTTTGTATATATGTGTATTTGTGCATTTGTGTCCCCATTTCCTTTAAGTTTTTACCTTGTGTGAGATTTTTAGCAATATTTTACCCATACTCTTCATTCCTGTCGTACTGGGCTGTTACAAGGTGACATTGTGTTCAGTTGACTCTTCCCAAAAGAAAACCTTTAGATAAAGATTTAAGAACAAGTGACTTATTTGAAAATGTATCCCAGGAAGCATATGAAGGGAAGTACATAAGTGAAATAAGGAAGGAAATGAAGGCAGTATAGATTGTATAAAAGAGCAGGTTACCATGACAGGCTATACTCTTAGGGAAGTATGAGAGACATACAAAAAATCACACCTCAGAGTTGTCCCACCAAAACTGCAAGGAAGGTGGGAGATGTGGTCAGGATGGGAGAGTAGGAAGACCCTGAACTCATCTCCCCCCAGAAACACATCAGAATTAAAACTACTTACTGAGAAAGTATATGAGAATGACTTGAAGATTAGCAGAAAAGATTTTCCACAACTAAATACATAAAGAAAGAACCCACAATGAGACAGATAGGAGGGACCCACCTCTCCAGGTCAGTGATCCCAAAACAGGAGGAATATCATAATCATAGAGGTCCTCCCCAAGAAGTGAATTGTCTGAGACCCATGTTGGACACCCCAACATGGTAGTCCTGCACCAGAAAGTTGAGTCCCTACAATTGCCTGTAATTAAATTGTATCAGTAAGAAAAATAAAAGAGAAAAACTCTGAACAAGAGAAGTCCAGAACCAGACAGCTTCACAGGTGAATTCTACCAAACATTTAAAGAAGAGTTAACACCTATCCTTCTCAAATTATTCCAAAAAATAAAAGAGGAAGTAATGCTTCCAAACTCATTCTACAAGGCCAGCATCACTCTGATAGCAAAAATAAAGACACTGCCAAAAAAATAGAAAAAATGAATATAGGTCAATATCACTGATAAATATATATATATAAATAATCAGCAAAATATTAGCAAATCAAATTTAACAATACATTGAAGAGATCATACACGATGGTCAAGTGGGATTTATTTCAGGGATGGAAATATAGTTCAATATCTGTGAAAAAATCAACTTGATATTCCACATTAACAAATTGAAGAAAAAAAATAAGATCATCTCAATAGAGGCAGAAAAAGCTTTGACAAAATTCGACATCCATATATGATTAAAAACTCTTAGTGGTATAGAGGGAACATACTTCAAGATAATAAAAACCATATATGAAAAACCTACAGCACCATCATGCTCCATGGTGAAAAGCTAAAAACATTTTCTCTAACATCAAGAGCAAGACAAGGATGCCCACTCTCATCACTTTTATTCAACATAGTATTGGAAGTCCTAGACACAGTAGACAAGAAAAATAAATAAAAGGAATTCAAATTGGAAAGAAAGAAGTAAAACCATCATTGTTTGTAGATGACATGATTCTATATAAAGAAAATCCTGAAGATGTCACCAAAATTTATTAGAACTCATCAATGAATTTAAGAAAGTTCAGGATACAAATTAATATACAATATTAATTTTCAATTAATATTAATAGACAGAAGTCTGTAGCATTTATATACACTATCAACAAACTATCAAAAAGAGAAATTAAGAAAATGATCTCATTTACAATTGCATTAAAAAGAATTAAGAATCTAAAATAAATCTAACCAAGGAAGTAAGGGACCTAGACTAAGAAGATTGTAACATATTGATGAAAGAAATTGAAGACAACTCAAGGAAATAGAAAGATATATCCTGCTCATGAATTGGAAGAATTAATATTGTTAACATGACCATACTACCCAAAGCAATTGACAGATTCAATGCAGTCTCTATCAAAATGCCAATGGCATTTTTCACAGAACTAGAGCAAATAATTCTAAAATTTGTATAGAAACACAAAAGACCTCAAGAGCCAAAGCAATTTTGAGAAACAAGAACAAAGCTGGAGGTTCATGCTCCCTGATCTCAAACTATACTACAAAGCTGCAGTAACAAAACATTATGGTACTAGCACAAAAACAATCATATACATCAATGGAACATAGTAGAGAGCCCAGAAATAAATCCACACATACATGATCAATTAATCTACAAAAAGGCAAGTATATGCAATGGGAAAAAGATAGCCTCTTCAATAAAAGGCACTAGGAAAACTGGACAACAACAAGCAAAAGAATCAAACTGGACTATTTTTTCACACCATATAAAAATAAACTCAAAATGGATTAAAGACTTAACTGTATAATCTGAAACCATAAAACTCTTAGAAGAAAACATAGGCAGTATTGGTGTGCTCTTTGACAATGTTCCTAGCAATATACTTTTTGTTCTGTCTCCTTAGTCAAGGGCAAAATAAATAAATAAATAAATAAACAAATGGAACTTCATCAAACTAAAAACATTTGGCTCAGTGAAAGAAATCACCAATAAAATGAAAAGGCAACCTATTGAATGGGAGAAGGTATGTGCAAATGATATATCTCATAAGTGGTTAATAACCAAAATATATAATGAACTCACACAACTCAGTATCAGGAAAACACTACCTGATTAAAAAATGTTCGGAGAACATGAATAGACATTTTCTTAAGGAATACATACAGATGGCCAACAAGCATGTGAAAAGATGCTTAACATCACTAATCATCAGGGAGATGCAAGTTAAAACCATAATGAAATATCACTTTACACCTGTCAGAATGGCGATTATCAAAATGATAAGAAATAAAAAGTGTTGGGGAGGATGTGAAAAAAAGAGAACCCTTGTGAACTGTAGGTGGGAATGTAAATTGGTACAGCAACTAGGGAAAATAATAAGGATGTTCCTCAAAAAGTTAAAAATATAACTACCATATGACTCAGGAATTCCACTTCTGGGTATTTACCAGAAGAAAACAAAAACACTAATTTGAAAAGATATATGCAACCCCATGTTTCTAGAAGCATTCTTTAAAATAGTCAATTTGGAAGCAACCCAAATGTGTCTATCAGTAGATGAATGGATAAAAAATGTGATATATATATATATATATATATATATATATATATATATATAAATGGAATATTATTCAGCCATAAAAAATGAAATTTTGCTATTTGTGAAAACATGGATGGATCTAGAGGGTATTATGTTAAGTGAAGTATGTCGAACAGAGAAAGGCAGATATTGTATCATCTCACTTATATGGAGAGTCTAAAAAACAAAACAAAAGAAAAAAACAAAGCCAGACTCATAGATACAGTGAACAAATGGGCAGTTGTGAAAAAGAGGTGTGGAGTGGGACTGAAACAGGTGAAGGGGACTAGTTTGTACAAAACTCCAGTTATAAAGTAAATGAGTCACAGGAATGTAATATACAGTATAAGGAATTTTATCAATAACATTTTAGTAACTTTGTATGGGGACGAATGGTTACTGGACTTATTGTGGTGATAATTTTGTAATGTATGTGGTGATCATTTCACTATGCAGTACACCTGAAACTAACATAATATTGTACATCAATTATATTTCAATTAAAAAATGAAAGGATGTTATGCTTTTGGTCACTCAATTCCAATTCATCATTGCCGGGGGACTGTTCTCTGTTGCACTAATTCCCTGACACTTCTGCCTACCACATGGTGCACATGTGAAGAGAGAGCCCTCAAAAACAAAACAAAATCACAGAAGCTTGCCCTAAGATACAATCTGCACAGACTGGAGTTGAGCTTGGACTGGATATGGGTGGGGCACTAACAGCATCTCATATAGTGTTTTATGCTGTGCATGAAAGTCCATACTATTCTTTCCAACAAGAATATTCTGCTTATTTCTTATTTAATTATTAAATTTCAACTTATCCGCCATAACTCATCTCAAGAGCCACCTCTTCTAGAAGTCTTCATGATATAAGATCTGATGGAGTTGTCCTATCCTTCACGACAAGATGTAATGTGGGTGTCATGACACCCCATGCTTTCTTCTATAACACCATTTAAATGACTGGATTTTAATGATCAATTAACTTTCCTCCTAAGAAATTTGACTTTATTTTTTTTGAATGACCAAATATATATATGTATATATATATATATATGTTTTTTTCTTATTATCTATTTTATACATATTAGTGTATAATGTTAATCCCAATCTCTCAATTAACGCCCCCCCCACCGCTTTCCCCCCTTGGTGTCCATACATTTTTCTCTACATCTATGCCTCTATTTCTGCCTTGCAAACTGGTTCATCTGTACCATTTTTCTAGATTCCACATATATGCGTTAATATATGATATTTCCAAACTTGAGTTTAAACTCCTTAAAGGCAGAAATTATATACCTGGAGTCTTGCATGGTATTTAGCACATAGCTCTTTCTCAACAACTATTGGTTAGAGAGATGTTTATTTCTAACTGCCAAATCTTTAAAACCTTTGAGCACAATCAAGGCTGATTAAAATGATATTCACTGAATGCCAATTAGAAATACATATCTGAGGTAAGAATGTTTACCTTTGTTCACAAATGAACATATTTGTACTGCAATAAAATGTTGTCTCTCTTGTGATCATTTATAACAATCATAAAAATGACTCTTTTAATGGAAAAAAAAAGGTAACTTTCTAAGCAATATAACAGGGATAATTGTGTTTTTTTTCTCCTATGTCATTCTCTATTCCAAGAGTATACTTCCCTTTGTGTCACTTTATTCTATGTTATGCCATTAATATTGCCTGCAAGGACTGAGGTTAGCTCATGGTAAGTAATTTAAAGTTATTCAAGCAGTCTTCCTTTTTGTGCACAAGAGTGAAAAGCAGCATGGAAGCTCCAACCCAGCCATCATAGATTCTGAGTATAGGAGCTCGTTACATTCCATCAATGCAAATAATGTATCAAAACATGCAGTTCCTAGAACGCTGGCATTTACTATTTTTCCACACATATCACTATAAATTAAAATAACATAATATTTTATAAGAAAAAAGGAAGCTATGGGTGATACACAGTCCCTACCTGTTTAACAATAAATGTGTTCAGAGAATCTCCTAACCATCATAAGGAGTGAAAACAATAAACTATAGATGATAGATAGATAGATAGATATTAACTTACAGTGTTGAAATTCTGTACTATCATTGCCTTCTTCATTAAATGTATTAATGCTAAAGTAATTTTTTTATAGCTCTTGAAGGGCTCTTAAATATACATGTCAGATTAATAAAAAGAAAAATCTCAGTAACTGTGACCATCAATAGATAACTTTAAGTCAAGTTTTATTTTCATGGTTTCTTTTCAATACACAATCAAAATTCTCCTTCCTTGGGAAGAGTCATGGGAATGGAATTTTTAAAGTATTGAGAAGGGATTGCAAAATTTTGATGAGAAATGGACTTAGATATTTTCTTCTTGGGGGTCTTACTTTATCCATGATCAGGATTATTTATTCCCCATAATGTTTTTCCTCTCTATATATTTAAAAATATCTAACAAAGCTTATATCTAATACTATACATTGACATTTGTTGTTAAATACACTGCTGCAAAGTCCTTTAAAATTAGTGAATAAATGAAGTAGAGCATTAATTAGATATTCAATTTATACATCCTTTTTCAAAATAGGAAAAGATATTCTTCTGAAAATTTTAGCACCCATTTCTGACCTCCTATACTCTCCAAAACACAGACTTCCAAAATTAACTATGAATTCTACTAAAATTCAAGTGTTACTCAACAGGCATATGTTAAATTCTGTCCAGTAGTTTTTGCCCAGTGAGAGATTAGTAGATTTACTTATAATGATCAATTTTCTAATACATAAAAATGCTTTATGTAAATTCACTCAAGTTTGGGTAGACTGTCTACAAAAATGCCCACCAAAATTCTCTCCATCTTTGTGTTTTTATACCTTGTCTTTAATCAGCAGTTGGAAACTATTTCTGTGTCAATTGAACCAGGGTTGCCTTTATTTATTTTGACCATCAGAATATGGCAGAAGTGATGAAGTGTGAGTTCTAGAGACTAGATCTTAAGAGAGCTGGTAGCTTCCCTTTTGCTCTCTGGAACCCAAAGAGCATCCTGTAAGTAAACTTGTCTACATCTCTGCAGGAAGAAAAGCCACATGGAAGAAAATTGAGATACCTCAGCCAATAGCCAGTGTCAATGCCAGGCATGTAAATAAAGCTATTTTGAGATTGTTAGGACCAGCTGCTCCCATCTGCAAGTGAGCAAAAGAGAGACCAATAAAAGAATTGCCCTGCTGAGACCAGTAACCATTAGCCTCATGAAAAATCATAAATTGATTTTACTTTAAGCCACTTTAATTTGTGATAACTTGTTTGAGACAACACATAACCAATATAAAGATGAAGGGGAAACACAATGTATAATCTAAAATTCACTCATTTTACTTGATAAGAAGCATCACAGATTTTAGAAGATCTTTTTTTTTTTGTCACTTGTTTTTCTATTTACATCCTTTCCATGATTAAGTTTAAACTTATTTTTTTTTGGCAAATTAAAGCTAGCTCTGAAACTAAACCGAAAGATCAATGTATATCAAAGGATTTTGAAAATGTACAGCAACGTATGATACAAAAATTAAAGTACATTAATAAAGCCTATAGAAAATTTTCTTCCCTGTGTTTCTTGAACAAAACCCTGTTTAGCACTGACCTTAGGGCTAAACATCGGATTGAATGCCTCCTGATCATGAAGGTACTCCTGGAAACATATTTCTATTTGAGAAATTTTTATTAGAGGAGAATTGCCATATTATTAAAACCTCACTGAGAGTTAGTACAACATTGAAGTGTTACCCCTATCAAATATCAAAATTAAGTAAATTTTACAGTAAAATTTTGTCCCTGCTCAATTCATCCCACCCCCCCTTCCCCCTTGGTAACCATACGTTTGTTCTCTACATCTGTGTCTCTATTTCTGCTTTGTAAGTAAGATCGTCTATACCAATTTTTTCAGTTTCCACTTATATGCATTAATATACAATATTTGTTTTTCTCTTTCTGACTTACTTCGTTCTGTTGGGAGATTGGGATTGACATATACACACTATCGATACTACGTATAAAATAGATAACTAATGAGAACCTACTGTATAACACAGGAAACTCTACTCAATGTTCTGTGGTGACCTAAATAGGAAGGAAATCCAAAAAAGAGGAGATATATGTATATGTATAGTGGTCTCACTTTGCTGTAAAGTAGAAACTAACACAACATTGTAAAGCAACTGTACTCCAATAAAAATTTTAAAAAAATAAAATTTTGCCCCTACCGATCTGTCACAGTAATTAGTGACTTGTGCTATTACATTAGTCAACATGAACAGTTTGACTAAAAGTGGTTTCATTCCATAGTATTTTTCAGTGTATTCATAATGAATAGAGACTTCCATTGATTTATAATTTAAATTGTAAACAAAAAATTTTAGATTTGTTTTGATTGTTGGACACATGCCACCTGTCTTTCTCAAATCTGGAAGCTCATTAGAGCCTACTACAGCAGAATAATTTCTACAAAGTATTCTGATATGCTGTCAGGGTTGTAATCCATTGCCTTTATAAAGGACATCCCTTCACTGCAAAAATCATTCCTGATGAATCCTGAGTAAAACCATGAAATCTCCCCTTTATGCCTTGGCAGCCACATGCTGCTTCTAGGCTTTCACCCTGATATTTTCATGTGATGCCTCCTTCCTCCTCTGGAGTATCTCAGTGTGCTCCCTGGACCAAATGTGTCAGATTCATCTGGAGTGATTGTAAAATTTAAATTCTCAAGCCACTTCCACGACCTACTAAATCCAAATGATTAGAAAGAGCCTAGAGATCTGTATTTTAAACCAACACAGCTGTTTGCCATTTTCTTTTTCTTCAGTGAAATCATGGGCAATAGCTACCGTCTAAGCTATGCATTTTATCAGATAAAATTTGTGCATTACAGTTAAACTAAAGGATGAATGCCTAATAGGAAAAACTTCCAAAATATTAGTCATCTTTTAATGTTACCCTACAGTGACTCGCCCTTCCAATGCTGGATTTTCACACTCAAAATGAGAGAAATTTGAAGTTGGTTGCTGATTTTAGGTTTCCCTTCTATTTTCATATTATAGTATGCAAATCGCTCCTAGAGAATCTACCTACCATGTCAGTAAGGAAGGAGTTCTCCACCAATGATTCCTAACTGCAGGGGACAACAATTTGTATTAGAGATAAACACTTCTGGTGTACAAAACTGCACTCAATGTACTCTGAAATATGACATGTTGTAGATCCACCCCCTATGTGGACTAGTGCCTATTGCAGAAACAAGGATGCAGCTGGTTTCATTAAGCTGACAACACCAAGATATGTGCGAATATATGATGTGATGATTTTTTTTTATATACTTCATCAGCCAAAGATGAAGATAAATTGTATTGAACCAGCAGCTTTCCAGCTGAAGAGTGTTTAAATTGTTAGTGTGAAGCTGAAACAATAATGCCAGGATAAGAGCCAGGTTTTATTATTGGTGATAGAGCTTAGGTGGATAAATTCTAACCATTTCATTTAAACTTTCCAACTTTATATTATGTATGAGATACAATGAAATGGAAAAAATATAGCAATAGGGGAATGTGAAAATAAAAGCAACTTTACAAAATCAAGGTATTACAAAGGTCAGCTTCTCTAGGAGAAGGTAAATATTTCTGTATTTTAAATTCAATCATGGAGTTTGAAATATATTTCCTATATCATCTTGTCCTATGCTCAATCTATAGAAGGGAGTAGATCAATTGGAAAAACTGATTTGTTTTCTGACTTCATCATCACTTTTCTATGAGATCTTGGGCAAATCATGCATCTCTCTAGACTGCAGTTTCCTTTTATGTAAATTTAGATCATTAAGTAAGATGAGTTGAAAGCCTTAATTTTGGAGAATTTTATTGATAATCCATGGAGATTTAGTGTATATAAACAAGTTATTTTAAAAATAAATAAATTCTATCCTTACAACATTTAAGATAGAAAAACATTTTGTGCCAGCTCAATAAATTATGAATTTTATTGAGAATTTTTAATTTGCCAATCACTATGTTAAGCTATTAATATAAATTTTCTATTTCTAACATTCACTGCAACATTAAGTCATAGTATTGTTATTTTCCCCTTTTAACATAGTGAAATTGAGGCTTAGAGAGTGTAACCTGCCCAAGATCTCAGAGTCGGTAATAGTTACAGCTTGATACCCCAAGGATTGTGACTATGGATTTTGTGGTCTTAAAGATGGTTCCGTTATAAATAAGTTAGCACCTTATTATATGCGTAGTGTGTTCTTGTGTCAGAATAATAAAGCCTGTTATTTGTGTCAGAATACTAAAGCCTGTTATTTTTTAATTAAAATCTGTTAATTCTCTAGCAAATGCTTGTTGGAATAGATTCCAAATCACAACAATTTTTCCTTCTTTTTCACCTGTACTTATTCAAAGGACAGTGTCTGTCAAGCATTTCCTGAAAAATAAAGTAATGTAGGTGGATTAACTCTACCAGATACGTGAACATTCTGTAAAGCCTCTAAAATTAAAATAGTATAGAACCATATGAATAGACAGACCAACTGTATGGAACATAAAACTCAGAAAGAGGTCCAAGAACTTTTGAAAATTTTATATATGATAAGATTAGCATTTCAAATACTGCAAAATAGAGTAACTTTTCAATAAATGTTATTGGAAAAACTGTATAGTCATTTGGGCAAAGAAAAAATTGGATCCATAACACACATTATACAGCAGAATAACCCCCAACAATTTCGGAGATCTAAATGTAAAAATAAAATCATACAAGCAGGAGAAATAAGCATGAGAAAAATTTATTTGTTACCTGGGATTGGAGTCAGCTTTTCTAAATTTGTCTGAAAAATCCAGAAAAAAGTAAAAGATTGATAACTTGTTCCATTAAAGAAAAAAGAAAAATTGCATGACAGGAACACCAGAGTCAAAATTAAAAGACCATAACAAACTGGAAGAAAAATGTCTGTAACTTTTTATTTTTATCTCAAACAAGGAACTCATAAAATCAAGAAGAAAAAAACTAAAAGCCACTTAGAAATAATTTTTCACAATAATACAAAGATTACAAAGATTTAAAAATGTTAAAAGCACCTGTGAGCATCTGAGAAGATACTCAGATCCAAATTTAATCTTTACAGAGATATAATTGTTTATATTTCAGACTGGCAAGCTCCAAAAGCTTGTCAACACCCTCTCTTTAGAGAGATGATAAAAAATCTGACATTTTCAAAATTGCTCAAGGGAATGCAAAATGAAGTGAATCTTATGGAAATTATCTGGAAATATTTAATAAACATCCATAACATTTTATTATCTTATCCAGGAACCCCATTTCTAAAATTTTGTCATGAACATTTATGCCAAAAGAAAACTTATATACAAAGTTATTTGTAAAAGAATATATTAAAATCAACACAAACATCCTTCCATAAGAGGTTAATTGAGTGTACTCCAGTATATTTACAAAATTATATACTAACAAATCATTTATAAAGAACAAATGAAGAGCGTCTATAATTTTTTTTTAAATTTGTGCTTAACCATTTTTTTCTCACTATCCAACAAAATGTATTTTTGAATTGTTATACAAGTAAAAAGAAGTAAATCTTACAATTCTCTAAATCTATACCTTTCTTTTATTTCTTGATGTATTCCCTTTATATTTGACAACATCCAGGAGAAAAAAATGGGTGAAATGACAGAAAAAGCTACTCCCTAGATATTTACAGGTGATGTTGAAAAACCAATTATATACAATAAATCTTAAGAGAAAATAAAATTACAATAGCTATTGACACATACATGTAGAAAAATTGCAAGCAAATTTCTAAAATAGTGATTGGTGGCTCTTCCTATTAACTGAATCAGTTCCACCAATGTCCAGAAATTTAGAATATTTCCAAAAACTCTCCACTATCTCTATCAAGGCTTTTTAAATTTTGTATTTATGTAAATCAGTGTGAGATTAAAAACACCATAATTATTTAGTTTATGTCATAGATATAATTAAAATAAAGCCAAAAATAAGGTTATATTGCAAATATTTAAAAACTATGGGAAGAAATAAAAAACAATTCTAGTTGATAAAAAGTAGTTTTTGCTTGTTTTAAAGGTCACTGAAAGAGGATAAAGTCTAGAGTTAATAAAATATTATAGAGTGATATCAATAAAATCATTAAGTAAAGAACTCCAAAATCCATTCCTGGATAAAGACAATCTACAGACTCAATGCAATCCCTATCAAATTACCAATGGCATTTTTCACAGAACTAAAACAAAAATTTTAAAATTTGTATGGAAACACAAAAGACCCCAAATAGCTAAAGCAAACCTGAGAAAGAAAACAGTGCTGAAGGAATCAGGCTCCGTGACTTCACACTATACTATGAAGATACAGTCATCAAAACCGTATGGTAGTGCTCACTTTGGCAGCACACATACTAAAATTGGAATGATACAGAGAAGATTAGCATGGCCCTTGCACAAGGATGACACGCAAATTCGTAAAGCATTCCATATTTTGTGCCCTTCCTCACCGTCTGGACACCCTTTGCTCTTCAGCTCCAAAGGAGAAGTTATGGGTCAAAAGCACAACATCTGGCACTCAATGCTGAAATTGTGATTTTTCACTATAAAAAAAAAAGGGTATGGTACTGGTACAAAAATATAGATCAAAAGTCTTTTGACTTTTGAAATATAGACCAATGCAATAGGATAGAAAGTCCAGAAACAAACGCACACACGTGTGGTCAATTAATCTATGACAAAGGAGGCAAGAATATACAATGCAGAAAAGACAGTCTCTTCAATAAGTGGTGCTGGGAAAACTGGACAGGTACATGTAAAAGAATGAAGTTAGAACATTCTTTAACACCATATACAAAAATAAACTCAAAATGGGTTAAAGACGTAAATGTAAGATCTAATACTATAAAACTCTTAGAGAAAACAATAAGCAGAACACTCCCTGACATAAATTGCAGCAATATATTTTTGGATCCACCTCCTAGAGTAATGAAAATAAAAACAAAAATAAATAAATGGGACCTAATTAAACTTAAAAGTTTTTGCACAGCAAAGAAAAGCATAAACAAAATGAAAAGACAACTCACAGAATGGGAAAAAATATTTGCAGATGAAGTGACTGACAAGGGATTGATCTCTAAAATATACAAACAGCTCATGCAGCTCAGTATCAAAAGCACAAACAACCCAATCAAAAAAATGGGCAGATATAAATAGGCATTTTACCAAAAAAGACATACAGATGGCCAAAAAGCACATGAAAAGATGCTCAACATCTCTAATTATTAAAGACATGCAAATCAAAACTGCAATGAGGTACCACCTCACACTAGTCAGAATGGGCATCATCAAAAATTCTACAAACAATAAATGCTGGAGAGGGTGTGGAAAAAAGGGAACCCTCTTGCACTGTTAGTGGGAATGTAAATTGGTACAACCACTATGGAGAACAGCATGGAGGTTCCTTAAAAAAGTAAAAATAGAACTACCATACGACCCAGCAATCCCACTACTGGGCATATACCTTGAGAAAACCATAATTCAAAATGTTCATTGCAGCACTATTTACAATAACCAGGACATGGAAGCAACCTAAGTATCCATCGACAGATGAATGGATAAAGAAGATGAGGCACATATATACAATGGAATATTACTCAGCCATAAAAAGAAATGAAATTGAGTTATTTGTTCTGAGGTGGATGGACCTAGAGTTTGTCATACAGAGTGAAGTAAGTCAGACAGAGAAGGACAAATATCACATGATATCACTTATATGTGGAATCTAAACAAAAGTGATACAAACGAACTTATTTACAAAACAGAAACAGACTCACAGACTTGGAAAACAAACTTATGGTTACCAAAGGGGAAAGGTGAGTGGGAGGGGTAAATTAGGACTCTGGGATTAATATATACACACTACTATATACAAAATAGATAATCAACAAAGACCTACTGTATAGCACAGGAAACTCTACTCAATATTCTGTAATAAGCTATATGGGAAAAGAATCTGAAAAAGAATAGCTATATGTACATGTGTAATTGAATCACTTTGCTGTACACCTGAAACTAACAAAATATTGTAATTCAACTATACTCCAAAATAGAGTAAAAATTAAATTAAAAAAGCATTAGTCTTTAGGAAGTACAAATCAAATCATGAGATACCACTTCATACCCACTAGGATGGCTGTAATATGTAAATGACAAATAACAATTGTTGTTGAGGATGCAGAGAAACTGGAACCCTCATACATTGTGGGAGATGTAAAATGATACAGCCACTTCAGAAAATAAAGAAATAGTATCAAATAACCCAGCAATTCTATTTCTAGATATCCATAAATATCAAGGAGAATCAAAAACATACATTCAAGCAAAATTTGTACAGGAATGCTCATAGGAACATTATTCATGGCAGCCTACAAACAGAGACAACCCAAAATGGCCATCAACTTATGAATAGACAAATAAAATGTAATAAATCCATACAATATTTTATTTAATATTTAGCCATAAAAAGTGTTGATTTAGCCAAAAAGTATTTAGCAAAAAATGAAGTGCTGATACATGCTATGATGTATCTTGAAAACATTATGCTAAGTGAAAGAAGTCATGTATAAAAGGTCACATAATGTATGATTCTCTTTATATGAAATATCCAGAATAGACAATACCATAGAAATAGAAAGTAGATTAGGGAGGGGTGAATTGGGAGGTACCAGGTTTCTATTTACAAATATTTATAAAGATATTCAGTGATGCAAACACTCTGGAATTAGACAGTAATGATGGCTGTACAACATTGTGAATATTAAAAAAACACTGAATTTACACCTTAAATGATTTAAACTGTGAATTTTATGTTATATAGATTTTGCATCGATTAAAAATTGTATTATTTTATAGGAAACATAGTTAAATTTAAAATATAAATATGTGTAAATGGATATATATTTCATTATTTTATTAATTTCTTAAAATTTAAACCATGGAACAGAATGAGCAAAGTATGTTTAAGGTTCAATATTACCCTTTATACAGAAAATAAATATATTAAATAATTATAGACAATGCTTTGTATATGTTGATTTACTATCTACAGTCTATCACTTTTATGAAGTTGAGCACTTTTACACTTGAATAATGTTTTCACATATTCCATTTATTGGGCTGAGAAAGATCTAATTCCCATTGCTAATTCACTTCAAAATAAGTAACTGAATAAGGATAGATCTTCTGAAGTGATAGTATACAGCAACGCAGGAAAATAAGCAGATATTCTCTCTTTCCTTCCCATACACACTTTTACAGATTATCTCTCCCGAAAACATCTGCTGTCACTGCTTCTTATTTGATTCTCCTTCTCACACCAACATCAATTTTTCAGTCCATAGGCTTCTGCCAGAACTGAATTCACCCAGCCCTGGGGTTGGGCAGGTAATTATGGTCTGGGAAATCAGAGCCATACAATATGCTGGTCCCTGTGATTAAGTCATGGGTGTCTCAATTAGAGGAACTAATTGCAGTTAACATTTTGCTTAGAATGTGACCCTACCTGTGCTTTCTAATACTATAGATACTAGCCTTATGTAATAATTGAAATTAATTACATTTAAATAAAATTAGCAGTTTAGTTTCTTAGTCACACTAGCTACACTAGTCAGGTGCTTAATAGCCACAGTTGTTGGATAATGCAGATAAAAGAACATTTCCATCATATCAGTAATTTCTATTGGACAGTACTACTATATAGTATTTCTATTGGATATATAGTATGGTATTTCTATAGGATAGTACTACTATAGTTTATCTAGACCAGCAGTATCCAGTGTTAGTATAATGGTAGTTTTTGTCTAGTAACCACATTTTTAAAAGGAGAAGAAAAAAATATAAAATATGTTTTAATAAAATATTTTATTTGACACAGTCAATCCAAAATAGTATCATTTTAAACAGATTATCAATGTAAAATTGTTAATGAGAGATTTTTGTATTCATTTTTCATAGTATTTTCAAAATATGGTGTGTATTTTACACCTAAAGCATACCTCAATTTGTATCACTCACATTCCAGTTGTTCAATAGCCTCTTGTGACTAATGGCTAGTATTGGACAGTGTAGATCTGGATGTTATTGCTGGATTTCTCAACCTTAGCATTATTGATATTTGGGGATGGATAATTCTTTTTCTTGGAGGGCTATACTGTATGTTGTAAGATGGTTAGTAGCACCTCTGGCCTCTACCCGCTAGATGCCAGTAGCCTCCCGACCCAGTTGTGACAAACACAATATATACAGTCATTGCCAACTGTCTCCTGAGGAACAAAATTATCCCCAGGCAAGTATCACTACCCTAGGGGAAAAGCTGATCTTTCTTCTGGGAATGCTGGCCCAAAGAATGAAATAAACCTAGAGCCATCAGGGCTACCAAGTGGAAGCTGAGTATGAAGCCAACAGGGCAGGAGCCAGAGTACAAAAATGGGAAGATAGGAGTACCAGTGACATTTTTTAGTCACTTGATCAAGACTCACCTGAATGCTATTGTTCCTCTGGATCTTTCAGTGACATAAACAAATACATTTCTTTCCTTGACCTAAGCCACTTTGTTTTTTCTTTATTTGGCAACTGAAATAGTCATAAACAATCTGTCATTACAATCTAAATATGCAAAATGAAATGAACCCACAAATATTTCTACTTCAAAAACTGAAGATGATTAATCCTTCCTCCCATATGATTTATGATAGATTTCAGTATCCTTCCAAGAGTTACCACATAGAGAATGGAAGTTATTTTGCCTGCTTGACAGCAAATCCACAGCTTGACACTTTTTCCAGCCTTCTGGTGAGGACAACTAGAGTTATTAAGATCATGTGTAAATCTAAGGTACCACAGGATTGTCAAAGGGAAAAAATAAATAAAAATAAAACTTTAGCAATTTCATCATCAACAAAACTTTTGTGGTCACAAATTTTGTGCACAATTCAATTCTGGGGATATAAAACAATATAAGAAAAAGTAAGAAAGGAACTGCTATTTGTCCAAAGTCTTTGTATGTTAGCAAACTTTCTGAAAACATTGCATATTTACTACTTAATTTTAAAACAATGAAGCACAGGAACCTAAGGTTCAGAGAAATACAAACGTCACTGTATAAACATTTAACAATTTGAACTGATATAAATTTCTAAGTATTGATAGAACAACAAACTAAATTTATCATTTTACTCCTTTAGAAGAATTTAAGAGAAAAACTATCCTATGATTTTGCCCCATACACTATTTTCACTGAAGAAAAAAGTATTTAAAAATAACTCTTTTGTCTTATATGAGATCTAATTGGAAAAATATTTTAAAACCAAAGGAAAATGTCACCAAGTGACTTGAACACCTGTACTAAGATGAAAACTTAATTAGCATCAATAATTGTAAACCAATTCCTCATAAAGATTAAACATTCTGGGTTCTTCTCTCAAGATTTTCTGGGGTATGCAAAAAAATGAGGGCAGTGAGGTAGTTACTTTCATTTGATTTTGTTTTTTAACCAAAAGTTTTCAGTTATATTACTTAGAAAACTGATGCTGCTGTGTTTCTTAGGTCTGCCATTTATATTAAATAATCTCATCAGAATAAAATATTTCACAAATTTTAATAAAACTGATAATCAGGTATAGAAATCTACAGATTTTATCTTTTAAGAATATGTTATATTTATATTACCTTAATCTTATATCTTTTAAGAATATCTGTCTATGTACATATGTATGTATGAATGTAACTCTCTACTTACATTTAAATCTGTCTATATCTTTATTAGGGTGTTGCTGACCTCCTAATAATATTTTTGCATAAAAAGTTTACATTATTCCCCATCAGACTGTCCATAGCACAGCTTACATTGTGATAAAAGTGTTAACAAACATTCTGGTTTTCCCCTATGAAATATCTAATAAAAATTTAGAAGAATAAACAAACTCAAACAATGGATTTTCAAAAAACAAGAGCTGGAAAAAATGTACTTCTTCTTGTGAAGACATTTTATTATTTTTTTGAAAGTGACATTTTGAATCCAGCTTATTGTTTGACCCATTCTTCTCCTCCTTCTCACTATTTGAGCCTAGAAAAAGAAAAAGGAACATGACAGAAATGTTCCAAGTAATGAACTTTCAAAGGAACAACTGTGGGATGGTAAATAGCAGAGTCAAATTTGGAGATTTGGCTCCTTGTTTGGAACACAATTTTCTAAAAGGAAGCTGCTAGATGTCCTTCCATTTCCAAAAGAAGGGAGAATATTGGCACCTCCAGCACAGTTCATTGCTGCTGTTACCTGGAGAATTTTGAATGGGTTTTGAGATTCTCTGAGAAGACAAAAAATAAATAACAAACAAACAAAACACTTGACTTTGTCTAATTCATAACAATCTCACTAAGACAGGAAAAAAATTTTGCATTAAATGTAATGGGTGTTAAACAAACCAGAACATATTTTTAATTACTAAAATAACAGCTATAGCTATAGTAATTCACATTAGGTATGTACATGAGTTGGATGAAAGTGAGAATTATACAATTGAAAAGCATTTTATTTTTAAAAATTGAAATGATTTAGAAATATAAAGCAGAAAAATCTGCTATTCTTATTCTTAGTGGGTGTGTATATGTTGATGGTGTTGCATCCTCATGTATATTTGTAGGAGGAGGGAGAAAGAGGAGGAGGTACAAATTTATCTCACCTTCTAGTTTTTCATGCATGTTTCTAGTTGAGGAAACAAAATGGTTCTGACACATACAGAATTATATTTACGATACGTCAGCTATCATATTCACAATATAGAAAATCAAATATGTCAAATTGCTAAAAAGTTCTATGATTCAGAATGGTAAGTTTTATATGCATTCAACAGTTTTTGGTAAAACTTTATGATTAAAAATAATAAACAAATTGGCTTCCCAATAATTCTAGAAACGTAATAGATTTAGCTTATTATCTATGTATGGTTGTTAATATTTGGCATCAGTGTTTTTAACAAACAGGTTGGAATGATTGGTGTTACATCCATTGAACATTTAAGTGATTACTAGGTTTCTATTTCAGTGAAGAACAAATGAGATGATTATTAAGGTCAATAAGCTATGGTTATTGGTTCTCATAGCATGCCATCTAACAGACGAGACAGTCACATAAATTGATAATTATAATAGATTGTAATACGTGCTATATAAATATACACACACAAAAGCTTTCCAAGCACAAAGAAGGCAGTGAATGAGGAGTATTCAGTTCACTAGAAGCTTTGCTAAGGAGGCACTTCTTGAAATAGGCTTGGAAGAAATGATGCTTATTTAACCCACTTCTTTCTCTAAAACTCTCTTAGTCTACTCCTTCCTGCCTACAGCCTATGTTTTAGTTGCTTCCCTAAATGTGGCTTCTCAGATCCTCCAGAATGACCACAGATCATACTTGACACTTTTACAGCACATCTGCACATATGACAGTATATTTGAGTTATAATGTCAACCTGCCTCATCACACTGACCTTCATGATGACCACAGTAAATTTATGCAGCAACAGCATATGAAACAACGTCTGCGCTGATGTTAAAAAGAATGGATGAATTAATTAATATATTATTGGGTTGGCCAAAAAGTTCATTCGGGTTTTCCATAACATTTTATGGAAAACCCCGAATGAACTTTTTGGCCAACACAATATTTTCCCAGATAGAGCATTGGGGGAAATGTCATTCCTGAAAGCTGTAATTGCACCTACATAATGCAATGAAGAATATACCAAGAATTATTTTGTGACCCTAGAACTTAGTATGGTTGGAAGTTCCTTACCTTATTCTACTTCGTTATATTCCAGAATATTTAACAGCTTCTAATATTGTATATAATTTATATATTTGTTGTATGTATTTTTTTTAACCCTGCTACAATACAAGATAGTCAAAGTAAGGATCTAGCTCTCTTTTGTTTTCTCATGTCCCACCAGAGCCAAGAATAATGCCAAAGGTGATTTCAGTTGGACAATATTAGAACTGAAATTCAAACTCAGGTCTCAGCTATTCATAAAGTAACTTTCCAAAACCGACATTCAAAAATAGACATAACAACTAATGATATTCTTCATAATTTATTTCAACTAAACACTTGTACATTAATAATTTGTCATCTTCAAAATAATTATAAGTAATAATAAAGCATACTAAAGTGAACGAAGTAGAATATATTCTCTTGAGTTAATCATGTTCTACCATGTAATTAAGACAATTATGGATCCAGTTATAAGGTGGAGAGATATTAGTTATGACCGATCTAAGAAAGCACTATGGAAGCACAGGATTCTATTCTGTTTGGGATGATTGAAAAAAGCTTTGTGGATGAGATAGCATTTGAGCTGAAATTTTGAAAATCTGCTTTCTTTATAAAAGAAAATTATAATAACAAATAAATCTACGCTCTCTAAGGTTAGCACTGAAACAATTTATACATGATAAGAGATAGTTGTACATACATTTGCAGCTCACATGTTTATCATCTGAGGTTCAACATTCAGTTATTTATTACCTGACAACATTATTCTTGTCTCAGGAGTGAAAAATAAGAAGTACCCTATGGAAAGACAAATCATGAGAAATAGAGTCTTGCCTAAAATTTAACTTCCCATGCCTCAGTGGATATATTCCCTGCAGTGAAAACTTTGTAAGGCATGGGTTTTACTTTTTTTTTTTTCTAAAGAAAGATGATAGTTTCTTTACAAAGAGTAAATTTTTAAAAACAGAGACATGGCATAGATATTTCAGCCTAAAGAACATTAGACTCAAATGCACAACTGTGCAAAGAAAATATTGGCAAATGGAGGATGATTCCAAAGTTACGGTGTGGGATAACTGTGATATTGTGTAACGGGACGACTGAAAAAGTAAACAAAAGAGTGGATCTTTAGTGACACTGATATGTTGAATTTGATTAAACTAGCAATGGAGAGTTAGGAATATGTGTCAATTTATCTGCAGGATGAATCAGAGAGATCAGAAAATAGAAGCATAGATCCTCAGGATAATATTTCAGCAGGAAATTATTGCCCTAACTAGGGCAACAGAAAAGAATAATGGATGTAAGAGTTCTGAATGGGTTCTATAAAACTTAAAAACGATAAAGTCACAGAAACACTGAAGAATAGAACGAGGTGTGGCTTGGCTTCTTCTGCATTATGCTAGTAAACTCCAGAGAGACAACATGAACATAGAAAAGATGCCAAGGCTAAATGCTATCATAAAATAATCTCAAACTATCTCAAAAGTTTATATAATAATCAGATGAAGTTCTGAAGATCCATTTGAAATAACCAAATCCCAATGTAACATGGCCAATCAAAATCACAGACACTGTGAATCTGGTAAAGAATTTTCTTTCTAAAATCTACCCAGAAGATTTACAGTTAAGAATAGCAAAGTTAACTTGAAAAGAAAGAGGGTACATGGCTTAAAACCCCAAATATGTAAATCCATTCCATATCTTAATGAAAATCTTAGTAATGGAATAGGAATACATATAATGATGGACTACAATAAGATGACCGCTCAGGTATATATCTATATATCTCATGTTTGATATTTAGCTTCACTTATTTTTTGACATGCAAACATTTCATGGGTAATTAACTGTTGTTCTGTTGTTTGTAAAGTTTTATGTACACTGAGCCATCTATATTTCTTCTTTTGCTTTTATAAACAGAAGAGCAATCATCAACCTGAGGTGAAAATAATTATTCACAGATAGTTTTTCTAGTCATTTTATTGTAGATTTATGTATTTACCCTTTCTAAGTGACAAACTACTTTGCAATATGTTGCAAGATAGGAATCCAGCACTATATTTTCAAACTGGTTAGCTTTAGCTTCAACAACATTTATCCAATATTCTATACCTCCCTCGTTGAATTCAGGTGCATTTTTGTTATATAATAGCTAATTATAAAAACACTACCAAATAATGTTATTAACTGATAAATTAAAAAGACCATTCAAATGAATATGTTGAGCATATAGGCAAGACCTTACAAGAAAAAAATGTGAAAGGCTATCAATCTTTTAAAAATATTCAACTTCATTATGCTAATGGAGAGTCTATTTAATCTCCCAGAATGTATTTATAGCCATTGAAATGCTTTCAATCTTTGTGCCCTTTTTTGTGGGAGGAGGGGTGTTTGTTTTTAATTGGAGAAAGAAGGGGTCACTTGTCTTTAGAAGAAGACAAGAAGTAGACAAGCTGAGGAAGATGGAATTTAAGTAATGCTGTCTCATTTTCTGATCCTAGATATTTCTTTGGTCTCCTATGGATATAAGAGAAAGGACTTCAAATGGACAGAACTATTCATGATGGACTTTGGAGCCTATTGACATAGCAAAGCAGCTTTGAGGTGCAGATGACAGAGTGGGGTAAGGGACCCACTCTGACTGCCTTTTAGGAATCTAGCAGCCTCCAGAGGATTGGGAGATTTAGGCAAAGCCAAAGACCACCCTTGGTAGACCCTCATTTCTCACTCTGCCCAGTGGAAGCAGAGATTTTATATCAAGCGCTTTAGTAGGAATAGGAATAGGAAAGTGAGAATAAAAGGTTACTTGGTAGACACATATGAGGCCAACCCTTGAGAACTTGAGCAAATAAGTGGGTTCACTTTCTCAGAAGCCAATCTTCTCTTTTAGCATATTGGCTAGTCGGGGCTAGAGCCACCACAGTTTTTTCTATGAAGTCAAATATTATTTTATTTTGTAGAAACAGGCTATTAGGTGTTAGATATCAAGGTTAATTTGAAATCAAAGAAATAAAAATGAAATAATGGGTAATCATAATGGCTAATACGGTTTGAGGTTTTATTATTTTGCTAGACATTGTTCTATGCACTGTGACTATAATTCACTCTTCTCATATCCTTATATGGAAATGACCTTCTTAAAATATGTGACTACTGTAGGTTTGTAGGTTTGTGGTGGATAAATTCCAACCAGTTATCCTTTAAATATCTATAGTAACCCTAATATACAGAAAATTTAAGAGCATAATTTAGGATCACATGAAGCAGTAAATAGACTAGTTGAATCCATCGAATAGTAGAGCTACCTAGGTTGGTGATACTCATTTAAATCTGACCTGAAAATTGGGTAATAAGATGGCTTTTATTCTCAAGCATGTGGGTTTCTACCTTAACTTTTAGAATTTAAGAACATAGTAACTGTATACAAAAGCTTCATTTGATACATTTATAAGAAAAACATCTCTTTAAACAGGGTAGTTTTATGAAAAACTGAAAGTTTCTTATAATGTGAAACCTGCATTTCTCCTATGTTGGAGCAATTCCACTGCTGGATACCTACCTTAGATAAGTAAATACTTATGTTCACATGAATTCCATACATAGATTTTTAGAATGGCTTTATTCATAATCATCCCAAACTGAAAACAATCCAATGTCCTTCAGTGGGTGAAGGGATAAACACACTGTGTTCATCCATGTGATGGAATAGTAACAGTGAAAAGGAAAGAATGATTGATAAACAAAACAACATAGATGAATCTCAAAGGCGTTACGCTAAGCAAGTAAACCTGTCTCAAAAAGTTACATACTTTATGATTTCTTTTACATGACTTTCTAGAAAAACAAAACTATGGTGAGAGAGAACAGTTTGGTGGTTTCTAGGGGTAAAGACTGGAGGGAATGTGTGACTAAAAAGGGCAACACAAGAGAATTTTGGAGAGTGTGATAATGGAAATCTTCTGTATCCTAATTGTGGTAGGGTTACACAAATCTATACATGTGTTAAAATTCTTAGAACTATAGATTGCAAAAGAGTCAATTTTATTTTACATTAACTTTAAATAAAGTGTGTTTTTTTAAAGAACTAAAAACATTGTACTGATAAGATATGCCCTCAAACACAAGTATTTACTTATGAATGAGCAAATTTTCAACCAGGAAAATTTAGAATTGAATGAAGAAATATTTGAGAAAAACAAATACTTTATTACTTTTCTGGAGAATAGGAATCTATTCATCTGAGATAAATTAAGTACAAGTAGTTACTTTAAGAAAATCTGGCCTATATTTAATGTAATATCTTCATAACTATAATTTCAAATATGTTGTTTAGTAATCTATTAAGAATTTTTATTCTAATTTGAAATCTTATTATGTTTATACACAGTAGTAGAATGTTCCTAATAATTTATTTTATCATATTTATAAATTTATTGTACTTTTATTAATCTTAAGTGCCTATAAGTCAAACTATTGAATGATTTTAAATGAAATCATATGGTATAAATTTAACTTGAAATATTCTACCTTTAATTATGTATGTTAATGATGCCAAGCATTATTCAAAGGCCATTTAAAATGTTTTTCAAATTTCTTAGCCTTGTAAATACAATGACAAAAATCATAAGTTGACTATAAAAGCTTAAGGAGGATCTAGGCAGTTAGAAAATTTGTTTACTATTTCTAAGATCAAAATAATACCTAAATGACACTTCCCTAACATAAATTTACCCTCAAGAACATCAAAGATCTGAAACAAACAGGTACTATTATTTTCCCCATTTTACAGATGAAGAACAGGTTACAGGGAGGCTAATTTACATACCTCATGTCAAACAGAAAGACTATCCAATATTCCTGCAAGTAAAAAATAATAGCCCTTCTATGGTTCTGATATAGTTGTAAATTATAAAATCCTGGAGAGCAAATGAACAACATAAATTTAAAAAAATATGTCCTTATATCTGGTAATTCCCTTACTAGCCATATTTTTATATTAAAATTAACTTTCATTATAATGAAAATTAGGGAAATAATATCCTCTGTTAAAGAATTGGATAAGTCTACACAATGTAAATGGCTCTTCAGCTATTTGATATAATACAATCTAGCACTAAAATTTTCTTCTAGGAGGATATTTAAATATTGGTAAAATAATTAAGTGAAAAATGTTTAGGGGCTTCCCTGGTGGAACAGTGGTTAAGAATCTGCCTGCCAATTCAGGGGATACGGGTTCGAGCCCTGGTCCGGAAAGATCCCACATGCCGCAGAGCAACTAAGCCCATGCGCCACAACTACTGAAGCCCGGGTGCCTAGAGACCGTGCTCCGTAAAGAGAAGCCACCGCAGTGAGAAGCCACGCACCGCAACGAAGAGTAGCCCCCGCTCGCTGCAACTAGAGAAAGCCGGTGTGCAGCAACGAAGACCCAATGCAGCCAAAAATAAATGAATAATAAATTTATTTTTTAAAAAAGTTTAAAGTAGTAAGGGCATATGATTTTAAGTACACTGAGTATGTACTTTATGTACTGGGTATGTACATGTAATAAATGAAATACAAGGAAAGAAAAAAAGAATTGAACACATATTCTAAAATGGTTCCATTGTTTTTTCCTAAGTGTTGAGCTGATTTTTGCTTTATTCTTTTCCTAAATTTCCTGACTTAATGAAAATATACTGGAAGCAGAAAAATATTTCCCATTAAAAAACAGACAAGTAGTGCTTATGTGCAATATTGTGTGTACTGATTCATTCGCTGATAGAGAAAACCTATAAGCTTGTCATGAAGGCAGTTAGTGCTTTCTGTTATGCAGTTGTATTAACTAATACTATCCTCAGGGTCAGCATCTTTTCTCATAGGACTTCATGGATCAGTTTCACACACAAGGTGCCTATTGGTCGTTTGGGTAATTGAACACATAAAACATATTTTTTCGGGTAGGTGTCTTATTTCACTTGTAATTTTTCTTCTAAGATGACACCCTGTGTCTGTAATACACATAGTCATAGGTATTCTCCAAACTCTAAAGAGCAAAAAATGTACAGATGTTCAACCTCTAAAACTCAGAGCAAAATGGAAGGCTAGAGAAGGCACAAAAACTTAGCGAAATTCCTGGTTCACACTCTGTATTTTTCTTAAGATACCATAACCCTAATTGGATTTCTCTCTGGCCTGATTGCTACAGACTTCCTCCAAAGGGCTGGAGGCACCCTTGTTTCACTCGTTGTTTTCATTCAGTCAGCGTGATTTTTGAACAGGGTTATGTGCAATGTACAAGATTAATCTTCTTCTGAAAATAGCATTTCCCTAGCAGTGGTTAATCCATGAAAGGCTCAAAATTAAACGAAATCTTTTGACCTCAAGTAACATAAAGCAGGGATTTGGAATAGCGTGCCGATCTCTTGTTTTGCCTTTGATATTCAGATTGCTTCCTGAGCCCTCTTAGACATTTGCTAGACCTCCAGGTATAAGGGATGCGGCTTTGTTTTGACATCAAAGTTCAAGGGGAGAGTGTAGAATGCTAACGAGCAGTCTGAGCTCCAAAGGACATGATTAAGCTGTAACTGGTAAGCAGATGCAGCTCAGGGAATTAGCAGTAGGAGAGAACACACAAGCTAATAAAATAAAATAAAAATAATGTCATCTGATTTGTCCTTTCTTTTTCTTTTTTTTGGACAATAGTGGACAGCTAATAACAGGAGGTACTGAATCATTAATGATTCTGCAGAGGTGGCTGATTAAGGTAATAACCAATGACAAGAAGAGCAGATGTATTTGTCACAGGAAATTGTATTAAAAGATCACAGACCCTGAAATAGGAATATTTCCAGTTTGGTTACAGCAAAGTAGAATATGCCATCACCCATTATCTACAGCACCCCGCTTAAGAAATTCTTTCCCCTACTGCTGATACAGCAACGTATGGTGGTCCATTGGAGTCTGTGGTTATCTTCCTAGGTCAAGCAAAGCAGATCCTGGAATCCATCCTGCTGGAGTGTGGCTACAAGAAGTGAAGCCATTTATCTGGGCTGTAGCACAACAGGGACTTAATAGGAAGAGAATCTGATTGCCAGCAGTGAATTTGCTTCATAACTAGCCAGCAACTATTTGTAAGGGGTTGAGAAAAGATTGGCCCTCAGGTAACGGGATAGAATGAAGTGTCATACTGAACCGCCGTGTCATGGAAGGATCTACTGAAGAGCTCTAAGTCCAGAAAGCCACATTCATTTTTGGCAACTAAAATTATTCTTTTTTATAAAAACACCTGATTTTTCACTGTTAGAACAAGGGCCCTCACCATTAAAAAATACAAATAAAAAAATACAACAAACTATTCTAATCTAACTCCACCTCCCATTTTAAATATTGGAGAGTAACATATGTGGGTTTTGCTACTGTTTTAAACAATTTTCTGAACTGAAATTTTCTTCTGAACAAGTTGTGTGTGTGTGTATGAGTTTGTGTGGTGTCTGTTGTACTGCTGTTACTTTACGTCTTTATGGTCCAAATTACCACATGTAAAATGAGTTTAATGGACTAAGTAGTGTGTAAGGTCCTTTCCAGCTCATTGGTAATATCAATTTCCCCAGTACCTTAGTTAAAAACATATCATGGGTTATATCAGCTGAAGTTTGTCAGGGAAACATAATTTTTATTTGATTTTCATATACATTAATAAAGAGTTTTCAGTCTCTTAAAGTTAAAAATAATTTACACATGAAAGTCAAATAAGAATTTTTTTCTTGACAAACTAAGGATATATATGAAAGTTTATTTAATAAAGATGTTTACAAGAGATTTTGTCAATAATAAAATACTGTCTTAAGTCCTGCAATATATACCTTCTCGGAGTCCTTTAAACAATTATAGCAATTGGCTGTTATTAGCAGTGACTGTTCCATTTCACCAAATCCTCATCAACATTAACCTTCCTCGTTTACAAAGTTTATAACCTGTTTGGTTAAAAAGAAATCTCTTTTTTTTTTTTTTTTAATTAAGTGGGAGTTTGTTTTTCCTGTTTTATATTTTTCTTCTCGCTAAATAAAAGCCAACATGAAGATTATGAATAAGGGCTTCCCTGATGGCGCAGTGGTTGAGAGTCTGCCTGCCGATGCAGCGGACACGGGTTCGTGCCCCGGTCCGGGAAGATCCCACATGCCGTGGAGCGGCTAGGCCCATG